>NC_080089.1:32917200-33532200 GCF_950005125.1 Chionomys nivalis | reverse complement strand
CTTGCTCACACTAACCAACACTCTTGAACTCAGCTGCTTCGCAACCTCTCCCTCTCCCGCTTTGCATGTTTCTTGGTGCCCACATGACAGAATGCTTGTGAATTCTTGGTTCTTAGACCAAGCATATTATACACTTTACTGTCCACAGTGTATTATTCTTTCTTACTCTCTTCACACTCAAACTGAGAATTTCCATTTTTTCTGCATTTGTTGACTACACAGTGCTGTTCCCAAGTGCTTTTAACTTGCATGTTCCTCCTATTGACAATGTTGAATATACTTTCTTATGCTTTTGGCCATTTTTCTTTTCTGTGAAATGTTATCCAATCCCTCTGACAATTTTAATTTGACTGTCCTTTTATGAAATTCTATGATGCTTTAAATGTTTTCTGTGCTAGACTTAGATCCAAAATTGCGAACACCTGAAAAGATCAGCTGCCCATACCCAGCATGCCTCTTCATTTCCTTTACAAACTAGAGCATATTTCTAAAAGGGCACACCCAGTATGACAAGGATGAAGCTGTGCATGATGAGACTTAGGGAATCTATGTAATTTCTTTCTAATGAAAAATTAACTTTCTAAATTCATTGATTTAGATGCCCATCCTTCAGCAATTGGCAGTGCCTGTTCTGGCATATACCAGCTTCCATCTATTCATAAGTGAATAGCTCTCTTGGCTCCTGCTTGATTCCATTTGTCTATTGGTGTATCATCATTTATACATCTTGATATCTAGTAGGAAAAGTCATCTTAAATTATTTGATTAATTCAGAAGTCTCTTGTCTATTTTCAGACCTTTGCTTAGCCACAAACTTTAGAAGCACATTTAGTTAAAAAGGAAAATAATTTAATGGGATTTTGATCTGAGTTAAAGTGTAGGGGCTACTAGCACTCTTACAATGTCTGAACATGGCAGACAATGAAGGCTGATGAGAAGCCAAGGACAATGGCACTAGGTTTCCATCCTAATACTTGAACTGGCTTTGTGGGAGCTTAGCCTGTTTGGACGCTCACCTTCCTGGACCTAGATAGAAGGACCTTGGTCTCCCCACAGGGCAGGGAATTTGGACTGCTCTTCAGTATCGAGAGGGAGGGGGAATGGAGTGGGGGGAGGAGAAGAGGAGTGGGGATGGGGGAGGGGGCCATATTTGGGAGAAGGGGGAGGGAAATGGGAAATGGGGAGCAGGTGGAAATTTTAATTAAAAAAGAATAAAAATAAAAATAAAAAAAGAAAATGTGGTAGATTTATATCTACACAGTGGAGTATAAAAAATGTTAAATCTGCTGTTCTACAAAAATAGAAAGGCTCTGTATTTATTTACATTTTCTTTAATGTCTTTAAATCAATATCTATGGTGTTTTTATAAATATATCCACATATTTAGTTGCTTTTACACCAGAAATATTTTTTGCACTTGACCTCAGCCCAAAGGAAGAATAGTACCAGGAGTACTTTTGGTTATCACAATATTTTATCTTTTTAAAAATAACACAACCTATGGATTTAAGAAGCAAGATTTTTGGAGGGACATCTAAGAGTGGGAGTGTGTGTATCTCTGACTTTTTGTCTGCTATTGGGGAGTCTTTTCCTCTTGTTGGTTTGCCTTTTCTAGCCTCAGTATGAGGATGTTTGCCTTGTCCTACTGTATCTTGTTTTGTCCTGTTTGGCTGTTTCCTCCTGGAGGCTGTTCTTTTCTGAAGAGGAAATAGAGGGGGAGTGGATCTGGGTGGGGGAAAAAGGAAGTGAGGGAGAGCTGGGAGGACAGAGGGTGGGGGAAATGTAGTTGAGATGTATTATGCATAAAGAGAATCTATTTTCAATAAAAATATATGAAGAAGAAAGAAGTGCATTGTATTGATGTGGGATTCCCCTCTGCTTTGTACGAATATGTTTTATTACCATTGGTTAATAAAGAAGTTGTGTCTAGCCTATAGCAGGGCAAAATAAAGTCAGGTGGGAAATTCGAACAGAGATATATAGAGTAGGCGGAGTCAGGGAGAGGCCATGTAGTTGCCAAAGGAGACAACTGCTGGAACTTACCGGTAGATCACAGCCTCATGATAATGCGTTGACTGATAGAAATGGGTTAATTTAAGATGTAGGAATTAGTTAATAAGAATCTTGAGCTAATAGGCCAAACAGTGTTGTAAATAATACAGTTTTGTGTGTTTATTCGGGTCTGGGTGGCCGGGAAACCATTGAAGCCGAGTAGTTTACTAAACTTACAGTTTTATTAGGGTGTTAATATATTTTATTGGACTTTTTATTCTATATTTGTCAGTAGAATTGTCATATAATTTTCTTTTCTCATACTATCTTGGCCTGTTTTACGTATTATGTTAAAGATGGTGTCATTAAATATTCAAGGTACTGCTTTTTTCCCATTTCTAGTAAAAATGGAATAAAATTGAAATTATTACTTTCTAATATTTTGACAGAACCTACTTGTAAAAGTCTGGCTATGGTATTTTGAAAGGGAAGATTTTAAACTATCAATTTAACTATTCAAATTCTTTTAGAATTATTCATGGTCATTATTTTCTTATTGAGTGAAATATGCATTTCTTTTATAAGGTGCCTGCTCATTTTATTTAAATTCCTAAATTAATTTACATAAAGATTATGACTATGTAATTCAATAGCAACTGTGTGTTCTGTTTTATTCCTAATATTTTTGTGCCTTCTTTTCTATTTTGTGATTGAGTCAGTGATTGGTGAGTTTTCTCAATCATGCAAATAAGGTTGCTTTTGGCTTTCTTTAAAAATCTTTTTGCCTCTAGTTATCAGTTTCTTTTATTGCTCCTTTACCTGCAAATAGGGTGTGTGTGTGTGTGTGTGTGTGTACTTTTGCAGAGGTAGATGTTAATATCTTATACACACACTCACACACATCATTCCATCACTGACCCTAGAGCTCACCAATTGGTTAGACTGTCTGACCAGTGAACTCCAGGGATCTTCTGTGTCTCCTGAACTCAGATTCTAGGCACACACCTCCATGCTCCATGAGTGCTATGGATCTGAACTCAGATCTCATATTTGTAGAGCTAGCCATTTCCCCAGGCCTAATTTCATTTGATGTGCCTTCCTTTCCTAACTTTTTAATTGGGATGCTTGGTTCATTTCATTTTCTTTTTTTTTTTTTTGATTACTAAAATTTGTTTTAATGTTACTAAGGTGAATGATATCATCTTCCATTATTTTTCTAATGATCTAATGTGAAAATATATGAGAGATAGCTACTTTCAAATGATTTACTTTTTTTCTGACAAATCTTCAAGACTGTTTACACATCATATTCACTAGGAGAGAACTGCTTTGTCAACAATGATCATGATTTTGCTAATCTATTTCACCAGTTCTGGCTCCAATTTGTCTTGCCTTGTTTCATTAGTCAATCCCTCATCCCCCAAAAAGAAACTACACACACAATAATCATAGTAATAATGAATATCAAAGCCAGAACATAGGGTGCACACTTTTAATTCCAGTGCTTGGGAGATAGAAGCAGGTGGATATCTGTTAGTTCAAGACCAACCAGAACTACTAGTGAGACCCTATTTCCAAACAACAACAACAAATCACGGTTGTATCGTAGTCTTATTTTAAATAGAACATGTCTGTGTGATCCTTAGCTGTGTCAATAACTATCAGCTCACCATATAGTCACAGCATTTCCTATTATTCTATGATTGCCTCTTTAGCTTCATAATCTCCAAAATTGAAAATATGTATAACAAATAAACAATAGAGATGCTATCTCTGTCTGTCTTGCTGTTCACATTTTCTTTTTCTTTCTCTTTCTCTCTCTTTTTTTTTAATATTTGGTTTTTCAAGACAGTATTACTTTGTGTACTCTTGGCTGTCCTGGAACTCATGCTGTAGGCCAGGCTGGCCTTGAACTTACAGAGTTTCATCTGCCTCTGCCTCCCAAGTGCTCAGATTAATGGTGTGTACCACTGCTGCCGGGCTGACTCATTTCATTTTTAACACTTCCATTCTGTGACTTTGTGAGTTGTCCACTGGACAGAAAACTGACTCTCCAGCTCAAACTCTAGTAAGTACTTGAAGCAACCAGACGCTTCCTAGAAGCAGATATCTAAGCCCAAGCCTTCAATCATCTATAACCCAGACTTCTAAACTGTAGCCTCACAAGGCACCATGAGCCAGAGTAATACAACAGAGCTGTTTCTGAGCTCATTACCCAGAAGATGCAAGAAAATACTGAACATTTGCTCTTTCCAGCTTGGTCATTTTGAAAGTACTAATTAGATAACATACACGTGTGTGTGTGTGTGCGCGCGCGCGAGTGTGTATTAAAATAAATACATACATGATATTTTAATCGATTTTAACTTTGCAACCAATTTAGAAACTGTAAATTATTGATACTCTTACTACTTACCTGATAAATTGTATCACATATAGTTCAGATCACAAAATTTATAACTAACTCTCAGATCAATACAAGGATTTTAAAATAACTTCTGATCACTCTTCTCTGAACTGATTCTTATTCTAGCTATGTATTCTGTCAACACATTTCCAAGTCTCATAGTTATAAACTCTAAGCAATATTAGCCTATTTACAAATGCTCCTTTGCTAAGTGACACCTCTTTCACTTCCTTTAAAATCAAAGTCCTTAGCTATGCCTCTATATGTTTTCTGTATATAATCTCAGTTTGGTTTATCTCAAAATATTTTTATTTCAAAGTTGCTTTAAATTTTATTATAATGTACTATACATGAACAAAATGGAAGAATCAGAATTGCACAATGTGAAGAACTGTGAGGCATTAACATATTTGGTTAATATAAATTAAGAAATGATTATAGGACAGCAGCCTGAAGTATCTCTTTACACCTCTCATCCAAATCAACAGACTAAAATGAACAATTGTCCTCCATTCTGAAGCCATCGACTAGTTTTGACATTGTGAACTCTCCACAATAGAATTCTAGGATACTAAAGTTTTAATGCTGGTGTTTCTTGTTCTAAAATTCATTTGTGAGAGTTGTATTGTTTCATATACATGTAGTTTGTTTATTTTCATGGATGGAGACCATTTCATTACCTTTTCTACTTGACTATCAATAAATACATAGTTCAGTATCTGTCTATTGCAAAGACGACACTATAAAATTTCTTGAATATATCCTGTAACGAATATGCATGCTTCTTTGCAACTATAACGCTGTCTACTTTGTATTTATATATTCAGTTATTCAGTTCTAATATGTAATCCCAGCATTTCCCAAGTTCTTATACCAATGATTTCTTCCATCACCAGGTACAGGAGGAATAGCTGGTTCACACCCTTGAGTTTGGTATCATTGACTTTTGTGTTTTAGACATTCTACAGCTTGTGCAATCATGTTGTGGTTTAAGTGCCGTTTCCAGGGAAAACAGGACTAAACTTGCTTCATATTTGCATCAGCTATTTTAAGAATCCCCCCAGGGAAATGTCTATTCAACTTTGGCCCCAATTTTTTTTTAGCTGTCCCTAATTTTATATTGGCATAAAGAAATCTTTAGAAAATTATTGCTGAAAATCTTATAGGTACTTTCCCCTTTCTATGACTTAACTTCTCACCTTTCCACACACTCAAAAGTTTGGTGTGTGTGTGTGTGTGTTTCTGTGCATGTGTATATGTGTGTACGAAATGCATGTGTGTGTGAGAGAGAGAGAACACAAGAGAGAATGTGTTGCTGAGGATTAAACCCAGGGTCTCAGCAGTGCGTTTTTGTGAATAATGTTTCCTAGTTTAAAAACATTATATATTTTTTAATGAAATAAATCCATGTTTATGTTATTTATTAAGATTTCTAAGTTTTAATTAGTGTATATGTGTGTGAATGCAGGTGCCTCTGGAGGCCAGAAGAATATATCAGATCCTTTGGAGCTGGAGTTCCAGGTAGTGGTTACCTGGCTAATATGGGCTCTGGGCATTGAGCTCATGTCCTCTGTAAAAGCAGTACACACTTGTGGCTGTTGATCCATCTCTCCAGCCCCAGCTATGTGTTTTCTTAAGGCAATGTGTATTATAGGTTGGCTTCCAACTCCTCAGAGCTGGGACTGCAGCTGAGTGACACATTTCCTCATTTTAATGTGATGTAATACAACAATTATATTCCCTGTGGTTGGTAATTACAGCAGTTGTTAGAAGACTTTGCCTATCATAGTGTCATGAATACATTCTCTTATGCTCTTTTCTAAAAGTTGTACTATTTTCAAAAATTTTCTTGTATTATGATATAGTATATAGTGAGAGGTTGAGCCAAAGATTCATTTATTCATAAGACTCCTATTGCTCTAGCCACTTATATGAAATATTTTGTGTCTCTTTGAACATGTTTCTTCATTTATGTAAGTCATTCTTAATCTTGCTCAGTAATGTTTGATACTTTATGGTAGAGTTTTTCATTAAACTTATTTGAATTTAATGCTATCATAAATGATTTGATCTACTTAAAATTTTCACTTAGTTTTGTTAATAACTGCACTAAAAATAAAATAGATTTTTTTGTTTGTCTTATCCAGATATCCTTATTCAGTAAATTACTTAGTAATTCTAGTAGTTTGCATCTAGGTCTTTCTAAAAATACAATCATACATATCTGGATCTTAACAGTTTTATTTCTCCATTTCAATTTTTTTTCTGTTTTCTTTCCCTTTCTTATTATTGCATTTACTAGGACCAACAACAGATCAGGTGCTGAACTATTGTTTACTTCAAATTCTGGGGAGGGAGCATCTCAACATTCCACAAAGGAAATGATATTTGCTTTTAGCATTTTTAAAATGTATCATTTATCGGAAAAGGACATTTCCTTCTACTATTAAATTAAAGTGTTCTTTTAATAATTAATGGGGACTGAATTTCTGCATCCCTTTCTACCTCTATAAAATGACTAAATTTCCTTCTACACATTGAGTGATAATACTTGATTTTAGAATTCAACCAACCTTGCAAACCAAGATTTTAGTCTATTTGATCCATGATATAGTTGGTATTGCTAGAATCTTTAATTTTTTAATTTATTTGTGTCACCATCTTCATGAAAGAGTTTAGCACTAATTTCCCTCATATTATTTTTGTCATGATTTGTAATATAGAAATTTGTTGCTTTAATGAATGAATTATGAATTAATATCTTCTTTTCTATTCTGTGGAAGAATTTTTGTGATGCTGGTGAGGTTTCTTTCTTAAATAATTTAGAAGTTGTTTATGAAGTGCCAGTCCTAAGGAAATCTATATTTAAATAATCATTTCATACTTAAGTTTCATCACTCTTTTGTGGGTATAAACATGTAGAGACTGTTCTTAAAAGACATGCCCAATGGTGCAGTAGTGGCAAGAATTTTGTGGAAGTAACCAACCACTTTCTAATTGGATTTAAGGAGAACACCACAATGTGAAATGTACACCTGTGGCCATTATTAGTAGACCCCAGGTGAAAACCTACTATTATTATGTCACTAAATAGATATCATATTAGACCAACTCCAAATGAATTTTCATTATACTTATAGATTAAAGCATCTCTCAGTCCTCGGAGAAACACTTATTTACAGTAGATGGTGTTTAACATAGAAACTCACAACTGCCCAAGACACAGAGCATGAGGGACTGCAAATGTTCAGCCATAAATGGAACATATATATGACAGCCCCATCTCCAAAGGCTCAGGGATCATCATAGAAGCAGGGCAGAAAGAATGTAAGATCCAGGGGTGGTAAATGACTACAAAAATCTGTGTCTTCTAGAATCAATAAGGCAGCTGCACATATAAACTCCCAGTGATTATGACTACATTTTAAAGTCACATAAAAACCCAAACCAGATGAAATTCCAGCATGGAGAGTAGAGTTGGGCATAAAGTTCCTCCCCTCATGAAGGAACTATTAGCAATTCTTAGATGCCAGGAAAAGTGTCATTTTTCTGAGAGAATAGTGCCTAATAAGTTGGTCAAACTACAGGTAGCCCACAATTTTCACAGCTGAGTAAAAATCATGATTTTTCTTCTCTTTTGGTAGCATGCATAATTCTTTCTATCAAGCTATCTAAGAGAAATCTTTCATTTGAGTACTGGGTAGATTTCTCCATATTCTATGGCTCAAGTCTGTGCTATTCTAGCTATGCCATTTTTGGACATGTACCCCCAAAACCCTATATCCTATTGCAGAGACACTTTCTCATTCCTGTTCATTGTTGCTCTATTCACATTAGCTGAGAAATGGAAGGAGCCTAGATGTTCATTGGTTGATGCACGGATAATGAAAATATGATACATTCACATAGTTAAAGATCACAGACAATAAAAAATTAAGGTAAGTGGGTGGAACTCAAACAATCATTCTGAATAAAGTAATCTGGATCCAGAAAGATAAATGTTTCATGCTTTCGCCCATTTGTGGATGTTAGCTTTGAACCTTTAGATATGGGTGTTTCATTTGGAATAGCTGTAAGAATCAGGAAATTTATGAAGGGGCAATAGTGCAGGTTTCCAAGGTAGAAAAATTATAATTTACTGGTATAAAGAATTAAAAGGGAGTTATGGAATTGGGAGGGATGAATCTTGGTAAGGGAAGGGGAAGCAAGGTAGATAAGGGAAATTACCTTGTAGGGATAAATATGTTGTAAGGGAACTAACTGCTTGTTCATCCCAACCACCCAGAACTAAAATAATCACTCAGAAACTGTATTAATTAAATCATTGTTTGGCCCATTAGCTCTAGCTTCTTATTGGCTAACTCTTACATCTTAATTTAACCCATTTCTATTAAGTATATTACCATGAGGTCGTGGCCAACCAGCAAAGACTCCGCATGTCTAGCTCTAGTAGCTCCATGGCATCTCCGGCTCCACCCTTCTTCATCCCAGCATACAGCCTAGCTTTCCCTGCCTAGCTCTGTTCTTCCCTGCCATGGGCTCAAAGCAGTTCTTTATTAACCAATGAAAGAAACACATAGACAGAAGGACCTCCTACATTATTTCCCCTTTTCTGTTTAAACAAAAGGAAGGCTTTAACTTTAACATAGTAAAATTACATATAACAATGATCAAGCAAGAATTACAGTTACAATATTTCTATTTACTTTACTTTTATCATAACTAAAGAAAACTATAACTATAACTGTAAATTCTTCAACCACACCAAAGACTCCAGAAGGATAAGATACTACCTAAGTAAACAGGAAGTACATTGTAAGCAACTTCCAAAACTCTAAAATAGACAGAGACATCTCATTGCCTGGGCAGTCACCCAAAGTTCTTCTTTACTATTGGGGTATCCATCTTTAGCCTACAGGCCCATAGTATCCAGCAGACTTTTCCATGAAGCAGGAAATTTCAAAGACAGTTCAATTACTTTCTTCTGTATCCTGCAGAATGTCTAGCAGACTCTTTCATGAAGCCTCAAGCCCAAAGGACTGTCTCACCTTTAGGCAAGTTTAGCGTGCCTTATGTTTTGCATGATAAATGGTTTGAAATTTCTTGAGAGAGTTATAGCCCTGAATTTGACCAGTTTTTACGTGTGCTTGAAAAGAAAGCATATTCTAAATGAAGCTTATTCTTTTAATTGAATTTAATCTAATTTGCATTTAATGAAATTGCTAATGTAGTTAAATGAACATTGGCCATTTTGTTACTTATTTTATTTTGGTACTATGTTTCTTTTTCCATGCTCTTCAGTTAGTAAGATATTTGTATGTGCTCTATGATTTTTCTCTGGTTATACATGTAGTTCATTTTATTTTCATTGGTAACTACAGAGATGGCAACACAATTCCTGGAAATTTAATAGAATTTAGTAAGAAAATCATTTGACAGTTTGACAGTGTATAAAACATGTAGTACCTTGGTCCCATTAAGTTTGTTCTATCTTTTTTATTGTTATCAGTATTTTGAATTATAATGCTGTGTACAGTATTAAACCACTCAGAATGGTTTTGTTGGGGATATAGTGAATCATAACAGGTAATCTTAGCAATCAGAGCCAAACACAAGCTCCTATGTTTCATTACATATGGCACCCAACATGGGGCTCTAATCCACGACCCTGAGATTGAGTTTCATGATCTACTGACTGAGCTAGCTAGGCATTTATAAATAATATTAAGCCTCTGAATCAATTAAGTCAATTGAGTCATTTGGGAAATGTCCCCCAGGTATTCGGCAACAGGCAGGCAGGAGAGAAATGTTTGACTACAGGAGAACTGCCTAAAAGTTTGAGGCTAGCTTAAATTACATAGTGAGATTTTTGAGATTATAATTTAGTTACATTTCTCCCTTCCCTTTCTTTCCTTCAAATCTTTTCATATACTCATCCTGGTCTCCTTCAGAGTAATGGCCTCTTTTTGTTGTTGTTGTTGCTAATTTTTATTGCATGTATATTTGTATATATGCATATATATTCTAAATATGATCTTTCAGTTTGTATGTTCCTACCTGTGTGTATGTTTTCAGTGCTGACTATTTGACAACCAATTGGTGTGCTCTTCCCAGGGGGAAAGTTATGGCTTCCATTTCCAGATTTCCTCAGTTACCTTTGTGTAGGGTTGAAGTCTTATAGGTTTTTCTCCATTCAGTTTGAAATGCTCATCCTTGTTCAGCTCATATTTGGACAGTCATATTGGTGAAACTTTATGCATATAGGTTCTGATGTTACTAGGATACAAAAATCCCACAGCAAGCTCCCTGATCCTCAGGCTCTAACACTTTTTCCTTTCCTGTCTTCCACAATGTTTAGTGCTTGGTTCTGTTTTATTTGTCTCTGGTATATTC
The DNA here is from genome assembly GCF_950005125.1 of Chionomys nivalis. Taxonomy (NCBI): domain Eukaryota; kingdom Metazoa; phylum Chordata; class Mammalia; order Rodentia; family Cricetidae; genus Chionomys; species Chionomys nivalis. Next base: position 33,521,408 of record NC_080089.1, on the reverse strand, counting down.
TGGCTGCAGGCTTTTCGCAGGACAGCCATGATGTCCACTAGGACCTTGCCTACACTGCCTCTCATCTTTGGCTGTGGATAAACACTTCTGGTCCTACCTTCAGCAGCTATGGAATTTTTGTGTCTTGAAGAGAAAGTGTTCACATCTTCACCTGTTCTTCCTTCTTTTGGATCAGGCACCTCAAGTCAGGTTTTTTATTTTCATTGCACATCTGTTTTATGTGTCTAGAGGTAGCATTTCCTTGCTAGGACACCAGGCTTAGCAAAAAAAAAAAAAGTGGAGGAAAAATTGCTGCATAATATTAAGGATTCAGTTCTTCCTAAGATTTTCTGTTCTCCAAAAACTTTCCTCATCAAGGAGGGGGAGCTGATTATTTCTTGAGATTCCTCCACACAGATGTTTGCATAAATTCCTTTCCAGTTTCTCACGTGTTGGCATGAGCATTGTTCTGCCACGAGCTGTTTCATCATGCTTGAAATGAGTTGGATGCCCCTCTACTCATGTCATAAATAGTGGTTTCATTTATTTTTCATTACTAAAATTTTATTATATGCTTTAAAAAACTCAATTTGTATTTGTATTTATAGACACACTAAGCACTTATTATCTATGAAGATGCTCTGTCTGGACTCTTTGCAGGCTTGTTTCTGCTGCCTCCTGCTCAGGGTGTTTTGTTTTCTCATGTGTTGGGCACATTTATTAGAGCTCATGCCCTCTGGAACTCTGTCTGTGGGAAGCTTCAGATGGCTAAGTTAAAGATGTTCTCTTTCAGGTAGGATTTTAATCTGCTTCTGATGGAAACTTTGGGTTACAACCAGCCTGGCACCCCATGCTGCCTGCACATCAAGATTCTGCATTTGCCCTGGGCAGGAAGCTGACTTCAATCCTCATTTGGCACTCTGAAGTCTCTTTTATATTCCAGTTTTGGACTTATGTATTTTCTTTGTTTTATTGCCAACTCAATGATGAGTTTGGTATATTTTAACCTTATGTTGTAAACGTTTAAAAAGAGACAGAGAGCCATGCAAAAATATATAGTTTTCTATAAGGATGCCCTTCTCCAAATAGTTAAGAAAAGTCATAGAACTCTAGCTCTACACTGCTCCTCCTCATAAGCCGCAAACCCCCTTCCTTCTGAAGAGTCATTACCCTGACCTTCAAGAAGCACATTCTTAGACTTTTACATAGTTTAACTACCCAAGGGCACATGCAGAGGCATTAAAATGCAGTTGTCTTGCCCTTACATTTATCTATTAGAAAGAAAATTCCCCATAGCAGAATTTACTGATTGCCTATTGCTGGTGATGGCCAGTATTATCTTTTGTCCTCTGTATGCCCTGCAACTGTTTAGCCTGGCCCAACAGCGAATTAGGCTTCAACTCTTTCCCCTTAGCAGTTTTTCAAGTGATAAATGTCATCTTGTTCAACCCTCCTCTGGTGGCCACACAATGTGTGATCCTGTATCATTACACAGTCATAGCATGTGTTGATGTTCCATGCCTTGATCCAGTCATTAACTGGGGGCTACAGATGGCAAAATGTTAGCCTTTTGTTTGCACTTTTACTCTTAATACTTTTATTAAGATAGATTTTCTTCCTCAATTAATAGTTTATCTAATGAAAGTCCAGGTTTGATTTGTCCCTAACTATATATATATACACACACATACACACACACACATGCATACATACATTACTGTAATCAGTTGTTTCCTTATTTCTTCTATAGGTGATTAAACACAACACAACACACACACACATGTACACACACAAAACCCACAGATACTTCAGTAGTAAAGATGTATAGTTAAGAATGTTTTTAAGTATTTTGATAAACTTACATTCATTGAAAATAGCCTTCTTACTGAACCCTAAATGGCTCTATCTTGGCTTTAAAGACCTCATCAAGGGCCAAACTATTCCAACTCCTTTGAAGTCTTGGGTTCAACTTGCACATCCCTTGCCCCATGCATAGAATCAGATAATTTTTTAAGTTTAAAACCACAATCTAAGCAATATAAATTCCCATTTTACTTGATTGACCATTGCCAATAAACCTTCAGGAAGTACTTAATATACCCCAAATTTACATTTCTGCAAAGAGATTGTCTGTAGCATTTTGTCTAACTTATTTTAGGAAAATAAGGTCTTTGCTTAATTGGTTAATTGGAGGACCAATACTATATTTCTACATCATGGATCTTAGTTTAAACTTAAATTGGAATTTAAATGAGAATTAAAGATATTTTTCTCTTTAATTTAGGTTTTTTTTCCTCCCAGATACTATATTTCTAGATGAACAATTCCTATGCATAAATACTTTTTAAAAGTCCTAATGATGACCTTAGTCTATTTTTTTAGGTAGAATTGCATGTTCAATTTTCTGAATAGACTAATGACTTTGAAGTCGATTCCATTCCTCTGTTTTTATTTTCTTCTTGCTGTTTACTTGAGTAATAGTGAGGCAGAGAGGAGAGAATGAGGAGAAAAAGGACAGACTGTAGCACACACACAATCCACTATTTTTCACTATAAAACACCACATGGGCAGTCTAGTTGATTGCTAGGTGTAAGGAGAACTTGGTCAATCAATGTGTTAATACCCCAGACCCTAATCAGACATTGAGCAAACCAAAGATGAAGTTCCTGGGTCTTTAACCTACAGAAGCATCCTCAAGGATCTGGCTGGGTAGGCAGACAATACCCTTGGGTATCTCTTCAGGGGAGTGGTTTCAGACTGCATAGCCCCAAACTCTCCTATTTTACCCCTGTCACCACCACAAGGTTAGGGGACACTAGGCATTAACCTACATCACTCCCTATTCCTATTATTTCCAACCAGTTCACTTGTTAGGATACAGATTTCATTTATGTATCAGATGAAACCCCAGAATTAGCAGGTAGAAGCAGTCAGGGTCCTTGGGATCATAGCAACTAGGACAAAATTGCTTTGTCCTTGGCCTTGGGCCACGACACACAGATGTCAAGAAAAGCATACGGGGCCCAGAATGTTAAGAAAGGTGTGCTTTTCTTGAGAAAGGGGCCTGGACTCTGCATCTGCTGGCTATTTCTCAAGGCATGACACCATAAAGGAGGGGGTTCAGGCATTAACACAGCTGGCAACCCACAGTGTTAAATTGTCCGTAAAAGCGGTTGTTAAAGTCAGGGAATTTTTTTTTATTTTTATTTTTTTTATTTTTGAAAAAAAAAATGGCCCTTCTGCAGACACTCCATGGGCTGCTTATTCAGGAATTTTACAAAAGCTTAAGGCTGGTAATGAGGCCTCTGGTACTCCTCTGCAGCCAGCTCAGCGTGACCAGTAAGCCACGTGATCCCTGTACATTGAGGCCTAATTGATGAGGTTTTGATGCTTAAATGGAGCGCTGATTGCGGGAGTTGCAAGGAGCTGCTGCCAGCCAGGGCTCGGAGGTGAGGGGAGATTTTTACACTTCATTCCCAGAGCTCCCCTAATGACTGTTATGAAATGAAAACTAACTTAGGGAGAAATGGAAAAGGGGAGGGGACTGAAAGCCTCCAGGCCAAATTCTGTAATCTGATAGTCCCTTAGCAGGAGGCAGCTGGAGAATAAATGCCCGTGGAATACCTTTGCTGCTGGGCTTCTGAGAGCAGTCAGCTTGTTTCATTTTGGATTGTGCAGTGTGCGGCTTGTTCTGGAAGGTTCCATCAGTGGGAGAAGCAAATGCCGTAAAAACGAGACTCTGCATGAATTGGAAAGCACCTACCTTGGGCGGGCCAGTAGACAGACAATAGTCTCGACCCAGCCACTTACTAGCTTTGCAAAGTTTATTTTGTCTTGAAGTTTTGTTTTTGTCATCTATGAAATTGGGGTGAAATGACGTAGTCCTGAATTACTGTAAAAATTAGAGGGTGAAGAAGGCAAGGACTGGCAGTGGCTTGGATCCCCTATTTCCATCTCCTTGTGGTCCTTTCTTTCATTTTGCTGTTACAGACTGCAGATGAATCTATTATTCACTGTAATAAATCATCAATCATCAAGACGTCTCTTTATCTTATGCTCACCATATGCCAGGCATTCTGTACAACTCGGTCCATCTCACGTTATCCCCCTGGCTCCCAAGTTTTCAAGACACGGTAGAAAGCTGTCTCCAGACACCCTGTGCTGTGGTTTCCATAGGAAACGTTTCCCAGGCACTCTCACGATGAAGGCTTGGTTCTAGCTGGTGGTATATTTCGTCAGGTGATGGAAACTGTAGAGAACTGTGACCACAAGGAAGGTCATTGAGGGCATGTCCTTTGACCTTGGACCTTGTCCCTGGATCTTTCTGGTTTGCTTCTTTTTGACCAGGAGGAAAAGAAACTCCTCATCTGCATGTTCACACTGCACTACGCAGCAGTTTCCTCAAAACTGAACCATCCCTTTCTGGAAAAAATAAAGCTCTTTAAGACTTAGGATGTTTTGAAGAAAGGCTCCTCACATATCAAGAACTAAACTCAAACATCTCAGGAAATCCCTGGAACTTTCCAGATTCATAAGGCCCCATCCTTACCCAAGACTATATCAGCAGTAAGGCTTGCTGGGGAGAAGAGACCCTGACATGTTGAGCTGCCTGCTTGCTGTCCAGATCTCCAGAATCTCACCTTTCATGAGTTCTCACCCATGCTAGGGTGGACTTTCAGTGATGTCTTTGAGTTGTCCATGTGCTTATAATTGCTCACCCATACCCCTGCAAGTGACCCTAATAAAATTAGTGGCTCCTTAAGTTGGACTTTGGGGAGGTATTTAGAGTGAGCAGCTTTGTTCCCATCTCCCCAGTAGTGTCACGTGACACAAGTGGCACCTGGACAAGGACTAACAATAACAAAACTGGCTTTAAGATGAGTGATTGCACAGTCTTGGCTACGGAGCAAGAAATGCAACCGAGGATGAATGATGGGAAAGTGGCACACTTTTGGGGGGTCCTGATAATGCCCATCTGTCTTCTTCCTCAGGCAAGGGTTGCATGGGTTTTGCTGTATGTAGTGAGGTGCTTAACTTTCTGAGCCATCAGAAAGCAATGTGTTCATGGTGTGTATCCCAAACTGAGAGTCTGTCTCTGTGAAGCATTGAGTGGCGTGGCTGTTTGGCACGTGTAGTTTACTATGTGGTTTGGCTTGTATGGTTTACTTTGTGGAGACTGCCTGAGAATGGTTGAAGGTTTGGGACAAATTTTCCAGTCGCTGCGAGCAAAATGATGAGAATGTCAGCAGGTTTCCACGGAGGTTGCACTGGTATAGGTATCAACTTATTTTGCTTGAGCCGAGACCGTTGTTGGTGGAAATTTGCTTGTGAATGAGAAGAATCACAGTGGGAAAAAGTGAGACTAGCATCCTCTCTGCCGGCCTCTGATTTGTTAGTTAGAGAAAAGAGAGAATGAGTTTTCCTCCGGCGCGGTGAGTGAGTTGTCTGAGTTGTCTGCTACCGACGGTCCTATTATCATCATGGGTCGCCGCCCCGCCCCGTGTTACCGGTATTGTAAGAACAAGCCGAACCCAAAGTCTCACTTCTGCTGAGGTGTCCCTGATGCTAAAATCCGCATCTTTGACTTGGGACGGAAGAAGGCAAAAGTTGATGAATTCCCGCTTTGTGGCCACATGGTGTCAGATGAATATGAACAACTCTCTTCCGAAGCTCTGGAGGCTGCCCGTATTTGTGCCAACAAATACATGGTAAAGAGTTGTGGCAAGGATGGCTTTCATATTCGAGTGAGGCTTCACCCCTTTCATGTCATCCGAATCAACAAGATGTTGTCCTGTGCTGGGGCTGACAGGCTCCAGACAGGCATGCGTGGTGCCTTTGGGAAGCCCCAGGGCACAGTGGCCAGGGTTCACATTGGCCAGGTCATCATGTCCATCCGCACTAAGCTGCAAAATAAGGAACATGTGATTGAGGCTCTTCGTAGAGCCAAGTTCAAATTCCCTGGCCGCCAGAAGATCCACATCTCAAAGAAATGGGGCTTTACTAAGTTTAATGCACATGAATTTGAAGATATGGTTGCTGAGAAGCTACTCATTACTGATGGCTGTGGGGTCAAATATATTCCTAATCGTGGTCCCCTGGACAAGTGGTGAGCCCTACACTCCTGAGAGCTTTCACGGTGCTCTCCTGTACCCTACCAAATCATGTTCAGTAATAAATCTCACATCCAGTCTGCTTAAAAAAAAAAAAAGAGAGAGAGAGAATGAGATGGAGAAGACAGTTTGTCATTTCTTATGGTGGGGGATGGAGGAAGAAAAAAGAACACGAGTTAGATTTGTGCTGACAAGCACTATCTGGTTTCCAAAACTGTAACCAGACTTGTAAACCGAATGAGGAGGACACAGTAGAGGAAACAGAAGATGTCTCTCAAATCCAATCTTTAACAGAGAAGAAGGAAAAGTTCATGATTCAACACCCAGTTAGGGGCTTAATAACAGACAGCAAGGAAGGGAGCATGGTTAGAAGCGATACAAGACAGCCTGTAGCTCTGACTTTTAATAGAGATAAAGGGAAATTCTAATTCAGCATGGACAAAGGACGTAGACAATGGCCCAGTCTAAAAAATGCATTATGAAGCTGGGCGGTGATGGGGCACACCTTTAATCCCAGCACTAGGGAGGCAGAGAGAGGCAGATCTCTGTGAGTTTGAGGCCAGCCTGATCTACAAGAGCTAGTTCCAGGACAGGCACCAAAGCAACAGAGAAACCTTGTCTCGAAAAATAACAAAACAAAACAAAAAATCTTTGATGACCAGGAAATCCTTGGCATCTGAACTGCTTGAACTGGGATGATTGTTTGAATAATCAATACAGCAGTCCCTTGCCACCTGACTTGTGAGGCTGTGGGACATGGGGGGAAATGGGATAGGGTTAAGCGATACAAAGGTAGAGAAATGTAGTACTGTGGCCATGCCCAACTCCTTGAGGCAAAGAGGACATAAACCAAAGTAGCTGTAGGGAATCAGTCCCCGATGGACTGGTTTACAGGAGCCACTGTAGATGCTTGTTCTTACCAGCATAGATCCCAGAGACCGGAAGACAATGGTGGAGGGACAAGCACCGCTAAGAGAACTGGACACACAAGAAGGAGTGCTTGGTGTTGAATTTACAGGGCCAAATAAGACTATGTTCACTAGAGAATTGAGAAAAACAATTCACTAAGAGATATGGATCCCTGGCTGTGTTGTTCAGACTTTATGATAGGACATAATCTGTATGACATCCACTGAGTTCAGTGAACTTAAATCACATAGAGTAGCATGTGAATCAGGCTCACAAGATGCTAAAGCAAATAAAAACATGTAAAGAAGGCAATCTAAGCAAAAGGACTATGAGATTCAAGCTCCAATGTCAGGAACAGAGGAACATCATAGGTTGCTGGAAAGTTGAAGAGAATGTGAGATGTACTAGTCAGATAAATCATACTCTATCTCTTGGCAGATACCCAGGCACATGCTAACATATACAGGCAATACACAGGTAGGCACTCATACACAGACTGTTAAACAGGCAGCAGGTGGGTACACATAGCTTTACACAGGCTGGATGACTTCTGACTTAAGACCACATTTCTATGAAATCTGCCCAAACATGGCATTCTTCCAGAGACAGCCACAAAACAGATTATATTACTGTCCCCAGGTCCCTGGTTATCTAATGTCAGCCATCATTAGCTGACTCACAGCCCCACTGGATGCCCAGTGTCAGTCCTATTATTTTCCACACATAAACTGCCCTGTGGAGCCCTTTGTTCCATTTTGTGGCTCATCTGCACTGATCAGAAACAAATGTTGCTCAATTTGCATTAAATCAGAGTCCATACAGAAAAATATTTGCTCAAAGACCAAAGGTGAGACTGATGAGTCTTTGAAAAGCCTTAAGTTCCTTGAGTAGTTCATCATAGGAACAAAGAAAACAGAAAGCAAAGAAGTGCAAGTGAGTCCCCATTCTCCTCCCCAGTGTAGAACAAGGAAGTGCACAGATATGGGAGCCTCTCTGGCTGCTCCCCTCAACAGGGTGGCCAGGATGCCTGCAATGAGGATCATGCAGAGTGACAGGAAGCCTCATATTGAATTATGGATTTATTTTTCTTTTATCAATGTAGTTAATTCTGGAACATGCTCTGCCTTGGAGTTTGGTGTTCCCAGGAGTATCAGAGGCAATAAATATCAGATGCTAGATATGATAACACAGCAGTATTTATAGAAATGACTAGTTTTAACTCAAGTTTGGGCAGCTTTCTACCTTGAATGTGTTGATAACCAGATAGATATCTGAGGCTTTCAAAACTATGAAGGATATTGCTACCATCGTTGGTTATATGCCCAAATTAGACAATAAGTCCCCATTGATGAAGGCTCCAAAAGCATTGACATTAACAGAAAGAGAATGAAGTTAGAACTGAACTGAAAGTGCTCTACCTATTGGCTGGTTTTTATAGTGACAGAAGGTGTCATGTTGGTTGCTGGGGGATTGTCACTAGCGTTTCTAATGACAGTGGATCCTGAATGCTACAATATCAAAATCTCAAGCAAGATTCCATTGAAGGTGTAATAGTGGCATGAACCATTCAGGGTGCTACCAACTGCTTTCCATTTGGATTGAAGGACCACTCAACAGAGGGAATTTTACGTGTACTATCTAAGTTAGTTCAAAATCATTGCTTAGAGCAATCATTGACCAGCACTGATGAAATAATTACAGTCATTGTTATCTTAAATCAATGAAATATGTCTCACAAATTGGCTTCTAAACATGCTTGCATATGCCTATAGATGACTGATGTTAGCTGCAATAGATTATAAGAGAAAATTCCCTTTTGTAAATGATAGTGTCCACAGAAGCTCATAACTATTAGCAAAGTTCCTCAGAAAAAGTGATTGTCACTATGGGATAACGGCACAATGCTTAGCTTTAGACAGACTTCTCTATCACTACCTCCAAGACTCAGGGAGCATTGAAGAAGAGGCAGCAGAAATAATGAGAGTTGGTATAAGGGACTGAATGTTATGTAGCAATTTCTTCCCAGTTGAAACATACCATGGAAGAAGGAAGCTGAAGAAGTTCCAAAAGACTTCTTAAGACTCAGAGGAAAAAAAAAAAACAAAAACAAAAACAAAACAAAAAAAAAAACAACTCACAAGTCTCAATAAATTCCTGAAGTTTACTAGATTCACAAAACCCTCCTTTCCTAAGGGTATATTACCAGTAAAGACTATAGAGGAGAAACCTACTGAAATATCCATAAGTCATGCAGAAAGATTCAGAATTTCAGCTTTTGAGTGTTGCCACCTGTAATGGAGTATACCTTTGATGGTGCAAATGCCTTTCATTCCTCTATATTCCTATAGGTAATTCAAATAAATTCTATGTTCACCACATAGCCTTGAGAATATTTTTGCTTTGGCATGCTATTTATTCTCTATCTTGTGTGAAAAGACATTTGTTCATGATGCATCCAGAAAAGTGTCACACTGCTATGTGATTCTGCCTCATTATAGACTCAGAGTCAATAGCACCAAGGATTATTGCCTAAAATCTCTAGAACTGTGAGTCAAAAGTCAAGTCTTCTTCCCTTAAATTGTTTATGTTAAGTTCCACACACATCCCATTCAGGAGAGGGTTAGACTGCAAGATGAAGATGAAGTGGCCTTGAGTGGCCTAGTCTAGGTTGGAAGATGCACAAAGAAGAATCAAGAGACAAAGAGGGTATCTGATTATCCACTTGTCCTCCTCATCTCCTCTGCCTGGCCATACACTTAAGCATCCTTGAAGGACTTTTCCTGGCTACCCAAAAAGGAAAAAAAAAAAAAAAACCTGTCAGCTTGCTACACAGGTTTTGGTCAAAATAGCAAGATCTGCTAACTTCTCACCTTCTGCCTTCCTACTTTTTTCTTCTGTTTTTTTTTTCCCCACTGACCTTTCCTGAGTAGTACAAATGTTGGAGCTCACTGTAGCTTCTAGACTGGGGTTGGCAGAGGAGTGGGTTGAATCCTGCTGGGTGCACCATAATAAAAATTTAGATAAATAGGTACTCAAACATTAAGAAGCTCTAGTGCCCTAAATGACCAGATGACTGGGAGCTAAGTGTAATAATTCAGGTCTGTAATCTAGCACTTAGGAGGCAGAGGCAAGAGCTCCATGAGTCATAAACCAAATGCATCTGTTGCAAGCCTGGACTACTGAGCAAGGCCAGAAAGTAATCAAACCAAACCAAAACTAAGCAAAAACAATGCAAATTAGAAAAAAAGGAAACAAAGAGCCTAGGTAGAAATTAATGATAAGTTGATAGAACAATTTCTCGAATATACTTAGTATGTATATATTATGAATATATATGAATATACTTCCTTATAACTATACCCCTTAAATGTGTTTAAGCATTGTGTGATGGTCAAGATTTGTTTCAATATTTAAGAATATGGCAATGTTAAATAAGTTCTTTGGTCATTATACAGTGACACATGGATCAAATCTTTATACCATATCTGACATGCAAATTAAGACACAATTAAACTAGAAAACTGCTTCAGGGGGACAGTGGCATGAGGTATGGCAGCAGGTGGAGGGGAAGGAGCAGGAGCAAGGTATAGTAACTCAGGTATGAAAATGCCTTATCAAAACCCATCACTATGTATGCTTACATCAAACATTAATTATCTAAAAGGGTAAAGAACCCAGGGTTGTAGGCACGCAGTACGCATGAATGCACACAAACACGATGTTTTCAGTGCATTGACTCCTGTGCTAGCTGAACCAGCAGCCACAAGTGCAGGCTGCTGCTTTTCTGTTCTCCCCAAATACAAACCTCCAGGCCTTTGTCAGAGTGATGGAAAGCCTATCAGCGAGTTAACCTGAGCCAGCGAGAGGATTTGACAACGTCTTAAATAGGTTTTCAACCAATCTTCATTAATTTAGCTCTTTCTTGTCTACCCTGCTTCTAGCATGCTTGATGTCACCAATTATTGAGTCTTTTGGAGGTGCTGGTATAAATTGTGTTTGCTGTTGGATTTCCTCCTGATTGCTTGGCATTCAGTTTTCTCGAGCCTCAAAACTGTTTTCCCCATTGTCCATCTGATTTACACCATATACAGTTCAGATATCGGTTACTCCTTCCCCGCCTTCTGTGGCTAGCCTTTGTTATCCTTTGGTCAAGATGTTAGGACAAAAAAATAGAAGCAGCTTCAGGGGACCAATTGACCATCTTTATGCAACCCTCTTTACTTTTTTATTCACCTGAATTAATAATGCATATTTAGAGCAGTGGAATTTTAGAGATTTTACTTCTGAAGCTATCTCTGTTTAGTCCTCAGACATGAAATGGTAGCATGGTGGCAGAGGAAATTGTTGTTCCAAAAGGACTTTTTCTTACTGCTTTAGAAATAATCTTCACTGTTTTCTTGAAACAAATGGGAGTAGTGATAAATCTTATCTTAGCATCTCCTTGTACATCATATTTAAAGAAATCACTGTAAGATATTATGACTTTACTTATCCTTCGGTGTTTTGTAATTTCTTAGCTTTTCTTCTTCTTTATCTGCTGTTAAATACACACTAAACTTCCTGAATTTGTCCTCCATGTCTCTCCGTCTTGCATTTTGTAGATAATTCCTACCTACATCTTCTGGCTTGTGCATTAGCTCCACACATTGTCCACTCTGCAAAGTTACTTAACACTGGTTTTTTATTTAAGCGCCGTAATTGGTATTGCCTCATGCTTGAATCCTGTCTTACATTGCTGCTATTTTAAGTGCATCTCTATGCGTCAATTTTTTTTTGAAATGTCTGTCTTTCTCAGAATGCCCTTCTGCTCAGATGCTGCTATTTCATGACAACCTTCTTTCTTGCCTGTTGTAAGATGTTTCTCTTCAGTGATGATGGGGGAGTTACCTGCTTCTGGGTACATGTATGATATTTATTGTGTAGCAAGGTGATTTTTTTTTGAGTAACCAGACAACATCCTCCAGTGGTACCTGTGTGTAGCATCAGGTAGAGGAGATGGGGAGGACAAGTATATAACCAGATATCCTCTAGGTCTCTTTGATTCTTCTTTGAACATCTTTCCTAGAGCAAGCCACTCAAGGGCACTTCATCTTGCATTCCAGCCCTGTCCTGAAGAAGACAGTTGGAGAACTCTAGTTCAGGATGATGCCATCTGCACTCCACTTTTGAGAGCTTCTCCATGCTTCATTCATACATCTCTTTTTCATTTTCTAATCCTGTTATTCTTAATTGTTTTGCAATAAAATGTTCCATAAAGCTCATATAATCCTAACATCTATTTCCAGTCCTATTATATTTATTTAAAAATATTTTCTTCATCTGCTCTTTTGCATAGCTGATCTTGGCCTCCAATCAGTACCCATACATCCCACCGCACCCATCGGACTAATATAGCCAACATTCTCTCTACTTTACAAGGCTGTTAACAGGCTTTAACCCAATCAACATTAGTTTACCGATTTTCAGGTACCTCCGGAGAAACTCTAGAGTCCTTACTTTCCTCTGCTTATTCTTTCCTGGTCTCCTCTGCTAGGGATTTTGTCATACTAGGCCAACTGGACTACTTGGTAGAAGTTCAGAGACTTCTCTCTTCCCTGATAACCTCATCTGTTAGTATAACTTTCACTAGTGATGTGATGATTCCACCTTAATCATCCCACTACCTGTGGTAAAATGGTCCATCCTTGCCTGCTGATCAGGTCATGATGAGGACATATAGATGGTATTCCAGAGTAGAACACTGACATTCTATTTTGTAGTGGCTTGTTCCCTGTAGCCTGTCAGTCTTATTACCATTCAGTCTTGAGTTAGTTTCAATTTCCCAGCAAAAAGAAACATTAAATGGAGACTTGCAATTAGTGTGCAAGTAACTGATCAAGGGAATCTGGGGATCAATATTTGGGGGCTGCAGCCAACTCAGCTAGGACTTCTCTGACTGGAGGGGATTTTGGAAGTGTCAAATAATTCTGGATCACGAGCAGGCTGCTTATTATGGTGAGAAAATGTACAGAATTTGGAGCCAACTCAAAATAGCATTTCTTCCTTTTTCATTTATTAGCAATGTGATTTGGCAGGTGAGTTAACTTCCCTGAGCCCTTGTAACCTAATATGTAACAATATGGGATTGTATTACATCATGCCTAAGGTCTCTATAAAACCAGATGATTGAATTATTTGTCAAGCAATGCTTTGTTGTTTTCTGGAAAGTCCCACTCTAAACTCAATTCCAAATTATAGATTCTTGCCCCACTTAGCCTTTCAAAGGCATTACTCCTCTCTTATCTGACAACTCCAGAGTGTTTTTCTTTCTGCTCAGTCTGTGCCAGAGTAAGGCCACACACATTTCCGAATCTTAATGGGTATTTGCTGGTGGGGAAGACAGAGTGTGTGTTTTCTGACACTCTGAAACATCCCACCCCACAATGTATAGGCAGGAAAGATGTCATAGCACTACGGAGTCATCAGCAACTGCCTCCCTCAAGACCCTAAAAACTATTGGTTGTCATTTCAAGTCACACACACCCTCTCAACTGTTAGACCATTATAGCATTCATATAAACACATTGTGCATTGGTCTCTTTTCAAAATGTATTTTACACTTATTTATTCATTTATTTTTATTGTGTTTAAGTGTTTGATTAAATATATTTATGTATGTATATCATGTCTGCGTTCCTGGTGCCTAAGAGATCAAAAGAGAGCATTATATCTCCTGTATCCCCAGAACTGAAGTTACAAATAGTATGGGTTACCATGCGGTTGCTGAAATCTGAACCTGAATCTTCTATAAGAGCCGTGAGTGCCATTAACTACAAAGCCATCTCCTTATCTTCAAGAACTAAGATCATAATAAATATATTATAGCAGAATTTGGTTCTCTTACATAATTAAAAGAAGGGGATTTTATAATTCAATTTTGAAGTGTTCACCAATTTTAGTTCAAAAATATCTTTACAATATGACATATAGTCACAGCTCAGTGTTCAGCTTGTTTGCCAGTATGTATAATGTGTATGATACATAGATCACCTTTTCCTTGCATCTTTACAGACAGGAATATAGAGAAACAAAAAAGTTTTGTGTCTTGCCAAATGTTTCAACATTTGCTAAGGGAAATGAGAACATTTCAATGTATTGAAGTGAACTATGTTAACATGTACATATCTTTTCCTTATAATTTTTCTCTTTCTTGGGAAAAACAGTCCTTAAATAACTTTGGTCCATCAGATTGCAAAACATGTTTTTGGCTTCATAATTTGAGTATCACATCTCAGCACAGTTCTGGAAAAGAGAAAAGTATGAGGAGAGCAAACTTGGCTCCTGATTCATTTCATATTACTTCAGCTTTCTGTTGTATGAGCCTATGATTGCCTACGGTGTCGTCATGTATGTCTAATAATGTACGGGTGTAATAAACGGGTCATAGCCCAAGATGCTGTGCTTTATGTTGAGAAGTCTTTTCTACAAGGCAGTTCCTTATTGGTTTATGTCTGTTGTCACCAGAAGAGTAAAGAATAGCGGGAGCATGTCTATGTGAATGGTTTGTAGGTGTAGAGGCCAGCTTCTGACTGAGTGTCAAGAATATGGCGATTGACCTTAAACACAGAAAGTACAAAATGAGTAGTAATCAATCTGAGACTATCATAGCCATACATACATACATACATACATACATACATACATATTTAGCAATATTTTATCTGTATTTTAATAAATAAAGTTTGCCTGAAGATCAGAGAGTAAAACAATCTCCCTGGCCAACCTTACAGATCAGACAGTGGTGACACACACCTTTAATCCCAGTAGCCACCCTAGTTTATCATAGAAATGGGGTGGTGGTGGTGCATGCTTTTCATCCCAGTCCTAGAGAGGACTATAAGATGGGAGGAGACAGCTCTCAGACACACTCTCATCCTGAGATTCCTGTAGACAAGATAACCATTTCGGACTGAGATAGATGGAAGAGTCAGTGGCTGGCTGCTTTGCTTTTCTGACCTTCAGGTTGAATCCTAATATCTGTCTCTGAGTTTTTATTAATCATTCTACATACTCACATCCTCTGTTCTTCATCCACCCATCATCAGTTGGATCCACATGCACAGACAGCCATGTTTAGCCTGCAAACTAGGTTGGTGTTTACAAGGAACCAATAAAGAATATAGGTAGCATTTACCAAACTCATAGCAGGAAAAGTTTCTAATTTGATGTCTACGAAAGGGGCTTATAAGCCCCAGCTTAATAAAAGTGTGCAGAATGAGCCCGGTTATGAAATTGAAGTGTGGAAAAGGGCTGCCATGAAGGTGATACTTTCATAGGAAGCAGAACCCTCACACAACACCCTCTGGGGTAACTTATAATATTAGCTTCTGGAAATGTCCATTGAGATCATGACTACTAGGTCTGAGATAAGTAACAATTATAAAAATATGAGTTTATATTTCAGGCAATATGGCTCATGTATTAGAGATGTTTAATAGTAGCATTACATTGACTTTCTGGTATATGGCATCTAGAATTCCCAAATTTTTGTGTTGAATATTTCAGAGTGTTCCCAGTCACCTTTACTTCCCTTTATTAGGATGCTGGCTAAATTATTCATCTGTTCAATTTATTCTTTTAGGAATAAAGTGCTTTTGTGTTGTATGACTTACAGTCTGATTTGTTGCATGAAGTGAAACTGCCTGTTCATCCTTTGCACATAAAACCTTCTTACCATGGGGCTCTGGTGTGTCTGCAACGGGCACAATCTGCTTAGGGAATATTCCAGTAACTGTGAGATTATGGCAGCCAGAGAACAGTTCTTTCCTAGTCCTCCTACCCCATACTGGGAATCTGGCTGCTTTGTTTCAATTACATTTAATATCTTTAGTTTCAGCAACCCTTAGCCTGCTGTGATTAAATATTGATACTGTTCTTCAATTTAGACTTCAGTTTTTACCTTTGTTAATAGTTGTGCTGTATCTGGGGACAGGATGCTTATTAAATTCTCCCCTTTCCTCTCCCAAAATCATATAAGTGAAGACAGAACTTGAAAAATTGCTTCCTTTAGCGAAATTGATGAAGACATACTGATAGCTGTCTCCCTCGCAAGCCTCTGCACTGCAAGGCTGAGAATGCTCCCTCACAGGGTTTACATCTGACTGTGAACCTCTTCAGGGCAGGGTCACTTGATTTTTATATCGTTAACATTCTTCTTTAGTTTTTAATTATGTATGCATGTGTGAGAGACTGTTTCTATGTGAATATTTGTTGCCACATGTGGGTGGATGTCTGTGGAGTCTGGAAGAGGGTGAAGGATCTCCTGGAAGTGGAGCTACAAGAAGTTGTCGGACCTGAACTTGTAACCTCTGTAAGAGCAGCACATGCTCCTAGCTATGGAGACATTTCTCTAGCCTCCATCTTAATCTGGTCTGTGGATGCTAGTACCATCACTGACGTGTAGATGGTCAGTCACTCTCGAGCAACTCAGGTGAACAACGGAAGTATCCCGTTTCTAGCTTCTGTCTTCCTTTGCTGGTGGTCAGGGACTTCAAAATCAAATATTTCATTGCTTCATTCTGACTTTGCAGAGGGAGCTGGAATAACCATAAGGTTTAATTTTAGGTGTAAGCTTGACTGGATTAAGAGATATCCACATATCTGAAAAGTCACTGCTTCTTGTTGTTCACTGATATGTTTCTGGAAGTCCTGGACATTAGTTGACTGGGTGAGGAAGGCCCATATATCTGATGTGAACAGCTTACCTGCTGAACTACAGGTAGAAGTTGATGGGACTTCTCATCGCCACAATCAGAGGAGCTCATTCCTATAATCAATCAGACAATCTACCTGCCTATCGGCTATCATTTATCATATTTGCTTATATCCGTCTCTCTATAGGTCCTATTAGAGCTCTCTTTCTTGAGAACACTGACAAATCTAGGATCTTCTCAGAATTCTGATAATCATCCAGCGGTATTAAACCCAATGTCCTGAGTCCTCACAGCCGCACACTGGAAGTTTAAGGTATTTATACAGTGAATTTGCTTTCATCTCTCGTGAAAGGAAAAGGGTGTTCTGGAATGGGACAACTGGCTTATTACAACAGAACCCTGTAGTGCTAGTCACATTGAGGGGTGTGAACAGTCCAAAGGAAATATGGTGGGCAAACCAGATGTTCTAAAGAGTTCCTTTATGAATTTTCAAGGTCTGGAGGAAGAGTAGTAATATTAATGTGATTCCAATTAAAATTATAGAATCATATGAACAGAGCTAGAATTAAAACTGCATGAGCCAGAAGAGAAAGTGACTCTTTCATCTCTGTAGATGAGGCCTTTCCACCTCTGGCTTCTGCAGTGGGTCATGTGGCAGGGTCAGCAGTCAGCATACTGGGCTCATTACTCTCTCCTCTTGTCATCTGCATGACAATATAGTCATTTTGTATCAACTCACCAAACTTACGACTTGTTCCTAGAGCTCCTTGACACTTATATGGCCTTTACAATAGCTGGATTTTTTTTATTATTATTTTTCTTTATTGCTTCTACTAAGAAGGTAGAGAAATAGAGTGGCTCGTCACTCCTGCTCCTTTGGAAGTTTCTCTTAGTCCTGGTGCAATGCTTTGAGTTCTTAATTTCCGGTTCCTGCCTCTTGCCTCTGGTGATGACCTGCTAGGTTTCCTTAGGATTTAAGATCGAAGTCCCAGGGGAGGCATTACTCTTGCTTTGTTGCTCAAACTCTTTGCCACATTAAACCTAGTAGCTGAGGCAGCCTTCATATGTACAAGACAAAATATAGCAATATTCAACATCATTACCTGAGAAGTGATTTTAACTTAAAAAGTTTCATTTAAACTTTAGTCATTGTTTGTAAAGATCATCCAGTGTCTACTGATCAGAAAGGGATGATGGGAATGATGACCCTGTTAATTATCAATCAAGCAAAAGGCGAGCTAAAATGCCTTTGTAAGTGAAGACAATTACTCTCAGGTGGGACTAGATTTTTCTAAATCAAACTGTTATCTGTAGCACCTTACTTCTGACAGCATATGCTCCGTAAATGGACCAACTTATATATTTACTTCCCAGAAAAAAAAAAAGAGGAAGCAAATCGAACCTTCTAAAGCTGGCCTATTGACTTGAAGCATAGTTTGAAACTAATTTACAGAAAAAGAAGTATGTCCAACTAACTCACAGCATTGTCTGTTCCTAGTGTGTAAACAAACAAGAACAGTAATGAATTCTAGATGGTTCCTGGCCAGCCTGCTGTGGAGAGGCGACGTCATTTGCTTTGGTCGATTCCTGATGTGTTGAATAGCTGCCCAGAATTGAGATCCAGTTGCCAGAGGGGATGAAGAATTAAATCTCAGCTTTCCATGGTGCGTAAATGCCTGAGTGAAGGCGAGACAGAACAATCTGCTGCCCCAGTGAGATGGCATGAGGTAGAGGATTCAGAGGATTGTGCTAATCCTGAGACACAAGTCTGAGAGTCCAGCTACTGCCACCATTTGAGTTGTCCCTTCTGGATTCCAAAAGTATCTGAAAAAGAAAGACGGCCCATCACCTGTCCAGGTGTAATTTTGCCATGCTTGTCTCGAAGCCTAGGCCTAGGTAGGGGCCAGTCTATTCCTTACATATGTCCTCGAGAAGAAAGCAAGTTCCATGATTGGTGAACTCAAGAGAAGGAATCAAGGACCAGGCTCTCAGCTCGTTTTACTCACTTGCCTTTGGATGAATCTGGGGATGTCAGTTCTAAATCTATACTCTTTATAAGGAGCTTTGAAAAGACGCTCAGGTCCAGAACTTATTCCCGAGAGGATGCTTTAGTTCATTAGGGCGGTGGGAGCTCTGGGTACTTCAGAGCCTTAGGACTCTTCAGGACTCAGTACCTGGCTCCAATACGTAGCCAGAAGTGACAAAGTACAAGCCAAGCCATTCACAGGACAAATGAATCCCCTGCCCTTTCCTGTGGAAGTAGCCTGAGGCTGTCTGTGATGTTCCCCGACAAGATGGGTGAGGATGTCAGTTGAAGAAGGTATTAGCAAACCTAGTTGTAGTGACACATTGGAGAAGTTCTCTTAAGTGTGTTTTACCACGAATGCATTTGACTTCCCATCTCGCTGACTCCTCTCTTATATCTCATTTTGCTCCAAACTTAGAAATGTGATAAGTTTTATTAATTTTCAGCCTCAACTGCAAGATAAGGCACTTGCCATCTTCAGCTAGACTCTTCCATCTGCTATCAGTTAGTTTTGCATCCCACGATTCTCTATGTCTCATCTCGTGCATCCCTCTGAGGACCAAAGATTCCACACCCAGAGAGGCCTTAGAAATATCCTCAGACTTCCTGTCAAGATAATTTCATTTTTATGAAGAAATATCGTCAAAGCACAAGTATCTTCTGTACTTATCCTAAAAATCCTGAAAAAATATATGTAGCTATCTATGATATATTTGTAGAAAGAGAGAATATATTTCTGAGGGTTAAACAAAATCAAACCGCCATATTTGGTACCTGTCATGATGTTGAAGGCTCCACTAAAAGAAAAAAAAAAAACTCACCAAGCTTTCGTTCTCTGAAGGATTTGGGGGTCCACTGTAACCAATCCAAAACCCCATGTTTATGAAACCATGGTTGATTTGAGGAAGTTAACGGTTTCTTTTCTTGGAAAAGTCATTGAAGACTAAGATTTTATTTTTATCTTTGAATGGAGAGACTCTACAATTAGGATTTGTGTGCATGTGGTGTGTTCTAGAGTTATATAGGCTACCTAAATATCTCCCCACTGAGATATTTTCAGCCAGCCAGACGATACAAACAGACCCAGAAAAGCAAGGCAGTGTTGTCTGTGTCGGGAACAACTGTAAACAGAGTATAAGAATGTCCCAGCAATGCCAGGCCCTCATTCCAGAAGTACGGCCACCAGGCAGCGAGGCACAATGCATCTAATCTGCTGTGCAGCTGCAATGCTAATGAGCCAACTGCTCTGTCTCACATTTGCCTGGAAGGAACAGTGGTGTCACCCCCACAACTTGCTATGATTTCTAATGCAGTTAGAAGGGCTCAGCCACCACACACCCAGATTGGCAAATGACAGGCTGTACACAGCGATGGGGCATTATACTTACCTTACTTCTCCCAGACCCTAGAGAACAACAGATTTAGTACCTAAAGGCAAATGGCCAGTAGGACAGGAAAGGAGAAGGGCAAAGTTTTCCTTCCTTAAGTGTTCAGAGAAGGGGACGGTCTCAGTGTGTACCGACGCTGGTAAAGGATGAGATCTATTGGAGATGTTTAGCAAGTGGACCTGAATCAGATCATCCAGCAGGAAAGGGGAAAGAGAACCGAAGCCAGGACTCGAGAGTCACTGCTGATCCTTAGCTGTCATTTAGGATTGGTTGTCGTTTCTTTCTTCATCACAGAAGACAGCAATTGTCTTATGAGATGTCAGAGGAAGGTCCCTCCTGCTCAGGAATTTATGCTCCTTCTCCACACTTAGCAGAGGACGCGCATCAGGTTTGTTTAGTGTCACCGCTTATGTTGTGGGTGTTTCTGTGACTGCAGGTGTGGGGTAATGCCAGGGTGTGGATGCAGAGTGAGAAGCTGCTCCTCTCCTGAAGGAAGACTGTCTTGAAGAAACGCGCCCCTCCCCCACCCTGTGTAGGTTTCTTTCTCTCCTTTCTCCCCCCCTCCTTACAAGTGTACAAAACCCTGTCATTTTTTCATATAAAATATAATTTAAATAAATATCTAGGGAAGCTCTTGGAAGAAGAAGAAGAAGAAGAAGAAGAAGAAGAAGAAGAAGAAGAAGAAGAAGAAGAAGAAGAAGAAGAAGAAGAAGAAGTCACAAATGGAAAGATGCTGAGGAATTAGTAAAACAGCCATAAAGGTGGAGCCCTGTGCCTGTCCTTGGTGTTGAGGGTCGGACTCCCAGTTGGAAGTACAAACATCACACAGAGCGATGGAGATCATCATCCTCCAAACTGGAGCCTTCAGCCCGTTCTCTGGGCTCTTGAGCAGGAAGTTTTGCAGTCCTGCTATTGACCTTACCTACTTTGCCATAATGAGTGAAGTTAGCTTTTCAAGTATTGCTTGAAGTAATTCCCATGTTGGGGTTTTGATTTAAAATATTAGTCAACTTATTTTCCATGCTAGACAGTTCTTGTCTCTCGCTCTACTCAAGCCCAGTCTCAACAAAGCACAATAGAAGGTATGGGTAATGAATGGTTAAAGGAGGGAAAGTTGAGTGTACAGTTATTGGTAAGAATTTAATTAAGAAGACAAGAAAGTAAACCATGTGACTTGAGATAGATAATAAAAGATTAGTCCATGATGTATAAAAAGTAAAAGAAAGACAAAGATGATGGAGAGGGTGAAGATTTTCATAAGTTTGAGGGGTGCATGAAGTGATAGAGGTGTGGAGAGTTCTGACGGAAAGTGGGGATGACTCAGGAGGAACGAAGCCATGAATGTGGCAGGCCTGAGGATCATAGAAGGCGTCATTGGGGATGAAACAGTTGAGAGCCTAGCTGGCCTCTTGTCCTTGAAGAGATGGTAAACATGATGTCATTATCTCCCAGGACGATAGCCTTGCTCAGTGTGGATGTGGTCAGTGTCAGCAAGATGTTTAACCATTCAGTAACTATGAAGAGCGATGAGTGAGCCATTGCTTCTGAATGCAGCCGTCTAGGTTTTCCCTGAGGGATTCAGGTATCTAATCTGCCTTCTTCCTTTATCCTAACTCTAGGGATCTTTGAATGCTGCAAACCAATCTCTTGCTTTCCTATCTCCAGAGTATACGTAGTGGTTCATTAGCTTTTTTAATCAATCCATTTTAATGGCAACCCATGTTTGATAATGAGCTCTTAATAATGATCCATCCACATATGAAGACAAAACGTTCCATACTATGGAACTGGGTGGGGGATTCATAGTGATTGTGTGTGTGTGTTCATATATGTGAAATTCTGCTGTGTAAGGAAATTTTAAACCTGTAATAATGTGCTACCTCCAATGTTCTACCTACAATACATTCCCCCTTCTATGTGTTGTTTTAATTTTGTGTTCACTTCTTGAGACTCTGTAGCCCAAGTTCAACTATGTAGCCGAGATTGTCTTCAAGTTTATGGCAATCATCCTCCCTTAGCTTCCCAAGTGCTGGAATGATAGGCATGAGCTAGCTACCCAGGTCTTGACCATGATTGGAAAGCCCTTGTAGTCCTCTAGCCTTACAAAACTGATTGTCCTCCCCTGACTGGTGGCTAATGAGGCAGCATCTATTTTTCTACATGACACATCTTCTATCACACAGGGTGTTTTTCTTTTCAGACCTCGACAGTCCTCCCTCCTATTAATGGGTAGTGTCTGTTTGTGTGTTTCCTTTAAATCTTGGTAGACCTTTTTGACTACCACAACCAACGAAATGTGTCAGAAGGGACACGATTATTTCTGAAACTAATCAAATGAATACTATGTGCCCTTCTCTTGTTTGCTCTGAGCCCATGCTCTTGGAACTCATCCTCCAGGCTGGGAGCATGCTCCTCTCCCATCTCATGTGTGAGATCACATCAGAGAGTACATGTTAATGACTGTTGGACCGTTCAGTTGAGGGACCAGCAAGCAGCCGGTACCAAGTGTCAGATGTGTGATCCAAGGAACGAAGGCATATCCACACTATTCCAGTCCAAGCCAGGATAAGTTACTCCTCTTATACCCTGATCAACTCTTTGCCAAGAGGGTCTTTGGGTATAAAAATTTAAGTGTTTAATTTGTTAATAAGCAAAAGATAACCGCATCTTCAAAGCAGTCATGTAAATGTTAGAGCTAAATGTTTGGGGGTCCTTGGTGTGGTGTGTGTGAGGTTTGTGTGTGTTACCTATGAGTTTATTAACACATGAGCTTCTTTCTGATTTAATCAAGTTTATACTAGCCATGAGCTGAATTTATTCTTAAGTACTTTCAGGGTTGGTAGTGCCTGACAGCTGTTATGGAACTCCAGACAACTTGAGCACATCTCCAGGGCAGATCATCCAGTCTGGGCGAATTCCAACTACACTGCATTTAACAACTGTCAGTTGTTCCAACTTCTCTGCAGATTCTTCCGGATCCTCCATAGCTACACACCCTGAATATTTTTGGATCAACAGATCTCCTAAGCTGACTTATGCCTCTTCCTACTTGACTGCCTCTGTCAATACCTACCTCTTTTCTTCTCCTTAGATCTTGGGTTGGATATCTTACTTGGCAATGGCTTCTTCACCCCATCTGCTCCTGGATTTTACTTCCCCCCCTTTTTTATTTAATTTTTTTGATTTCACATAACAATGAAAGTTTCCCCTTCCTACTGTCTCCCATCCCCCACCTCCCTGCTTCCCACGCCCATCCAGTTCTCAGAGGTGGTAAGGTCTCCCTGGGGAGTCAACAAAGTCTGGCATGCCATTTTTTTTCCCACAGAGTTTCTATATACTGTTGAGCTGAGTTTAATTTTGTCATAAAAATCTCAGCTCTCTGCATTTTCTTTTAACTATCCTTGTATTACGAATATTTTTAATCACTTGTATACAGCATTATCACAGTACCTCTTTGTGTATTATAAGTGTATAAATCACACACACACACATACACACACATATGATGGCATGCTTTGTATCTCTCTCAGAACACACTATCAAATATATAATGAGAAACAAAAAATTCTTTGTAATGGGTTATAATATCAAAGTGCCCTTAGGAACAGATTCTCATATCTTATAATCCTTAAAGTCTGGAAGATTTTGCAATTGTCTAACTTAAAGGTTTCATACAAGAATTTAAATATATACCCACCTGTCTTGCTCTGAAGAGACACAGAGGAAATGATCACACAACCTACTCAGCCACTCATGCATTATTTCTTCTTCTGCTTGAAGTCTGCCAGGACATGTTTCAGAGTGCAGGGCATAGGCACATTTCTTCCTTTCACCTACCTCGGGTCCGCATAACGGCGCAGGAGTGTTTCTGATAGTCTGTCTAGATCCACTCATCTCTACATATTTTGTTTTACAAAATAAAAGCCTAGAGAAATAATCTGCCTTCTCTTAATGAAGAACATCCCCAAAGTTATTAGTGACTGCAGAGAGAAAACCAGGAGATAAATCTTTGTGTTTTGACCAATATCCTTTTTTTATGAAGACGGGGGGGGGGGGGGATTCCTTAAGAATTGTTTTTCTCTTTGTTTTCTTAAAGGTGGACGCTGTCACTAAAAGAAATAAACTCTGGTAAGAAAAACAGATGAATGTTTCAACCTGGTGCTATTTTGCTTTTGGCCCAGAAAGGGAAAACACGCTTTTGTTAATAGATTTTTTTCTCTCCTGTCACATGTACCACAGGTTATAGAACACAAATGATGGCAAATCTCCTGCTCTTTGCATTAGAAACAAATAAACAAAAGAATGCCAACCAAACAAAATAATATGATTTATAATTCTCTACAATTGCATCTCTTTCCAGCAATATATAATCACACTACCTCTTTTATTTTTACAGCTTGGAAGGGATGGAGGAAATCACATTTTTTTAAACTTTTGCTAATAAAATATAATAAGTAGAATAATAAAATCCATCCATTTTCTTGAGTGTATTGTGGAGAAGGAACAAAATTCTGCAGCTGTTTATTAATCACTTGCATTGTAAATGCAGAATATTTGACTTAAGCTCAATCTGTGCCAAAACAAATATCCTCATAGCAAGCTCTGTATTAAAGCCATTTTTCCTGGATTAAAATCATCCAAGCACTGCCTTCGGTGCTGTGATTGCTCACGGTTCTGGAAACTTCTTGGAGACTTTGGTTCTTTCCCAGCTCACACTCAGAAGATACTCAGGACTCCTTATCTGGGGTCTCCCTTAAACTCCAGCTAGAAAGAGTGTGTGATTTCAGTGGCTATTTGTAGAAATATTGAAGATCAGTGGAAACCAATGTCAGCCTTTTCATGTAATCTCTTCTATTATATTTATATCTTTGACAGACTCTATTCATGGATTTGATATGCTTTCTGCTTTGTGGTGTGTCTCATCTACCCAGTCAACCCTTCAGCCAAAGCTATTATTTATTGTATGAGAAATTATAGGAAGTGAGATGCCTATTCAACTAAAGCTTGCTGACTAATATGGATACCATATATTAAACAAACATCTAAGCCACATATACAATTATATGCATCCCACATAAATTTGAACATATAAGTATAATATATACTGTAAATAAGGGAGGAGAGAGAAAGGTATCATGACAATATTGGGGAGCTTATAAAGATATAGATGATGTAGAGTACAATTGGATAAAGCTACTTCAAATACAATGAGAAGGAAGGGCCTTTGGAGAGGTTGCTATGTGAATTGCTATTTGAAAAGGACAGCAGACAGCATAAGCTAGAGAAAGAGGGTTTCGAGTAGAGCATCCAACAAATAGACATTTCCGGTGGGACACAGACAAAGGATGAAGAGGAGAAAGTTGAGATAAGAAGGACCATGGCTGTCGAGTCAAGGGGCTGTCTGATTCTGTGTGGCAAGATGGCATGGGGGAGTTTTGAATGTGGAAGCGATGCATCTAATTCAGAATTCAAAGAGATCACTTTGGCTGCCTTGTGAATAGATGTAGTAGCTAAAGCAGAGCAGAGTGATTACAGAGCGGAGTCAGTCACAGTAGTATAGAGGAAGGACGGTGGTGCCTTGGATGACAGAGATCAACATGAAGGCTGAAAGTAAACAGATGAGATTTGATGATGGAGGGGACACAGAGCATGAGGGTATGGTATACTTATGGACAATGCCCAAGTGGTATTTGCCTTGATGTGGTATGAGGCCATTTCTTTACAAAAATGGAACTCTAACAAAAGACAAGGACAGAAAGGAAATATTTGCATAGAGGTATATTGTCAGACATTCTATATCAGAGAGTCTTTGATGTAGCTGCTAAGGTCTCTAAATGAGTTTATTAAGCAGCTCAACAGGGAATATTTAGACAGAGGGATCATCAACATAGGAAAGGTATTGCATGCCTTGAGGAAGGATGGAAGGAAGAAGGACCAGGACTGAGCTCCAGGATCACACACTCAGAAGCATCTTGAAGAATTAGCAAAGGGATAACTGAGAACTGCAGCCAGGGAAGTGGGAAGAAACTTAAGGCTGTGGCGTGCTGGAGGGGACAGTGGCTCAAGGCGAGGGGAGTGAAAGGTGAAGATTTGGTGATTAGCTTCTGCTATTGCTTTGGTGGAATTGGGAAGCATTAAGGCAAGAAAGAAAGGATGTCAGAGCAAAATATAGTATAAAACGCCACAGAGTGTGTATGTTAAGCAGTAACTTGTACAGATGTCTAGGCTTTTGCGTCAAGAGTTGAGGGCTCAACTTTGTTTTGTGAATAGGGTTTTGAATGTAGATTTCAGCTCCTCAATTTTAAAATATGAGTATTGTTTTGGAATACTTAAAAGCTTACTTTAGAGGATATGCATGTAGTAATTTGTAATGGTTTTTGGCCAATAATGTATCCTCAATAAATATTAGATATTGAGTTAGAACTTCTGAATGAACATTGGCACAAAACTTGAAACACTACTCATATATGAATCTTGAATTCCACTTGCACGCAGAGCCAGGACTGAAATATTGGGGAGGTTTTCATGAATGGAATTCTTGAGACACACATGCCTGTCACCCCATATCTATGTGTCTCCTTGAGAAGGCTTCAGAACGTCTTTGGCAGTTATGGGAAACAGTAGCATCATCTGCTTGACACTGAGAAAATCCAAAAGCAGGAATGGGGTTGTGAGCTGCTGTGGTTGAAGGAGTGCTGCTGTCACTGTGTTGGGATTATGAACCAGTCTTTAGGTCCCAGAGACAGCTAGTAGGCCTTAGGTCATTGGAGAGAGTTCAGAACCAAGCAGAAAAAGTCTGTGAGAAGTAGGAGATAAATGAATACATCTGGGATATAGAAGAATAGAATGCATTGTTCACATCATGATAAGTGCACAGCTAATACCTTAGAAATCGCATATTCACACGACGGGGGTTGCCTGTTCACATCATGATAATTGCATAACTCACATTAGTGAAAATGTCCAGCTTATATTTTGGAATTGTATGTTTCACATCATGGACATTGCATGGTTTATATGGTAGGTGTTGCATACTTCACATGGTTGGAATTACATAGTTCATATGGGAAATGGATCGTTCACACCATCAGAATTGCAAGGTTTACACTGTGCAATTGCATGGTTCACTCCATGGGAACTGCATGGAGGGTCCCAGCGTGAAAGACTCCCAGAACCCAAAACAGCAGCCATAGACCATTCAATCAACGAAAACTTCTGCCACTCAGTATGACGAGAACTCACTTGCAAGCTGACCATGTTCCCTCCTGGTCCTCGACAGAGTCAGGAGGTACAGAAGCAAGTGGGAGATATTAGAAAGATCACATGACAGTGGGTTACCTGACTTCACAAATGGTTACCTGTCACAGAGAGTGGAGGAAAGGAATCTGGTATTCATACAAAGATTGAAGTGCCGTTTCTTACAGTGCATTGGACATCCAAAGAATAGCACTTCAGTTTCTGTGGAAGAAGAGCCTCCACAGATACATCTCTTTGGGGGACTACAGCTGACCCTCTTGGCCTTAGTCCCAGGTCTCTCTGTGTAGTTTAGGAGCACACTTCTGGAGTAGACTACCTGGATTAGGATCTCATCTCCTTCACTTACCAGCTGCGTGGCCTCTCTCAGTCTCTCTAACCTTTCCGCTTCTCATTAGTGAACTGGGACAGGATGCTATTTCTTATGCTTTGTCATGTTTGCGTGCATTAAACAAATGAATGTGTAAGAAGTTTAGAGACGTGCTCATTAAAGAGTAAATACTGCTAAATATTATCTATTGTTATCATTTTTGCTGATAGGGTTCAACAAAATTATGCTAATTAATAAGTTATGCTGATGTTTCTAACAGCAGTAATGACCCGAAGACAATGTCGTAGAGCTTTTGATGAGAGGCATCACAATGCTGGATAATACAAACTCTACTAGATGCTGGTCAGTGGCGTAGTGGGTGGCTTGCGGCAGTTGCAGCCTCTGTGTCCCCCCCATAAGCCCAGCCTGTCTGCATCTGAAACCCTTTCTCCATCCACATCAACACAGGCTGATTTAAATTCACCCTCCTCTCCCGGTGAGCGGTTACACTGGCTCAGATTTTATTTTCCCATTCCCGTTCTCAGCCCTATTGTAGATGACAGCTGCCTTGAGGACCGTGACCCCAGAAACATGTGCTTCAGCAGCAGGTAGGCTGCTGTTGCTTGCAATTCTCCGGCCCCCTGTACTTGCTGACTCAACAAACAATTCCCCCATACTCTGGAAACTTCAGGAGAGAGACCAGCGGCTACCGTGGTGGTTTGGGCATTCAATTCCCCTTTCATCCTTATAAATAAGTGTTTTGATTTGAGGCCAGGGTCCATTTCTCTGGGCACCTGGCTCTCTCCGCTTATAAATCCAGAGTGTCAATCTTCCCTGCCGTCAACCTTTAACCAGAGCCAGTCGCACAGGGAATTGTGTTGCCCACTTCGGTATCCTGGGGCCGTTTCCTTTCTGGTTTGTCTGGTTTGGGCTAAAAGTGCTGGAATCACATTCCAGGCGGCATTAAACTTCCTCTCCCCAACACGTTCACGCTCACAACCCCTTGGAGTTTGACAAATTGTTTCCTTCTCACCAGAGCCGGTTTAGCTTGGCAAATCTATCAGACCTGCCACGATTCCACAGAGAAGTTTAGAGGGGCGAGGATGTCTTATCTCAGCTGATGACTGCTTTCTCGGAAGAGTGCCTACATTTGCAGTGTTCAGATGAGGAACACAGCGAAGATGGCAACAACGGCAAGGACATTATCATTACGCTTTAGGCTACCTCTCTTAGAAAACGCTCTGGACTGCATTTCAGAGGCACGAGCCTCGGTCATAGTATACACTTTTCCATTCCACTGTGGATCAGGCACAATGGGTTTTGTATATGGTGGTGCGTTAGGTGCAACCATTCAATGAACTCACTCGGTGTTTAGGGGGTCCTGTTACCTGAAGACACTGAGGAAACTGATTTCAACTTTCTCATCGGCGAGCACAGCATGGAGAGAAGTAGGTTCGTTCCTTACAGATCTTTATAACCAAGGTTTTAGGGTAACACATGAAAGTAATAGAGCCCAGCACTTGACTAGGGCACCAGCAACCAGAGGAGCAAGCGGTGGCTCTGCAAACACAGTAGAGGGGACATGTACCGACTGGTTCCCAGAATCAGAGAAACTTTGAAAGGAGGTCATACTGGAGACAGACCTTAGATTATAAGCAGATGTTTATATTAGATGGAAGAAGGACTTGTAGGTGTCGAGGCAGGCTTGGAAAATGATGTTAAGGAAGGCCTTCCTCTACAGGGAAAGAAGGATTTGCCCAGCGTAGAGTTCCATGGAGAGCAAAGAACGAAGACCTTGAGCTGAGAACTAGGTAGCAGTTCTTCTCAGCCAGTAACAGGATAAGAACTGAGGGTTAGTGGAGGGCAGAGGGGCCATTCTTCCACAAGCTAAAGGTTTGGATTTTAGATGCTAGCACTCTAATGTTCTTTCCTGCTCCTCTTATTAGTCAGGGTTCATTGCTTTTTGTTTGTTTGCTTGCTTTCTCTTCTAGTTGAAACCAATTTCTGTGGAGTTGTGACTAGAGGCCTTGCCTACTAATCGAAGAGCCAATCTTCTTTAAATTGTGGTATTTATGCTGTTTTAAGGTTTTCCATTTGAAGAGCCTGAACATCATAGGCCAAGTTTCAGCAAAGCTACCCCAGAATGGCATTCCTCAAACAAACATCTGTCCTGGGTGGCGACGGTCTCACTGCTCAGCAGTCATTTCCTGTGCCGCTCTCTCCTGCACCTGACCCAGCAAGGGTTCTCCAGGCTGCAGCCCGGAATTCATCTTTTCTTCAAATCCTCACTTCTTTCTCCAGATCCATGATATTTTCTCTCTCTGGTAAAGTGGAGAAGCTACCTGAAGATGCCGATGGTTGGCATTGCCTTTTTTTGTTTTCTGTTTCAGGAGCACAGGTTTTATGACACAATTCTGTTGACTCCTCCGTGGGTGCTACTTGACAGTTGCTTGATGTTGCGATGCTCTGTTCAGTTTTCGAGCTTAATTGGGTAGGATAAATGCTTACTGGTGTGTAGGTAGCATCGCAGCGACATGTCTTTACTTTAAGTGAAAATTCAGAGAAGCGAAGAGAATTTTCTTTATGGCTTTGCGGCTGTCAAGAGCCATCAGCCATTCTTCTTGAAAACCATAACACGTTTTAAATCTCTGACAAAGGAAAGAAGATTCTGACGCCCTTCCTCAGGAAGCTCTTCCTGGTGGCTTCATGTGACCTCTGTCTTATGGTGCCACTGCCTCATGCCTCCTTTATGGAATGTGTGGGTTCTGAAAACTTAATTCTACTGCAAAACAACTCGACAGATTTTCAGTATAGTAGTCCCTCTTTATCCACAGGGGACATGTTCTAAGATCTAGAGTGAACATCCAAAATTGTAGAGACACACCTTGTATGTTGTTTCTGCTTTTCCTGTATATACACTGTCATGATGTTTAATCTATAAATAGGCACTGTAAGAGACTGATAGCAAGCTACTATGTGATAGAAATCTTATAACAATATGTTATAATAAAACTATGTGGATGTACCCTTTCTCAAAAAGCTTTACCCTTCTCACTCTTTTCTTGTGATTGTATGAAAAGACCTAGAACCTACACCATGAGCGGAAGCCTGGGGAATAAAAGCAAGGCCATTAGTTTTAATAGTCAAGTGAGCACAATCTGGAAGCTCCTGGAAGCAGTGTCTCTGCGAATGTCTGTGGGAGATTGTCTTGATCACAGTGGTTGAGGTGGGAAGGTCGACCCTGAATGTGGGCTGCGTTCTGCCTGCGTGAAAAAAAGACAAATTGAGAACTAGGGAGCGTATGTTAACTCACTGTTCTCTGGTCTAACCTGGCTGTGACCAGCTGCTTCACGTTTTTTTGCCATCTTGGCATCCATGCAGGGTGGGAGTGTGAGTGGAGTAAACCTCTCCCTTACATTGCTTTGTTAAGGACATGAACATTTCATCACAGCAACAGGAAGCAGAAGCAGGCTCCTCTGTGACGTGGTAGCAGGCTGTCGTGATATGACTTGAACACAGCCTTGCAGGCCCTAAATAGATAACTGATAACTGAGAAGACCAGTGACCCACAGGACGCTTTCACTGCATCAGAGAAAGGTGCCAGGCTAAGAAAGACTCTTGTGTGACATTTCACCACTCTGCTTACAGTACTGCTTAATGGAGCACAGATATTTTGTGTCCCTTTCTTCTCCTGCTTCGGTGACAAGCCACCCTAAGAAAAGCAACTTAAGAGGGTGAGTGCTTATTTCAGCTCACAGTTCCAGGGTGCGATCCCTCATCCCAGGGAAGTCAAAGCAGCAGCAGCAGGCTGCATTTATATCCACAACCAGAAAGGCCCAGACTGTAAATGCATGCTGCCGCTCAGCAGGCTTTCTCCATTTACAGAGTCCATGGTCTTCACAATGGACTAACACCACCCACCGTGGGCAGCTATTCCCTCATCACTTTGCACAGTCAAAATAATCTCCCGCAGATACAGTCAGAAGACTTTATCCCAGGTTCCCAAGGTGAGTCTAGATTCTGTCAAGTTGACAATTAACAGTGACAATCACAAATTGTTTGTTGTTGGAAATTTTTATTTAATAATATCTGGACCAGAGTTCACCATTTGTTACTGAAAATTCTTGAGCGAAGAAATCATATAAGGGAAAACAACAGAATGAAAAAATAAGCTTGCCTGACTTATTCAATACATGAGTCGTGAGGCAGGACAAAGCCGTAGGTGATTAGATAAAATGGTAGGTTAAGCTAATGGGCCATTGTATGGAACTTCTGCGTATCACTTGTAGTTTATCCTTCTCATAGAGCAGAAGGACAAAGGGACAACAATCTCTACAAAAGTTCAGTGCTTTGGGAACAAAGGAATTAAAGTCCAAAAAACACACTTGGCTTCTGGACATGCCAATGAGTTTCAAAAACAAAATACATCACAAGCCAACTTAACACCTATTTCAAAAAAAATTAGGCTCACAGACTGAAGCATAGCAAGTGGAGAGAGTCAGCCATGAAAGTTTGATCTTAAATTATGTTAAGTTGACAATGATTGATGTCGAATTGCTGAAGAATGCTTAAGACATGACCTACCACAGTCACACACATATCAGAAGAATTTATTGTAATTAATGGTATTTCCCTGAGAATTAAAAAAAAAAGATGAGGAGCTTGCATTTCCTCTAAAACGCTAACTATGTCATTTGCTTCAGGTAATAATTACAGTACCCAAGCTTGCTAAATGGCAATGTTAAACATGTAGGGCTTACAAACAAGGCTCCAGCTACAGGAGGCCTGTATTTAATTTGCAACAAGACTACGGACTCCCGATCCCTGTACCGCACACACTGCCCCACTCTGCCCTATTGGCCCGTGTTTGAGTGCTACAGAGAAAAGAGCAGTAGACATCTTTAATGCCATCCTGCACCGAATGTTGAGAGGGGTCCTTAAGAGGTCTGATGATCACTGGCAAGCTTTTACTTTTATGTGGCTTTTTTTTGATGCTTTATACTCACTTTATAACTAACCCTCATAACTACCCTAGCTATAGAATTAATATTTTTTATAAATAGATCTTTTAAATATCTTCTTTTTTGTTGAAATTAGGTTCTTCTCTCATACAGTATATCCCAACCACAGTTTTCCCTCCCTCCACTCATCCCTGCTCTTTCATATGCCCTCTCCCCCAAGTCACCTCTCCCTCCTTCTTCAGAAAAGAGCGGCTCTCCAAGAATGATAGCTATATATGACAAAACCAGGTCCAGTGACACAAGACAAATGCCCTCATATCGAGGCCAGACAAGGCGACCCAACACGAGGAAGAGTCCCAGCAGCAGGTAAAGGAGTCAGAGACACACTGACTCCCACAGTTAGGGGTCCCACAAAAACACCAAGCTGACAGCCATAACATATATGCAGAGAAGCTGGTGCAGACCCACCCAAGCCTTGAGCTTGCCACTTTCTTTTCTGTATGGAGCAGGGCCAGGGAATGTCAGTGAGCTTACATCGGGTCATACAGCTTTTGAATGGTACAGGTAGGACAGGGTCCAGATGCTAGGGTCTTCCACCTGCCCATCTGGAGAGAGAGATCAGCCAGCTGCTAAAGAGTGGAGCATTATCCTTGACCTGGGAGCTGCCCACTCAGCACCATTATAGCTCAGACTCCTGGATTAGGCAGAACCCACTGCATGAATCAGTGCCCTTTCTTGTTCAGTGTGAAGAATACCTTCAGTCCAAGTACAAATTTGGCAGGCTAATTTGCCCAGAGCAGTACAGTAAGATTAATGCCATATTACTCTGTAGTATTGTGTGTCTAATGCTAATATGATATACAGCATGAGTGTGGGTGAGAGTTTTAGCTTTGTTTTTTTTTTTTTTTTTCTTCCAGGAGTGGTCGATTTGAATTGATCCACTCACACCGTCTCATCTCACAGACATTGGCACACAGACATTTTTGTATATTACAGCCATGGGTGATACAGCTCTACACAGCTATGGTCCTCCTGGCAGGCACACTGGTCTGCGCTAACCTTAACAGCACTTTGGAAAACATGCTGTTGACATAGGTCATAATCCACTTTGGGACATTTTTGTTTGTTTGCTTGGTTTTTGTTTGTTTGTTTTTGTTTTTCGAGACAGGGTTTTTCTGTGTAGCCTTGGCTGCCTCGGACCTCACTCAGTAGACCAGGCTGGCCTTGAACTCACCTGCCTCTGCCTCCCTAGTGCTGGGATTAAAGATATGTGTCACTACCTCCTGGTTGCCTTGGGACTTTTATTTCACTCTTTTTAAATGATTTATTTAACTTTTATGTCTATGTGGGTGTTGTGTGCATGGGTGTATGCCAGGGGTGTTCAAGTGTCTTCAGAGGTCAGAAGAGTGCATTGAATCCCCTTACACTAGAGCTATAGGCATTTGTGAGATGCCCAAACTGGGCCCCTGGAAAAGGACTCAGGTCCTCTTGAAGAGAAGCAAGTGCTCAAAACTGTTGAGCCATTTCCCCAGCACACTCTTGTGTGTCTTTTCATTTTCAAGATGCTGTGACATACATACCTGGGGCTGTAGCTAATTTTGGTTAAAATACCTGTCTCTAACTCCAAGGGGTGATGGGATACTTATAGCTCTATCATATATTTTTGCTGTTGTTTTGTCTTATGAAAGGACCTTATTTTAAGTGATTTGTATCCCTGCGTGGGTGTGTGCACTCAGAGCTTCTGGGAGACTGATGATGCATCCTGTTTCTTCATTGTACAGCTAACTTGTTCTCAGGGGGAACTTTCCACAAGCGCCAAAGGCCACAGGATCTGCCTTTGGACTGCCATCAGGACACTTTGTTCCCTTGGTCATCGATGACACTCCATCTTTGCGATTTTATTTCGTTGTTGTCTTTCCATCATTAAGCCAGAAATGCCTTCTCAGTTACAGGTCTCTTATCATGGTCATAGAATGGAAAGGCACAGTGTGTGATTGAGTACACATAGCACACATCACTAACATCAAATCTACCAGTCAGACCTTACTCTCTGAGCATACTAATGACAAGACCACTATCCTTCATATCAGGGAGACACTAACTGCCTCCCCCCATCATTCCCCAAATGAGAAGTTCCAAGAACAACTTCAAAGAAGTCAGATAATTGGCATCGTATATCAAATTAATATATATTTACCCCAGTAAGGGACTGTCTTGTGTTTCCTTTGCTAAGTGTACTTTGTGTGAGTAACAAGCAAAGGGATTAATGAGAAAATGACTTAACTTTTAAGGCTTCTGCATTATTCTCCCCCAAGGAAATGGCTCCATAATTTCCAGAGCCGCCACAACTGTCATCCTGAGTGTGGTTCTGTTTCTCAGGCGGAAGTCACACAGCTCCTTTAATGGAGCGTGCGCTTTACACAAAGTTGATAAACCTAATGGCTAGGAAAGACATCACTGACTTTCTTGACTTTGGACTGACTTCCAGAACCTACAGCATGAAGAAAGTCAGGCAAAGTTCAACTCTATACTCCGCGTTCCTGCAGAAACTCTACTTGCTGTTTCAGAAGAGTTAGGAGTAGTAGACAAGGGGTCTGAGAGATAGTTGTTCAGAGCACTGTCTACTTCTCCAGAGAGCCTAGGTTTGATTCCCTGAATCCACACTGTCTTGCAATCATCTGAGGCTCTAGTTGCAGGAAATTTGACACCCTCTTCTGGCTTCTGTGAGCACAAGGCACACACATAGTTTATAGACACATATGCAGGCAAACCATCCATAAAATAAAACAAAACAAAAAATCTTTAAAAAATAGAAAATTGTCAAGGGGGGGCCTTTGCTGAGTAGAGGTATACCAACAGAAGGGAGTGCATAATGAAGACCCTTCCTAGGAAAGTTAGAGAGACTGCAGAACACCTTCAAAGTCCTGACCCTCCCTCTTATTACCGTTTAAGACATGCTAAACATAGAAACACATTACCTTCTGCATTACTTTGCAACAGGAATAAGTAAAACAACAGATGGGAAGCCACGGTAAAATGTCTATCAAATAATAATGTTCCCTGTGCCGCCCTATAGTTGTGAGTGCTCCACACCCTTCTGTCTTGAACAATCTATGTCCAGTTTTGTACACAATTGGGGACGTATAGCTATCTGTTCAGCCTGATAGGAGGATCCTATCTGTGTCGTTTCTTGATCCTTCAAATTGACTAACTGGCCCTTCTTGGGTTTTATTCCACACAACACCTTGCATTATTAGTTATTTATGTATCTGTCCTTATTATCACATGTCCTTTGAAACAATATCCTTTTGTCATATTCTTCTCCGACACCTGCAGTAAATGGTAGAAGGTTGAATTATAAGTGCTGAGACAATATTGGGCTCTTCTTGTTTAATTCAAAGTGGGACAATTTGGCAAAGTAGAATGTTTTAGAGAGGACAAGGATGATGTGTTCTGATTTGAATCTGATTCCAGTATGTCTCCCACAGGACACACTGTTTGAACACCTGGTCTCAGATAATGACACTATTGCACTGTTACATATGTGTATGAGTAATAGTGCCATTTCTATATATCTGTCTGTCTATCTATCTATCTATCTATCTATCTATCTATCTATCTATCTATCTTCCATCTATCATCTATCTGCCTATCTACCTCTCTATTTCCCTAGACACTATATATTCATTAAAAATAAGTTCAAAATTGTATATAATATATAATAATTGTGTGTGTGCCTGAGTGTATTTATGTGCACCACATGTGTAGCTAGGCCAGAAGAGGGAGTCAGATCCCCCTTAGAAGTAGAGCTATAGATAGCCACCCAATATGAGTGCTGGGATCTGAGCCTAGGGCCTCTGAAAGAGCAGTATGTATTCTTAACTGCAGGGTTGTCCCTCAAGGCCCAAGTGGTGCTATTTCTGGACTTCTGGAACTTACTGGAGGAAGTAGGTCATGGGGTTATGATTTTGAGAAATATTGCTAAGCCAAGTTATTTCTGGGGAGGAAAGTGAAGGAGAAATAAAAAGGGCAATTTAATTTTTGTATTTTTTTGTTCCAATTTTCACAAGAAATATGTATTTGTGTGTTATTTGACATTTAAAATGTTTTTTTGAGTGGCAAAAGAAAAATGAAAATCAAGAGAAATTCTCTGAGAAAAGAGGCAATACTGTGTTGTAGTCTGCTAGCTGTCCTTGGAAGTCTTTAATTTCGACAGCTAAAGTCTCTATCCTACCAACAAAACAGAAGCATTTGTAAATACATAAACCGATCAATATTAAGAGCCTTATGGATGTTCTTCACATATTTAGCAAATTATGTTCATAATATTGAATGAATACTGAATTGATATTCAGTGGTATGGATTCCCAATAAAGATCTTGCATTTTATGTAAAAAAAGATTTTAAAGATTATGCCTGGTCCTTGGTCTCTGTTTCTCTTCTTCTTATCCTCCAAAAAGTAAAGAATAGGTTTTGTCACCTGATCCTGTCACCAGTTCCTGCAGCCACCATGTTCTCTCTCAGAGTATGGGGGCGAGGCAGCCATGGAACTAACCCTCTGCAATATGGATTCAAATGGATTTTTCTTCCCTCCATTTCTGTCAGTTATTTGGTCAGGGCTAATGAAAAGCTAATTGATACTACAGGATACAGAGAGACGAGAATGCGGTCAAGATCAAAGCCAGACAAACTCTGGACTCTACTTCTAAACGAGGTGAAAAAAAAAATCTCAGAAACAAGTGGTACCTCATGACTGGAAGAAACTGTTTATCCACATCGGGTCTCAGATTATGAAAAACTTGTGTGCCCTTTTAAAGATCATTTGAATTGCAGCCGCTGTCCTTGAGAAGAAATTCAGCTCTATTAAGGGCAACCCGGTAAGCCTGGGAGTGGAAGAGCAGGGATGAGGGATGAGTAAAGTGGTTTCCATCTGTGCTTCAGGTGAAGAGGTCGTGTGGCGAGACATGGGGGATCCATCTGGGGTTCTGGGGCTCTGAATGGGGGTACTATTGTTTGATGAAGGAATAAACACACCTGTTCCCCGAGTTTGCCAGAATAGCCAATCTGTTTCATATTTTAAACTGAACTCAATTATAAAATCAACAGACCTCTGTGGAATAGAGGTGAGTCAGGGCCATATCCTGCTTTCCAAATTAGCACAGACAGTTTGATAGCAATGCCCAAGCTTGTGCTTTTGTCAAATGTGTGTGACTGAAGAGCCCAGCAGCCTGGACGCCTGCATCAAGATATTTGGCTGGCTCTCATTTCTTCCTATTGACTCGTACTTAGGATCCTCAGCAATGGAAAACCAAAATAAACTAATAACAGAATCTTAGAAAGTTGCATGATGGTAGACTATGCTAAGACAGTAGGAAAAATTATTATAGGTATACTTTCTTATAAATATGAAACAAAAGAAATAAAGGCAAGCCTTCAAAGTTTGTTTCTTGTTTTTTTCCACTGTTGTATAAAAAAGTTATTATTTATAAATAGGCATGCATATGGTGATGGTGGTAGGGGAGGTGTGTGTGTGTGTGTGTGTGTGTGAGTATTGAATTAGGAACAGGCTTGGTATCAGTATTCGCTGACACTGTAACTACGTACCAATATCAGTTGTTTCTTTTATTTTCACGTAATAAAAATTTATGAGATTTACAGTTTTTAAAAGATTCTTATAAAGTAGTTTATTACTATTTATTTTCAACTTTCTTTTCATAATGTGTCTTTTTAGGAGTAAGATTTGGAAAATCTATAGATACAAGTGTCTATGTGGTCTGGAATTCCATCAAAAGTCAGCAGTTACTAAGTGAAATGCGGTGGGCAAGAGTACATCTCCATAGATAACACCTTCCCATAAATTTCTATAGTCTATTTTCAGCCCTTAGTTTTGGCGATGTGGGAGATGGAACCCAGGGAATTGTACATGCTAAGCAAATGCTTTGTCACTGGACCATGTCTCCACCCATACTTTTATTTTTGTACGAAACTGACTCCTACATGCCCAAAGACCTAGACAAGGCTAAATAGCCTTCAGTGTTGGAAGCAGCATTCAGATCAAGTTTCACTCTCTGGAGCAATATTTTATATTTATATATATATATTATAGATTATATATTTTATATATTATGTAATATATATTTTCATATACATATGGTGTCCTCTTTGGATTTTCAAAAAAATCTATTTATCTGTCTGTCTATCTGTCTGTCAGTCTGTCTGTCTATGTATTTATGTATCTATCTATTTTATATTCCAGCTGCAGTTACAGTTTCCCCTCCCTCCTCTCCTCCCAGTCAGTCCCCCCACATCTCCTCTCTGTTCCCACCTCCCAATCCACTCCTCCTCCATTTCTTTTTAGGAAAGGGCAGGTTTTCTGTGAATATCAACAAAACATGACATAACAAATTGCATAAGACTAAACATTTCCCTGGTGTGGGAGAATTGTCTGTATTCTATCAATCATGTATAAATAAATGCTGATTGGCCAGGCAGGAAATATAGGTGGGAAAACCAGACAGGAAGTAGAAATGATGTAATGAGAACAGGAGAATTCTGAGAAGGAGGAAGTTGATTCTTCCCACTCCTGCCCAGACCACTGAAGCAGCAGGATGTGATCTGCCCCACAGAAAAAAGGTACTGAGCCACATGGCTAATATCGATCAGAAAAATGGGTTAATCAAGATGTGAGAGTTAGCTAATAAGAGGCTAGAGCAAATGGATCAATCAGCTTTATAAACTTATAGAGATCTTTGTGTGATTTTCTTTGGGGCTAAACAGTTGAGGGTACCTGGTGGGAGGACAGAAAACACAAACAAGCAGGCCCCATTCATGTTACATTTCTCAATGTATTAAGGTTGGGTAAAGTGACCCAGTATGAGGAATAAGGTCCCAAAAGCCAATATAAGAGTTGGAGACAGCCTCCATTCCCACTGTTAGGAACCCCACTAGAGGACCAAGCTATACAAAGATAACATAAATGCAGAGTTACTAGGTCAGCCCCATACTTACTCCCTGATTGTCAATTCAGTCTCTGTGAATCCCTATGAGCCCAGGCTTGATGATTCTATGAGTTATCTTATGATGTTCTTGACTCCTCTGGATTTTATAATCCTTTCCCCTATCTTCTGAAGGATTCCCTGAGCTCTGTCTTGTGTTTAACTGTGAGTATGTGATGCGGGATTCCCCTCTGTATGCTGTGAAAACCATTGGTTAATAAAGAAACCACTTTGAGCCTATAGCAGAACAGGGCAAAACAGAGCTATGCAGGGAATACTAAACTGAACGCTGAGAGAAAGAAGGCAGAGTCAGAGAGAAGCCATGAAGATGCTGCCAGAGACAGACATGCTGAAACTTTGCTGGTAAGCCACAGCCATGTGGCGATACACAGATTAATGGATATGGGTTAGTTTAGGATATAAGAGTTAGCCAGAAATAAACTTAAGCTATTGGCCAAACAGTATTGCAAATAATATGGTTTCTATGTGATTATTTCAGGGCTCAGCTGGGAACAAACAAGTAGCCTTCACACAGTAAGTCTGTAATTGTTTTCATCAGTTGCTGTATGAAGACTGATGACAACTGGGCTAGATACCAATCTATGAGTATAACAGAATATCATTAGGCATTATTAAAATGACATTTTTCCCCTCCAGGCACATTTGATTCTGTCCTAGGTATCTGGATCACCCAGTCTTTGGTCCTGGTGCTCCAAGTATTGCCAACGTGGGTTTACCCTCTTGGCATTGGTTTAAGCTATATTGGTCATTGGTGGGCCACTCCCTCAATCTCTAGGCCACCCATTCCCCAGCACATCCCATAGGCAGAATGGACTGTAGATAGGTTGAAGATAATGTGGCTGGGTTGGTTTCCTACTCCCTCCACCTAAAGTCTTGCCTGGTTACAGGAGATGGCCAGTTCAGGCTATGTCTCCCCTATTGCTAGGAGTCTTGTGTACTCACCTCCAGATGTCAATCAACTAGACATCCTGGATCCTCACTGATCCATCCTGCTCACAATGACTATTTCTATTGAGCATTAGCTTGACTCTCCAGGGTGCCTGGGTATGTCTCCTTTCATAGAAACCTGAGATAATAGAGAAAAAAAATGCCCTTGTTCTTTATTTTGTATAATCCAAGATCTGACTACTGAGATGTTACTTTTAATCTGTCTT
This sequence comes from Chionomys nivalis, assembly GCF_950005125.1. Lineage (NCBI taxonomy): Eukaryota > Metazoa > Chordata > Mammalia > Rodentia > Cricetidae > Chionomys > Chionomys nivalis. Next base: position 33,480,608 of record NC_080089.1, on the reverse strand, counting down.
TTGGAAAAATTAAATTTCTTTTATATTTTAACAAATCTGCAGTTTCTGGCTTTTCAGTGAAATTGTGGTCAGGTATTGCTAGATGGACACAGTTTCCCTATTTCTGAATTTAGAAAGCCAGAGAGTAGTAATCAGAGGTCAGCCTTTCTCATTAGCCATTTTGTTTAGGGGGTTATCGTGAGCTGCCTGACAAAGACACCATTAACCAAATGTGCTCATGTAAATAGAAACAAAAGTAATCGAAGGGAAAGTATGTTCAGTGGCATCAGTCCTATTGCAGATCCTCCCCAGTCCCACAGGGTCAGTCTCTGCCTCCCTGGAGACACCACTCCTGCAGAAGGTTTTCTGGTCTTCAGAAGAGTTCAAGCCATCAGTACCATAGAACCTCTATACTTTGGACCGTTTGAAATAAAAAAAATCCTTTAAGGAGGCCACTCTTATGTTTTTGACATTTCCAACATCACAGGAAGTGAACGTAAGTTTTCTATTTGTTATAGAAAGATTTTCATTATGTTTGAGTAATTGTCTTATGAATGGAGCTATCCTTTTTTTTGGTGAATGAATCACAGAACTATATGATGCATGGGACAGAGAAATGTGACTGAATAAACCTACGATTACTCTGAGCTATTACTCTTTCAGACCACTCCTATGGGTTTTTCTTTTTCATAAAATGTTGACATTGCTGGCCCTTGATCCTGAGTTCCCACAGAACATAAAATGATTTTTTTTTCATTCTCTTGTGCACTGTAGTAAATGCAGAGATGATAGGACAGGGTAGACGTAGATACTGGAGCAAGTGAGTCTAGAGAATAAACTGCAGTGTATTGAATACATGAGCAAAAACTCTGATGGGGCTGAATGGTCGATGTTTTTTCAATGAATAGAACTGAAGTACCTGAGAATGAATGCCTTAGCTGTGCAGTCATCATAAAAATTGCTTACTCTCTCCCTCCTTCCTTTCCTGCCTCCCTTCCTCCCTCCTTTTCTTTCCTTCCCTCTTTTCCTAACTCCCAGCTTCTTTTCTTCCTTCCTGATTTCTCTTCTTCTTTCCTTATTTCATTTATTTCAAATTTCACCCCTCTTCCCCAAGCACATATTCATTTTAAAGATTTCTCTTAGTTTAAGTGTGTGTGTGTGTGTGTGTGTGTGTGTGTGTGTGTGTGTGTATGTACAGGAGTGGAGTTGCCTAAGGAGACCAGAATAGAGTGTCAGATTCTGTAGAACTGCAATGACAGAAGATTCTGGGAGCTGCCTGATTAGGGTACCAGGAACCAAATTCAGATTGCTTGTAAGAGCAGCAAGGGCTCTTAACTGATGGGCCATCACTCCAGTCCCCACAAATACATATATTTTTATATAAAAATATATTGTATTAGTTCCTTGAGCATTTTATACAATGTATTTTGATTGCCTTCACTCGGTCAGTTCCTCATAACTCCTCTGAGGTCTACTCTCAGTCCCCTACCTCTGGAAGCTTTGTCTCCTCTCTTTTTCCAATTTAATAGCTTAGCAACTAAGCATGTATTTTTTGAATGACAAGGAGATTGGGGGAACATCTCAGTGAATAAGACAGACACAGTCCCAATTCTCCATAATTGATCTGTAAGACTCACTGTCAGTAACTATCTTGGCAAGTGTAATAAAGGAGAAATGCACAATTGTAAACAAGTAAACAAAAATCCTTTTCCACTGAGAGATTTGACCCACATAAAAAGTAAGAGTAAGAGGTGGAAGAGTAATTTACACAGAAGTACACAAGCATCTGCTGTTTACCTTTTGTTAATTCATGGGCCTCCCTTCCTCCCTCACAAGTAGTCCGGTGAAGTCTATTCTTTAAGTACATGAGATTGCTGATGCTTCTTTCATGGTGTCTGAATTTCTTTGACCCTCCCAACTCAAATTTCAAAGTTGGTCTTAAGAATTCCTTCTTTTGGTCTACAAATTAAATACAAAATCCCTACACAATTCTTCACAGACCTCAAAAGAACACTTCATATGGAAAAACAAAAAAAAAAATGAGGATGGACAAAACAATCCTGCATAATAAAGAAACTTCTGGAGGTATCACCATCCTTGACATCAAATTCTATTATAGAGTTACAGTAGTGAAAACAGCTTGGTTTTGGCATAAAAACAGACAGATTGATCAATGGAATTAAATTGAAGACTCAGTCATCCATCTACACACCTATGAACACCTGATTTTTGACAAAGAAGCTAAAATTATACAATAAAAAAAGAAAGCATCTTCAACAAATGCTGCTGGTATAACTGAATGTCAGCATCTAGAAGAATGCAAATAGATCCATACCTATCCCCATGCACAAAAATTAAGTCCAAATGAATTAAAGACCTCAATATAAATACGAACACATTGAACCTGATAGAAGAGAAAGTGGGAAGTTGCCTTCAATGCATGGGCACAGGAGACCACTTTCTAAATATAACACCAATAGCACAGATACTGAGAGCAACAATAAGTAAATGGCACCTCCTGAAACTGAGACTCTTCTGTAGAGCAAAGGATATAGTCAAAAACATAGAAAGGCAGCCTACTGAATGGGAAAAGATCTTCACAAACCCCACATCTTACAGAGGACAGATCTCCAAAATGTATAAAGAACTCAAGAAATTAGATATCAAAATAAATATTCCAATTAAAAATGAGGTACAGATCTAAACAAAGAATTCTCAACAGAAGAATCTTAAATGACTGAAAGACACTAATGGAATTGTTCAACATCCTTAGTCAGCAGGGAAATGCAAATCAAAATGACTCTCTGAGATATCATCTTATACCTGTCAGAATGGCTAAGAACAAAAACACCAATGATAGCGTATGCTGGAGTGGATGTAGAGCAAGAGGAACGTTCCTTCACTGCTAGTGGGAATGAAAACTTGTACAACCACTCTGGAAATCATTTTGATGGTTTCTCAGAAAACTGGGAATCAATCTACCACAAGGTCCAGCAATACCACTCTTGGGCATATACCCAAAGGATGCTCAACCATACTGCATGGACATTTGTTCAACTATGTTCATAGCAGCATTATTCATAATATCCAGAACCTGGAAACAACACAAATGTCCCTCAACTGAAGAATGGATTTAAAAAAAAATGTGATACATTTGTACAATGGATTACTACTCAGTGATAAAAAAAATGACATCTTGAAATTTACATGCAAATGGATGGAACTAGACAAAACCATACTGAGTGAGGTAACCCAAACCCAGAAAGATGAGCATGGTATGTACCCACTCATAGGTGAATACTAACTGTAAAGCAAAGGATAAGGAGCCTATAGTCCATGTCCCCAGAGAAGCTAAGTAACAATAAGAACTCTAAGAGAAACATATATAGATCCACCTTGGGATATATATAGACAAGATCATCTGAGAAAAATGGGAGCATTTGGCGGAGGGAGAAAGGAAGGCAGAAGGGGAGGGGAGAGAAGAAAACTAGAGAGAAAGAGATGGTGGAGATGGGGGAAGGACAAAGATAGAGAACAAGGAAAGAGATATCTTGTTTGAGGGAGCCATTATGAGGCTAGCAAGAAACCTGGCACTAGAGAAATTCCAAGGAATCCTTAAGGATGACCCCAGCTAAAATGCTAAGCAATAGTGGAGAGGGTGCCTGAACTGACCTTGCCCTGTAGTCAGATTGATGACTATCTTAAATGTCATCAAAAAACCTACATCCAGCAAGTGATGGAAGCAGATGCAGAGATCCACAGTGGAGCATTGGGCAGAGCTCCCAAAGTCCAGTTGAAGAGAGGGAGAAATGAGAAATACAAGCAAAGAGGTAAAGTTCATGATTGGGATACCTACTGGAACAGCTTACCTGAGCTAGTGGAAGTTTACCAACTCTAGCCTGACAGCGAGGGAAGCAGCATAGGACCAAACGAGGCCCTCTGAATGTGGGTGAAAATTGTATGGCTGAGGCCGACTATGGGACCACTAGCAGTGAGACCAGGATTTATCCCTACTGCTTGTTATAGCTTTTTGGAATCTATTCTCTCTGGATGGATACTTTGCTCAGTCTAGATATAGTGGGGAGGGCCTTGGCCCTGCCTCAAAGCAATGTGCTAGACTTTATTGACTCCCCATGGAAAGCTTACCCTCTGTAAGGAGTGGATGGGGGTGGGTGGGATGGGGATGACAGCGGGAGAAGGTGTAGGAGGAGGGGAGGAAGTGGGAAATGGATTTGGCATGTAAAATGAGAAAGATAGTTTTTTTTATTAAAAAAATTAGGAAAAAAAAGAATTCTCTGGTGAGAAGACTGGGAAGCAGTGGGGAATGGATGAGGAATGTGTGATGCTGATGTGAGCAATTCTCCTCCCATCACTCAGGAGAGGAAAGGAAAGAGTAGGCATGTGCACACGCGTGTGCGCACACACGTATGCACACACATGCATACACATTTCTTTGTTGTGATTTAATGCTTCCTGTGATAGCATTGATACTTTGGGCCCATCCATGTTAACTCATTGATCCCAACATAGCTTACTTACAGGATCAAAAGAATAAGATGCCAGATTACCACAAATCCCATTAGAATCGGGGTTTGCCCTGGCTTCTGCGGCAGTGTTCTGAATTGTTCCTTGTCTCTAGCCATCTCTTATCTTTCCTCTCATTGCACTTTTCTTCTCAGCATCTTCATCTTCCACCTCCATCTTCTGCCCAGATTCTACTAGAGAGTGCTACTAATTGCTGATGTCTATAGAATTTGGAGCAATTGCTTGTCAAAAGGTTTTAGGGCATTCTTTTAATGGCATTGAAATTAAGAAATATGATAATGTGTTATAATATATGAATCCTCTTCCTCCTGCTTGCATATGTGTGTGTCTGCACGGATGCTATTGGTCTGTATTCAGATGTGCTTCTGAACTGTTACTTTAGGAATGCAGTTGTCTCTTCAAAGTGGCTATCAAGGGAATTAGAACTCAAATTAAGGATTATTAAAAAGACATTCATGCTGAAATATGTTATTACTGCAGAAACTGTTCTTGCATTAGTAAAATGAAGCCAGTGAAACAACTGGCGTTTATGACGGAGGCTCTAAATCAAAACTCTGCAGTGTTCCTGGTTTTCCACTCTGATAGCATCCTTCTCTAAAATCCTGCCACCACATGATAGCATCCCTTTCTCCAATCCCACCACGACGTGATAGCATCCCTCCCTACAGTCCCACCACCACGTGATAGCATCCCTCCCTACAATCCTGCCACCACTCAGTAGCGTTGTTCTTCACAATCCTCTCACCATGTGATAGCGATCTTCTCAACAACCCTGCTGCAATAAGCTTTTGTAGGTATGCTGCTATGGAAAACACCTGGCAAGTTTGAAAACCTGTAGAATGGTTGGCCCCTAATTCCCACATTTTCTTCAAACACTGGCTAATTTTTCATGTTTTTTTGAGAATTTGCTCAGGAGGAACTTGGACTCTCTGGGTGCTGGATTTGAGAATTAGTACTTTGGGCATTTGTTCACTTGATTGTTTGATTTCCAGTATGCCACATTTTGGAGATATTAAATGGAAAAATGCTTCAGGAAAAAATCTTTCCCATGTTTTCCTAAACCCTGTTTTCCTCCTCTTGCTGTGTTGCTTCAGATACTATGCATTCATTTTGCTGGAAAACTCTGCTCGGCCTTTTGATCTCTCTCTTTTCATAGTCTATAATGTCACAGATATGCTACATTGTCATTAACAAGCCACCTGACATTTCTAGACTCTGTTCTTTTCCCATTGTTCACCTACATCATTCTTAGTCTAATTCCTTGTGTCTCCACCTTACCTGCATTATTGGAATTACATTGTAACTGGTTACAGAGCCTCTGGTACTATTTCTCCCTCTCTATTTCTTCCAGAGTCCTTCCACTGCAACTTAGAAGAGGTAATTTGATTATATCATGTCCTCATCAAAATTACACCAATTAAGAGTAAATTCAGATCTTAGATGTTTTCAAGACATGATGGGCCATTGTGCACATGAACTCAAAGTGTCTGTGAATGTATGCACATGATCTGCTTGTGATAAAGGCAGCCCATAATATTATCATGGATGAGGAGATGGTTCTGCAAGTCCCACTCCTGGATGAGCTATCAGTAATGGATGGTTACTGGGAGATGGTGAGTCAGTTTGCTTAAGGGATACAGCTCCTGATAGGTTGCCTGTGTTCCAGTTGATGACTCTATACCCATGCACATAATTCCTGCACTAAGTGCACTCAGTGTGTTTTTAAAAGGAGACTATAAATTTGGGAAGGAAAAATGATAGAGATTAGGGGAAGAGATGAAGGTAGGGAAAATAGGGTAGATTTGATTAAGCCACATTATAAGAATGCATGCATGAAATTCTCAAACAATAAAAAATAAACAAAACTATGCTATTTTATGCATTCTACTTATTCCATATTTCAGTTGATTTCACACTGCTATGTATCTTTAATGTGAAATGTTCACTATAACATAGTTTCACTGTGGTGTAGGAGGTCCTTCTGTTTATGTGTTGCTTTCATTGATTAATAAATAAACTTCCTTGGCCTTTTGATAGGGCAGAACTTAGGTAGGTGTGGAAAACAGAACTGAATGCTGGGAGGAAGAAAACGGAGTCAGGGAGAAGCCATGGATCCTCCTTCTGAGATGTTAGTTAGACGCCAGTTAGAATCTTTCCCAGTAAGCCACTGCCACCTGGCGATATACAGATTAATAGAAATGGGTTAAATTAAGATGTAAGAATTAGCCAATAAGAAACTAGAGCTAATGGGCCAAGCAGTGTTTTAATGAATACAATTTCTGTGTGGTTATTTCAGGGCTAAGATAGCTGGGCGGCTGGAACGAATAAGCAGGCCCACCCCTTGCAACATCACTGTCTCGCTTTTCTCTTCCACACTTAGAAAATTCATGAGCTGTTTCTGATAGGAGATTTCACTCTGCTCCCAAATCTTCAGGCTGTGTAGAAACATTTTAAAACTATATTCTCAGGGCTAGAGAGATAGCTTTGTTGTTATGAGCCCTTGCTACAGAAACATGAGGATCAGAGTTAAGATCCTAGCACCCACTGTAAAACTAAGCGTAGGTCATCTGGCTAGACTGTAATTTCAGCTCTGAGGGATCAGATGTCTTCTTCCAGTTCCCTGTGCATTTGTATGTGCATATACTTGTAACATAAGGGCCTGCTTTTTGGGGTTTCTGTCCTGCCCAGTTCCCACAGCTGGCAAATCCCAAAGAAAATCACACAGAGGTCTTTATAAGTAATAAACAGATTGACCCATTAGCTCAGGCTTCATATTAGCTCTTATAACATATATTAGCCCATTATTCTTATATATGTTAGCCACATGGCTCAGTACCTTTTTCGGTGGGGCAGGTCACATCCTGCTTCTCATTGTCTGGACAGGACTGGGGAGGAATGGGCTTCCTCCTTCCCAGAATTCTTCTGTTCTCATTGACCCACCTTTAGAAAAAAAGGAAAATATCCATAGTCCATTTTTTGGGGGAATGTGGGCATAGTATTTCAGGTTACTTCCTGCTTGTTGGGGGTGCTAATAATCTTATAGGGACCTAAAGAAAATTTAGAATTATGATCAAGTCCTGCCTGGAGTATCCTGTGAGGCTTGATCATCTCAGGCAGCAATCTTGAACATGTTATGGATGTAGAACTCTGACATCTGGGCCATCTGTTTCTACTGGAGATTTCTCAGGTAGTCTCTCTTGACCAAACCTGATTTTTCTTAACTCACAATGAATCCACAGTCTCTTATTTCCTGTGGAAACAAAAGCAAAATCTCTTCTCCAAAGTAACATACCTTTTGACTTCAATTTTGAAGTCAAGGCATTTTCAAAATATCTATCTTGGATTAATTTAGCAGCATTTATAAACAAATATCTTTTAGCAGCTGTTGCTCCTTCAGCATTCAAACAATTCAAAGAAAGCATAATTACACACAGCAGCAAGATTCTCTGTATATTTTTCATCTTTACATAGTTTCATTTTAACCTCTATTTCTTTATTTTTACTTTTAAGTTCTGGCTTTTTGAGACAGGTTCTCTGTGTATCTTTGGCTGTCCTGGAACTCCCTCTGTAGACCAGGCTGTCCTTGAACTCACAGAGTTCTGCCTGCCTCTGCCTCCCAAGTGCTGGAATTAAAGGCATGTGCCACAACACCCTGAATTCACAGAGATATGTCTGCCTCTGCCTCTCAAGCATTGAGATCAAAGGCATGTTCCACCACACCCAACTACTCTTTTTTATTTTAAGGACTTTAACCTTTAGCCTGCATATATTTTTAACACACTGTAAACCATTTAGAGGTTTTCTTGATCTTTGAATCTCTCTTTTACTATATATCTCTCTTTTCCTCTGACCACATGAGTCTTTAATTTGCTAAGCAATATGGAGATGATTAAAGCCATGACTTTGATGGCTAGATCCAGTCCATTCCTTAGTTTTATGAGATTCTAGCCTCATGACTGAGGTACTGGCTAGAGCCATGTTTATTGCCACAACTCTATGGTGTTTCAAGGTCTCTGCCAGCAAGCATGCTGCAACTGTGTGTCCACAAACAACACTCAAATGCTCTCTCTGTAGCCATACCTCCTACTTCAAACAATCAGAGTTTGTACTGGCAGGATGGCCCAGAAAGCCAGCATTTTGAAATGGCACTGCTTTTTTCCTGCTATTGCTGAAAACCAAAAAGCATATAGTCAGCTTTTATCAACACCATTTAAGTGTTTCGTGGCAGGAGCTCTTAAAGAGCTGCAGGGTTTTGCAGCTAAAACTGAGTCAGGAAGCCTCTCTTAAATGAGAGCGCTTGCCTCTAGCAAGCAGAGAAGATCGTAGAAATTGTTGCTACCAAGAAGCCATGCTTTACTCTATTCTTTTATGTCTAGAATTACTTCCCAAGATCTCTCAAGTTTTATATCAATGCAGTTGTCCACATGCATGCCATTTTGTAACATGAGGGCCTGCTTGTTGGTGCTTCTGTCCTGCCCAATTCCCACAGCCACTAAACCCCAAAGAAATTACACAGAGGTCTATATTAATTATAAACTGATTGGCCAATTAGCTCAGACTACATATTAACTCTTATAATGTATATTAGCCCATTATTCTCATATATGTTAGCCACATGGCTCAGTACCTTTTTTGGCAGGGCAGGTCACACCCTCTTTTTTCAGTATCTGGACATGACTGGGGAGGAATGGGCTTCCTCCTTCCCAGAATTCTCCTGTTCTCATTGACCCACCTCTAATTCCTGTCTGGTTGTCCTACATATACTTCCTGCCTGGCTACTGGCCAATGAGCATTTACTTAAAACAATTCTCCCACACCATATACTCATACAGACAAACAAACAAATAAATACAATTTTAAAAAACAAAACCATATAATCATAGAAATCATATTACTCATCCTATTTTTGGTGTGTGAGTATATGTGTGTGTGTGTATCTGTTTGTGTGTGTTGTGTTATATGTTTTTGTTTTGTGTGTGGTCTATGTTCCATACCTGCATGTGTATATATAGTAGTGAGTGCATGTTTGCATAAATGTACAGGGCAGAGGTAGATGTCAGATGCTGTTCTTCAACTGCTCTCTACTTTTGTTTTTTTGATATGTCTCCCAAAAGATTTGAACTCAGATTAATTGATTTTCCTAGGCTGGATGGCCAATGAACTTCAAGGGCCCACCTATTTACTTCTACCCCATTCTAAAGCTAGAGCTACAGAAACACTCTACCATGCCTAGCTTTTGATGTGGGTTCTGCAGATTTGAACTTCATGCTTGTGCAGAAAGGGCACTCTACTCACTCAATTATTTTTCCATTAAAAGCAATGATTCATTAATTTGCAGTATTATTACAGTCTTAGGAAATCATTTTCCAAGCCAATTTTCTGGTATTTTTACAAATATCCTAAGAATATCTCCAACTATTAAGGGTCATTTCCTATTTCCCAAGAAACCCCTGAACTCTAAATAACTACATGCTATCCTATCTTTTTTCTCAATGTGTTCGACTGTTCTAGATATTTCCTATAAATAGAATGTGTGCTATCTGGTTTATTGTAACTTACTTTCTTTTCTGAATATGAGGTTTCTAAAGTTCAGCCTACATGTAGCATATACCACTTTTATTTCCTTTTAGATACTAAATGTTATCCTGTGTGCTTTGAATCTGCAATAATCAACTCAAGTATTATGGTCACAGAGACCCAAACAAAATCTACACACTGAATAGATAAGCTACTTTCTTTATCTTCTCATCAGCTGATGGTGCTGTTTTTTTTTTTTGTTTTTGTTTTTTTTTTTTTTACTATATGGCTCTCATGAATGATGCTTCTGTAATCATTAATCATTCTTGAAGTTTTTTTAATAGATACTTTATTTGTCTTGAGAAATGTATCTAGAGGCAGAATTATATGGGTCATATGTATTTCTGTGTTCAATGTGTTCAGAGTTGCCAGTCTTTCTTTCATGTCTGAGCACACCAGTAACATATGGGGACTATACTCATTCCACATCTGAAATGGTACCTGTTCAGTCCATGAGGTTGGTTGCTCATCAGTCTCGACTGGCACAGAAGACTTGGGAAGATTCTAGAGTACACAGTCCATGCTGAAAATCAGATGTGCTGTGTTCTTAGAGCCACGAAGGAATGTAGCAGCGGATTTAGTCACAGCCGTGCTCAGGAACAAAGTAGATTAAAAAACCAGGAAGACATGAAGACAGGCAGGCAAAAAGCAAGCTTTCCTCTTGCTTGGTGTTTTGTTTGGTGGCCACCAGAAGACGCTTCCCATTGCCACTTTAAATGGCATGATCAAGAAAATCTTTGAGACGGGTGCTATATTAGTTGGATTTTTATGGTTGTGAAGAGACAGTGTGGCCAAGGCAACTCTTATAAAGAAAACAATTAATTGACGTGGCTCACTTACAGCTTCAGAGGTTCCATCACACATCCTCATGGCAGGGAGCATGGTGACGTGCAGGCCGAGGTGGTGCTGAAACTGAGACTGCTACATCTTGCAGGTAACAGGAAGTCAACTGACTCACTGACTCATTACAGGAAACCACCTGAATTGTGGCGGCAGTTATGGTAAGAATGGGTAATTCTGAAAGAAAACAGAACCTAGGCTCAGATGGCTTACTGGAGTTACTTTATCCCAGGATATTCACTGTGCATACTCTGAGCATAAGAAACCTCAAAGTCTGAGTATCCATGGTCTTTAGTGTCTGTAGAATATTTGTCCAGAACCTTCTGGCCTTCAGAGTTTTCATTGAGAAGTTGAGTTAATTCTGATAGGTCTGCCTTTATATGTTACTTGGCCTTTTTCCTTTGCAGCTCTTAATATTCTTTCTTTATTCTATATGGTTAGTGTTTTGAATATTATATGGTAGGGTATTTTTTTTTTTGGTTCAGTCTATTTGGTGTCCTTGAAGCTTCTTGTACCTTCATAGGCATAGCCTTCTTTAAGTTGGGAAAGTTTTCTTCTAAGATTGTGTTGAATATATTTTCTGTGCCTTTGAATCAGAGATCTTCTCCTTCTTCTTAGGTTTTGTTTTTTTACAGTGTCCCAGATTTTCTGGATGTTTTGTGTTAAGGATCTGTTGCATTTAATGGGAAGCAGGGTGGTGGTGGCACAAACCTTTAATCCTAGCACTCAGGAGGCAGAGGTAAAAAGATCACTCTGTGTTCGAGGCCAGCCTGGTCTGCAGAGCAATTTCCAGAACTGACTCCATAGCTACTGAGAAACCATATCTTGAAAAACCATATAAATAAACAGACAAACAAATAAATAAATGATTAAAAATAAAAAGGAATTAGTTGAATTTAACAAAGATAACTTTGACTAATGAATCTATTTGCTGTATCATATCTTCAATGCCTGAGATTCTCTCTTCCATATCTTGCATTCTATTGGTTATATTTGCCTTTGTAGTTCTTGTATGTTTATCTAGCTTTGTCTTTTCCAGAATTCTCTCAGTTTGTGTTTTCTATTTCAATATTCAAGTTTTGAACTGTTTTCTTCACTTGTTTTGATTGTTTTTCCCTTAGTTTCCTTGACTTTCTTTAAGTATTTATTAATTTTTAATTTTCTGTTTGTTTTTTCCTCCATTTCTTTAAGGGAATTTTTAATTTCCTCTTTAAGGGCCTCCATTATCTTCATAAAGTTATTTTAAGGTCTTTTTTTCAGCTTCTTCTGCAGTTGGATGTTCAGGTCTTGCTGTTGTAGAACCACTACTTTCTGTTGCTTCCATGTTGCTCGTTGTGTTGTTGAATGTATTCGCACACTGTTGTCAACCCTTCTCTTCCTCCAGTCATTGCAGGTGGGCCCTATGGCTTTGGTGGGCTCTCTTCCTCCAGGTGTAGGCAGGGCCTGGGCTTCCCAGGGTCACTGATTCTGTAGGGTATGGCGAGGGTGGGCAGAAAAGATGCTACTGCCTGGTCGCTGAGAGGTGTGGTAAGTAGGGGTAGGGCACAGGATTGTAGTTATTTTTTAATTATTACTTATTTTTATTTTAACTGTCTGGGTGTTTCCCTTGCATGTCTGTCCGTGTACCATATGTGTGCCATCCTTGAAGAGGACAAAGGAGGGTATTGGGTGTAGATCCTCTAAGACTGGAGTTATAAGCAGTTGTGAGCTTCCATGTGGGTGCTGGGAATTGAACCCAGCTCTTCTGGAAGAACAACCAGTGCTCTTAGTTACTGTGCCATCTCTTCAGCCCTGCTTTTGTATTTTGATAGTCTGTGAAATCCAGTTGCCCTTGAAATTGAAATCCTTTTGTCTCTAGCTCCAGAGTAGAGGGATTATACAGATAAATGCCACCACTTTGGAGTTCCCTCTTTATAAAAAAACAATTTGAAAATAATTTACATTATTGTATTATTTTAAAGTTGATTTCTTAATACTTTGTTGTTAACTATGTCAGAGAAACTCTTTGATTTCAATGAAGCTAAGACAGTCAAAGTTTTACTTTGAAAACTGGTTTGTTTTAATATCTGGAAGCTAACATGGAGGCAGAGATGCTTATCTAAGTTCTGATTTATCAAGGTTAAGAAGTATCTCAGGACTGGAGAAGTTGCTAGATCAATAAAGTGATTGCAGTGCAAGAATAAGGACCTGAGTTCAAATACCCAGAGCTCATGCAAAATGCTGGGCATGAAGGGGGTCACACACACTCGTCACCTCACTACAGAGATAGAGGATAGGGATTGTTTGCCCCTATTCTAACTGAACAGGAGAATAAACTCGAGGTTCAGTGAGAGACTTTGTCTCAAGAAATTATGTGGGGAACAATAGAAGACACCCAACATTAACCTCTGCCTTCACATGTACATACATACACAGACAGACACACCACCACCACTACCACCAACTCCACCAATACCACCACCACCAGCAACAAAAATAACAGGAATTATTGTTTAACCCAAGGACACAAAGGCTATTTCTGACATTTTTTCTTAAGTGTTTTATAGTTTTACCTCTGTAATTAGTACATCAATACATTTCGATTGAATTTTATGTACTGTATAAGGCAAGGATCCAAATGCATCATTTTACACACATATAATCAGTTGTCTAGAATCACTGATTGGGAAGATGACTCTGCTCTCCAGTGTTGTCTAGATAGTTCTCACTGCAGATTGACTATAAGTTTGATGTTTTATTTATAAATATTCTGTTTGTGTTCACTGACCTCATATTAATCCTTATTTTAATGTATAGTATCTGAAGCTTTGAAGTATACTTTAAGAGAGTTAAATTAAAGTTCTTCACAGACAAGTAGGGAGAACTTATTGATGTATTTCTAATAGGATCTACTTATCAATCCAAGAGATTTGTATAACACTGTTTTTTTTTTTTTTAAAAAAATAGTTTGGATATTCTGGGCATTTGGCAATTCTGTAAAAATTTTAGAATTTTTTAGTTGGAATTGTTAATAGAGATTGTAACAAATATGAAGATCAATTTTGGAATTATTGTCAGTTTTACTGTCTATGAAAATGGTATCTCTTTCTGTTACTCCAGATTTAAATTCATTCAATATTTAGTTTTTAGGGCATGTATTACTTTAATTTTTAGTATTTTATTATCTCTATGCTTTTGCAAGCTAATTACTTTCTAGTTTTCCCTTTTGAATTGTTCATTGTAAGAGTATGAACATTCCACTGATCTTTGTACAATGATCTTAGATCCTGCAACCTTGCTATCCTTGCTTGTTAGTTACTTCTTAGGACTCTTTAGGGCTTCCAGTATAAAAAAAAATAATGTTATCTATAAATGCAGATAATTTTATTTATTCCTTTAAAATTTGTATTCTTTTTCTCTTCTTTCTTGTCAAGTTTTCTTGAGTCTCCATAGAGTTAAATATGATTCGTAAGACAGACTTCTTAATTTTCAGTGTACAGTGATTGCATTGTATCTCTTCACCATCATGCATAATGTTATGTTTTTTGATTAGCTCATATCCACTTGATACAGTTTTCTTCTAAGAATAATTTGACTTTTATCATAAATATTACATTTTGTCCATTGCTGTTTAGGTATTTATTTAGATGCTTTAATCCTTAATTTTTCTCATCAATTTGTCCTACTCAAGAATTGCATGAGAAGTAAATGTCAGTGAGTAATTATCTAGATTAAGTTAGATTTTAGGTTTGTGGGCATGTTTTCAGGGACAAACCTTATTTATACTGAGTTAGGGAGATAGACATGCCTACTATGGGTGTCTCTATTTCCTAGGAAAGAGATACTGAGCTGTGTAATGGTGGAGAAATATGGCTTTCAGAGATGGGTCAGTAATTACAAGTCAAAATGCTCTTGCAGAGAACCTAAATTTGGTTTCCAGCTGCACCCACACTAGGTAACTTGCATGTACCTATACCTCCAGTTTCAGAGGATCCAATGACCTCTTATGGCCTCTATGTTATCTGCATTTGTGAATACTTATACACACAGAGAAACAAAGATACACACACATGCACAATTAAAAAATAAAAGCTAAAGTATAGAAAGTGTACTGAATGCAAGCATGCATTCATTCATTTTGCTATGCTCCTGATTGTGGATATAACTAGATGCAGAAAGGTTCTGCTCCCTTGACTTCTCCACAATTAAGAACTGTAAACTGGAACTGTGAGACAGAAGAAACCTTTTTTTAAAAGCTGCATTCTTCAGGGTCTTTTATTATAGCAGCAGGTAAAGACAGAAACTAGGATAGATTGCCATCTCATTTTTGAAATTTTGTCAATTTTGTTGGCTTTCTACTGTTTTCCTTTATTTCATTTCATGTAACTTACATATGATTTTATTCACCATGTTAAGGTATTGTTTGTTCTTCTCTTATCAATGCCTTAATATGGAGAATCAGATTTTCATTGAGATTTTAATTGCAATTCAATAGAGATATGCTGTGGGACAATGGTCTGTACCTTGTCACTTGTATTTTAAATAAATGCTGATTGGTCAGTAACCAGGCAGGAAGTATAGGCAGGGCAACCAGGCAGGAGGTAGAGGTGAGACAATGAGAATTCCTGGAAGAGGAAAATTTCAATCGACAGTCGTCACCCAGAGAGAGAGGAGGCCAGATACAGAGGATGCAAGATGTGACTGCCTCATTGAAAAAGGTAGCAAGACACATGGATAACACAGACATAATGAAACATGTAAGAATTAATTAATAAAAAGCTTGAGCTACTAGGCCAATAAGTTTATAATTAATATAGGCCTCTGTGTGTGTATTTGGGACTTAACAGATGTGGAACCTGGTAGGAGAAAAACTTCAGTCAACAGAGATATTTATAGCTATGAGTTGAAAATCAATTCAGAAGAAAACTATCTTTATTGTCCTTTAGACTTACATAATTAACTTTGTTTGAACTCTGACATTTGTTTGTGTGTCTGAGTTTTTTTTTTCCACTTTAAGTTCAAACTACTTTCTGGAGTTGAACCTTAATTTAAGAATTAAGCTTTTAGACTGAAAAAAAATTCTTAAGTGATTATTATAAGTGAATGTGTTAGCAGCAATACATTCTCTCAAATTCTGTCCATCTGGGCAATGTCTTCATTTTGTTTTTGTTTTTGAAGAATTCTTTTTGTGCATATAAAGTTGATTATTAGTTGACAGTTCATTCCTCCCCCTCCATCTTCCTTCCTTTCTTTGCTTTTATTTCTTTATTTTAATACACCATCAACTGCCTTCTGGCCTCCATGTTTCTTATTAGAACATCTTCACAATTGTGCACTTGGATATTGATTTTGTTATACTTAATCTACCTGGAAATTTTTTAAAACTTCTTGGATATACACATTTCATGTTCTTTGTCACATGTTGGAAGATTTTAGTCATTAATTTTGAAAATTTTTCCAATATGTTTTTCTACCTTTTTCTATTGCATTCTTCTGTTAATCCCATTGTAATATCTTAGCACACTTGGTGGCATTGCATATTTCCCTGAGGTGGTATTAATTTTTCTTCATTTGTTTTAGCTCTCTAGTCTTGGATTGTGTGTTATGTATTTATTTTCAAGTTTGATAATTTTGTTGCCAGTTTAAATATTAGATTGGTTCGCTCTAGTGATTCTTTTACTTCAGTTTTTATACTTTTATATCTGGAATTTATTTGATTCTGTTAAATGATTTCTATTGCTTTATATTTATACTATGCATTTGATTTTACATTATCACCATGTCTACAATTTTTCTTCATAAAGCTTCATATCCTTTTGTACTTTGAATACACATACACACATGCATACACACATACACACACACACAGATTTAGAGTCTTTGTAAAGTTTGACATCTGATTCTATTAAGTGTTGTTAGTGGCAGTTTATGTTGCTTGTTATTTTAAAAAATTAATTTTGAGCCACACTTTCATGCTTGTTTATGTGTCTCAACCCTTAGGTCATCCAAGTCTCATGGCTTCTTGCTGTGTCTCATATAATAGTTACTGTGTTAAAACTAGACATTGGAAAAATTCATCAACTAAGTCCTTCCAGAGTTTTTTCTATTTTCCCTTGTTTATTTCCCTAGAAAATTGGGTGAACTATATTACTGAACTCTGTTTTCCATATGGGAAACCTCTGTGTTCACTATTCAGAGTTCACAGACTTGATCTTCTACACAATTACCCTACAAGGGCAGTAGTGTTAGTGGGCCCCTTCATTTCTCTTTCCTTTTCACATTAAACCATCTTTCTCTATTGTTGCTGCACCCAGCATTACTCCTGTTGGGGACCAACCTCAACAAAAATACCTCTTGCCAGGGTAGGGGCATGGGACTTTAGAAATACAGTAAAGAATATGGAGATGCATAAAAATAAGAAAACAGAAACATATAGAATAGCATCTGGAAGGATTTCCAATGAGTACTGGAATTTTCCCACATTTAATTTCCAATTGTTTAAAATATTCTTGGCCCCAAAAGGTGGAAGTTACACAAACTGTATTAATATGATACAATGAAATTAACAGACCTGCTCAAAGTCATGGGCTATGTCCGTAATTAAACATTCTGTTGCTAGAACAAAACAAGTTGCTCTCACACCCTAGACCAAAGCATTTTGTAGGCAAATCACTCCCTGGGTGGAATCCAAAGATATCTCCTTAAAGGAACTGGAACTTAGTTGGATCCACAGACTTTTGTTAGTGGTTGAAACACATCTTCTTCTTTATTCCTGAAACACAAGGTCTGGCTATTAACCACACCTGTTGACAATAACCCTGAGAGAGCTGAGTTCTCTGCTCTAAATCTAGATGGGATCTTTGAGATAGAAACACGGCAACCTTCCCATAGTTGTTGGATGATTGTTGCATTGTTTTTGTTTGTTTGTTTTATAACTTGTTTGTTTTATAACTTGTTTCACAACCTTATCCAATTAAGTCCAAGACTACTGAGACTCTAGGCAAGGGAAGTTTATAGAGCCTACCTCCAAGATTACTTCTGATCTTAGAAAAATCTCTGGGTTGGTTCCCTGCATGATTTTCTTTTTCTGATTAAATATTTGGACTACAATTTATCTTATACTCCAGTGGTTATTCCATCTTACTTTTGTACCAACAAAAATCTCCATTATACTCAAGGTTTCAGCATGTACATATTTTGAAATAAGCTTGTTCCACTGAAAATAGTTTCACACTGATTTTCTCATATTCTACTTGATGCCCATTGGGCAAAGTGGGGCTGAAACAAATCAATACTCTCTTATTCCCAAGTGTGACACACTGCTTTGTAGACAGGGCTCTGGGAATGTAGGCAGTAGCTTCTGACCTGATTTTGTTTCCTCCATAGATACTCTTCTATGCATGCAAGTTGGAGGAATGACAACCAAGGCTCTAGAGTCCTCAGATGGTTACAGACTCCACTCTGTGTGTTGGGACTTTGCAGGAAAAGGGAGTTGAGTGACTTCTTAGACACACATATTTGTAGGTTAGGTTCTGTAAGAGGATACTGTGGGTAGTTAGGAAAACCTGTATCCTACCCCTCCCTGAAAGCTATATCAGCCCTTGACCAGAAGTTGTGGATAAGGTATCTCTCCTTGGCCATATTGACATAGAACAAGGTAACCATCACATTAAGCTGGACCAGGTGAGAGAATTGGTCATGATGGTCCAAGTGACACAATGTACCTACTGTTCTGCTAAGATTTAGTAGGTTATCTTGGTTAAATGTCCCTATGGTTTATGTATAAACTTTAGGACAATTTTCAGATATTTTAAAGAGCTCTTTTTAACATAATTTTTAGTTGTTATGATTATTTCACTGGGCAATGAATCTGCAAAGCTGTTTATAACATTATTCTGAATATTGTAGTTTTGTTGAGTATGTGTGTATGTGTTGTGTATATGAACGTGTGTGTACTTGTAAATACATGTGTGTACATACCTGTGTGTGTGTTTTGCAGGACACAATATTGGGTGGTATAATTTATTTTTAGACATTAATATAGTGATGATAAATAATAATTCTGGTATTTTGTGGTAGTAAGTAAAAATTTCCTGTTTAAAAAAATTAATTTAGAATATATGTTTATGCAATTAACTTAGTATGATGACAATCATAGTACTCAGAAAGGGGAAGCCATCAACCTAACATGTTACACTGCAGATAAAAATGAAAAGCGAATGCATGCCCCTAAAAGGAAATATGTTACCAGCTTTGATGCTAAACATGAACTGACAACACCTGCAGTGCTTTTGATCACGACTGACACACACCTCTGCTTCTAGCACCCAGACCATGCTCCCTAGAGTTCTCAGCACAACAGCCAGGCCTTATAGAAAAGTAGTTTGGGGCAAGAAAATTATCACTATAACTCTGTGCTTTAGTCAGTTTCTCATTACTACAATAGAACACCAGAGGCAATGCATTTTTATGAAAATGAGTCATTATTTAACTCACTGTTTTAGACACTCAGAATTGGAATAAACCCGGTATAGTGAAAGTCTTTTCTAGTAACATGTGTTGAAATCGCACAGAAAGGGGACTGAAAGAGAAGGAACTCACGATTCCATGAGGGCACACCTCCCATGATGACCTAATGTTTCTCACACAGCTCTACTTCCTGAGACCCATGTTTAGTTTGGTTGTTATTGTTCTTTTCTGTTATTATTTTTTTCATAACAACTCCAATAGTCAGTTGTTTAGGGGGAAAACTTCTACTTATTCCTTTACTTGTGTTTGTGTAGTATGTGAGTGTGTATGTAGTATGTGTGCATGTGATGTGTGTGTGTATGTGTGCATGTATTTGAGGTGATCAGAGGAGGACACTGGCTATTTTGCTACACCATTCTTCACCTTATTCTCTTGAGACAAAGATTCGTACTAAACTTAGGGCAAGGGTGTCACAAAGGATGTTCTGACTGTTTCTCCACAGTGCTAGGGTTATAGGCACACAGTCAAATCTGGCTTTTCACATGGGTGCTAGGTATTCAAATTCAAGGCTTCGTGCTTGTACAGCAACTGTTTTTACCTATTTAACCATCTCTCCACATCCAAATTTTTAAAATATCAACCATCTTCCTATAGCCCTACCCACGGAGCAAATATTAACACATAGGTGTTCCGAAGACACTAAATATCCAAACTGTAGTACGTAGAAAAGGTCTATTCTTCCTTGGCATTAAGCAGGGGCATTTTAAAGACTATTAAGAGCAATGATGAAACGATACTGGGATAAAGGAGCCCTACTAAGAAAAATGATGATTTTCATGTTTAAGTAGATAATAGGGTTACTTGTAAAATTTTTGTAAACGTAGGATAATTCCATTTAAAGGGATGAAAATAGAAAAGTTTAGTTTTAGTAGATTAATTAGTATGCAAATGTCATATGTAAATATTGTATTTCTTAAAGGAGATGAGTGTGAAGGACATTGACATTTTTGCATTTTTCTGTGTTAAGATAAAGTCAGATAGTCCCAGACAGATAGGGAACTATACTAAAGAAATGAAGAACTCAAGTATAAAATTGGTCATATATCTGTTAGTAGATTGTCAATTAGGAAAGAGTCTTTTGGTTAATAAGAACAAATTATCACTTTCCAACAAATTTGAATTTATTTCTAGATGACAGCTGTGTCAGATACCCTGTGCCCTTGAAATCAGTGGAATGGGTTCCACGTCTTCTGTGATTTACCATCTTTAATTGGTACAGTTAATTAGAGTAAGATACTAGTAAGGCAGCATTTGTTTTTAGTGATGCAATAAGGAGTAAATATATAATGATTGAAAGATAATGCTAGACAAATATTATATGGGGGCCTAAGAGCTAGAAAATTCTAGAGAAATAAGACGCCAGGAGAATAGGGCAGGACAAATCTCAGGTGGCAAACTGTTTAGAGCTGAATGAATGGCACGGAGTCCAAGAACTCTGATGTAAACAGTGAAGTTAAATCAGGAAAGCAAGCACTGTCTGGTGCTACATGGCTTATGGGTATGCCACAAGTGAAAAGAATCAACCAGCTGTTCCTGACCAATAATCTGTTAATTAATAACTTAAGTCCTTCGACTGTGACTGTTCTAAAATTGTATCATTTATCCTTTTTTTTTCCTGGTAAAATTACTATATCATTAGGGAATATCTCATTAGATTTAACTTAAGAAAATTTTACATTGACTGTAATGGTAATCTAGTTTTTGTTCAAAACAAATACATATAATGATAAAGTAAATGAACCATTTTATATCAGGTTTTAGAATGAGCATTTAATTCAGTTAATAATCTATTGGTATGTGTTTCACATGATACTTACAGTATGTAAAGCAATTAAATAATCACTTTTAATTTGAAAATTTCTTAATAACATATATTTAAAATTTATTGATGATATGTGAATTTAATTGAGTCAGCATTTAATAAAGTATAATTTGTATGTGCTTTTCTGTATTTATCAATAAGCTTTTTGAGTCTAATCAACAATGGGAAAAATAAAACTTATTTAAAGCAAAATACTAAATAAATAATGATCATGAGCATAAATAGTTGAGAGTTCTTCTTTGGTTGTGCTTATTTATTAACTTGGCTGGATTTTTTTGAAGTACCTAGATCCGTGAAGCATGCCTCTGGACTCTGAGTGTACCCATAAGAGTGTCTCCAAAAGGGATTTATAAGTAAAGATCCGCCTTGAATATAGATAGGAGCATCTTGTAGGTTGTCAGCCCAGGTGGGAAGAAAGTGGAGAAAAAAAACAAAACACCGTCTCCAACAATCTTACACATAAAATAGTAAGTAAAACATTCTCATATGAAATTTACCAACCAATTAATCCCCTAATGTGAAATATTTTGTTACGAGTCTCTATTTTACCTGAAGAAAGTCACCTGAGACAAGGGGACTCCTCTGTTTCCTGACTGCTGCATTGTGAGCCGCTTTGCACTGCCAGCCCCTCCCCACCATGACGTATTGAGAGCTTTGGAATCATGAGCTAAAATAAATCTTTCCTCCCTCAAGTTTTCTTTCCTTTATTTTTATTTTATTTCGCATTGAAGACACAGCTCTCAAGTTGACAAGATCTAAGGTAGAGTATTTGACTTAGTATCAACTGTGTGATTTGGGTGACTCTCATCTAGTGTGATGGTAGATATGTATTAACAGTTTGACAGGATTTGAAATAATCTAGGAGCCAAACCCAGCACATGTCTGCAGGAGGTTATTTAAAATAGATTAGTCTCTGATGTAACCATACTCTAACAGTAGGCTACACCCTTGGGCTCAGATCCCAGACTGCATAAACAAAGAACAGCAGCAGCCATTTTTCTCAGCTTCCCGACTAGGGATGAAATGGACCAGCTGCCTTAAACTCTTGTCTTCATTATTTCCCCACCATGATGGACTATACCCTGGAACTGCAAACCAGGATGTGCCATTCATTCTTCCCTCCCTCCCTCCCTCCCTCCCTCCCTCCCTCCCTCCCTCCCTTCCTTAAGTTGCATCTTTTAGAGTATTTTATGATAGTAATGGAAGTATAGCTAAGACACCTAAACTTTCAGTCCCCTATTGAGTTTCTGTAACATGTAGGGATATTAAGATTGGTCTCATGTATATAAAGAGAGAATGCTTAGCATAGTATATAATAGATGACAACATTTCAACTAATATTATATTTAACAATAAATTTAAATATAAATACTCCTGAGAAAGGTGGTAAAATGAATTGAAGCTACCCATCCTTATACTTCTTATTTTGCTATGCCACTCTCCAGGATTTGTGTGGGGGTTGTGCTGGGGCTCTGTGCATATGTTCATACCTGTGATCACAATTAAAGACCAACCAGGGCTTTGTGTACACAATGCATTCCTTTGCTACTGAGCTGTACCTTAGTTCCCATTTTTTCATTCATTGCTAAGCTCGATAGAATGCTTATATACTTAATACACTGCCCTTCCTGCCACCTCTACTTACATTTTGATGTCCATAAATCTGGTTTGTACACTTATCACTCTATTGAAATGCCTCCAGTAATCACCAGCCTTTATTAATGGTCACTTCTCGCATTAGACTATAATAAGTATATGCTAAAACTTAATATAATTTCCTATCTTGGTTCCCTTGTTAACATTTGTTACCATATATTCTCTTCCTTTAATCATTTATTTCAAGTCCCTTGGGCTGATGTGTCATTTTTGCCAATCCTAAATAAGAGGATTTATCAGAAAACTTTGTTACCATTCAGCCTGCTCTTATTGAATCCAATGCTGATTCTAAAATCTTCTTTCATGTTCTTGACCTCTTCCAAGTACCACTCCCCTGTAGCCAAATAAAAATCAAATAAAGAGCCCCTCTAAGTTGACTAGTGAAAATCAATGTACATTATTTTTCCTTGGCTTCAACAGAACTAGAATAATTCATTGCATTTTAGACTAAATCCTGATCACACATGAAAATTTAGATAATGGGAATAAGTATATGAGATCTTGGAAAGCGAAAACCAAATAAATAGGAACAAAGGATAGGGTGGTTGAAGTCATCAGAAAGTGGAGAATACACTTTTTTTGTTTTTTTGATACAGGGTTTCTCTTTGTGATAACCCTGGCTAGATGGCTCAGCCATTACAGGCTAGGCTCACAACCAACAATATAAGATAATACACTTTTAAACAAAGTAGTCACATTCATTTCCTTCGACAAAGCCACATTAAAACCCAGCTTTGAAGAGGATGTGTTATTTAGTCATTCAGCACAAAGGACCTCACACCAAAGCCTGCTTGGAAAAGACAAGGGACATCCAGTGGACAGCAAAGAGTATGTGCTAAGGGAGTAGATAGTTAGGAAAAGGATAGCGGGGATTTCATCTGATATTAATGATTGGGTATACCCATGACAGAACTGTATGCCATTCTAATTGCGTGCCAACACAAGAACCTTAATCATCATTATAGAAACTTGATTTTGAGGTTTCTTTTGTCTGTTCCAGTAGGAGGAGCAAAAGTAACTTTGCCAATGATTTGTAATATTTAAGGAGCACTGGCCATGGGACCCCTTTGGTCAATGACTCGACAAGATGTTATCCATTCATGGTACTGATAGCACATGATGTCTAATTGGGGCATTGTCTTCCCTATATATGGTTACTCTTACAGATTTTAGAAAGTTTCCAGAGTAATAGGTTCCCATATGACTTTTTAAAAGGCCTTTAGTGTTAGCTGTTCCTCATTTCCCATGCTCTCACACCCTTCTTCCCATTTAGTCTTCTTATTCTAGTCCCCCTTCATTCCTTATTTTATATATCCTTCCTTGGAAGAGTCTACCATTTTTTCCGGTCCTTTATTAGCTGTCTCACCTCTGTGCACATTTTAAATAAAAGCTTTAAAAGAGAACATCCACACATAAGAGAAAACACATTGCCAACGTTATTGATTTTTCTCCACAACCTGACAGTAGAGCTCTATTGCTGAAGATACCACCTGCTTATACTTATTTATATCATTGAACACGGAGAAACTCACTGGTATCCAACTGAAATCTGCACCTCTACTGACTAGTATTCATAGTGCTGGAAGGTACTGTACATGGTACTAGAGGAGGAGGAAAGTAATGATCAGTTCCACCCACCTACAAACTCTGTAATCTACAACAGCGACCTGCCTACAGGACATATTGGTGTACTAGGGGTATAACTGCTATAAGTAATCAATCACTTTTAAGGATAGTGTTAAAGGCTCACTTTATGAGATAGAACCCATATCTGACACTGCTAATGAGTCCAACAACATGAGATTACTTAGGTCATGGGCTCTAGGGAAAAACTTACTACTGTTGTTCTGCTAGATTAACAAGCAATAAAATGAATCCTAATGTCATAATTGTATACATGCAGATCAGTGCATTTCTCAACCCTCATCAGAAAAGCTTCTTCTTGCAGTAGGAGGTGATAATTAACAGAGACCCACAACTGCACCATGTGCGGATGGTGAGACATTGAAACACTTGGTCCTAAATGAAGTATCTTTATTAAATCCCTCTCCTCAAAGTTCCTGCATCTGTGGAGAAGAGAAGCAGAAAGACTTGTAAAAGTCCCAGGTGGTGAATGACTCCAAAGAAATGGCATCCTCCATAATAGAATTTGAAGTCAGGGATGGTAATGCCTCCAGAAGATCCTTTATTGTATAAGATTGTTTTGGCTATCCTGGGTTTTTTGTTTTTCCATATAAAGTTGATTATTGTCTTCTCCAGATCTGTGAAGAATTTTGATGGGATTTTGATGGGGATTGCATTGAATCTATAGATTGCTTTTGGTAGAATTGCCATTTTTACTATGTTGATCCTCCCAATCCAAGAGCAAGGGAGATCCTTCCATTTTCTAGAGCTACAGTATGGAAAACATCTTGGTATTGGCATAAAAACAGAGAAGTCGACCAATGGAATTGAATAGAAGACCCGGACTTTAACACACAAACCTATGAACACCTGATTTTTGATAAAGGAGCTAAAAGTATTCAATGGAAAAAAGAGAGCATCTTCAACAAATTGTGCTGGCAAAACTGGATGTCAATCTGTAGAAGAATGAAAATAGATCCATATCTATCACCATGCACAAAACTCAAGTCCAAATGGATTAAAGACCACAATATCAGTCCGAACACACTGAACCTGATAGAAGAGAAAGTGGGAAGTACTCTACAACACATGGGCACAGGAGACCACTTCCTACATAAAACCCCAGCAGCACAGACATTAAAGGCCTCATTGAATAAATGGGACCTCCTGAGACTGAGAAGCTTCTGTAAAGCAAAGGACACTGTCATTAAGACAAAAAGGCAACCCACTGACTGGGAGAAGATCTTTACCAACCCCGCAACTGACAAAGGTCTAATCTCTAAAATATATAAAGAACTCAAGAAACTAGACCGTAAAAGGCTAATCAATCCAATTATAAAATGGGGCACTGAGCTGAACAGAGAATTCTCAACAGAAGAAGTTCAAATGGCCAAAAGACACTTAAGGTCATGGTCAGCTTCCTTAGAGATCAGGGAAATGCAAATCAAGACAACTTTAAGATACCATCTTACACCTGTCAGAATGGCTAAAATAAAAAACACCAATGATAGCCTTTGCTGGAGAGATTGTGGAGAAAGGGGTACACTCATCCATTGCTGGTGGGAATGCAAACTTGTGCAACCACTTTGGAAAGTAATATGGCGGTTTCTCAGGAAATTCGGGATCAACCTACCCCTGGACCCAGCAATACCACTCTTGGGAATATACCCAAGAGATGCCCTATCATACAACAAAAGTATATGCTCAACTATGTTCATAGCAGCATTGTTTGTAATAGCCAGAACCTGGAAACAACCTAGATGCCCTTCAATGGAAGAATGAATGAAGAAAGTATGGAATATATACATATTAGAGTACTACTCAGCAGTAAAAAACAATGACTTCTTGAATTTTGCATGCAAATGGACGGAAATAGAAAACACCATCCTGAGTGAGGTGAGCCAGACCCAAAAAGAGGAACATGGGATGTACTCACTCATATTTGGTTTCTAGCCATAAACAAAGGACATTGAGCCTATAATTCGTGATCCTAGAGAAGCTAAATAAGAAGGTGAACCCAAAGAAAAACATATAGGCATCTTCCTGAATATTAACCTTCATCAGGCGAAGAAAGGAGACAGAGACAGAGACCCACATTGGAGCACTGGACTGAAATCTCAAGGTCCAAATCAGGAGCAGAAGGAGAGAGAGCACGAGCAAGGAACTCACGACCGCGAGGGGTGCACCCACACACTGAGACAATGGGGATGTTCTATCAGGAACTCACCAATGGCAATGGATTTTTGATTCCACTGCATGTACTGGCTTTGTGGGAGCCTAGGCAGTTTGGATGCTCACCTTACTAGACCTGGATGGAGATGGGTGGTCCTTGGACTTCCCACAGGGCAGGGAACCCTGATTGCTCTTAGGGCTGACAAGGGAGGGGGACTTTATTGGGGGAGGGGGAAGGAAATGGGAAGTGGTGGTGGGGAGGAGGCAGAAATCTTTAATAAAGAAATAAATTAATTTAAAAAAAAAGAAATGGCATCCTCCAGATACAGACTAACTTATGCAAGTGTGAACTCACAGAGATTGGGAAAGCACACATAAGACCTTCCCAAAATCAAGCCTAGTAAAATCCCAGCTCTGTGAAGGGGAAGTGAACACAAAATTCCATCCATAACCAAAACCTCTATGCAACTAATACTGGCCTAGAGAGGGAAAACCAGTTTTCTCTTACTGAGTGACACTGGGTATATCAACCACACTCCAGGTCAGGCCCTATGCTTACCAGTAGACATTGTGTTGTTATGTAACACAAAACAAACAATACACTTTTGTGTGCTTTTGTTATTGTTGCTACTGTTGTCATAGTTTGATGGTTGTGTGGGGAGTTGACTTTTTAAATGTTCTTTTGAGAAAGAGAGAAAAAAAAACCAGAAATTGTGTGGGTAGGGAAATGTGGGAGATCTAGGAAGACTTGGGGGGAGGAGAAAGAATACCATCAAAATACATTTTGTGAAAAATTTTTTAATTAGCTTAAAATGTAATTTTTAAAAATAAAGTCAGTTTGGAAAGTAGGTGAAAAGTCAGAGGTGCACATCACATATCAGTTCTTAACTCAGCTCGACGTAGACATCACAGTCATAGCTCGCAAGAGAAAAATCTAAACTAGGCTCTGGCAAGTTCTCTTGGACACGTTCAGTCTGCTGTCTGCTTTATTTATTTTATGTGTGTATGAATGTATGTATACGAGTGTGATAGATGAGTTTGGGCTACTCTAACATTCCCTGTTCTGAAGAGAACAACCTGTGTGTATTCAGGAGAAAGGAAGAAAGCATCCACAGACGTAGTGGTAGAAGAATACAAATGGCCCAAAGGATAAGACAGTTTCACTTTTAAACCGTGAACTCTTCTTGCAATTTAGCCTCTGAAAGATGGACGGATGCCTGAGTGAAAGCTGTCTCAATGGAGAACTGAGTGCTAGAATTGTTGCTGGGTAGAAGGAGTGTGCAGATTGGGTGTGGGATACAGACTTTCACGCACTTGTAAAGAGGAGAACTAGAGGCAGCACTAGAGCTGAAGATAAATGTGGCGGCAATGAGAGAGTTCATTGTGCTTTGTTTTGTTTCTAGTGTGTTGTGCACGATAAACTCTACTTCATTGAAACTTGTTGGCAGAATCTAAATGAAGAAAAATTGTCCTTGGAGAAAGATGGACTAAAATAGTGCTGTTCTTTTTTTTTTAAAATATTTATTTATTTATTTATTATGTATACAATATTCCACCATGTGGTTGCTGGGAATTGAACTCAGGACCTTTGGAAGAGCAGGCAATGCTCTTAACCTCTGAGCCATCTCTCCAGCCCCAAAATAGTGCTGTTCTTAATGTGGTCTGAAGGTAGGAGATTGAAGGAACTTATCATGGGAACCTCAACAAGTCCCAGGGCATCACAGAACAGCAAGAGAAAGGAGTTGTGAACACGGAAAACTTTAATGCCTGGGAAGGGAACGATGAAAGAGTTGCTATCAGACACCTTCTGTTTTCTCTTTAAAACAGGCTGGAAAGCTGGCAGGCGGCAGCAATTACTGAATGGAGAAACACTAGACTTGCAGCATCTTTTGGAAAACGCACTTTGGCTTGAAGGACATGGGGTTGTCTGGCTGGGTGCTCTTTTCCATCTGTGCTCAGCTATGCAGGTGAGCATAGAGCTGACGTTTGTGTGGTTTCTCTCAGTGTTCGGATTGGAAGGAAGACACTGTGCATCAGGAGCAAACATAAGCTTAGGTTTTACAGAAACACTCTTTATTTTGGATTCTGGAAATACAAAAGGAATAATGGAGAACGCTGACTCTAAGGTTGAAGAAGTCACTTGGCAAACAAGACAGAAATACAAACATTGCTCAGAGCAGTAGATGCTTGAGTTAGGGATTTGGGGATATGGAAGCCTGGACTGCATAGTCAGGCTTAAAATGTAAACCTATGTGGATTAGAGATGAAGAGGTCAAAAAAGTGAAACAAAATGTTCAATCAGTCATCCTTAATGTAGGGAATGTGAGGCATTAAGTCTTAATTCTGCAATCTTGACAGAGTTTTCATTGGCTATAAGGTAGAAAATCCATGGAACACACTATTTGATAAATGGAAAAAAGAATACATAAGATGTTAATATATAATATTATTTAGAGAATGATCTAGCAGAAGGGCAGAACCTTACAGAAAACAATTCAACTGTTAAGAAGCTACTGAGTGAACACAGGACTTAGAATTCTTATTTAAAATACCCTCAGGGGAGAGGGTGTGGAACCAAGACAAGAAGGTTTTGTATATGTAACACACACACACACAGTGCACGCCCTATAATTGATTTGCCCTATTTAGAAAATAAGAAATAAGATCACAACCTAGAAATTCTAGAAGGAAACTTTGACATCTACCACAATTTTATTGATAGTTTTGCCTCTGTCTTGAGTCAGAGCATCCCATTCTCCTTGTCTCCACGTCTCTCTGCTCTCTGTTTCCGCTTCTGGAAAACTTTTCAGGCTAACCTTTATGTGTTGGATTCAAATCAATTGAACACCCTTACTATGCCTATGAGTGGCTTCCCAACACGTGGGTAGTCTTAACACAGCACATGCCGTCAAATCTCTTTTGTCCTTCCCCAGCACTGATATGCTTAATCAGTGTAAAAACCAGGCATTTCAGAATCTTCTGCAATATTTTACACCTTGCAGACTTTATCCAGGCACCTTCTCTGCCTAGAGTTCCTCATCCACATCTTTGACTGGGCATTTATCTCTCACGGTCAAGTATCTAATTCAAACCTTTCCATAGTCTCCCCAAGAAGAACTAATCAATTTCTCCTTTCTATCTTGTGTGTGTGTTAAAATTGCTTTGACAAATGTTTGTTGAATACACTTATTTTTGCCTGGCCATTTTCTCTACTAGACAATGAACTTCTTGAACAATCAAGGGCCTAGAAAGATGTCTCCTAGACGGTGCTTAATAAAGACCTGCCGAATTGAAGTGTACTTAACACACTAGCTCTTGCCACAAGCACGTCGCTTTTAAGAACATTTTTTTCTCTTTTGTTTTCATACTTGAAATACAAATTGATCACTCAAAACTTTGCCTCTAATGTCCTTGTTGGAAAATGTCAGTAACCAGTCAGTGACAGGTATGGCAAAGACTTCCCCTCTCCCTCATTTAGACTGGTATCATTGAACCAGCTCAGAGAGAGCTGGAAAGAACATTAGAACGGCTTCCACCATGACAGTACAAATCCGACCATCCCATGGAAGCTGATAAGGGCTTTTCTCCAGAAATGCATTTGGTAGTGGCAAAAGAAACTCAATTGCTACCCTTATTTATTTATTTATTTATGTATGTATGTATGTATGTATGTATGTATTTAATAAATTGCTTTTATTCCACAACCCTTTTCCTGATTAATATAATAAATGCATACCTTTGAAGAAAAAGGATGAGCAGAATTTTCTGATACAAGTAAAAACAATCCCTACAAACAAATCCTCTTACACACTTAAAAATGTCATTATTGAGAAGTTTTTTTTTTTCAGCTGCTTAGAATCCTGGCTCTTATATGTCTAACAGGAATCATCAACCCAGAAGAGAAAATTCAAAGCCAATTTTAATTCCTTGACTGGGATAAAATGTTTGCACTTGTAAAATTCAAGTTTCTATCAAGCTGTCTTTGTGTAGTTAGCAGAAAATGTGATTAAAGATTGAAACAAGTTTTTCCTTTAGTTCTGCAGAAAAAAAAATACAATGCAAACAGTTGGCGTCTTCAAATCACATAAATAAAGCTTGCTGATGTATGCCAGACAAATGCTTGTAAACTAGAAGTTTATTTTTTTAAATTTATATTTCTGGTTCCTTTAAATTCTATTTGTCAACAGGAGTTAAGTAGAAAAAGAAGCCAACACATGTTGCTGCAATTGCAGTTTTACTCATTTTCTCTTTGATGTAAAACTTTTCCTATTTTTGTTTTATTGAACAAAACTTCTTGTCAGTATGTCTCAATCATCTCTCTACCTCTAGACAAATGATAGAATTTAGGAGTCCAGAGAAAGCTAGTCTTAAATACACGGCTTCTTCTTCTTCTTCTTCTTCTTCTTCTTCTTCTTCTTCTTCTTCTTCTTCTTCTTCTTCTTCTTCTTCTTCTTCTTCTTCTTCTTCTTCTTTTCTTCTTCTCCTCCTTCTCCTCTTCTTCTTCTTCTTTTTAAAAGCTCTCTTCATTTTGACGCTATTCAGGCGAATCATTTGACCAACAATAATTGAATCACACACACACAGAGACACACAAAAACTCCACAAACAAACATATAAACAAAAAAAAAAACCCAAAGAAACAAGTAAACAAGAGTGTGGTGTGTCACCTTCTAGGCCCATGTCCTTTCACTGTCCTCCATGGAAGTCACTTGTTTAGATAACCAGCCACTTTCATGCTGTTACATGTAATCCATGCCCTATAATAATGTTTTACATTTTGTACTATATAAATAACTCAGGTGTTTTCCCAGGCATTCTCCACTATTCTTACGGAATTCTTTGCTTTAGACCTCTGATAGATCCCTAGTAGGAACGTGCAGTGCTATGCTGAACAGAAGACGCCTTGTAAGTGAGGGAAGGAATGAAGGAATAATGTTCCTCGTTTCAGCTAAGACAACCTGAAGGTGCAGACCAGTTTTTATTTAGTATGTATCTCTGCATCCTGATGCTACCTAGTGAACAGAATGCAACAGCATCTTATTAAACTGGAGCCACTGGGCATAAACTGTTATTCAAGATTTTTTTTTCAAAAGTTGC
This sequence comes from Chionomys nivalis, assembly GCF_950005125.1. NCBI lineage: Eukaryota > Metazoa > Chordata > Mammalia > Rodentia > Cricetidae > Chionomys > Chionomys nivalis. Next base: position 33,448,789 of record NC_080089.1, on the reverse strand, counting down.
AATTACTGATGCTATTATATCCCCACCATGATCTCATGTTGTCTCATTGCATTGTCATGAATCTGACTGAGATCACTGGAGCCTATGGGTGTTGAAGCACTTACCAACGTTTACAGAATTATTGTCATTAGGGGTGAGATTTGAATCTCAGGATTTTAGCTACTTATGGCAAAATGGTGAAAAGGAACCTTTAAGAAAATATAAAAAAAAAAACTTGTCTATAACAAGTGCCTAGATAAGTTTTAGTTTAAATTTCTTTACCATTTACATACTTCTGCTTTTCCTTGTACATTCTGAATAAACATGATGAGTCAGGACAGACATAATTAATATCCATCACTGTATATTGCTATAGTAAATACAGGTCCAGAGCTACTGTGGGCTGTTACTTTCAGTTTCTCTACAGTGGGCTGGTAGTTGTCACTGCCATCAATGTGGGCACTTACTTAAGAGTCCTGTCCTTTCTTTCCCAGTTCAGTTTTTAATGCTATGGATCAAACGCTCTCTAGGCAGAAAGACCGGTACGTTAATCTTATTAAATTGGTTGACAATGGTAGCAGTTGAGCAAACAGTGAGAAAACAAAATCGCTAGTTTTAGTGTGTGCAAACAACATTTGGGGACTTAGTCAACACCTATTTATGGGGATACCCATAGGAATAGTTATTTAAGACAACATCCCCGTTTGCCTAAAGGAGATTTTCTCCTGTCCATAGCTTAATAAATATTGATTTAGGAGTAAATGACATATTTCATGCATGAATATTTGACACTAATTCCCTTTCTGTTGACTTTAGCTTCTAGAATTGGCCGTGTGACTCTGGGAAGATATGTAGAATTTAAGGTTGGGCACATCTAGATTGAAATCTGTTCCTGATACTTTCTAGTTACCCGGCCTTGGGAAAGTGTCTTAATCTCTATAACCCTCATCATATCACACACAGAATCATCTGGTTGCTGTTCCTGATCAGCTGGGAGGATCCTGGTGAAAAGATTCCCATATTGTTGTGCACACTGCACAGCTGTATAGACTTTCACAGTTTGCTGTCCCTGGGTTTATGCTATGTCTCAAAGTTCAGTGATTTTTCCGGTTGGGATAGCCAGACTGCTCCTGTACAGAAATTTCTTCCACATCAGCAAACAAAACATGCGTCAGAGACCACTGCATCCAGGCTGCCAGTATTTTAGGAGACACCAGGAGCCTAATGTGCTCAAGATTCCACTTCCTAATGTGGAACTGGGAAGCCCAAGCCAGGAAGAACCTGCTCCCAGAGAAGTGGGAACTGCAAGGTTTTATTCAAGCAGATTTCTCCTTCAGGTTCAGCACCTGTTCAGTCACCCAGCCCTCCCAATTTGAATAAGTGATTAACAACTCATTAACAGATCATTAGCTAAATCAGCCCAGTGCAGTGAAGAGGACCCAGGTTCAATAATTCCCCCCAAATTATCACCAAAGGCAGACTGAAAAGGAAATTAACTTTGTCTGATCAAAATGCTAGTGTTTGTGCTATTTTTATAACCAGATGGAGTGGAGTGATTTGTGGGAAATGGTTTTTCCTTTTATTTCCAGAAAGGGAGAGCTGGTCTCGCCAATAGGAAAGACTGCTCCGGATGAGTCAGACCCACCCCCATCTCTCTGTCACAGACCTTCCCAGGTGCCAAGGTAGCTGTGTGATCAGCAGCTGCTGTGCCTTTGGAGTTTTTACTCTCGGATGGCAGGGCACCTCAGATGAGCTTTTGGCCACCTGGCAACTTTTCTCTGTACTTCACGTTTTCTTCTTGGCTGTCTTCTGGAAATGTATTGACAGAGAGTTCAAACTAAGCCAGATATACCTTTACTGAACACAATCTCTTCAGAAGTCACTTAGGGCAGAAAATAGGAAAGAACTCCATTAGGTACCAAGTAACGCACTAAGGAACCGCATGAGTTTTGTTTTGTTTCATATTTTTTTTTTCCTGAAGGGAGACCACAAATAGTGATGCAATCCATAGAAAGGCTTTGAACTACTTAAACACATAGACACGATCCTTGAGAGACAGCCATATTGAACCATGACAGCAGGCCACTCTGGCCAGGGAAACAGGTAGGCTAACTGTATATCATCACTTATCCCTCCTCTCTCCCAAATCCAACCCCCCAGTCTCATTTCTAGCCTCGCAGCAACCTGCTGTGTCTTCCCTTCCTCCCTGCCCCCTTCTCCAGTAGATCATGCAGATCTGGACTCCAAAATTCCCTCCTCCCATTCATTGCTTTATTCCAGCACCACAATCAAACATCATTCCCTGGCTATTCTTTTTTTTTTTCCCCAAATGAAGTTGAGTATTGTTCTTTCAAGGTCTGTGAAGAATTTTGCTGGAATTTAGTGCATTGAATCTGTAGATTTGCCATTTTTACTATGTTGATTCTACCTATCCAAGAGCATGTGAAATCATCCCATTTTCTGATATCTTCCTCAATTTCTTCAAAGACTTAAAAGTTCTTGTCATAAAGTCTTTATCTTCTTTGATTAGTGTTACCTCAGGATATTTTATGTTATTTGTGGCTATTGTAAAAGGCGATGTTTCTCTGATTTCTTTCTCGGTGCTTATATCATTTGTATATAGGAAGGCTACTGATTTTTTTTTTTAGTTGATCTTATATCCTTCCATCTCACTGACATCTTGAAATTTGCATGCAAATGGATGGAAATGGAAAAAGAATTTTGAGTGAGGTAACCCAGACCCAGATAGACAAACATAGTATGTTTTCACTGAATAGTGGATATTAGATATAAAGCGAAGGATAAAAAGCCTATAGTTCACAATTCCAGAGAAGTTGGGTAACAAAGAAAACTCTAAGAGAGACATACATGGATCCCCATGGGAAAGGGAAAACACAAGAACTCCTGAGAAAATCAAGAGGGGGGAAGGGAGGGTAGAAGAGGAGGGCAGGGGAGAAGCAGAGGGAAGAGAACATAAGGGAATGGGATGTTCAAGAAGCAGGAAGAACAGAAAGGGAGGAAGGGAAAGATATACATACATATATATATATGTATATGTATATATATATATATTTGTCTTTCAGCCATTTTATTTTTGTTTATTTATTTTTTTATTTAAAAAAATTTCTGCCTCCTCCCAGCCTCCAATTTTCCTCCCCCTTCTCCTACTCCTCTCCCCCTCCCCCCAGTCCTCTCCCCCTCCCTCTCCAGTCTGAAGAGCAGTCAGGGTTCCCTGCTCTGTGGAAAGTCCAAGGTCCACCTCCCTCCATCCAGGTCTAGGAAGGTGAGCATCCAAACTGGCTAGGCTCCCACAAAGCCAGAACATGAAGTAGGATCAAAACCCAGTGCCACATCTTGATTGAGGGAGCTATTAAGGGGCTAGCAAGAGACAAGGCACTAAAGAAATTCCCAGGAATCCACAAGGATGAACCCAGCTAAGATTGTAAGCAACAGTGGAGAGGATGCCTAAACTGGCCTTCTTCTGTAATCAGATTGATGACCACCTTAATTGTCATCATAGAACCTTTATCCAGAAACTGATGGAAACAGATGCAGATAGCCACATCAAAGCACTTGCTCAAGCTTCCAGAGACTAGTCCAAAAGAAGGAGGAGTGATAATATGAACAAAGGGGTCAAAACCATGTTGTCTATACTCACAGAAAAAACTGACCTGAGCTACTGCGAGCTCACTGACTCTAGATTGACAGCAGGGGACCTGCATAGGACCAAACTAGGCCCACTGAATGTGAGGCTTAGGCAGTCTGTAGGGCCACTGGCAGTGGGACCAGGATTTATTCTGGTACTTTACTGGTGTCCTGTAGCACATTCTCTTTGAAAGGATATCTTGTTCAGCCTAGATACAAGGAGGAGAGCCTTGGTCCTGCCTTGAAATGATATGTCAGTCTTTGTTGACTCCCCACGGAAGCCTTCCCATTTCTGAAGAGTGGATGGGGGTTATGGAGAGGGTGGTATGGGAGGAGGGAAAGAAGTGGAAATAGAGTTAGCTATGTAAAATGAGAAAAGATTGCACAAAAAATAAACAACAAGAAAAGACAAAAAAGGAAAACTATGTTAAGAAAGGAGATACCTATAAAGATACAAGAGGCATAGAGAACATCAAATAGATTGGACCAGAAAAGAAAGTCCCTTCACCACATAATCAAAGCACTAAACACAAAGAACAAAGAAAGAATATTACAAGCTTCAAGAGAAAAACACAAGTAACATATAAAGGCAAACCCATAAAATAATAACACTTCACTTTTCAATGGAGACTCTAAAAGCCAGGTGGGCTTGGACAAATGTGCTGCAGACTCTAAGAGAACATAGATGCCAGTACAGACTACTATACCCAGCAAGATGTTCAATTACAATAGATAAAAAGATAAGACATTCTGTAATAAAACACAATTTAAGCAATATCTGTTTACAAATACAGTCTTATAGAAGGTGCTAAAACAGAAACTCTAAACTAAAAGGGTTAATTATACCCTCAAAATACTTGGAATAAATAACCACAGACCAGCAAATCAAGAGAGGGAAACACAGGAAGCAAGTACAAGGACATACACATGAGCACACACCGCTACCACAACTACAACAAAATAATTGGAATCAAAGAACAATGATGATTGTTATCTCTCAACATCAATGGTTTCAATTACTTAATAAAAAGACACAGACTAACAAAATGGATGTGAAAACAGAATTCATCATTCTACTGTATAAGAAACATATCTTAGCATCAAGAACGTTAAGGGTGAAAAGATAGAAAAAGATATTCCAAGCAACTGAGAAGAGAGCTGGTATATCTGTTGTAATTTCTGACAATATAGACTTCAGGCCAAAACTAATTATAATACAGAAGGTGACTGCATACTCTTCAAAGGAAAAAAGTTCACCAAGAACACATTTCAATTCTTAATATCTATTGGACAAATACAAGAATGACCAAATTCTTAAATTAACACTACTAGACCTTAAATCACATATTGACCCTTACAGCATGATAGTATATGACGTCAATACCCCATTCTCATCAATAGACAGGTCTTCCAGACGAAAACTAAACAGAAATGCTGTGGCTAATGGATGTTATAAACCAAATGGACCTAAGAGATCGTTACAGTACATTTCATCCAAACACAAAAGAATATACCTGCTCAGCATCTTTCTAAAATTGACCACATACTCAGACACAATGCACATATCAACAGATATAAAACAAAGGAAACAAAACCCTTCATTCTTTCTTCCCACTACTGATTAGAGCTGGAGATCAGCAACAACGGAAGCATTGCAAACAAAAGCATGGAAACCGAACAACTCATTACTGAATGAAAAAAAAAAATGGATCAAGAATGAAGTTAAGAAAGAAATTAAAGACTTTCTGGAGTTGAATGAAAATGAATAAACAACATACCCCAACTTAAGGGACATAAGAAGGCTGTTATGAATGCCAAGTTCATAGCACTAAGCACCTATATTATAAAACTGGAGATATCTCATACTAGTAAGTTAACAGAACACCAAAAATCTCTAGAACAAAAACAAGAAATCATACCCAAATTGAGTAGATGAAAATAAATCATCAAATTCAGGGGGTAAAGTCAGTAAAATAGAAATGACAATGACAGCAAAATCAGAAGAGTTAAAGAATCAATGACACAAAATATTAGTTCTTTGAGAGAATTAATAATGTTGACAAACAGTTATCCAAATTGTTTAAATGGCAGAGGGAGAACATCCAAATTAACAAAATTAAAAATTAGAAGAGTGATATTAAAATGGACAGTGAGAAACTTCCAAGATTCATAAGGGCATAGTTTAAAAACCTATATTCCACCAAGGTGGGAAATATAAAGGAAATGGATAATTTTCACAATGTTTACCACTTACCAAAGTTAAATTAAGACCAGATAAGCAATTTAAACAGACCTTTAACCCCTAGGGAAATAGAAACAGTCATTAAAAGTCTCCCAACCTAAAAAAGCTCAGGGCCAGATGGTTTTATCACAGAATTCTACCAGACTTTCAAAGAATAATTAAACCCAATACTCTAAAAATTATTCTGCAAAACAGAAACAGAAGGAACATTGCCCAAACATTTTTATGAGGTCACATTTACTGTGATACCCAAACCACATAAAGACCCAATAAAGAAAATTACAGACCAATTTCTCTTATGGATATAAAAGCAAAAATTTTCAATAAAATACTGGCAAACTGAATGCAAGAATAAATCAGAAGAGATAATCAAGTGCAAACAAGTAAGCTTCATTTCAAAGATGCAGGGATAGATCAGTCATAAAAATCAATAAATTTAACTCATTATATAAATAAGCTAAAAGATAAAAAATCATATGATGATCTCATTAGATGCAGAAAAGCTCTCTGACAAAATCCAATACCTCTTAATTATGAAATTATCGGAGAAACCAGTGATACAAGAGACACACCTCAACATTATAAAGGCAATGCATAGCAAGGCTAGACAACATCAAATTAAAAGGAAAGAAGTTCAAAGCAGTTCTACTAAATCAAGAATAAATCATGGCTGTCCATACTCTATACTTATACAATATAGATCTTTAAGCAATAAGAAAACTGAAGGAGATCAAGGAAATACAAATTGGAAAGAAGCAAGTCAAAATATCATTATTGCAGTTAGTATGATAACACACATAAGGGATCCTAAAAGTTTTACCAGGAAACTCACACAGCTGATAAACACTTTCAGCAATGTAGTTAGATACAAAATTCAACGCACAAAAATCATTAACCTGTTTATATACAAATGACAAACAGACTAAGAATGAAATCAGAGAAATACTTTTCACAATAGCCTCAAATAATATAAAATATCTTAGGGTAATTATAACCACACAAGTGAAGGACACATGGTTAAAAACTTTAAGACAATGAATAAAAATATTGAAATATATATCAGAATATTGTTCACCCATGCTCATGGATTGGTAGGATTAATATAGTAAAAATGGTGATCCTACCAATAGCAATTTGCAGATTCAGTACAAGTTCTGTTAAAATTCCAACATAATCCTTCACAGGTCTTGAAATGACAATTTCAGTTCCATATGGAAACATAAAAATCCAGAATCACCAAAATAATCCTGAATAATAAAAGAAGTATATGCGGAGTTGCATCACTATTCCTGATTTCTAGTTTTGCTACACACGTACAGGAATAAAAACAACAATATATTGGGACAAAAACATGCTGTGGGACAATGGTCTTATATCCTGTAAAGATTTGTAATTTGTACTGATTTAATAAAATCCTGAGATGATCAAGCCTCACAGAATATTTCAATCATGACTACACTTTCTTTAGGTCTCTATAAGATTATCAGCAGCATCAATCAACAGAAAGTAGTCTTGAAAACTACACCTGTATTCCCCCCAAAATGGATTCAGAGTTAATATTTTGAAAAAATAGGGGAGCAGAAGTGCTGAGTGATAATGGTTTTATATCTTGTAAAGATTTATAATTTATACTGATTTAATAAAATGCTAATTGGTCAGTAGCTAGGCAGGAAGTACAGTTGGGGCAACCAGAACAGGAGAATTCTAAGAAGAGGGAAAGCTGAATCTGCAGTCATCATCCAGACACAGAGGAAGCAAGATGAGAATGCCTTTCCAATATAAGGTACCAAGCCACATAGCTAACACAGACAAGAATTATGGGCTAATGTAAATTATAAGAGTTAATAAGAAGCCTGAGTTAATAGGCCAACCAGTTTATAATTAATGTAGACTTCTGTGTGTTTCTTTGGGATTGAAAGGCTGCAGAACCAGGCAGAACAAAAACCTCTGTGAACAAAAGCAGATTTGTTGATCAATGGAATTGAAATGAAGACCTAGACATAAATTCACACACCTGTGACACCTTTTTTTTTTTTTTTTTTTTTTTTATAAAAATGTCAAAAACACATATTGGAAAAAGACATCATTTTCAACAAATGGTGCTGCATGCACAAAAAATCCAAATAGATCCATACTTATCACCCTGCACAATACTCTCCTTGCAATGAATCAGACATCCCACATAAAACCAAATACCCTGGATCTGGTAGGAGAGAAAGTAAAGAATGGCCTTTAACTCACTAGCACAGGAGATAACTTTATGAAGAGAATACTGTTAGCATAGACACTAGAACCAACAATTACTAAATGATACCTCACAATACTGAGAATCTCTGGTCTCCAATGACAGCATCATTCAGACAAAACAACAGGTATAGAATAGAAAAGGGGTTTTTAAAACCACATATCCAATAGAGGGCTAATACCCATAATATATAAACAATTTTAAAAAATTATGTATCAAGAAAAAAAATAACACAATTTAAAAAATTTGTAAGGAGCAAATCTAAGCAGAGAATTCTAAACAGAGGAATCTCAAATGCCTGAGAAATACTTAAAGAATTTCAACAACCTTAGTCATTAGGGAAATGCGTATCAAAACTACATTGAAATTTCAATTTATGCCTGTCAGAATGGCTAAAATAATGAAAGCTCATGCTGGCAAGAATATGGAATAAGGGGAACACTTCTCCATTGCTGGGGGGAGTGGAAACTCCAATAGCTATTATGAAAATAAGTATGGTAGTTACTCAGAAAGATGGGAATCCATCTACCTCAATGTTTACCTATGTTACTTTTAGGCAGATAAGTGAAGGATGGTTCATCCTATCACAAGACACTTGCTCAACCGTTTTCATTGCTGCTCTATTCATAATAGTCAGACATTAGAAACAACCTAGACAAAGAATGGATAAAGAAAATGTACATTTACACAATTACTCTGCCATTAAAGAGAATAAAATCATGCAATTTGCAGGTAAATTGATGGAATTAGAATAAAATCATCCTGAGTGAGGTAACCCAGACCCAGAAAGACAAATATGGTATACATTTGCTTATATGCAGATATTAGCTGTGAGATAATGATAACCAAGTTATAAGCCATAGAACTACAGCTATAAGGTGTTATAGAATATTATTTTAAGATGTATTACATTTGTTCATGCTGTGGAATATTTGTTCAATGATGCAAAGATGTATTGAATTCTCTCATGTTATATTTGTTGAGTTCTGTGAAGTTGTATTGCTTTGCTTTCCTAAATGCCTGGTTGGTCTAATAAAAAGCTGATTGGCCAATTGCTAGGCAAGAGAAAGTTAGGCAAAGCTTCCAGGTAGAATAAATAGATGTAGAAGAGGGAAGAATGAGAAAAAAGGAGAAGGATGCTAGGGCCCAGTCACACAGTCACATAGACAGTAACAGAATAAGAGTAAAGAAAGAGATATAGAATAGAGAAAGGTAAATTCCAGAGGCAAAAGGTAGACAGGATAATTTAAGAAAAGTTGGCTAGAAAGAAATCAAGCTAAGGCCAAGCATTCATAAGTAAGAATAAGTCTCCATGTATTTATTTGGGAGAAGCATGGTGAGTCCCCAAAGAGGACAGAGAGAGAGAGAGAGAAGAGAGAGAGAGAGAGAGAGAGAGAGAGAGAGAGAGAGAGAGAGAGAGAGAGAGAGAAACACAAAACCAAAAAACAACTAGCTACATTTTGGTATACCAATGTGAGGCTTGAATTCCTATAGGGTCCAGGAAAGCTAAAAACAAACAAACAAAAAATAAACCAAACCACACATGGTTCTGCTGTGAACCAATCTTTTTCTACTCTATGACTCTGTATCTCTGTATTGCTCTCATTGGTTAATAAAAAAGCTGGCAGACTGGTAGTTGGATAGGAAGTATAGATGGGACAACCAAACTAGGGATTATGGGAAGAAGGGTTGAGGAGGGAAGTCACCAGACAGATGCAGAGGGATCAGTAAATGAACATGCTGTACTAATAAAGTACCACCATGTGGAAGAGTGTAAATTGTCAGGATCCCATGTTGAGGCAACATCTGTTGTTGCTGCACATTGAAGGTTATCTGTTGGGTCCACCCTCGAGGGGTTCATATGTTCCAGGGTAGTGGCCCATTGATTAAAAATGCTGAGCAGAAAAAAAAAAAAAACAGACATACAAAAAAATAGGCAGAGACACAAAATAGAATTGGGAGGGCAATCCAGTGAATACAAAATCTGCCCATGTTTATTTTCATATGCTTTATATACCATAATCCAAAAAGAGGGAAAGAAGGCAAAAGACCTCTTTACTATGATGCAAAATACAAGCAGAGTATTTACCTCTGAAATACCTGAAACATCAAGTAACTACAACCTGAATTAAGTATCCTGATATTTAGGCAGGGCAAGCAATGACCACACCTTAGTCAAGTATCCTGCAGGCAGCCACACCCTGGGTCAAACCTCATGTCATAACCTTGAAGGAGCAAAAATAGGGCTGAACTCTCTGAGGTTTGGTCAAGCTGTAACAAATTCACATCCATTGGCTCTGACAGAAAATAAGGAATATGGTTTAACTTAAAATGTAAGAACTAGTTAGAAATAAATCTGAGTTATTGACTGAGCATTTATGATTACTGTAAACCTCTGTGTGATAATTGAACAGGTGGTCAAGACAGAAAATATCATTTACAGGGTTCCTTTAAGGGTTTCTGCCTTACAGCAAGCCCTTGAGCAGCCAGCATGTTAGGTTAAAAAATAAAATGAATGCCTGAGGCAGTGGCAGTGCCAAGAACTGGTATTCTAGAACGCTGAAGGATTGAATGCAGTTCTTGGTTAAAGCCTGTGACCTTGGTGAGATCTTAGAATTGATTCTCATGACTCAAGAAGTGGGCAGAGCCAGTTGCCAAAGCTACAGTGGGTAGAAGCTTGGCAGTTTTTTACTCAGGGAGACAAAAATACTAGAGATATGCAGTAAAGACAGATCTAGATAGAGAAAACCTCTAAAAGGGTTATAGTGTGTTTAACAATATGTGTAATCTTTAAAAAAAAGGTTATAGACAGTCAAAGAAAGATATAGTTTAAAAACAATAGTTTTTAAAGAGAAAAGAAAAGTAATAAAAATAATAATCCATGTAGAGATGGGAAATACATAGGGAGTCTGGATACTGTATGCTGCTTTATTGATCTTAAAGTTTTTGATTGTTGAAAAACAAATAACAGCTCCTAAGAGATATGAGATTGACAGGAGGACTGCTGAATTAAGCCAGCCTAGGCATTTTAAGAATGCCTTAACTTTAAAATAGAAATAAAAAAAATGTTACTTTGTGGAAGAGGTTTTCTTTTGTTTCCACAGGAATGAAGAGGCTGTAGATTCCTTTCAGGTTAATATGGATCAGGTTACAATGATCTCCTGAGTCTTCACAGGTGACATATATCAAAAAGTTTACATTGATATTCCCATTATCTCAGATTTTTCAGGACTACCTAAGGGTGTTTCACTCACAAACAACTGGAAGCAGTTTAGAGAAAACATCCACATTCTCAAGAGTCTGGGTAGGTGGTTGTTGGTTATATGGCAGGTTATTGGAGATCATTTAAGGGAATATAGGAATATAGGATAAAAAGACAACTATTAATCTCAGATACTTTGATTGGAATGGATTTTGGTATGTTGATACAGATTTCAAGTTATTTTTTTATACTGAATATATGTTTCTGCTTTTGTTTGGTGTATTGTGATTACACACCTCATTTAAAATGCAATGCATAATTAGGAAATGAAGTTAGTAGTCAATCTATAGTAATAAAACTTGAGGTTGCATTAGATATGCTTCACTAATTAACAGGTATGTTTTAGACAGATAGATGGTCTTTAAATACTTCAAAGATCTATAGAATGTGGCACTTAAAATGTTTTGTTAACATAGGGTTTTTCATGACAGTGAGATTTGACTGCTTATGACAGTACCAATATACTTCATAAAAGGATGATGGGCATTGAAGAAACTCCATAATGGAGTTTTCTTTCAATATGGCACTGCATCCTTTTGGGCAAGAAGCTCCTATTCCATTGACTGTTGACAGTATGGTATACAGACTAGACCATCAAGACACAGAAAAGACTGTTGAACTTTGCCAAGACAAAGCAGGACAGTCCTTTGAGATTACCGATTTCCAGGAGAGTCTTCCAGCTATTCTGAAGGACACAGAAGAAAAATGACAGATGAACTTTGACAAAACAAGGTTGAATAGTCCTTGAAATTTTCTAATTTGCTAAAAAGTCTGACAGATATTCTAGACCTGTAGTCCAAAGATGAATGCCACAACATTGCAGAGGAACTTTAGGTGACTGTCCAGGCAGCCAGATCTTTCTGTCATTCCTAGAGTTTTGAAAGTTGCTTGCAGTTCACTTCTTGTCTTCTCAGGTAATATTATATCCTTTTGCAGTCTTCAATAGAGTTGAGGACTAGGTAGTTATAGTTGCAGTTTTCCTTAGTTATGATATATATCAAATTAGGTATAGCACTTTTGATTCATTAAGATAGGATAGATAATGGAGTATTTTCCTTAAATTTACCAGACACAAATATACTGGAGATTATAAATGTAATCCTTACTTGATAATTGTTCTTATTGTTTATAGTCTTACAATGTTTAACATAAAAAACACTTTCTTTTTTATTTAGACAAAAGGGGGAAATGTTGTAGAATATTATTTTAACTATGTAAAGGTATGTTATATTTGTTTCTGCTGCTTTTTATGTAATGATGCAAAGACATGTTACATTTGTTTGATTAAAAAAATTAACCTGAGGTCAGAAGGCTGAGTCAGCAACTGACAGAAAGTGGTAGAGAGGAAGTAAGTGTAGCCGGGGTCTTGAGTGAGGATTGAGCAGAAAGATGGTCCCCTTTTCAGGATATAAGGTTCTCTATTTGCTGTTCAGCCTCTCAGAATTAGCAGGATTTCACCTCAACCCTTGAATCCTGAGTTCTATAGAGGGGTAGAGATTTAGATAAAGTTTCCTATAGTGCTGTGATAGAGCTGGTGCCTGAGGGAATAGAATTTCTGCCTGGCTGCAAACTGCTGCTGGTAGCTGTGGAGTTGCAATTGCCAGTTGGGATAGCAGTTGCTTAAGAGGTAGGTAGTGTATTGAATCCGAAACAACAGTTAGGTATAAAGAACTACGGGTTAGATCTGGTTAGGAAATAAAAATAGAATAGATAATTATGGGTGGATGCAGGGGCTGAAATGGGCGAATCAAGTGTAGACTTAGAGGGAAGAGACAACTAAAATAAAAGGCCATTTGAGGGTAGTACAAAAACATAATACAGTAGAAGTTTCCTTATATATATGTATATATATATATTTATAATTATAGTATATACAGTATATATGGAAGGCAATCTACATAAAATTACCAAATAATGGGGCAAACAGAGACCCAGCTGTCCTAACAAATGAAACTTGCTTTATATATATTTGAATTGTTGGTCGCTGGGGTCCCATGGAACTTCCCAAACAGCTCGGGATGTTGCCAAGACTAGAGATTGCTCTCCACAAACTGACAACATGCACCATTGCTGAAGACAACACCTACACAACTCATTGACTATCTAGAGGTCAAGCTGGACCTAAGTAGAGCCTTCACCTCTATGTTTTAGTGTCTTTGGTGCAGTAAGGTGCTCTAGATGCCAATAAAAGAGAAACATTAATACCAACCCAGCCACAAACTCTTTGGTCTGTAATGCTATCCTGTCTTCATAGTATGTTAGGGCAATGGTGGCATAAAACTTTTGGCAGTAACCAACCAATTTGTCTCATTTGTCTTGGGCCCACACCATGAGATGGAACCTATACCCAACATTGCTTGTGTGACCAAGAACCAGAGACTAGATTTCCCAGGCACCTAGGATAAAGCCAAATAATATCAGTCTAAGAACAACAAAACACAGCAATAAAATAGCCCCTAAGACATCCTGCTAGGTTCCTAGATAAGTACCTTGCTCACACATCATCAGAAAAGCTTCCTCTTTCACCAGATGGGGACAAATTTAGACACCAACACCCATACATTCTACTGAGAGTGAGAGACCTTGGAACATTCAGCCCTAAATGGCAATGGGACTTTTTTTTATCAAATCCCTCCCCTCAGGGCTTAAGGAACATAGAGGAAGTGAGGCAGAAAGATTGTAAGAACCAGATGGGATCTACGACAACAGGGAAACAAGGCCCTCTAAATCAACTTGAGCAAAGCTCATGCAAACTTACAGAAACTGAAGCAACATGAAATAGGCCTGTTTGAGTCTGGACCAGGTCCACTGCATAGATCTTATAGTTGTCAGTTTAGTGTTTTTATAGAATTCCCGAGTGTATGAGTGAGTGAGTCTCTGAACCTTGTGCTTTCTCTTCACTCCTTTCCTTCTGTTTGTCTCATAATGGTGTGGTAGTTTTGTTTTTCTTATTATATTTTATTGTTATCCCTTAGAAGCCTGTTTGTTTTCTAATAACAGATAGAAATGGAGTGAATCTAGATGCAAGTGGCGGGGGGGAAGTAGAGGGAACCTGGGAGGAATGAGGGCAGGGAAAACCATAATTGGGATATATTATGTAAGAAAAATTATTTTTAATGAATAGAAAAAAATCATGTGGCAACTCTAAGTACATTTATAGATTTTTGTTCCATGTATCTGTTAAAATAAATTTAATTTGAAGTAATTACACAGATGTATGTATAAATATGAAACAGAAAATTAGTTTCGTTATCACCTGTTTTTGGAGTTGGCCCAAGTCATTCACTTGTGAGTCCTGACTTGCAAGTGATTTTTAGCTCAGATGGCCAGATTTTCTGGTTCTGCAATCCCAATGGCTTTCTAATATACTACATCTGCCTAAGCCATGCTGAGTCAGTTCTGTTACCTTCAGCCAAACAATTCTGACTGGTAGGGTACATTTTATTTTCTGATTCCAAACTGGAGTTAAGTCTTAAAATTGGAAGTAAATGTCTTATCTTTCCTGCTTAAATATCTTCCTGCAGGAAATATTTTTTTTTCTTTTTTAGAAACCGTCCCATTGCCCTCCACTTGGCTCATGTTAGAATGCTGAGAGCCATTTCTGATTCCTTTAGTCTGAGCCTGTGCCTTTAGCTGTTATCTGGTTTGATCATTTCGGTTCCAGGTTGTACAAGCACTTGGTTCATCTTTCTCAGTCTTCTCTGAAATATTTTGAACACAGCAGTCATGCAGTTTCCCTTGTTTAACACGCACTGGATACTCTCTTAGGAGGACCGCAATAGTGCAGATGGCCCCCTGTTACACCCAGAAAAAAATGCCATGCAGCCTCAGTTTCTATTAAAAGCATGCCATACAATTCTATTTATTGGAGGAAGTATTCCATAAAAACTACACCCCATTTTGTTCTCGGCATGGTATATTTGCCACCATGGCAGTGTAAGGCTGAGTATGCATCCCTGCTCTTTCCTTCTTAGATGACTCTCCTTTAGATCCTCTGGATGTTAATGTCCCCAACGTCGAATCCTTTTCTGACCATTCTTATTCAAATAAATTTCATTGCACTTAAAGCACTCATAAACATATAATTGCATATATATTTGTCTGGTTAGTTTTTATTGTTGACTGTATATAATTTGTTCATTTACTTATTTATTGCCCATTAGTAGCTAAGCATAAATTTCAGTTTGTTAGGAAAAGCCTTTGTCTATGGCTGCTGCTTCAGAAGGTTATTAACGGCACTTTTTCCCTTTTAAAACGTTCAGGTCTGAACAACAAATTAAAGGGCCATTTTTCCTTTAGGTCATAGGGGTCAGACTTGCAGAGATCATTCTTTAAGTTTTATCTCACCAATGCATATCATTTTCCAACAGAAAGTTCTCTTGAGAACTTCATCAAGCCATGAATGAGTAACCAATATCAAGTTTCTTACTAAGTATTCTTGAACGTTACCACACTGCAGACCATCTCTATTTTATCACCGCTCATATTTTTAGTTTTCCTCTTTCTCTGTGAGAACGTACCTGCCATCATCCCTGCTCTGCTTACAAAATGAGTTAACTAGAGTCACATGATAAAAATAATATTTCTTTTCCAGTCACCATTTTCTCCTCTTTCTCTTTTTTCTTAAGCTGTATTTTAGACTACCTAAGTTTTTCCTCTCTTTTCTTCCAAATTCGATTACATCTCACCATCCTCTCTTTAAATTCATATTTTGACTGTTGGATTCTTTCCCTTGCCTTACAGAGAGACTTCCTATCCTACCCCAACACCCGTGACTGAGTAGGTGGGCAACTCAAAGCATACAATTGCTTCAGATGAAGTCTGATTGCTATTGCGACTATGCCTTTTTCTAGCTTGTGATTTTGGCTAAGATAAGTTTGAAGGTCTTAACTTCCTCATTTTGAAATGAAATAATTCCCGAGGGCCAGAGAGGTGTTCATGTCCAAGCTATATTTCTAGATAACTGTGGAACAATCTGGAAATATAGTAGAGAAGGGCAATTGTAGTCACTGTTGCCATACTTGATACAGGAGATTTGTAGCTCATTGCTTGAGACAAGCTGATAGTCTTTACTTTCTATCTCACAGTCCATGCTGCCACATCCTCTCTGATCACCAAAATGATGCCCAAGGAGTTTCACATGTCCATCTCCTGGATGTTCACTTCATTTTGCAGGAACCAGTACCACTAGACTTCCAATATCCCCCTCACTCACCAGAGCTCATAACGCAAGCTCATTTTGTCCATATTTCCTTCCTTTCTCCTTTCTTGCCTTCTCCTATTTATTCTCTCCCTCCTGATATCTCTACCTATATGAATCTACTTACCATTAATTTAGCCTCCAGACAATTTATTACTAAAAACGATTCTAGTCAGAATGGAGTTTATAAAGCAGGATTAGAAAAGACTTTTAAAGGAATAACCTTGGATGCTACTTAGAATATTCATTAATAAACATCTTACACAATACCAACCTAATAGGTCATCATAGAAAGTCCTCAATGAACTCTGCCTCCCTTCTGGTATTCTCACTGTGTGATCCTTTGCCACAGAGACATTTTGTAGCTAAGAAAATCAAGGAAACTTGATGAATTCAGGTATTATATAACAGAAGGCTATGACTTCTGCCTCCCCACTATGTGTCCTTTTTTTGTGCAGTTTGATGATATTGTCACGCTACTGAGATTCCATGATAACTAGCAAAGTAGTGTACAGAAAAGAGCAGAGGGTCTTGTTTAATGTCTATGAAAAACTTAGTCTTGAAAATAAAATAAAATACCAAATAGGTTTAGAGTCAGAGCATTTTTCTGGCCAAGTCTTGAAATGACTGCAACTCCATGTCCCTTTGATTGCAGACTATGGGAGACTTTGAGTTAGAAGATTCAGTGAAACCAAGCCATGAAGCAATGACATTTAAAGGAGCTAACTTTGGAGTGACGTGTTACATAGCAACAGGTAACCAGACTACCCTGGAACCTTTTCTGTTCGGTTTTCCTCCTCTCAAGCTCAGGGTGTTTAATGCGGTATGTATTTTAAAGCTTGTTGCCTGGGTACTCCATAAACTTCTATTATAACCTTAATTTAATGTTCACTGTCATCCGCAGAAAATGATTTTTCAAGACTTTCATTCTGTGTCTCCATTTACTTTCTAATATGCTGTCGCCAGCCAGCATTCCCGGATGATAACTCAGTGTTTCACTGAAGTTAGTTTAGCCTTAGTCATTCCAGCTCCCAAGCCCCTCTCTGTCCTTGATGCTGCCCTCTGCCTTTAACTACCACCCCTTGTCATCCATATCTGAAGACGCGTCTGCTTTGCTTTTCTGTTTTCTGATAACTGCTACGGACCTCTCCTGCCTCTTCTACCTCTTCCTGCTTTCTACTAACTTTGTTAAACTCTTTTCTTTGGGCCATTGTTTTCATGTCTGCTTTCCAGTAACTTGACACAAATACAGGTTTATCACACATAGTCTAAGAAAAAGAAAAAACTATTATGTAAAACCAGAAATAACAAATGTAGATACCTTTATTTATATATGTATTTATGTGCGAATATATATGAATATATATTATGCATACATGCACATACATGTTTATATTCAACATATTATAGGTATAAACATATTAAATATAAATAAATGTATAATATATGTAATATGTTTATATATATACATATGTATATGTAGTATACTTTCTACTGTACATCATCTTTCTATGCCTTTCCAGGAATGTTTTATCTTTTCAGCAATGTTCTTACTATTTCTTTAACAATTATAAGCTTTAGCTTACTTTGTTACAGAGTTACTATTCTGATAGTTTTATTATTTCTACTTCCTTTATACTGGCATTCTTTGTCATGCAGTCTTCAACTCTTCATAGATTTTTGTCTATTGATGATTTTGTTCCTGCTCCTGGTTCTGTGACTACTCCCTGCTATTCACTGAAAGAAGACCCTGGATGACATGATGCCCTCTCCGTTCCTTTATTTATTTGTGAACCAATGGTTAAGTGCCTCCTGTGTGCTAGCTGTTATGCTTACTACTGTACCTATCCTTCTCTTTCTTTTTCTTTTCCTTATTTTAGATTTTTTTTATTGTTGTTTCCCAGAAATCTTCGCATGGGTTTCTTGCTAACAACTGCGACCGCCTTCCTGCTCCAGAAGTCCTTACCCCCAGATATCACTACATTGATATTCCCTCCAAACGTCAGGCATTACTCCTCCCTTCATCCTTTCAGTTATGGACAATTCAGCGCATCGTGTCACTACTGCTTGCATATATCCTTCCATTGCCACTCACGGGTGATGCCCTACATCACGCCTTGCCAATGCTCTCCATGATAGCTTGAATGAGGAAGTCCCCATAGTCTCTGGCATTTGCATTCTTAAATCCCGGTTTGTGGTGATGCATGGTAAAGCTAAGAGGGTGTGGTCTTGTTGGAGGAGGTATGTCACTAGATGCAGGTTTTGAGAATTTAAAGAGTTCTCTGGCTTTATCTCTTTCTCTCCCTGCTTCTCTCTCTCTTTCTCTCTCTCTCTCTCTCTCTCTCTCTCTCTCTCTCTCCTTGCTGCTGAAGATGTGAGTTCTCAGCTGTTCCTGCTGCCATGCCTATTGCCTGTTGCCATAATTCGATGTCAGGAAGGATTCTTACCCTTCTAGTACCATACACCTAAATGATAGTTTTCTTTATTCAGTTGTCTTTGTCATAGTGTTTTAATTACAGCACTAGTCAAGTAGCTTGTGTTTTTCCTAAACACCTATGGTCACGGCATGCCTTCTTTTTGTTTAAGCCTGTCACTTTTAGCTCTGTTTGCCCCAGCTTCTTCCCTTCCCTTCTCTTCTGAGTCCATGTATTCCATTAGTTAAATTTGATTCCAGACACATTATCTTTTAAAGTATTTGTTCTTAATATATAGTCTCCTCTATGTATTTTGATTTACTTGACCCAGGGGAGGATCCAAGCCTTTGTAATTTTAATTTTAATATGCAACAAGAGTTTAAAGACTGTGATTTAGCCCAGATGAAAAACTGTAATATTATATAACATGTCAATGAATGAAGGCCTGATTATTTAGCTCAACATGGTAGAAGTCCTATAGCATGGTTCCAAACATTTCTAAAATATTTTAATTCCCAGAATGTTCTCTCTTAGACAGTTATCAAACTGAACTACCTGCTTTTCACATACATTACTTGAGATCTTCTATCCACATATCTCTGTGCTATTTCCATTATCGAGACTTGAGAATTATAGAAAGGCCAATATCATAAGCCTCATTTCTCCACTTGTCAAAATCTTAATTAATAATTGAAATTTTTTGAAAACTGTTAAAGAAAAAACCCTAAAATGTTATTTCCTTAGTATTTGGGCAGAGAACATGAACCAATATACATATAAGATAATTTTCTAACAGCTAGTAAACATAAGAAAAATTTTATTGAGACAAATAAAGACTCTAATGGAATAAGAGATGTCTGTTGATTTTAAACAATGTCCTAATGCTTTAAAAATGCATTTTAGCATGGAGACCTTGGGAAAGAGTTGAAGGGGAGGGGAGAGGCAGGGAGGGGAGCAGAGAAAAAATGTAGAGCTCAGTACAAATCAATATAAAATAGCATTTTATTTCAGGAAGGAGGTTGTGAGAGTAAGAGGCATCATCATTGCTGTAAAGGTTGTAATTGTGCTTCAGTTTGTTGCATACACTAAAAGCAGAGAGGAATCTCAAAACCATTTGTGGAATGTGTGAAGTACCCTAGAGGATAGGTGGGGCCATTAGATCCCTGGAACTGAAGTCACAGGCAGTGCGAAGCCACCAGATACAGGTACTGGTAACTCAGCTTGGGTCCTCTGAAAGAACACCGTGCTGGTTTAGCTGATGAGCCATCATTTCAACCTTATACAAAATACTTTTTGAAATATTAATTTCATTTGTAGACATTTATCCTGAGGAAATTATCAGAAATTCACATAGATAATTTTAGGTAAAGACATTTATCAGGGAGTTATTTGTTGTGACAAACACTGGAAACAAATGAAATGCCCAGTGGTAGGTGAGTGGAGGAATAAATCATCTCCGTGTTGGAGTCAATTAGAAACAGTGTTTGTGAAAACCACAGGGAAGTAGTGACTGTGGATGATACTGAATGAAAACCATTCGACAATTATTCTGCATGCCTGTTTCTGGGGAGCACTTTTTCTTCCTCCTTGGGTACCCTCTCTGTGCTGAACAGGGCCATCCAACTCCTGCCAATTTCGTCACCTACTTCCCTCTTCCATTCCTTAGAATGAGTGACTTGAGGACTTGCTTTGTAAGCATAAGGACTTGAATTTAGATCCCCAGGATCTACGTTAAAAGTTAGGCATGGCTGTGTGCACATGTAATCCAATCTCTGAGCGGCAGAGGCAGAGGCAGGGGGATTCAAGAGCTCACTGGTCAGCCAGTCTAGTCAATTAATGAGTTCCAGATTCAATGAACGATCATGTTTTAAAATAATACGGTGGAAATTAACTGAGAAACTCCCTAACTATTGAGGGACTCTGATACCTGTGTACATGTACACCCCCACACACACACAAGCATGCATGCATGCATGCACACACACACACACACACACACACACACGAAAAGAGTTGCTTGAAAGGTGATTGAGACCATACACCCAATTCTTCCTTCTGGCACTCTGTTTTCTGATCTCTTTGGCTTTGGTAACTAACTTCCACTTTTTCCTCATACGTAAGTTTCTCAAAGGCATCAGCTTCTGAAACAGAAAGGTGTCTCGTTCAATTTACCAGACAAATTTTATGCAGATAAACCCCCAAAATTTTTGTGTTCCAATGTGTGGCATGATTTATGCGCATCTCTTCCCTCAATGCTCACAAGATTCAGGACAACTCATTTTACAAATGTGCAGTTTTTAAAGATAAAGCAAAGAAAACCAGCCTACAAACCACGATCCCAGAGAACTTAGACAACAAGGAGGACCCTAAGAGAGACTTACATAGATATAGTCTACATGGGAAGTAAAAAAGACAAGAGTAAATTGGGAGCATGGGGACCTTGGGGGAAGGTGGAAGGGGGGAGGGGAGAGGCAGGGAGGGGAGTAGAGAAAAATGTAGAGCTCAATAAAAATCAATAAAAACAAACAAACAAACAAATGCACAGCTGGAGAATATGCAACCCATTTGCTTCCCTCAATCCTCTCGTCAGAACTGAGGAAAGAGGAAAGAACTTGGACGGAAATGGCTATGAAACTTGTGCTTGCAAGCATCTGCTTGTTGCCTCCCTGACAAGATGGGATGTTTCTCACCAGGAAACAGGCAGCCCTTGAAAACAAAACAAAACACACTTCCGCGTTGCAGCGAAGGAACTGACTCCCAGACACTTTTCATTCTCGAGGATCTACTGGTAAAAGTTGAAGTGTCAAAAATTTTTTTGCAATAAATGTCCAATTTTCAGACTGTGGATCAGAGGGAACGAGAAGCCCGAGGTGAGAGGATGTGAACGTAAATGAATGTTGTCTGTGTCTCTCTTCCCACAACCTTGAAGTTGTCGCAAAAGAGCAGAGGCCCTTCAGGAGAGCCCACAATGACTTCACATTCTGCACAAAGATGCGCAGTAATAGCATGTGCTGCCTTTAGAACTCCAGTAATTGCCTGTAAATCCTACTAAGCCTGAAAGCTTTGAGTCCATTTGTTCAGCTCAGATGTGCTATGGACTAATAAGCCAGAAAGAGAAGCCAGCACTTGGGGTCTTCCCTTGGGGATAAAACACCGCAGCTAGGGACTAGATGATCCAATCAGATACAATGGTTTAGCGAAACATACATATATACAGGGTCCATATATACAGCATCCATACATATATACAGGGTATCTCATTGCCGGGAAAGAAGGATGCACCTGGATCCTTCCTCGGCTGCTGTGTCCATGGTAATCTGGGAAGAGCAGACCAGAGATTATCTCCAATAATGATCACTTACTTTCCTCAGTGCCATAAAATACTTTCAAAGTGCTTGTTTGACTATAGCCCTTGAATGGACTGGGAATTGCTCATGAACTGAACAATGTTCTTGTTATGTTAAGGTTTACAAAAGGTGATCTCGTGGTGCCCTTTCTGGTAGCCTTAGTCTGTTTTCATGGAGATGATGTGAAGTGTGATTACAAACTCCCTGAGCAGCTCAGATCTGTGTATTCAGATCCTACACTAAATATAGTCACATTAGAGAAACTTCATACATATTCCTCTTCATGCGTGTGTCTGTGTGTGTGCATGTGTGCATGCATGTGTGTGTTTGTTTTGGGCATGAACATGTGCCCTCCAATTCAGATAGTGAAATATGAAGCTATTAGGAGGTGGAAGAAGAGACTAGTTCTTGTGGGTAGAGTCTCATGACTGTGAATAGTGTCTTATCAATGAGACCACAGAGAGGGTACCATGCTCTTTTACCACGTAAAGTTATGGTAAGCAGACAGCTATCTCAGAGAAAGTAGACCTCCACCAGACAACACAATTGTGGGTGCCTCTACCTCAGGCTTCTCAGATTTCAGAGCTGTGAGAAGCAAGGCCCACTGTAAGGTATCTGCTACAGAAGCTCTAATGAGCCATCTATATTCGTATTTCCTCATACCTGGCAGACATGACTTAAGAGAGGCGGGACTTATTGACTCATGGGCTTGGTTCAGCATGGCTAGGAAGGTAGGAGGAGCATGTTCAGTCTGTGATGGAAGTGTGCAGATGTTGCTGTTCACATCAGGGGCCAACCAGAGACCAAGGAATGTGACAGGAGGTGGAGCCTAGTTATAACTCACAAAGGCCACCATTAAGTTACCTATTGTCCCACAATCTCTGAAATAGTGCCACCAGCTGGGGAGCAAGTCTTCAAACATGTAAGCCTATGGGGGGTATTTTACTTTCAAACCATAACACTAAGCAAATTTCATCTGCTGGCTACTTCAAACCATCGCAAGAAGTGCTTTACCCTACCACAGCATGACCTCTTTCTTTTTATTTCTGGTGGAGGACAAGGAACCCAGAACTTACATAAATACCTACTTAGGTACTCTAACCAAATCCCTGTCTGTTTTGTTAGTTGGTATGATTATGTCCAAAGACAATAATACCTGTCACAGGACAGTTGAAATTGCCCACAGCAAGCGGCAAAAGGTGATGTTCCTTATTTTTCAAAAAAGAAAATATAGTTGAAATTGTCACATTATTTTCCTTTCAGGAAAGCTAGATGATTGGAAGGGAGTGTCACATGACAGACCTCACATTCTAACCAATGAGACACAGTCACAGGATGTTTCCCCAAATGCACCAAACCTACAGATTAACACTTTTGCTAGTTATTATTATGGATAAATTGATATCACCACAGCAAACATGATTACTCATATTTTTAATAACTTGAAAGTATTGGGTTACTGCAAAACAAAAAGAAGAACAGGAATACAAAATACCAAGTGTTGCTTTTTAGCTTGTTCCCGATTGGTGACTGTAGGTTTAGCAGAGAAAATAAGATGTGAGTAGGTAACAGCTGGCTGTAGAAATGGTGTCAGAACAAGATTTGTTTTCCTGGACCAGAGCTTTCCAGAACAAAAAAGTTTCTGGCAAGAGACACTGTTCATATCATAGGGAACGTGGGAGGAGAGTTGCTGACCTGACCAAAGAGCTTAAAATGAAATTTGTGGAAGGAAGTGAAAAATGTCCAGATAAAACTGCCAAACTAGATGCCCCAGAGGATAACAGGGACACAGAGGGAAGCAGCGTGATACGGGCTCTGTTCTGTTATTTTCAGAAGAAAATAAGAGGGCAGTGGATCATAGTGCTCTGGCCAGGAGATGTCTATATCGCAGTACAAGTCAGTGCCCAGCTCTATTCCTTTGTGTTTCCTCTTTGTAGCTCCTGGATCTCCCCTTGCTGGTGGGTTTTGCTGCAGAACCACTCTGTTTGGGCTTCCCAAATATTATCTGAACAGAGGGCAAGTAATAGGTCCAAGACATCTCAACCTTGAATCAGAGGCATGCTGCATTTGTCGGGAATGCTACCTTTGATGGGCTTCTAGGTCTCTGCTTCAGACTACATTGTAGATGAGAAACTGTTGTCTCAGATATCACAGGCTTTGTGCTGGCCTCTATGTAGATCTCAGATGAAGATGCTTCCATGCCTCATCTCATCTTTGCCTAAGCTTAGGTCTTGATTTCTTTACTTTTCTTTTTTCTTTTTTTTCCTGAGACAGGTCTTGCTATGTAACAGTGATGGGGATGGAACCCACTATGTAGATCAGGTTGACCTGGAATTTCAGGTGAATCTTCTGCTTCTGCCTTTCTGTATGAAGGGATTACAGGCATTAGTGACCACACTAGTTTTCTCTCTCTCTCTCTCTCTCTCTCTCTCTCTCTCTCTCTCTCTCTCTCTCTCTTAGAGTGAAGTTCCTCTTCAATTTCTTTCTTTTAAATATGCCTGGCTGTCCTAGCACTTCATCCTTCTTACAGTCATGGACATGACCTGAATGCTAGAATGCTACTAAACCAACATGTCACAGATATTAAGATTATCAGGGCGGAGTTCTAAGCTCTGTGTGTCCATTTCCTTCCTGAGAGAATGTGAATTATCATGGGGCTGCGAGTCTTAAAGATAGAAACTTCACAGAAACAGCTGCCTCTGCTTAACTCACCACAATAACCCAGTTATATTTGTTTGCTTTGCGACTTTTATTGTTATTATAATCAACCCGTTTCTGTAAAAGTTATCAGATACTTGAAGTCCAGACATGGGGTTGGGGGGTCTTTCTCCTCACTTTCACTGCCTCTTTATTTGGCACACCATCATTTGGTATGTGCCCATCAGGTCCCTGTCCCGATACAATTTGTCATTCAATATGACTGTCTGTCAAGCCAACTTCTGCTGTAACATTGTACAGAGAATTCAAGCTTGACGACCAGAGAAGAGCAACCCAGCCTTTCCTTATACCCTCTAAAGCAGTTCTCTACCTACACTCAGAATCCTTTTACTCTGCTGGCCTCATTACGTCCGTACTCAGCATGGGAATTAAAAAAAATCAATTGGTTATTTTTTCAGAAGACAAAGAATACCATTGCATATTCATCCATGAGGATTTAATTGTACAGTACTAATGACTGGAATGCAGCAAAGAAAGGCAATATTCTCTTTCGAATGTATCCTCTACTACTTGAAGACATGTCGGGGAATCTTCCTGATATGTTTGTTTTGTGTTATTTCACCAGTAAGCCTGAGAGCAATGAATACAAATGATACAGAAGTTAATGCCAACTAATTAAAGGTGAGCTTTCAAATGAATAGAATCGTTGGAGAATAAAATAAGATGCTTAAAAACTTTGCCTTTCTTCAAGATTCATATAACAATAACAGTGACAATAAATAATTACCATTCTAACAATTAATCACTTCTCTGAGTTTCAGGTCACTTTTCCTTCAGGAACACCACTCTTTGTCTTCTGTGCACAACTCTGAGCCTTCCAGAGTCTAAAAAAGCAAAGATATTTTTAAACATAAAAGCACTCTGATACATACCTGAAAATAAGAAAAGATACAAAGGAAGACTTAAAATACAGAACAAAAAAAAAGCATTTTGAATATGCAAAACCCCTAAGAGAACCATGAACTTTTCCAAACATCTAAGAGAATTGTTACCACTCCCTCTACTCTGTTTTTATATTAATATTTACATTGTTGTTCCTTTATACCACCTAATCCCAGGCTATGACTGATATGGGTCCAATTAATACAACAGTAAGCAGATATTTTGAGAGGCACTTGTCGGGACAGCTCCTATTGGAAGAGGGTTGGGCCAGCAGACAGCAGTACCTTAAGGTAAGAGCAGGGAAGCACAGTACTCTGTCATACAAACCCTTCACGAAGCTTTCTCAGGACTAGCTGTGCCCTCAGGTGGTAATGAAAAAACTCTGCCAAGGGAGGTATTCGGGAGTCAAAGTGGTCAAGGGTGGGTTTTCAGCACTACATCCTCCATCTCTCCAGTGGCTGCAGATGCGATGGTAAAGACAAACCTCATCTAGAAAACCACAGTATCAGTGCAATCCCAACAAAGAGGACTTTATTTAGGTCTGTCACTGCTTATAGAGATCACTGCAACAGAATTTTGTCCCTGATAGAGAAATCTACTCAATTCTGAATGTAGCATGGGTGAGTGGGAATTTGCAGTTGAAAAACAATGTTCTTAGTAGTGGATGGAAAATCACTAAGAAGAAAGAAACAACATGTTTAAGGGGGCCTAGCTGAACCAACTTACAAGATTGTTGTTGAAGAAGTCCAGGATGGTAAGAGAACATGGGAGAGTGAGGAGTCCAAACAGGATCTATGATAATCAGACAGTGGACAACTCTCCAGGGAATGCAGGCATTCACCTTCACATTTTGATGCTTTAGTGGTCTGAAGATTAAATGGATATATATATATATATATATATATATGTGTATGTATGTAAAGTGCACAGAGCAGGACCTAGCACACAGATAGTGTTAGCTATTAAATACAACAGAAGAAGAGAGATTTCTGGTTTTTAGTTTTATTTTATTACTAACTAACATATAATAATTGCACATATTTATGGAATGTGGCTTGTTTGTATACATGTATACTGAATACACATTACTCAGAATGGGAGTATAAATAGCCAGTGGGTAACTAAAATGTTTGACATTAATAATAGTGATTATAAAGTTGATTGGATTAAGAAATCCCTAGAAGGTGTGTTCAACCTTTTGACATTGTGATGGGATGCAATTATCTACAAACGTTGTCTGTAGGGCTTAAGCTAAAAACTTACATAACCAAGTCATGCACAGAGATGAATTTCAAAATGTCACTTAATCTTCTGATCAAATTTACAATTTTGTGTTGGATCTTATTTATGGCTATCCTTGGCCCACCAGCCAAAGAGCTGTAGATTGGGTGCTCCTGACAAGATATTAATAAGGTGTATCTTTGGATGTGTTGGTGAGAGCTCCAGAGCCAATGAACTAATGAGGAAGACATGGGCTAAATGTGGTCATCACTGCTCCATGGGCCAGGCTCATGTGTAAGAACGAATAAAGCAAAAATCTCGAGTCTCCTTTCTCTCTGCTTCTTATTATGCAGTAATATGAGAAAGCAGCTTCCTGAATCTGCTGCCACAGATGGGCTGGCCCCACCAGCATGCCTTCTCCATCATGGTGGACTTACATTCTCTCATGCAGGAGACCAGATAGGTACTTCCTCCTTTATTTTGCTTTGAACAGGTATTTGTCACAGAGACAAGAGAACGACTAATGTATAAATCAACAGGGCCTCCAGACTGAGAGGACTGCATCACAGTTGCCCAGGTCTTAAATAGGGCTTTGATGAGAACAATGATGACATCTGATAAACATTGTGAATTAATCACCGACTCCCTAAACCAATATTTTCTCAAGGATCAAAGTATTTCTTATTTTTGACTGTCCCCTCCACTCCAGCCCTTTTATCATTTTACTTCATCATGATAGAAAACTTCACTGCATTGACTTACAGAGTCCTCAAATAACAATCTGCTCTGACTTTTAAAAAATGGGTGTAGGAGAATGGTACTATTGAGTAAATCCCATTTTCTGATTCTGCAAATGGAGCTCAGTCCCTTCCAGTCACACTCAGTGTTGCCTAAATCAGGATAGAAGTATCAATGCAATTTTTCCTCTTTCTTTGTCTAATGACTATGGTGATCCAATAGTGGGTAGCTTAAATTCTGCGCCAAACCTAGCCAGGTCTCCATCCATGAGTAAGTAGACTCATCTTTAAGAATTTCTTTTTCTTTATCTCTCAAGTGGATTTAATGCTGACTGTTTTCCTAGCTGTGACTATTAAATTATCAAGTATGTAGAGCTAGGAGCGAAGTGCCTGCTTATGGGCAAGCTTCTAACTCCTTCTTCTATGTAATTATCGTAGAAATAGACATAAGAATGTATGCAGTTCTGCCAAGTGCTTCTGGCTCCAGATTCTCTGTGTCAGGTAATAGAGAAAATATTATGAAGAGGGTGGGTTTGATTGCAGAGAAGCAGTGATGCTCAGGAAGCTCACTGACTGAGCACTCTGCATTTCCTCTGGGTCTTCAGACATTTTCTGCAATTGAATGGAGCACAATCAGAGAAGGGTCACTTCAGTGATCAAGGAGGTGGAAAGATTGACAGAGAAGAAACTTGTTATGCATGAAGGGCACAAAAATAGGTATATTGAAACCGTTGGCATGGTTTTTCACTGAAGAAGAACAAGGGAATGAGGGACCCCTCAAAAGCAATGAAGAGGCAATTCAGTAATACAGAAGAAATTTAGAGCACAGTAGGAAGCAAATTTGTGGAATTTATTCCTACAACAAGATGGGATGTGTTGAAATGTTAAAATCATGGCTATGGCGAGTTACGTTCTCTGATCTATTATGGAACAACCAAAGTTTCATAGACAAGATATAGCTGATGGGCTCAGGCATATGCAGACGCTGTCTTTTGCCAGACAGTCTTACTCTATATGGCTATATTCTGTGCAGGATCATTTGTCTAGACAGAGTCAACACAGCTTTCATCAACTTTTTTTCTACTTTGTGAACCTCCTTTGGTCTGCCACTTGCAGGTGGCATTGGGTATATAGCTGTGGAAATAAGTATATAAATCATATGCTGGCAATAAATGATAAAGATTTTTTAAAAAAAAACGATTATTTGGTGCACATGTAACTTTACTGTTTATTGAAGGTCAAAACAAATTTACATAAATGTGCTTCTTTGCTTTCATAGAAAACAATCTTGGCTAAAAATATGATACTGCAGATTATAGAATCTCTTCATTTTATTTCAGATCTATCAATATTTTGATTTTAGGATGGTCAATGCTGAGAATGCTGAAAAATGTCAAAAGTCCATTTAGGGCCATCTCCGAAATTGTTGGAATTTCTGTCCAAACCCCAAAAGCCACATAACAATTGTTAGTAGTGAAACTCAAATCATCAACTCAAACCTCAGTTTTTAAAACCAAACATTCAAACACTAATGTTCTAAAGCTAAGCTATATTATTTTTACCCTTAACATGATGAAGAATGATGCTAAGGAAATATTAAAGGTTTTGATTTTCATTAATTAAAGCATTGTGATTCTGTTAGAGTGTAAGGCTTTATACCTGAAGTAAAGATCCTGCATTTCATAACATGCAGTGTTTATGAAACCAAGTAGAAGTGTTTCAGGTACAGTGCAAAACACTGGTGTTTTATGCATTGAGGCCCCATCGCTGTTCTAACATTTATCGCCGATGTGCTCATGGGCAAGTCTTCTAAAGTGATGATACCAGCAGAAGTGAGCACACAAACTGAAGAAGTTAACTGCCTCGGGTAAAAATTGTATCTGTTGTGTGAGTGGGTGTTCCACTGGTATTTCAGCTGGGTGCAGTGCTATCTGCAATTGAATTTTGGTAGGGTGTTGAAATTAGGAATCAGAGATAGAAAGAAACATGTGATGCTACTTACCTCCAAAACTAATGCTCTTAAGGTCATTTCCTCTTCTGTTTACAGCACAGGTTTGTCATTGATATCAGGTAGAAAGCTAAGCCTGAGAACAGAACACTGGACTAAAGCAGGGCCGATGAACAGTCCTGGTTATCTGGTTTGCCCTGTCTAGGAATAGTAATCTTGAAATGCAAGAGTCATGAAGGTTCAACCATTTCAGAGGATTACCTTTAAATCTACCCAGAGCTCAAGGAACATGTACAAATCATTTTGTAAATGTGTTACTCTATACTGGGACTTTCTATAAAATATGAATTTAGTCTAAACCCACAGTACATAATGTTAATTTTATTGAACAGGTTGATAAGAATTTTAAAACTTCTTGAGACTCCCGTAGGCCTTTCTGGATTTTCTGTACCATCTTCCGGTGTTGTTTCTACCGCTCCCAGTTGCTTAGCCTCACCACTTTTGAGAGACTGGGCCAGAAAGTTCTTTGTTATGGGACTGTATAATGCTTTTGTAAGAAGTTCAATAGAATTTTATAATCTCTGGCCATGTCTTACTACATGCCAGGAGCATGTGCTACCTCCTCCATCCAGCTGTTAGAAGGACAAATGTCTGTGCTTAGTCAAGAAATACTAATTCCTGATAGTCACCCAAAGATCATTCAAAGAGAATTAAATATGATGATACTCAAAAAGATGATTAACAAATTAGCAAACACTGTTGGCCCAATGATGCCCTTGCCATTTTAGCAGAGTCTTCCTTTGGTGTCATCATTATAGTATAGTGGTTAAGGACTATAAGTCATAGATCTGGGCTCATTAGGCTTTGATAGAGTTATGCTAGTCCTCTCATTTGTAAAATGGATGCATGTGGAGGGAAGATAACTATCTACTGCATCACTAGTATAATAAATATCATTCCCATTGAAATACATTGCAGTATTTATATTCTAATTCTAATCCAGGCTCCTCTGCTTTCCAAATCATCATGTACTTTCCACTCCTTTCTACTCCTATTATGCCCTCATAACAATTTTAAAGACTTGATTAATTTTCTTTGTTCATCTTTCTAAAATGGGATTTAGGCTCTTCTATTACCTTTCCACTCTATATAGCCTAGTTTTGTGGAAGCATATTTTATCTATAAGGTATAGTACATGCATAGTCAAGATGGAAAACCATGTTGGCTGCTTGTGTTGAGATAGTTTCATCTGTGAATCTTGCAACCCTCCCTTTTCAAGGGACTAAAGTTGCCCCACAGGATTGGACTGTATCCTTTAAGAGTGGCTTACTGTAATGAAGTTTGTTTCCTTGGCCTGCTTTTTGACCTCCTCCTTCGTACCTACTAACTTACAGTTATCTATTTCTGTTTCTCCGCCATGTGGTGATATACCAGAAGCCAAGCAGATGCCAGCACCGTGCTCATGAACTTCCAGAAATATGAGTTAAATTAATCCCCTGTCTTTATTATTTACCTTGCTTTGGGTGTTTCCTTAGAGAATGAGAAAATGGATTAAGCTATAATAGAATAGCATAAACATAAAGCATTTGGTTTTGATAGTTCAAGATTCAGATTCATAGTCTGATGACCTAAGTAAGATACTGTCAGAATGTCTGTCAATGCAGCTAAAAGCTTTCCTGGTACAGAGGCAGCCATATTTATTCAGTGTTCTTGTAAGGCTCAGAGAGCACTGGAGAACTCTCTGGAGTCTCTTTTATGAGGAAACTTCCCATTCATGAGTGCTCTACTTTCCTGACTTAAGATGCCTGCCAAAGTCTCCACTTCCTAATTGCATCGCTCTGTGGACAGAGATCTTAAGATATGAATTTGCAGAGGACATGGATGGACATCATCCTGTCACCTGACTGCCAATGAAATGATTCTAGTGAGAGGGGTATGGGAAGCAGATGACATTTGTAATGTAGTGCTATTAACTTCTGTTCTTAGCAATAGCTGCTCATTCTATAACCAATGATCATATTCATTATATAGAGATCCAGAAAGCTATCTGGTCCAATATAGTTGTGAAGTGATATATAATAAATGGCTACAACAAATTTTACTGACATCTTGGTCCATATTTGTTGCCCTGGCAGAGTATTATATAAATGGAAGCTAATAATGAAAATACATGTATTTCTTAAAAGTTGCATTGGTGTGGATCTTCTCCCTAGATCATGACATGGCAGAATGAGCCATATAGATAAAGAGAGAAGGCACGTCACTCTAGGTCTCTTTTTCCTGTTATAAGCCACTGATTGTATTATAAGGAGTGGACATGCGTGATCTTTTCTCACTCAGATTGCTTCCTAGAGATCTTACCCTAAACACCATGACTATACAAATCAGAAAATGCACTTTTACGCACATGGTTTTGGGAGATGCATTCAAACCACAACATCTAGTGTGCAACTATTACCTCCCAGATGAATCATTACTTACTGGAAGGGACCCCAGAAAGCTCTCAGAGCTAACAAAACAAGACTATGTGCTGGATAGTTTTATGTCAACTTGATACAAGCTAGAGTCATCTGAGAGGAGGGAACCACAATTAAGAAAATGTCTCCAAAAAGAAAAAAGGAAAAGGAAAAAATGACTTCATGAGATTAGGTTGTATGCCAGCCTGTATGGCATTTTTAAAATTAGTGATTGATGAGGGAAGACCCAGAATATTTTGAATGGAGGCATCTCTGGGCTGGTGGTCCTGGATTCTATAAAAAGGCAAGTTGAGAAAGCTAGAGGGAGCAAACCAGTAAGCAGCATGTAACCGTGTAACCATGGTGTCTGTCTGCATCAGCTCTTTTCTCCAGGTTTCTGCCCTGTTTTTGTTCCTATCCTGACTTCCTT
This sequence comes from Chionomys nivalis, assembly GCF_950005125.1. NCBI lineage: Eukaryota > Metazoa > Chordata > Mammalia > Rodentia > Cricetidae > Chionomys > Chionomys nivalis. The sequence goes on along the minus strand of NC_080089.1, from coordinate 33,416,063 downwards.
CAATGATGAACAGTAAAATGGAAAATAAAAAAATAAAATCCTTCTTCTCCAAGTTTCATTGGTCATGGTGTTTCTTCATAGCAGTAGTAAGCATAACTAACACAGTCTCAAAGCGAAGAAAATTACAAATCATGATGCACCTTGAATTTTATATAATCAGCAAGCAATTATTGGGGAAGGATGTTTCTTCAGTGGAACTGACTGACAGTTGGACCAATGAAATGGAACTTTCATGAGTCATATCCATCCAAGTCAGGGTGGGCCTTTCAGTGATGCATTTGCTTCCGAATCATCCATACTCCTGTTAACCTCAATCAGCATATTACTATACCAAGCTTGACTTGGGTGAAATTGTTTCTCTGATTTGTCCTCTGTATCTTATCTGGAATGAATATACATTTGATTAATATCTCCCCCGGAAAATTCATAGAACAACATGTATGCTAAAATTTATCATAAAAATATAAATAAGCTTTATTTCTGTTATCATATCATTGTGGCATGTTTTGTTTATTAACTGATGGTGTATCGCTATCATATTCCTTTATTTCATTCTATACAAAGGCAAAGGAAATTAAATGTGGTTTTTCTGACTCCCTTGCAGCTAAAGTTGGCACTGCCCATTAACATGTATCTAACCTGAAACTCAGTCAGACTCCTTGGAGTAGCAGGAAGGCTTTCTGTTCTTTCGGCTAATTAAAGGGACAAGAACAGCTGTCATGTCTCGACTTCTGTCTGCACCTACAATCTTTGAAGTTTCAGTGATATTTTTATTTCACAGGGGAAAGACCACGGGATTTACAGCATTGGCTCTCAAAGCCTCTGAATCAATGGCAGCAAATCTCCACTCAGATAATTACATGAGAAAACCAAGTATCACTCTGTTTCAGACACTGAAGCAGGGTTTCATTTATTTGTACCTGAATGTATTCCTAATACATAGACATAAAGCATACAATTTCCAAGGGAAGGAGATAGTGAGGTGTTATATATATGGGTGTGGGTATATACACAGATATCTATGTAGATATTGAAATCATTTCCCGTAGTTACGATGCAGAATATGGACAGAAGTCCAGTTGTCTATGAATTTTGTCAGACATATGGTCATTTTACCATCGTGACCTCATCTACTCTTCAACAAGCCTTTTGTGTTCAGCCTTGTTTCCTTCCTTTTCCAAGAGGAAAATGCCCTGAGATTGTATGGGTTACTGAGAACCACATAGCTACTTTGATAGTCATCACCAGCACTGAGCAACAATCAACGCACAGTCCGGGCCCCTCTCACGAATGAATGCAGATGCTGGAAAGAGGGCAGATGCTCAGAAAGGTCTGAAGATGGTGTACTCTGCCAGTAATGAGAATGGGCGGGATCTCGCGTTCCAGATGCAAAGGTGCATACCCGCATTTCCCCAGCAATGCCTACGAAAGCCGGGGACCTGCGAGCACACGGACTTGTTCTCAGCTTGTACTGCTGTTTTCAGAACCGTGTTTTCCAGCCTCCCTCTCTCCAAGTTGTCACTGGAAACCACGCTTTCCAGAAACCTCTAGTAGACGTGCTCTTAGCTGATAAACAGAATTCACATACCTACAGGCTTGCTACCAGATTTCCTAACGGTCTCCAGGAAGATTTTGACAGCTGAGTGATGTCAACCAACTGCGAAATGCAAAACAGAACACAAAGAAAACACCCGAGGGATTCTGCGCCTGAAGCTTCATGCGGGTTTTATTAAACCTCAGCAAGCTTCTCAGGATGACAGGCATGGAGCTGGCATCCGTGTCATCCTCACTGTGTGCCCCACATGGCCAATTGCCTTTCTCTTCTGGACCACAGATAGATGCTCAAGAAAAGAAGAAGGATCCAGCATCCTACTGTCCCACTTTGGTGGAGGCTTCGCTGATTCTTACAGTCCCGCAGAAGCACAGGTGGTGCCTGTGGCTGAGGCTTGGTGGAAGGAGTCATAGGTGGTGGACACTGATAAGCAAGGGGAGGTTTGTTTCTGTCAAACCCAAATTCAAGCAGAGTCTGCCAGAACCTAATTGGGAACTGACAGCTTTTGAATGCCACCACGGGCTCAGGGTCAGCTCTGTAATTGTACTTTCACAGAATGCACCCTTCAGACAGATAGTTGGCCACTAGCTCTGTTCTTTTCCTGTCTGGTCCCTGGATTCAGTAGGAGGCCTTGGGTCTGGAGGGAAGCTGCACTTTTCTCTTCTCCCATCTGGTAGCATATTACTTCCCATCAATTAGGTTTGGAGGGGTCCCAGCTTTGCTTTGGGGAATCGCTTCTCTCTCTCTAGTAGTCCCAGGATTAATTTCTAGTAAATGACTCTGGGAAGCACAGAATGCAGACTGGTTGTAAAAGCTCCCGCATTATAAAACACCATGGATCTAAGTGAAAAACTCTGTTTACTATAACGTGGTTATGGCAGCAGCCACACATGCGTGAGTGGGTAACCAAGTCATATTCTGGGTCCCCCGTGATAACCTGACTTTTCCCCTTGCCATGGAGGCAAGGCATTTCTAAAATGGAAAGGTTCTTAGAAACTCTCATGCGGTCTAAGAAACCGTCCTTCTGTACTGCTCCTGATATGACTTCCGGCTGGAGCAGGGGTGCCTTCAGGATTCAGAGTGCTTGGGGAATACTGTGCAGCAGAAGTAACAACAACAACAACAACAACAAAAAAAAAAAACACTGTTGATTGTCCATACAGAAGTAGAGAACAGACTAGTGCTCACCAGAAGACAGGCATGGGGCGAGGAAGGGCAGAAATTGAATCATAGATACCAAAGAAAGGTTGGTTAATCGGCACCAGTGAAAGTTGGTTAAATGGAATCAGCACCAGTGATGATAGTTTACAAATAGTTTGTTAAATATTTATAAAGAACTGGAAGGGACAATTTTAGCATTTTTCAACACAAATAAATGAGGAATTCTAAGGAAATAAAAATGCAAATTACCCTGATTTTCCTTGCACATTGAATACATGTATCACGCTACCACACTCTCTCATAAATATGTACAAGGATCATGAGTCAATTAAATATTTTAAAAAGGAATATTGAGAAAAGAACTAGGACTCAGGAATACTGAAGAGACACTATTCCTTGGCTATCGACCTAATATTGCTGCAAATATTATCCAATGTCTCAGGAATTTCAGAGACTATGCAAAGATCTAGAATTCTTCCCACTTAAATATGACTGAATTCCTCTCACCCATATCCTACCTACACATCTAACTTGGCAAGTGGCACCATTGAAGTCCAGTGCACGCCCCTCACCTGGTTTCCTTCAGGCTTCAACATCAACTGTCTGGGATCCCACTTTTAGAGTGGAGACTTTGGAAAGAAGCAAGCCAGCAGGAGAGGAGGTCAAAGGGGGAAGAGTGCTTCTTTCTCTGCCATCCCATCCTATCCTCCATGTACATCAAGGGAATAACCCTATGTATGGGCTCTGGGAGAGCTGTTTGCTTAAGAGTCCGATAGAAAGAAAACTTTCCTGCTGCCCCAGGTATACTGGGCGAAGCCTTTGGATTGGAGATTCCTCAGAGAGTTCAGGAGTGCATTCTCCAATGACATTTCTGAGGGCACAAGGTTCTTCATGCAGTCCCCACTCCCTGAGTAATGAATGCTCACTCTCTCTAGAGCAAGCTCGTGATATTTACTTGGTCAGGAGGATCCTCTCATGACTTAGAGTTCTCCTTCCATTGCTGGAATAATTTAACCTCTCAATCTTTAATTCAGCCAGTACAGCTAAGTTCTTCACCTGACTCACCTAGATTCAAAATCTCCCTCCCCCACACTCCCATTTTAAAGATGTCACAGACTGAGGCCCGGTCCTTGTTTCATGCGGGAAGCAGCTGTTAACTCAGAGCACTTTTCAAAATGTGATAAAAATTACTTGCAATGCTGCCTGAAGCTGACAGTCTTTACAAGATAAAAAATACCCAGCAAATAGAAAACCTCTTAAAGGCAGAAGCAAACATTAGCAGGTGAATATATTTCCAGTGCAGATGATTAGAATGGAACCGACACTTGGTGAGTGCTACCGAATGGAAATGCTAACTATAGACACAAACGCTAACAGCTCAACAGAGCTAGTACTGCGTAACAAATAATATTTGCTGAAGGAAAATATATTAACTGCAGGAGAAGGGGAAAGAGGTGGCGTGATTTATAACAAACAAATAGCTAGAGGGGGCTGCCTCCTAGGGTAATAGATTGTTACAGCATTCACATTCCCCATGTCACAACACCTCAGCCTGACTTGCCAGTTCTTTTTATTCCATGCCTCTCTCATGAAGATGCCTTTCTGTTCCAGCCACCAACAGCATGTGCTCGCTTATAAAAGGTTTTTTGCCTACACTGCCCTGGGTTGTTTGCCAAATTGCTCTCCTGTGGCTTTTAAGCCCGGCTTTGCACACATCCCTGACATCCATTCCCACCTCATGGGCTATGTAGGGGCTAGGACTGGAGACATTGAGGTCCCGGGTATGAGTTCAGGCGGCAGCCTTTTGGAAGGAAAACACCATTGACACGAGGTCCCCACATTAGCAAATAAGTTTCTTGATCACTGTACTCCAAGAAAACTTAAAAATGGAAAGAAGTATGTTGCCAGGCTTTTTGAGGTAAATTGTTTTGACAGGTTAGCTTAATTAACATGAATGAAATGCGGAGTTTGCTGAGGTCTACCGTGGCAAATGAAAGGAGCCCTTTTGTGTATGTCTATTCAAGTTGACTTTGCAGTGCACCATGGGAAGTGTCAACCGATGTGGGTGAGTTGAAGTCTTTTTGTTGTTGCTTGTTCTCATACTTATTTATTTATTTCTGTATGTTTTTGCAGCAAGGCTGAGGTTTTGCATGTCAACTAGAGACAGGGTCTTTCTTCCAAGCATTTCTGTTTTATCTATCGTATTTTCAAACTTTCTCTGGTCTTAACAGTGAATTTAAAGTTTCCAGTCGTGGGATAACAAATTGTAAGAGGAGATTGTAACAGCCCATCTTCCCTAGGAGTCAATCCCCTGTGCCAAACTTTGACAAATGTGTTCCTGACACATAGTAGGCAGACTATAAATATTCATGGGCTCGGTGGATGAAATATGTCTAGAACTGGTTATCTTTGTTTCCCTTTCATGATTACTCCTCAAACTTTCAAATTGCTGACCTCTGTGCATTAGATTAGAAATTGGGGGCATGGAGGGGGGCTTAACAACGCTTCCTACATTTGCCACCTTGTTTACCAGCAGGGTCTCAATGAGTTAGTTCTCACAGAGTGCTCACAGAATGGAGGAAATGGCAAATGTTGTGTGAATAACAGAGTAAATAATTACCTCTTTGCCTTTATGAGATGGTTTCTAGTCAGAGGACAAACAGAAGGCCACAGTGCAGTCTGCAGGGGTTAAGGAATGAGCCCTTGGCAATAGACGGCGCAGAGTCTCACCTAGGCACACATGCTGGGCATTCATCCCAGAGGACATAGAACTTAAGATTCTTATGGAGCAGTGTTCCTTGTGGAGGTTTTCTAGATGGGAAGAAGCTGGAAGAGCTAAATTCCCTTCACTGCCCACTGAGCCAACCTCCCACACTCTACTAGTAAAGCAAGAGGCAGGATGCTGATGAAATAATCTTATTTTCAGAAGTTTTGTTTTTCTCAACTTTATTGAGGTGTAATTGACAAAAAAGATAATGTATATTCAATATGTATGATGTGATGATTTGATATATATTATGAAATGATTACTGCAGTCAAATTAATTAGCACATTTATCACCCCAATTAGGTGTGGGGGGAGTGTGTGTGTGTGTGTGTGTGTGTGTGTAGTGAGGACATTTAAAACTTATGCTTATTCTTAATTGCAAGGAAACAGCAATCACCACACTGCAGGATATATCTGCATATTTTATTTAATTTGCAGCTTCCAGTTTGTATTCTTTGACCATCATCTTGACCTTTATCCTCTCCACAGTCTCTGGAAGCCAATAGTCTATGCTTGGCCTTTGTGAGTTTGACTTTTACAGATGAGATTACACAGTATTTACCTGGCTGCATCTGGCTTATTTCATTTAGCATGATGCCTTCCAGACTCATCGAATTAAATATGGTAGAATCTCCCTAATTTTTAAAAGATAAGTACTAAATAGTCCATTATGTACATATACCCACTTTTATTTGTCCATTCATCCATCAGTGAACAGTTCAGTTGATTTGATATTCTGGCTATGGTGAATGATGCAATGAACACAGAGAGAGATTCAGGGTAACAAAATACTGATTTTATCTCCTTCAGACCCATGGCCAGAATTTGGATCAATGGCTTTTATGGTAATTCTACTTTTAATTATTGGAGGCATATCCATACTGTTTCCCATAATGTCTCTAAAATTATACATTCTAATTAAAAGTGTACAGGTGCTCACTTTTAATACACTCTTACCACCGTTTATTGTCTTTGTTTATAATTGCCAGCCAGACACTCAGGAAATGATACATCACCATGGCCTTGATTTGCATCTTGAGGATAAATGGTGTTGACATCTTTTATTATTTATTTTATTCTTTTACATTATACTGTAATTGACTCCTTTTCTCCACCTCTTTTTGCCCTACAAACCTCCCATATACCCTACCTTGTTATCTTTCAAATTCCTGCCATCTTTTTTTTCATTAATTCTTATGAGGGGGTGTGTTCCTAAATATAACATGCCATGCTTAGTCTTTACAATGCTGCTTGTATTTATATTTTCAGGGCTAATACTTTGATACTGGAAAAACAACTGGGGTGTTCTTCCCTTGAGAAGACTATTTCTCCCATTCTCAGCATTTCCTAGTTGTCTGTAGTTCTTTGTGTTGGGTTGAGGCCAGATAGACTGGTCTCTATCTGTATTATGTGTCTATTGTTGTCATTGAGTTGAAGCTCGTGTATAGGCAGTCACGTTGGTGAGACTTTATAGCGAAGTTTATGATTCCCAGGAGACACAATCTCACATCAAACTCACTGATTCATTGGCTCTTACAGACTTTCCAAACCTTCTTCCACACTATTCCTTGAGCCTTGGGTGTGGGAGTGTTTAGTAGCGGTATCCTTTAGGACTGGGCTCTATAACTGCACTGCATTTGGTTGTAGTTTTCTGTAATGGTTACTGTCTTTTGCTAAGAGAAATTTCTGTGATGAGAGGTGATGATTATACTTATCTGTGGATATAAGGAGAAATAGAATGTAGTTAGGGATTCTGCTGGCTTAGTAAATTGGTGCTGAACATTTTTTTCATATACACATTGAGGAACCATTCTTTTGACTTTCAATGTAAAGGACAAAGTTATAATAATAAAAATAGATTGGCACTGGCATGGAAACAGGCAGAATAGCAATAATGGAGAGCCCATCATGAATTCACACATACATAGTGCAATAGTTACTTTTCTGTGCTATGATAAAATACTATGACCAAAAGTAGCCTAAGAATAAAAGGCTTTATTTGAGATTACTGTTGCAGAGGGCTAGAGTCTACCTGGGAAGGAGGGCATAATTTGATGGCACAAGCTGGATGCTTTCTGGTTAAATTTTATTTGCATGCTGGAACTTGAGAGAGAAAATAGGAATTGGGGGAGGCTATGCACCCTCAAAGTCAGTAATGTACTTTCTTCAGCAAGACCATACCATTAAAAATTCTGTAGCCTCCTCCAAATGTCACCACAAGATGAAGATCAAATTTATAAATATATACAATTATGGGGGACATTGTTCATTCAAACAACAGACACCAAACTCATCTAAGACACAAAGCATCAGGAAAACACACTGAGGAAGATATTTCTTCCAAAAATAGTTTGAGAAAAGTGAATATTCACATACTAAAAACAATGAGCATGGATCCTCACTGCATTCTATATTTAAAAAACCTAACTCATAATTGATAAATACTAAAAATTCTAGAATGAGACAGAAAAAAATCGCATTAACGTTGGTTTTGACAAATATTTTTGATCCACCTCCACAACTACAGACATCAAAATGAACAAGACTGAGCACAGCACATCAAAAAGGTTCTCCCCAGCAAATGCAGCAGTCAACAAGGTGAAAAGCAGTCCATGGAGTGGGAGAGAACTTTTGTAAAACATCTATTCCTCAGGGGTTAATATTAAATTATGTAATTTTATGTAAAATACAGAACTCTTGTAATTAACAATAAAGTAACAGTGTAAAAATGTGCAAAGATTTAGACATTTTTGCAAAGATAATATTCAAAAGTCTTGGAGGACTGTGGCTCTTTCTTTTTTTTCTGAGGGAAGCAATTGTTTATGTCAAGCACCCTAGGGATGGAGGTATTCTACCAGCCATAGACTAGTTGGTTTGAATGCTCACCACTTTTGCTTTCTCTGACTATGCTAGGCTGCATTCTATCTCCTTGCTTAAAGAAACCTATAAAATGGGTCTTGGGCTGGTGCCATGACTATCCCAGGAAGGACCAAATCAGAACCAATGTCCACATGAGGTTGGATAATATAGGATAAAAGAAACAGCCCAGGGATTGATGCTCAAGACCGGACTCACACCCTTGAGATGTGTTTAGTGTTCTCCAGTCAGGTCCATTTCAATGTTCTGAGCACCTCTGATGGAGTTATATGAAGGGACAGCTGCTCTGGTTTATGTGACACCCTTCTGCATTTTAGGGCCCCAAGAGGCTTCATCAGTGATCCATTTAGTTATTCATTTATTCTCTCACTGGATCAGAACATCTCCCGGTCTTGTGTCAAGCCTTCACGCAGGAGTCTAACAGTTATGGACTTTTTCACTGGTAGAAAGCATGGGGTCATAAACACCAGCAATAGCAGTCATTGAGAGAATTGAGAATCCATTATCGTATCTGTGTGTGTCAAACACTTTGTTGTTCACCAAGTACCTGAAAAGTCAGCCTCTCTTGCAGGCTCCAGACAGTATTCTTCTGACTGCCTAACTATCCAAAAGGTTCACAAATTCAGGCTCTCCAAAAAGAAGGAACAAATAAATCCACATCAGGCTTGTTTCCTTTTGCTCCATGCTAATACTCCCTGAGGTACCATATAATCAGGGAAAGGCTGTGACAGCTAGCATGTCTCTGCTCTCCCCACGTCCCAGCCGTGATACAACATTAGAAGCAATTAGAGCTTTTTCTAGGTTGTTTGTAAGATGATTATTATAGCCATTGAAGGGACATTTCAAAACAGTGGAGTTAAGGATTACAATGTGTTCCACATTTCCTCAGAGCTGCTGATGGGGGTGGTGCTGAAAAGAGCCGAAGATGCAGGGCCAGACAAAGCCCACATCTCTTGCCTGCCAACGAAGCCCTAGGCTGAGCTGCTGTCACCAAGGAGCACTGTAGTGCAGGGAGGGGCGCTTCATCTTTGCAGAGCTGTTCCAAAGAGGAGCCTAGCAGTGGGAGGATGGGTGGCACCGAAGCTCACCCGTCCTGTCGTTCTGTTTCCCCCAGCATGTCAAAAGCCCCTCCACAGCTGGCATCCAAGCATCTAAATAATAGCAGGGCACTGGACATGGCCCTTCTAGTCTATCAAAGCAACACACAAACACTTGACCAAGCTCCATCTGGAAAATCTGTAACCCCCACTTTGCACAATTGCATTTAAGCTTAATTTTGTCCACAGGGAACAGAACACGACCTGGTCAGCTTGCTGTCCTAGGTTTTTTCACCTGCCTCTTCTTCAGAATTCTCCCTAAGCACCATTTTTCTTATCTGTCTATCATCTATCTATCTATCTATCTATCTATCTATCTATCTATCTATCTATCTATCTATTTATTTACTATTGCTTTATAAATAATACAATTCAAAATTTCTACTTCCTCCCCTCTTCCCATTTCCCTCCTGCTCCCCCACTCATTCTCCTCTCTCCCCCTCCAGTCCTAAGAGAAGGCAAGGTACCCTGCCCTGTGGGAAGTCCAAGGCCCTCCCCCCTCCATCCAGGCTTAGGAAGGTATGCATCTAAATAGACTAGGGTCCCAAAGAGCCAATACATGCAGTAGAGACAAATCCCAGTGCCATTATCATTGGCTTCTCAGTCTGCCCCAATTGTCAGCCACATTCAGGGGGTCCAGTTTGATCCCCTGCTTCTTCAGTCCCAGTCCAGCTGGCTTTGGTGAGCTCCCATTAGATCAGGCACACTGTTTCAGTGGGTGGATCAACCCCTCGTGGTCAGCAGGCACAGACACAAAGGACTTCCTTCTTTGAGTCCTTGGAGTATCCATCTCTGAAACGGCGCCAGCCATGTACAAGTGCTGTCCATGAGCTCTGATTACACCAGATAATGAAACCAAGATTCGTATCCTGAAGCAACTTACTTTAGGAATATGTAAATAAAGGAGTATATCAGAAGATGGTGACTGCCGAACAGAGGAGATAGGATGAGATTACCAAAGAATTTCTCACAGAAATGGAACATGGAGATGATTTCTTTGCTGAGGTTTCCCTTCTTCTTCAAACCCAGTTCTAACATCATCCTAGGTAGAAGCAAGACTTTCGTAGTCTTACATAGTTAAGTCCTCACCCCTCAGCCTAGCCTGGAGACTGCTGCCCTTGCCTTCAGTGCAATATCAGACAGGTGCTCTGTGTGCCTGCTGGAATGAACTCTGGGTTATTTCTAACACAGCCATCCTTTCCTGCCTCATAGGACGGTGATTTGGGAGAGAGGGAAGCTAATATTGGATGTGCTTCACTGATGCCCAGAAGCTCGTACACCTTTTTACCTCTTCCTGCTGTAGAGATGTCACAGTGCCACCACGGTGCATGGGGCATAGATGTCACAGTGCCACCACGGAGTATGGGGTGTAGATGTCACAGTGCCACCACGGTACATGAGGTTAGAGGACAAAGGTTTTCCCCACAAAGCTATGAAGAATTAGATCTGACTTGCCAGACTCTAGCTGTAGCGCTCTCTCCTCCACAATCCCAAAGCCTACTGTGAGCCTGGTCCCGGCACCATGCTGGGATTCACTGGCGGGCACATGGTATCTGCCACTACCGTGCCCACACTGTGGCTGGCAGGAAGTTCCACAGGAACAAGGTGAAAAAATACTATGTGAAGTAAATTTCTTGAAATATAATTGAATTAAATTGAGCATGCTATTAATTAACTGGTCTTTCAGCAGCCTCCTGTGTAGATTTTAATCGCCTAGTTCTGTTTGTCAGCTCTCTAATAATTGTGGGTGTCTCTCCCAACTCCACACTTATTCTCTGACACTCTCCATGTCCCCAAAGCTATGCCCAACGGAGAACTTTTCCAGAGCTCATAATGGCAGATTTCATTATCTGTGTCTTTCAATTTTCTTCTCTTCCCATTTTCCCTACCTGCCTCATTTTTCTATGTGAGATTCTTTTTAGACAGCTCTCTCATTGCTGATTTCACCCATACAAATGCATACAGAGCCCATGGAGTAATCTCAAATCCAGGGCCTTGGATCTTCTACACCGGCTCAGGTTCTAATTATCCCATCTCGGAAAGATTGGGAGGTTTCGGGGGCTATCACAATTTCTCCTGGGGTTTGTTTTTCTTTGGGGGATATACATATGATTTAAACCTTTTTTTTTGACCTGGTCTTTTACCTGGTTTTCATCTTATTAGATGTAGAAGCACTTCTGAGCCTTTCTATCCAGAACATTCACCCTAAGCAACACTTGGCCAGCATGTTCTGCCCCCTTGAAGAAACTTAACACAAGGCTATAATGACTAGCTTGCCTCCACCAAGATGGTGCCACATGGGGAAAGCGGTGTTCCTGGTCTTTTAACTGATGGTGTTTGGGAAAGAAAAGCAAATACATACAAAGACACTTGGGGGCATTTGGGCCCTGACTGTGCAGGGTTTATGGCTCCATGCTGTTACAGGGTTTTGGTCATCTTAAAACTGAGTTCTGTGATTTTTACCGTCTTCAAAGATCTGTGTCCCCTTAGTGAAAGTTGACTACTTCCCATGTTCCCTTTCTCAGTAGCTGTCAAACCACAAAAAGCCACCAGTGGCATGTGCCCCCAGATTCTATCTCGCAGATGGAACTTTCAGTAAAGGGGGTCGAGTTGCTAAGTAAATAGAATGCATTGTAAGTGTTGATAGATTTTCTGTTCTGTCCTGGCATTGTGCTCAGTGGAGGATTACCGCTGTGTGTGTTTAAATGTGACAGCTGTTTCATTCACTCCCTGGTGTGTTGGAGAAGCCGTGATAAAGCCAGCAACACGCTTTCAGAATCCTTAAAGTGAAATCTTACCGAAATTAAAAAAAAGAAAAAGAAAAAAAGAAATTGCCTCCCAACCCTCTCTATGCCCATCTTCCTGTCCATTCCTCACATGCAATATCTGACTTTTAATGTTCTGAATGAGAAATATCCATGGAAGACCTTCCACCTCTCATTGCTGGGCATCCCCTAAGCAGTCAGCTTCATTTGGTACTCTGGGTGCAGAGGGAATGCAGAGCATTTAGAAACCTTAATTAAGGAACATTTAGGAAGATAGGCTGATGAGGGGCAAGATTAGCAATGGATTTCACTGCTGCCTGCCTACGATTTTCTGTTTAATTATTACAAGAAGAGCTGCCAGCAAGGCAGAAGCTGAAGGTTTGACGGTGAACTGCGGTGCCCTGGATTTCTGTTTCATTAGATTTCATTTAATTCAGGCAAAGGAGGCAATTTCTTAGACCCTAGGATTGTTGAATGTTAACCTTCAGGCCAGAAGAATGAGAGGGAAGGAGAATGTTCTCGCCTGAGATTTCTGATTTCAAAGATATAATCGTGCCAGTGTCCCAGCCCTTCTCACTGTTAGGGGGAAATAGAGAGAGCGGAGATCCACTGTGTCCTGTGGAGGGCTTAAATGAGCTGAATAATCCATTTAAGGCTATTCCACTTGAGAGAAGGCCCAAGAATGTTCTCCCCACTAGATTTAAAGGGAACGACTTTTGTCTAGATCCTTGTAGCACCTTCTGGGATGTCTGATTTTAGCGTGTTTTAGGTGGCCCCTATTATCACTCTATTTACATAGCATGGACCTGGGAAGGACTGTGGATCAGGTGTGCATGGCATGGTGGTAAGATGGAAAGTCAGATGAGGGACTCCCTGTGGCTGCAGCTGACCATCATGTAAGTCTCTAGGATCCTGATTTTATCTTGTTTATCTATCTATCTACTCTCTCTCCTAAGCCTATGTGAAGGTCATAATTGGTTGAGGGATTCTGGACATTGAAGAAGGAATTGGGCTGAGTGTTACAGAACCTGGGAGGAGCCACTTGCCTGTGACTCAGAATCATTTAATCAATGTTCTGAAAAGTGGAGAAATAATGTTATCTATATCACAAAAAGCTGATAGGGCTGAGTAGGAAAATGGCTACTGTAACATTCAGCACAGGACAGGTTCTTAATAAATATTGGTTCGATTAAAACCCCGTACTTGTGGGAGATGAAGAAGTTCTTTCAGGGAAATTTGAACAGTTTTCTGATGCTCTCTGTGTCTATGTTCAGCTAAAATAATAAGAAACCCAAACACAAAATATCTTATTGAAGAATTAAACACACCTATAATACATCTATAAAATAAAATGCTTCTTGATAGTGTAAATGCAGGAATTACTGATACATACAATAACACAAGTACATAGGGTACGATTCTCAGTAAGTTATAAGCTGCTTTATTAACATGATGACAAATCTTAGGGACAGCCCTCCAGATATCACCTTTCATGTCTGTCTTAGGTGACAACCTCAGACAGTAACCTGCACTTTGATTTATCCTTTCCCTCAGAAAAGATAAAAAAGCATTATGCTTTGCAATTTGAAGTGAATTAAGCTAGACACAGAAGGCTACCTACTGTAGGGGTCAATTTATATGACATTCTAGAAAAGACAAAACATTAGAGACAAATTGAGATCAATCAGTGTCAAAGGGTGGATGTTAGAAGAGAGGATTGACTGAATCAGGGCACAGGGAAGGTTCCAGGTTTGAGGTACAATCGGCCTATACCATTGGTTATTACTACAGTGTTGGTTATATTTGAAGTACACTTTTTATTACATCTGAGTTATACTTTAATAAACACCCCTTTTCAATATTATGCACTCAACTGAGGACCTTGGATGTAGTAGGCAAATGTTTAACCACTAAGCCTAGCTTACTTTGTTTTCTTATTTTCTGACATATTTGCCCATGGTGACTTTGAATTCATTTTGTTTCCCTGACTGGCCTTTAACTTGTAATCCTCCAACCTCAGTCTCCCAACCCAAGAAGATGGGGTTTCAGACATGCATCAATAGGCTCGCCATTGAACATTTTAATGGCAAATATCTATTTTTTTCTTGCTTTCCTTACTTTCTAGAAAGATATGAGTCCTCCTAGTTTGAAATGCTGAGGGACTCCCAGCAGCATCCTTAAAACTTATGGTCCCTTGAATCTTTAGTGCATCCCCATAGACATGGGGGAGTCTGAATTATCTGTGATGTTTCTCTATAAGCACAGCTGACTTTTTCTGTGGAGGTGTCTTACTGTTTTGGGTAGAAGTTCAAAGATGTCTATGTCCCCCAATCACCACCCTTTCTCCTGAAAGCAAATGGAGAAGTAAAAAACAGAAAGAAAGAAAAAGGGTATATGAATGATTAAGAGTGATGGCTGGAGAAAGGGAAGAAAAAGGGACAAAATTGGGGAAGGTAGAGGAAAGAAAGGAAGGTAGGAAGGAAGAAAGGAAGGAGAGGCAGGGAGAATGGAAGGAAGGAGGAAAGAAGAAGAACTAGAAGGAAGAAAAGAAAGTGGTAGGCCTGGGGAGGAGAGAAAAGGAAACTATGATCCATTTTCAGTGAAAAAAGCTAAACCAGAGTGAGTTTGTATGGATCTCTTACCATAAAGATGACAAAGCTCTTGATTGAAGAAGATCCCATAGCTAACCTTTACATTACTGCCATAAGTTGGGTCTCCTCAAACTTATACAAAGTTTTCCTTCTGTGGACCCATGGAGTCATTAACTCTGATACTTAAGCTCATAGCAATGAGTGAGGAGTGAGGCTTATGTAAATCCTCCAATATTTGGACCACTTACTATATTCCTTCCAGTGTCTGTAGACTTAAAAGGGGAGGCACAGCAAGGAAACCAACATAGTTAGGGAGAAACTAGAATACTCACCACACAGCAATGGAGTCCAGGGTGTTGGTCCATAATGTCTGCCACACAACAATGGAATCCAGGGTGTTGATCCAGAATGTCCATGGCACAGCAGTGGAATCCAATCCACAGTACTGATCCAGAACATTCACCACCTAGCAATGGAATCCATGGTGTTGATCCAAGTTACAAACACAGAGCTCTCTAAACATGTGTAAACCTTTAGACTGGGCGTTAGCTCAGAAAAGGTCACAACCTAATCTGTAGAGATATCAGGGTCTCAAAAATTATTGGGGGCTCTTGGGAGAGAAATCAATAGGAGTCTAGTGCCGTACCTTCATGAGATCTCTATGTTAGCCAGAAAATTCGGTCATGAAAACATATTCCTGTTGTTGATGCCATTGTATCACCAGCTTCTAGGCAGGGACATCATACTATGCCGTGCACATTATGTCTAATGAGTCCATCTGAGATGTGATGCCAACAGTAAGAAGAGTGCGGTGATAACAGGCCAGCTGTGGCCTTCTGTGGGCCTGGAAGGATGGGTCATTTTGGAGAAGGCATTTCCTATGTGAGGATGCTCACCTCTGACCCTCAGCTACAGGGGCCCTATTCATGGTAATGAAATGTTGAGGAATGCTTTCTTGCAACACAGACACTGCTCTAACGATGGTGGGAGGCTGCTTCCACTCAACAGTGGATGTTCAGTATTTAATAACATGCAGTGGTCAGCAAAAAGACCTTCTCTATGCTGGCCAACCCTTTCTACCATGTGTACTGTGAATCTGGGTAGACTAGTCCCTCCAAGCGCAGAGATAAATTTGATTCTTAGCAACAAGTTTTTATGAGGTCCCTAGACCTGAGTTTTCCAGTGGGTGACATGGTAAAACTGCAAGGGATTCTGCAAAGGTAAGAGAAGAGGACCTGTGGGCAACGTGGTTGTTCACACCTTTCTCAGAACCAATGAAGAAACCAAAGTCAACAGCCAGCAATGAACACAAAAAGCAGCTGTCCCTTCCTGCTGGGGAAACTGAACTGCTTTCTATGAGTTGGACAATGGCATCTCTCTGGAGACAAAAATGTGTAGAAATGGAACAACCCCATTTTCTCTCAAAGTCAAAAAGGACTTCATGACAGAGTCTTACTGAACAGGGACAAAACTTCATAGATCTTTTAATTTTTAGATTTCCTCTGTTTTATTAAAAATAATGATCTGTGCACTGAACACATAGGACCTGCTAATTTTAATTGGGAAATAGAACCCAAGAAGAGGATGAAACTAATAGAAAAATTCACACAGCTCCCTTTGATGGTAGGTGGAGACTCAGAACTCCAGTGAGCAGAGACAGAAATCTTTAAAGCATCCGGGGGAATGGGGGGCATGCTGGAAAAGGCAGCAAGTACTTTTATTTGCCATGTTTAAAACTAAGGAAAAAAATCACATTAGCGAGTCCAATCAATGCTATGTGATTCTACACAACTCATGGAGGAGATGAGTTTCAACAGAACATCAGAGTCTCAGCCTGTGTGATATTTTATCAGTGACTTGATAAACAGTCAATCAGTCATTGCTTCTCCTCAGAAAGGTAGGTGATGTGTTAAATGAATAGAGTGGAAAGCCAAAGAGATCAAATTAGCAGTATTGATGTCAACTCTAATGAGATAAGGTTTAGTAGATGCAAGCTTAAAGGTCCCTAATAAAGTACAAAAGTACAATCTCACTTCTTCCTGATGAGTGAGATAAGGTTTATTGGCAACCTCTGGGGCATAAAAAAAATAAGCAGCAACATTAAACATAGAAATATCTAATGTCATAGAGCAATGTAAATAAAAAGCCGATGTATTTCCAAAAACTGCCCATCCTAATGAAATTTTAGTAACAGGAAGATGCTGACCCCATTCTGTGCTGATTGGATTAGTCTGAAACACCAGACATTATCTTAAAAGATTATATATAAAGAGATGTATCAGTAAACAGGACACATTTAAAGAATAGGATACATTTGTATTCTTGCAAATCTCTTTTAATAACAGGCTTCATAGAGGACAACAGAATTCTCATGTCAGCTTTTGTATTCAGTCTCAAACTCTGTAGTTGGAAAAGGGTGTCTTTTAATAGCCTTATAAATAATTATAGACGTCTTCTTTGATGCCACACAAAACTTTAGAAAGTCTTAGTTTCTTAAAGGTTAATTGCAGTGAAAATCCCAGACTGTGTATGAATGTTTCATAATCCTACACTAAAATCCACTGGCCTTATTCTTGCTCTTGTGACTTCATACCTCCTGGCAAACCTCTCCTTGTCTCTCTCCCACCCCTAGCTCTCCAGTTTCACACGAGAGCATTCTAGTTTCTTCTAGCAGGGCTTTTTATTTCAATTTGAAGTCAGCATTTATATATGTTCTGCACAATTCTCTATAAAGTAACCAATAATCAGACAATGAAATAAAAACTAATCCCACCACAACATCACTACAAACTGACATGCATAGGGATCAGTTTGACAAAAGCTGTGTGAACTATTCATTGAGAACTATGAGAACATTGAGGCGAGCAGTAAGAAGGATAGAGATAAGCAAGTACTACGAACCAAAAGAGACTATGATTTTAAAGATTGCAATCTCCCCAAGGTGATGAGCAGATTCAACACACTTCCAGTGAGCTTACAACAACCTACTTTACTTTTTCTTTTTCTTTGAGACTGCATTTCTTGCTATGTAGACCAGGCTACCTTCAAACTCAAAGCATTAACCCTCTGACTTCCAAATGTCGAGATTAAAGGAGTGTGACACCATTCCTGGACAACGTACTTACAAAATAATTTCATCAGTTGACTATAAAATATATATGGAAATATTTAGAATTCAGAAAACCTAAAGAAACTTTAAAAACTAGAAGCAAAAATTAACTTTAAGATACTATAAAATTACATTAGTTTAGAAAGTATAGTAAATTAATAAGCACAACAAAACAGAAATAATTTTAAAAAGAGACCAACAGTTTTTAAACTCACTTAGTAACAGAGTGAGATGATTTCTGAACCTGGCTAATTTCAGCTAACATAATGTCCCCTAAACTCATTTTCATGTTACTGCTGGTAACAGGGCTCCACAATTTTTGTTAGCTATAAGGTTTTAAAAAAAACACTATCAACAATATTAAAGCTATTACAAAAATTTGGTAACCATGTACAATTTACAAATATCTAATACCTGTCAATTTTTAGAAGGTTATATAACTGAAGAGGCAACACGCATCACAACACAGAAGAACTATACAGAAGCTATTTCTTATGCAAAAATAAAAATCTTTGGGTTAGTAGAATAAACCAAAGTGGTAATTTGTGTTTTCACTTAAAAATTTTCCCATGATGTATTTTGATTGTATTTTTTCTTCTACACCGGTTTCTTCCAGGTTCTCTTCATTTCCCTACCTACACAGCTTCATGCACCCCCCCCTCCCTCTCTCTCCTTCTTCTCAAAAAAATCTGTCTTCTCTAAAAAAATCAAGAGGACAAAAATACCCAAAACACCCCCCAAAAAACAATAAAACAAAAAAGCTGGAGACAATTTCATTTTAGCCGGGTACTTCTGGCCTTGGGGACTGCTCTGGAGTGAGGCGGATATTCTCAATGGACACTCCACTGGAGAAAACTGGTATTGTCCTAATACAGAGAAGCCAGTATTAGAACACACATGTAAATAAACCTTTTTATAAAGGGTGGGAAGGTATATGAAGCCCCCTATTCTCCATTTTAAACAGTTTACCGTTAATTTCAGGAGCCTCATAGCTGACGAGTATTCTGTTGTGGTATAGGCTATATTTTCTTTATCCACTCAAGTGACTATAGTTGACAGCAATATCCTACACATTAAATAGACTAGATAGAATGTTCTTATGAGAAACAAATGAGAATGATGGCTAGAATAATTGCTTAAATTTGAATATTACTTGATTCCCCATAACTGTGCAGTTATTGCAGGCCAATGAACAATAGACGATTCAAAGCTCCACAGTCTGAGTTGAACTTTGAAGTCTTTTTTTTCCCGCGTGTCCTCAGTGTGTGCACTTGCGCACCCGGGGGAGGGAGGAGGGTGAGTGGGGGAGTGGGAGGGGAATGGGAGGAGGGGAGGAAGTGTAAATTTTTTAATGGAAAGAAAGAAAGAAGGAAAGGAAGGAAGAAAGAAAGAAAGGAAGGAAGGAAGGAAGGAAGGAAGGAAGGAAGGAAGGAAGGAAGGAAGGAAGGAAGAGAAAAAAGAAACACAACCACAGTCTCTATGAAGACACAGTTAGCAACATCTATGAAAATTCTAAGCAAATGCCTTTACCAGCAAGCCCAAAATAATATTTTATCCCCTGGCTTAGATTGTCCACCTGCAAGAGAATGTTTTCGAAACTGTTTCCTGTACCATTGTTAGCAAAAATAAAGCACTGAACACAAACAAGCTCAGGTCTTGTCTGTATAATGAAACTGAAGCTTGGCAGAATGCTTGCCTAGCATGAAGGAGGCTCTGCGTTCAACCTCTCTGAAATCACACACACACACACACACACACACTGGAATTTTGTGAAGTTGTGTGTACTTTTTTTAAGAGCACATTTTCTATTCATGGCTTCAGAAAGATCTCTAAAGTGTACTGAGAAATAGAAGGCAAACGTGTACATATGAGGTGTTAAGAATACAGACTTACATGCATGTATTCGTACATGCGTATATCTGGAAGAAGACATAAAAACTTTGAAGTCTTATTCAGGTTTTTATGCCATGGGGTCATTTAGAAGACACGGACTTCCTAATTTATTTTCAACTTTCAAGTTTGCTACAGTTTGTTATCAGACACACACACACACACACACACACACACACACAAATTCACCACTATTAGAGTTATGGAAAGCTTCTGGTAAAACTTTGCAAAAATTCTGTTTTCTTTTGAACGTTGCAATTGTATCACTGTTGACGACTGTTGTCCTTTTTTCTTGAAATTACAGGCTTACTCCATTTTTTTCAAGGTCAAATACTCAGGTTGAGCAACCATAGTTTACCTGTCTATCATTCTTTCAAGAAACAAAATGTTTTGTGAAAGATGTGGCTTGTTCAGTTTACAGCTCCAATGACTACATGGTATTTCTTCCAGAACATTCTCAGAGTTGGGGTATGCAATAAAATGTTTTATGTTTATTTCCCACTTTCTCAATTATAATATTCTAAAAAGGAATGTAACCGAGGATCAAGATTCAGTAAAATTAATATTTCCTTTATTCCTTAGGATCAATCTCATATGAAATTACCCTCTGGAAAAGGCAGTGCAAAGGGCATGGCAATAGAGTTCAGTACCCGGCATCATTCTTGTTGGACCGCCAATGCCAACATCACTTCTTAGGCAGGTAGGTTGGTCATTTTGAAGGAATGGTTTTAATTTTATGTACTCCTGAGGTCTGTCAGGAGGCTACACGTTATACTTTGGGAATTACTGCTACACGATATCATAGCTTGAGAACCTGCAACCTAGCATTTTAAGAAGAGAGAGAATGTGCAGTTGGGTAGGTCAGGAGGAAAGAAAAACTAGGGAGGAGGTGAGCGAGGAGAAAAACAATCAAAATATATTGTATGATAATAATTAGATAAAAAGACTACCTTGCCTCTATGCTTTGTGACTGTAGAGTTGGATATTCTTGATCTTTCCTATGCCTCTCACTCTGCTCATTCCATTCCTGTCTATATATATATTCATTTTATATACCAACCCTAGTTCCCCTCCCTCCCTTTCTCCCCCTCTTCTCCCCACCCCACTCACCATTCCCCATTCACTCCTCTGATGGGGTAAGTCCTCCCTTGGGGAGTCAACAAATTCTGACATACCAAGTTGAGGCAGGATAAAGCTCCTTGCTCCCATATCAAGGCTGAGCACAATACCCCACCATAGGGAATAGACTCCAAAATGCTAGTTCATGCACCCGGGATAGAGCCTGGTCCCATTGCCAACGACCCTCAATTATATCAAGCCTTATAAGTTTTGCCCACATTCAGAGAGGCCAATATCGTCTCACGCAGGTTCCCCAGATGCCAATTTGGAGCCTGTGAGCTCCCACTAGCTATCTCTGTGGTTTTCCCCATCATGACTTTGACTACCCCCACTTTGCTCATATGATTCCTCGTCCCTTTCTGACTGAACTCCAGGTGCTCAGTACAGTGCTTGGCTGTGGGTCACTGCATCTGCTTCCATCAGTTACTGGATGTAGGTTTTACAATGACAATTAGGGTGGTCACTAATCTGATAATAGGGGAAGGCCAATTCAGGCTCCCTCTCCACTATTGCTAGGAGTCTTAGTTGGGATCATTCTTGTGTATTTCTGGGAATTTCCCTAGCACCAGGTTTCTCCCTAACCCCATAATGGCTCCCTCTATCAAGATTTCTCTTTCATTGCCCTCCCCTAACTTGGCCATCTGGAATCTTCACACTTCTATCCCCCAGCCCCTTTTTCCTACACCAAATCCATTTTTTAACATAACTTTCCAATGTACAGTTCTTCCCCAGTCTCAAGTCCGTTTTTTATTTGATTTAGTAAGAAAAGAAACAAAGAGGAAAGAAATGCAAGAGGAAAGCTTGGGTTTCATGTCTGTTCTAGGAAAAAGCTGTATAGCATGGTATTGATTCAAATGAGTAGAGATCCCATGCTGTGGATCTCTGAGGTATGCTCTCCCTGGGCCATGTGAGGTGTTGGAATCTTTTTTTTTTTTTTTTTTGGAAGCATCAGAAATTCCTAACAACTTTTTTTGCTTAAAGATTTTATTTTTATTTTATTGTGTATATATGAATATTTGTGTGTGTGTACATCAGCTGTGTGCCAGTATGTAAAGGAACAGAAGATGTCAAATACCATGGAGCTGGCACTACAAACTAATATGAGCCACCCAAAGTGGATACTTGAACTGATCTTAAGTCCTCTGAAAGAGCCGCAAAAAAAATCTTAACTGCTTAGCCACCCCTCCAGTTCTCTAGAAATACTTTTTGAAATGAATTTTCATAGACAGAACACATGGAGCTTCTCAGTCAGCGTATCTTTGGGGTGAAAATCAAAGAATCAGGCATATGTGGTGTATAAAAATCACATGGCTTTAACCTACATATTGGTAAAAACCCATCACCCTGAAATATAGGTTAAGCAAATGTATTATGAGAAAATCACAGCTGAGCCTGACCATACTGGGTCCATGCGTTTGGACAATGTTAAGCAAAGCTTCATGCTTCAGATACCATGGTTGGGAGAGGGGGTGATGGGCTTAGAAACAGTCCTGAGGCTAGTCACGGGAGAACACACATTCCATCTTACTTGGGCAGTGGAGGGAGAAATTTCCCTAACCCCAGGAGCTCTTTCCTTTGCTGTGGACGTCTCTATTCAGCACTGCTTCACTCTCCAGCAAGAAACAGGTGAACGACAACTAAGATGCTGAGAGAAATGGCTTAGGAGACCAACAGCTGTCCACATGAACCCGTCAGAGTTGTAATTGCTACTTTCTTTTCACCACTTTAACTTCAGTCACTCATGGAAGAACACTTAGAGTGGAAAATCTATTAATATCGAGGCTGGGGACTGGCGGGGAGCACATACTCTACACAGGGAGGTTTCCCCGCTCCCTGCTTTCTCAGAGTTGCATCTCAATCTGCTGAAGACATTGTAAAGAAACCAGGAAAGCTTCTTCCCTTGTTGCTTTAAAACGGCACAACATGCCCTGTTCCTGACCGATGCATGGGCCTAGTTCTTTCAAAAGAGCCTTTGGTGATGGGTTCCAGCAGGCCCAGCCTGATAGATCTGAACACTGACGGGGTAATCACCACATTACAGTCTGGTGCTGCCTTACCAGAATATGCCGCATCAGGCTCAGCTCCTCTGTTTGTTACGGAGTTGCACACTTTGTACAGGGCCCACTCCAACTCATATACAGACATCACCCTATGATTATGTTTTGTAGTTTTAACCACCAAGGAAGTGAGTCCTCTCCAGCTAGCTGCAATTTAGCCAGGCTGCAATAGTATGTCATCTTAGTACGGCACTAGCTGGCACATGGGAGTGTATTTTTTTCATGTGAAACATGAGATGTTTCCAACATTTAAGAAAATCCACTTTATGTTATTTGAATGTCTCATTAAAAGAACTAAAGAAAAACAAATGCCAAAACCAGGCAAATACTCCGCAAAATGTGAACCAACTCTAATTAATGATAAATAACATCTGTTCAAAGTATGTTACAGTATTTGCTGCTTAATGAAGGAACACATTCTGAGAAAGGCATCAGGCAGTGATCATCCAGCGTGTGTAGTGCAGCTTGTACTAAAACAACCCTGGACAGTAGACTGTTGTTCATCCAGACTACAGGGTATATGGAAAACAAACACGTTCAAAATATTGCTCCTATAATTCATTATAAAAAATAGATACACATATATGCACACACATTTTTATCCTTCTGATACATGCATACATGCACACACATACATATGCACGCACATGGGTCATAATAACACAGGATTAATCAAGGTTAAGGGGATATGATAGAGTCAAAAGACATAGCAAACCAGAGATGAATGATTTCTTCCAGTACAAAAAAAATACTGTATTAGATATTTGCTAAGGAATATACTCTCAAATAATGATCTAAATAAAAGTATAATGAAGTAATTAGATAAGCCAAAACATTGTTGCCATTATTAGATCTATGCACAGCTTTGTGAGTGACTAAGTTTGGTGGTTTTATTTGGTTGGCATTGCCCCAAGCATGTGGACAATGCATTCAGTTGTGTGTACGTGGCCATGGCACAGACATATGACAAGAAATTTTCAGACCTTCTTTATATGGGACCATCACCAAAGATGTGGGTCATTGTTAACCCTAGTATTATTATATAGCACTTGAATTCATTGGCCTAAGGGAAAACATTTCATAGTTGTTGCTCATTTAAAGATCTTGATTAAGGAAATTGTAGTAATGTTACATATTTTGAAAAAATAAATGAAAGCATAGACTGTAATTTGAAGAAGCTGCATAGCTCATGGGTGCTAAAAGTCTACAAAAGCCATACATTAAGGAAGTCACCATGTCACTATACAGCTCCCACTCTAGGATGACTATCATGACTTTTGTTCCATATTTTAGCCTTAGAATATACATATTAAATGTAAATTTTAATTCAGGTGTATTTTATCCATGATGACAAGTTTCTCTTGAAACTGCTTCTTAATAAAAGTTTCTGGAACATCTGAAATCCAAAGTAGTCTATATTCCTCTCCAAGGAGGTGAACACAGGAAGAACATGAATTCAAGTTCATCCTTGGATACACATGAGTCAAAAACAGCTTGGGGTTTGTAAGACTGTGTTAACAGTCTTTGTGTGAGATCTCCCTGGGTTCTTGACCCACCAGTCACACTTTCCTCTCAGTAACAGCGAGATTGATGAAACATACACTATTTGTTGGCTTTAGTTTGCCAATATACATGGGACTTAACAAAATATATTGTCTTACAAGGAACTATCACTTTGTCATTTTATTCATTTTTTTCCAGTGGAGTCATTAGCTCTGTGCTAGAACTAGTGGTTGTTGTGTTATGCCCACTTTGCAGGACCCACAATATGACCACTCAGAGTCAGATCTGAGGCAAATACAACAGGGACTTTATTGAGGCAGGTTCGAACCTGGACTACCGCTCAGCAACCCACACAGTTGGAGTCAGAGAATGGCCATGGGTGTTTAGAGAGCAGGGTTTATAAAGGGAAAGAACTACAGTCAGGGTAAGATATCTGAAAGTACATCTGGGAACAGTCAGGATATCTAAGTAAGCTGAGTGGTCCATGCCCAGAATAAGGCTCTGGGCCTCCACCCAGGCAGTTTGTGTTTTTCTAGGAACTGAACTGAAAGGTAATTCACCAGCCACTGGCTTTCTGTGAGATGATATTAACAAAATGAATTTAGTCTAATTTTATTCTTAGAGTTGTAGCCTAGATTCTTGGACTCTCACGTTCTCACTTTCTGTCTCACAGGAAGCTACACTTTGCCTGCTAGCCCTGATCTAGTTCAAAGCCTCCTGTCAGGAGGCTTTCATGTGATCAAACTGTTTTCCTTGTCTCTAGAAGGAAAATAACAAGCAGTCTGCTTTTCTTCTTCTATATGGGTTCCTCATTTTCTGGGTTCTGTTTGAAGTTTCTGTTGCTGATTCACCTGTTCATCTTGAGAGCTCTAGGGACCTCCATGGTCTGTATTCCACAATTGACATGAGATGCAGACTCAGGATCATATCTACACTCACACTGTCTGTGTGAACTGCACTGTGGTAAAGTCTCATACAGAAGAGACCTGTCAAGCATATGTGTAAGCTCATCAGCCTGGGAAATCTCTGTCACTGGACTTTGCCATGCATGAGTCATGAGCTTTCTCCCTTGTTCTTGCATCCCTCACTCTGAAGGAAACTGGCTGTTAAGCATATGTTAACATGGACATTCCAGAAACCCTATGAGGGTCAATGTAACAGAGATGAGGCCTTTAGCCAGCATTCTATACTCAAATGCTGCTGAATGAAGGTGTCACCTTGACAACAAACATTGTAACTGCAATCAGACTCCTGGTGACTGTTACTTTGCCACTGCAATGCTTCCAAAGCTCTACTGAATACATATCAAGACACACACATTTAGAAACAATCATATAGCAACAGATTACAGTCAGTTCTCAATCATCAACTAGAATTGTTGGTATGGGAAATCCTTTTGTATATGTGTGGGCTTTATTTTATTTTTATTTATTTATTTTTTGTGTGGCTTTTATTGGTTAATAAATAAAGAAGCTGCTTGGGCCCATGATAGGGAAGAATAGAGCTAGGTGGGGAAAACT
Source organism: Chionomys nivalis (assembly GCF_950005125.1). Classification (NCBI taxonomy): domain Eukaryota; kingdom Metazoa; phylum Chordata; class Mammalia; order Rodentia; family Cricetidae; genus Chionomys; species Chionomys nivalis. The sequence continues at coordinate 33,390,056 of NC_080089.1, read as the reverse complement.
AGACTGAATGCTGGGAGAAAGAAGGCAGAATCAGGGAGGCGCCATGTAGCTGCCATAGGAGACAGACACATTGGAACTTTGCTGGTAAACCATGAGCCTTGTGGTAAAATACAAAATAATAGAAATGGGTTAATTTAAGATGTAAGAGCTAGCTAGAAACACACTTAAGCTATTGGCCAAACAGTATTGCAAACAATATAGTCTGTATGATTACTTTTGGTCTGGGTAGCTGGAAATGAACAAGCAGCTTCCCTCAACAGTTTGACACCCACCATCTGTGGCATGGATCCACATAAGACCTAAAAAAAAAAAAAAAAAAAGCTTAAAAAAGGGGACTTCTAGAGCCACAAAAACTGGAGCCAAACATGGCTTCTTCGTAGCTGCTTTTTTTTTTTTTTTTTTTTTTTTTTTTTTTTTTTTTTTTTTTTTTTTTTTAGATAGGCTCTGCTTGCTGGTGGCAAACAGAGGCATGGCAGCTCCTTTAAGAGAAGTCCTCCTAATTCATCATTAGCAGCAAAAAAAAAAAAAAAAAAAAAAAAAAAAACCAAAAAAACAAAAAAAAAACAAAAACCATGTAGCTTCAAAATGGTGGCTTCTTGGTTTGTGTTAGTTGGAGGAACAACTCTGGCTCTTTCAGGAGACTGAGCATATGAATGGGATTTGTAAGCAGGATGCTACAAACTTGCTTAATGGTGACATAGACCCACTGTGATCCTGGAGCTGGAGTATCCTGCATAGCTCTCAGAGACAGTGAACATGTTCTTGCAATGTCGTTCTGGGAGGAGTCAATAGGCAGGAATGCAGAGTTGGTCCTACCCACACCAGTTTAGCATTTTAAAAAAATAAAAGCCGGGCGGTGGTGGCGCACGCCTTTAATCCCAGCACTCGGGAGGCAGAGGCAGGTGAATCTCTGTGAGTTCGAGACCAGCCTGGTCTACAAGAGCTAGTTCCAGGACAGGCTCCAAAACCACAGAGAAACCCTGTCTCGAAAAACCAAAAAAAAAAAAAAAAAAAAAACAAAAAACAAAACAAAACAAAAAAAAAATAAAAGCACTCCAGGTCAGAAAATAATTATAGACACCAATAAAGATAAATTCAGATGAAAACGACCTCTAAATGGGTCACAGTGTTGGATAAATGTACATAGGTTTGGGAAAGAGAAAAAAGAATATAGACATTCATAAAAAGAAGTAAAGGAGAAATGAAAAATAAGCCACATAAATATAGAATATACACAGAGAGTCTGTATAATATATATTATTGCATTTTCTTCAAATTTTTTGGCTGTGAATGAGCTAAATACAGAGAGACATTTCATTGTATGGGCTGCTAAGATAAGCCAACATATATATTTTAAAGATATCTTGACTTCAAATTTTGAGTCTAAGGATATATTGCTTTGGAAAAGAGGTTCTGCTTTTATTTCCACAGAGGATGAGAACCTGTGGGTTCCTTACATACTAATGTGGTTTGATGGACCAAGATCCCCCAAAAGATCTCTATGAACCCCTAAAGTGAAAATACTTTGCCAAACAAAAAGCAGGGAGCAGTTTGGAGATAAGTATTCCAAAATTTACAAATGTTGTTTATAAGTGTTTATATTTAAAGGGGGATATGATATAGAAAGAGATGAATACTTTACATTGGTATGAGTCTTGGTCTATTGATACACATTTAAGGTCAATTTTGTTATATGTATATTTCTGCTCTTGATTAAGGTATAGTGCTTGTGCAACTCAATTAAAATGTAATATATAATTAAGGAATACAGGTTAATAGTCATCTATAACAGTCAAGCTTGTAGTTATGTTAAGTAGGTTTTCTAGATGTACAAAGATGGATAGATATTTTTCAAATCTTTCAGAGACTAACAGAATGTGGCAATTAAAATGTTTTAAAATCTTAGGACATTTCATGACATTGAGACGCATCTGCTTCTGGCAGCACCAGTTTACTTCAATAGGCTGATGGGCATCAAAGAGGCTCCTAATGGAGTTTGGTAGTCATTCGGCCAAGAAACTGCTCTTGCCTGGAATACTTGATGTTATGCTTTATGAACTAGACATGCAGAACTCACAGAAAAATGACTGTTGAACTTCCCTAAAACTGAGACTGTTCTTTGGGGTCCTGCTTCATGAAAGAGTCTGCTAGACATTCTGTAGGAAACAGAATAAAGTGCCTAACAAACTGCCCATATAGGTGGAACTGTCTTTGAAATTCCCTGCCTCATGGAAAAGTCTGTCAGATGCTATGGGTCTATAGGCTAAAGATGGATCCTCCAATGATACAGAAGAACTTTGGTTGACTATCCAGGCAGTGATATGTCTCTGTCAATTCTAGAGTTTTAGAAGTTGCTTATAATGTATTCCCTGTTTACTTAGTTAATAGTATATATTTCTAGAGTCTTTGATGGAGTTGAAGAATAGATAGTTATAGTTTTTCTTAGTTATGATAAAAGATAAAGTAGATATAAATATTATAACTGTAATTCTTGCTTGATACCTGTCTTGTTTATGTACTTTTACTATGCTAAAGTAAAAACATTTTTATATATTTGAACAGAAAAGGGGAAATGGTGTGAGAAGTCCTTCTGTATATGTGTTGCTTTTATTGGTTGGTGAATAAAAAGTTGCTTGGGCCTATGATAGGGCATAATAGAGCTAGGCAGAAAAACTAATGCCAGGAAAAAGAAGGTAGAGTCAGGGAGGTGCCATGTAGCTGCTGTAGTAGACAGATGTACCAGAGCCTTGCTGGTAAACCATTAGCCTCATGGGAAAATATAAAATAACCGAAATGTCTTAATTTAAGATGTAAGAGCTAACTAGAATACGTCTAAGCTATTGGCCAGACAGTATTGCAAATAATATAATTTCTGTGTGACTACTTCAGGTCTGGGTGGCTGGAAATGAACAGGCAGCCTCCCTCTACAGTTGTTGGTGCATCTTTAGAACTAATTTTCTATAATCATGGAAGTCTTTTCTATTACTCTTCCCTCTGGGAAAGGAGTGAAACAAGCCTTTTCCTTACTCCTCAATCCATGTATAAAGCTGAAGCCATTGAAATGATGTATATAGGAAACTAATTTCTTTCCTAACAGGCTTTAGTAAGTTCTCTCTCTTAATCATTTTGACTACTGGCTAATTTTGAACATATTGTTGCAGAAACAGATCTTGAGAAGTTTCTTCTCTGTCATGGGAAGATGCTCATAGATTGCAAGTAAGATACATCTGTTTGGAATTCACCCATTAAGAACAAGGTTAAATTATGTATCTAAGTGATGAAAAGTTGCCTTGTACAAGTGATGTCCCATCTCAAAGCTTCCATTTTTAAGTTTCCAATGGGAATATTATTTGTGCTAGCAGAAATTGTGCAAATATTGGGTGATAAACTTTTAAAACTGTATCTTAGAAATGACAAAGCTATATAGGTAATGGGAATTTAATAAATGATGGCTTCCATTAATAGTAAAAGGAGACCTGGGACAACAGATACAAGTGAAAGGCTAACTCATTTTAGAATAAAGATTTTTGATTGGATTGCTTTGATTCTGAGGGTATGGACATCTGATCCATAAATGGACATGTCATGAGGATCATTTCTGCCTCAGGTCCCAAGAGTGACTTGCAGCTCAACAATAGAAATAGATGGGTCAGTAGAATTAGAATGGGTCAGGGAAATCATCCTAAGTGCCAGAAGTGGAATAGGGAAATAGTTGGAGGGAGATCAGACTAACTATAGCAGAAGTGGGGAGATGGCAGTGCTGTCAAGTTGGTTTAATGGGTAAAGGTACTTACTACCAAGTCTGATGACCTGAGTTTGGTCTGTGAAACTCAGACTAGAAAGAGAGAAATGGCTCATAGCAAGCTTTCCCTGACCTTCACATTCATGCTGTGGTATGTGTATTTCATCCCCAGATTAATAAATGGAGGAGAAAAAAAGCTTAAAAAGAAATAGGGCCTATGCAATAAGTGATGCTATGGGAGAAGACAGGAAAAGCCCTTTGCTGTGACCTTGATTTGATTTCTCAAGCTCAGCACTACAGATATTTTGAGCATAATAGTCCTTCTTTTAGAGGACTGTTAATAATACCATCTGTCTTAACCAATGACTGCTTCTGGCACCTCCCCATCCCTTCACAACATCCACAAATACCACCAGATATTGCTAAACATCCTACAAAAAGGTGTGAAAATCATCCTTGGTTGAGAATCACTGATTTTAGTTAGTCCAACAGCTTCACCTTTGCTGACAAGATCACTGCAGTTGAGAAACATGATGTTACTGGGCCAAAGACACATAGCATAATGCTAAGAAGCCAGGTCTAGAGATTTCTAGTGTGCTCTCTTTATTTAAATGCTTGAAAGTTGGACAAGTATTCTCTTTCATAAAAAAATGAAGGGGTAAGAAAAAAATTACTAAAGAGCTGGGGCTCAGATAAGAAGAATCACAAAGCTACCTTTTCAAAGAGCAATTAGTGTGAGTGCTAATGAGTTGACATTAGAAAGTTTCAGCACAGTATAGGGAGCTCATAAAAATAACAGAAATATGCTTCTTCCTTCTCCTGATCATACATTGGACTTAATTCTGTAGGCTGTAGGAGGACTGTAGGACACTTTTTATAGTTTGGTAACATGATCATCATGGAAAAATGACATTCTGCCTAATGCTTGCCTCTCTTGCTTTGCTGCGGGAAAGTGTCCTAACTCTTGGGGACATATGCCCTAAGGATTGGCACACTTCCTGTTCCCTAAATGTCCTTAATTATCATTTCTACTCACCAACGAGGCCACTCTCTCCAGAAAATATCAGGATGTAATGAGCCCAATGTTGAGTCATTAAAACAAATGTCAGTGTGGTCTAGCAAGGTGGCCTGGCAGGGAGGGGGAAGGCAGAGTCACTGGATACCCTTAAATACATCCCAATTTTGAACAATATAGCTGCATACCTGATAGCTGCCTGAATGTACACCATCGGTAGCTGGTCACCCTTCAGTGCCTCCTGGATGGGGTCACCAAGGGCTGGAACACACTTTCTGAATTGAAGCAGTGGACTGTGAAATAGGAATTACTGACAGCTCTTAAGTATATCAAGAGAACAGCCCCATTCCTTGATAGAGAGTCACTAATAGACATCCAGAAACCTATAAAGCAGACAATTCCTCTCTATCATCCTAGTTAAATCAATGTAGTTATATTACCCTCATCATTTTCCCTTTAACGTTTATTACATTTTGCCACAGTAATTTATTTTTCCATATCCATCAGGCGATTAAAGACTTTATTCTGAAGATACACATATCCTTGTGACCTAGCTGCAACTGACCCAAGCTGTACAGAAAAAAGTTATTCTCTCTCTCTCTCTCTCTCTCTCTCTCTCTCTCTCTCTCTCTCTCTTTCTCTCTCTTCGTCTTCTCTCAACACACACACACACACACACACACACACACACATACACACACACACACACACACACTTCCAGCGGGGATTAGTGATTAGTGTTCTATCATTACATATAATAGCCAATCTTGCATATTTTGATCTTGTATTTCTAAGGACTGAGACATTTCTTTTAAATTGTTTTCATTGAGCTATATATTTTTCTCTGCTCCCCTCCTGTCCTCTCCCCTTCCATTCTACCTTCTTCAATGATCCCCATTCCCATGCTCCAACTTTAATCAGGAGATTTTGTCTTTTTCTACTTCCCAATGTAGATTAGATCCATGTATGTCTCTCTTAGGGTCCTCTTTGTTGTCTATGTTCTCTGGGATTGTGAATTGTAGGCTTATTTTTCTTTGCTTTATGTCTAAAAGTCACTTGTTAGTGAGTACATATTATATTTGTCTTTCTGGGTCTGGTCTACCTCATTCAATATGATGTTTTCTACATCTATCCATTTGTACACAAATTTCAAGATGCCATTTTTTCCCATTGTGCAGTACTCCATTTTGTAAATGTGTTAACTGAGGTTTCTGTCCTGCCCAGTTCCACAGTTGTTAAGTCCCAAAGAATCACACAGAGGTCTACATTAATTATAAGCTGATTGGCTCACTAGCTCAGGCTTCTTATTAACTCTTACAACTTATTGTACTTGTCTCTGTTAGCCATGTGGCTTGGTACCATTTTTGGTGAGGCAGTCACTGATGTGGGGGGTCTTCTGTTTTGTGTTGATTTCATTGGTTAATAAAGAAACTGCCTTGGCCATTTGATAGGCCAGCTCTTAGGTGGGTGGAGTAGACAGAACAGAATGCTGGGAGGAAGAGGGAAGTGAGGCAATTGCCATGCTTCACCTCTCTGGGTCAGACGCCTTGGATCCAGCCACCAGGTCAGACATGCTGAATCTTTCCCAGTAAGCCACCACCTCGTGGTGCTACACACATTAATAGAAATGGGTTAATTATGCTGTGAGAGTTAACCAAGAAGAGGCTAGATATAATGGGCCAGGCAATGTTTAAAAGAATACAATGTGTGTATTGTTATTTCCGGGGCTAAGCTAGCTGTGCGGGAACCGGGTGGGATAAAAAGCAGGCCTGCTTGCCTCATCACTACAAGTCACATCTTGCTCTGTGGCTGGTCATGACAGTAACTAGGACTTATTTCTTCCCAGAATTCCCTTGTTCTCATTGACCCACCTCTACTTCCTGTCTGGTGGTCCTGCCTATACTTCCTGCCTGGCTTCTGATCAATTAACATTTAAAATATATTTGACAGAATACATACCATTGTCCCACACTACTTTCCCTTCTTTTTTTTTTTTAAAAAATCAACAAGGACTCTAAATCTAATATTCCTTGTGCAGTCTTTCTCCTGACCATTAGGCATAACAACTTGTAACCAAATTCTAAAAAAAAAGAAAATATCCATAGTCCATTTTTTGGGAATGTGGGCGTAGTTTTCCAGGCTACTTCCTTATTGTTGGAAGTGCTGATAATCTTATGGGGACCTAAAGAAAATTTAGAATTAGAATCAAGTCCTGACTGGAGTATCCTGTGAGACTTGATCATCTCAGGCAGCAGTCTTGAATTTGTTCTGTATGTAGAACTCTGACATCTGGGCCATCTGTTCCTACCAGAGATTTCTCAGGTGGTCTCCCTTGATCAAACCTGATTTTTCTTAGCTCAGAATGGATCCACAGCTTCCCATTTCCTGTGGAAACAAAAGCAAAACCTCTTTTCCAAAGAACCATACCTTTTGACTTCAACTTTGAAGTCAAGGTAATTTCAAAATATCTATTTTGGATTAATTCAGCGGCATTTATAAACAAATACCTTTTAGCAGCTGTTGCTCTTTCCTCAGCATTCAAACAATTCAAAGAGAACATAATAACATATAGTATCCAGATTCTCTGTGTGTTTTTCATCTTTATATGGCTTTATTTTAAACCCTATTTCTTTTATTTTTAATTTTTGGCTTTTTGAGACAGGGTTTCTGTGTATCTTTGTCCTGGAACTCACTCTGTAGACCAGGCTATCCTTGAACTCAAGGAGATCTGCCTCTATCTGCCTCCCAAGTGCCAGGATTAAAGGTGTATGCCACCACACCTTGAACTCACAGAGGTCTGTATGCCTCTGCCTCCTAAGTGTAGGGATTAAAGGTATGTGGCACCACACCCAACTACTCTCTTTTTTTCTTTTAAGGACTTTATACTTATTTTTCAAGCCTACAAGCATTTTTAAACACACTATAAACCATTTAGGGGTTTTCTTCATCTTTGAATCTATCTTTACTGTATATCTCTCTTTTTCTGACCACGTGAGTCTTTAATTTGCTAAGCAATATGGAGATGATTAAAGCCCTAGCTGGATCCAGCCCATTTCTTAGCTTTCTGAGATTCCAGCCCCATTGCAGAGGTACCAGCTTGATCCATGTTTATTGCTATAACTCTAGGGTGTTTCAAGGTCCCTACCAGCAAGCAAGCTGCATCAGTCTGCTCACAAACCACATTCAAATGCTCTGTAGATGGACCTCCTGCCTGAATTATTCAGAGTTTGTGCTGGCAAGATGGCCCAGAATGTTGGCAATTTTAAAAGTTGCAGCTTTTTTCTTGCTATGGCTGAAAACCAAAAAGCAAGCAGTCAACTTTTCACCAACACCATTTAAGTGTTTTGTGGCATAACCTCTTAAAATAGCTGCAAAGTTTTACAGCTAAAGCTGAGTCAGGAAGCCTCTTTTAAATGAGATGCATTTGCCTCTAGCAAACAGAGCCTACCTGAGAAAATGCTGCTATCAATAAGCTGTGCTTAACTCTATTCTTTTCTATCTAGAATTACTTCTCAAGCTCTCTCAGACTTTATGTGTATTTAGTTGTCCATGTGGGCACCATTTGTTTTCCAGGGCTTTTGCCCTACCTGGTTCTGGTAATCTTCAAGTCCCATAGATTCACACAGAGGCCCATTAACTTAGGCTTCTTATTAACTCTTGTAACTTCTATTAGCCCATTGTTCTTGTCTATGTTAGCCACATGGCTTGGTACCTTACTCGGTGAGGCAGTCACATCTTGCTTCTTCTGTGACTGGGTCATGACTGCAGAGTAGGACTTCCATCTTCCCCAAAGTCTCCTGTTCTTATTGACCCACCTCTACTTCCTGTCTGGTTGTCCCACCTATACTTCCTGCCTGGCTACTGGCCAATCAATGTTTATTTAAATATATTTGACAGAATACAGACTATTGTCCTACATCATAAATGTACCACATTTTCCTTATACATTCTTCAGTCAAGGCATTTAGGTTGTTTCCAGGTTCTGGCTATGACAAATAATGTTAAGAACATAGTTGGGTGATGTGGGAGTTCCCTCCTCTCTGTGGTCTGTGATTACTATTAATAAATAAAGAAACTGCCTTGGCTTGTTGATAGGGCAAAATCTAAGTAGATAGGAAGGACTGAACTGAATACTGGGAGAAAGAAGGGCAGAGTAATATATATGCAATGGATCTGCTACCAGAGATAGATACGCTGAAACTTTGCTGGTAGACCACGACCTCATGGTGATAAACAGATTAATGGAGATGGGTTAAACTAATATGTAAAAGTTAGCCAATAAGAAGATAGAGCTAATGGGCCAAGCAGTGATTTAATTAATACAGTATCTGTGTGGCTATTTTGGGTCTAAGTTAGCAGGGTGGCCTGGATGAACAAGTCGCTCACTTCCCCAAACAGTTGAGTACTTGTCCTGTGATTGTGATTGGCCATCCTTTGGGTATATACCCAAAAGTGGTATTGCTGGGTTTTAAGGTAAGTTGTTACCTAATTTTCTGAGAAATCACCACACTGATATTCACAGGGGCTGTACCAGCTTTCACTCCCACCAGCAATGCAGGAGTGTTCCTTTTACCCCACAACCTCTCCAGCATAAGTTGTCATCAGTGTTTTTAATCTTGGCCATTCTACAGGTATAAGATGGAAACTGAGACAACTTCTTTATACACCTGTATGTCTCTTTTCCTCTGCTATCAGTTCCCTTCTTGCTTGGATATGCTTTCCTGATATTTCTCTCTTCCAGGCTCCCCATCTCTACCCTCCTCTGAATGGCACATATGTTTCTGGGACATACAAAGTTTGAGATGTCTGAGAATCGCAGACAAGAGTATCCAAAGGCCCCTCACTTTTACTATTTTCTGGCCTAATAGCAGAAAGAAGACTAAGATAACTATACCTTCAAGCACACAGCTAGATTCATTCATCATATATAGAGGATGTGGCTGCTTATATATGGCCAGGGATCATCAGAAGGGCATGTCTCCAAAAAGCTGAGGCCAGGTGTAGTACAAATTCTAATTTTTATTAATAATGAAATCCTGGAGTTAGATATAGGGGTCAATACTGAAAGAAGCAGAACAGCCAACCACTAGAATTTTCTTATCTCTACCAATGCTCAAATCAAAAGGTTGATTCTGTTTCTAAGAATTCTAGGACTGAATGTCTCTACAAAACCTCAAACTGCTTCTTCTCTACAAAAACTCAGACTGCACACTGTCTCTATGAATATTGTGATTACAGATGTGCAGCACAACTACCTGGCCTCTATGGCTAACTATTGACTTAGATCTGCACTCTCATCTTCAGGGAAGTTTTATTTGTTAGATCACAAACAAAATCTCACGACATTTCTCCTTTCTGTCTAAAATAAAAAATGTTATAAATAATATAGAAAAAGCTATACACAATAACTTTATACAGTATGTACAAGCAATAAATACCTCAATAATGTTTAGTTCATTTGCATTTAACAAATTCAGAAAATACTTCATTATCTATCCTATTTTTGTGAGTCTTGTACTTGATTTACTTTTTATCATAACTTGCATTATCATTCAAAACTACCTTTTGATGTCTCTCAACCTTATATACTTTAAACCTCTTTAGTGAGTTTCTTTTCTGCATCTGGTAAACAAGGAAAGCTCTAAATATCTAGTCTTCAACTCTATCAGAGACTCAATAAAGAAATAATATTAACTGAGTAAGCAAGAAGTGTCAACAAGTGACTTCCAAAAATATGTAAGAAATGACAGAAACAACTGACTGCCTGAACTCTCACTCAAGGTTGTTCTGCAATATTTAGCATCCATTTTTGGTCAAAAGGTCTGGAATATTCAACAGACTTTTCTATGAAGCAGAATTTTTGAAGGACTGTCCTGCCTTATCTTGATAATATTTACAAGGTTTTGCAGTTACTCTCTTTTGTGTCCTGCTTATCCAATTAGGAAAGCATACTTTCTGCAGTTGATAGAGGGCATTTTCTTACCCAGTGGCTTACTTTTGCCACAAAGAAAGTAAACTCCATATGGAGTTTCTTTGATGCCCATCACCTTCTCTGAAGTAGCTTGGTGTTGCCAGGATCAGACCTGTCTCATTGTCATAAAAAAGAGCCCTACTTTGTTAAAACATCTCAAATGCCATATTCTGTATATCTTTAAAATGTTTGAAGATGACCTGTCCATCTAAAACATATCTCTGTTTGAACTTGAAAACATACCTAATATGACTACAAGTTTAATTATAACAGGTGACTAATTACTAACCTGCATTTTCTTATTATCCTAAACAAGTGGCAATAATAACTTTCAAGAACTAAAAATTTGCATTATATTACTAAATGAGTTGTATAAGTACAATACCTTGAAAAAGAGTAGAAATGTATGTACAGTATGTTCTAACACAATTGATCTCAAATTTGCATCAATATACATAGATCCATATCAAGGTAAAATTTTAAAACAAGTAGTTGCTTTTATGTTTAAAAGTAGATTCAGTAATCTACATTTTTATCCTATGTCTATATTCATCTTTTTTCTTTTCAGACTAGATTCAATAATATACCTTTATGTCCTATCATATCTATATCCCTTTTTTCTTTTCTAAATAAGAGCTCTGAATCTAATCATCTTTACTTAATTTTGGTGTGGGACAATTGTATTCTATCAATTATGTTTTAAATAAATGCTGATTGGCCAGTAGCCAGGCAGGAGAACCAGGAAGTAGAGTCGGGGCAATGAGAACAGGAGTGTTCTGGGAAGAAGGAAGGTCTTCCGGCCATCCTCTTCAGACCACGGAAGAAGCAGGATATGACCAGCCCTGCTGAAAAAGGTTCTGAGCCATGTGGCTAATATAGATAAGAATAATAGGTTAACAAAAGTTATAAGAGCTAGTATGAAGCCTGAGCTAATAGGTCAATCAATTTATAACCTAAAAGAGACGTCTCTGTGTGATTTCTTTGGGGCTTGCCAGCTGTGGGACCTGGTGGGACTATATAAATCCCAATAAGCAACCCCTCATCTTACAAATTTTTTTTACCATTACCAAAATATTGTAACCACCCCCACTCAAATAAAATCAAATTTCCATAACCTATTGATAGACCAAAACTACCTACCCCACTTCTTTGGAATGTGAATGTCATGTTCTTAAAGGTACTTCTTGCTGTGATTGGACAGCAACATCTTTAGGAGAACCTAAAAAGAAAATTTGGTTTACCTGGGAGAGGTAGCTCTATCATTTGTTGCACAGTCTCTGAATAATGGGAAAGTTCATGGTTTGTCTCATGTCCTGGATAGAGTAGTCTGTGAGGTTGGATCATTTCAGTAGCCACCTTGAAATTGTCCTGAGTAGTTTGTAGTCCAAATCATTTTTAGATGGTGTTTTTCAGCTTAGTGGTATTATCATAGTCCTGGTGGAATCATTCTTGTGGGGCCCAAACATTCTTTTGGAGACTTAAAGGACACAGATTGGTATGGTCTTGGTTCACTGCAGAAAACTGAAACATTTTAAATGTCATATGCAGCATATCTCAAAAAGGTTAAAGGATCATATTTTGTTATGTACATCAGAGTACAAAAACTTAATACCTACTTATCTGATAAAGACTCAAATCTGAAAATAAATAAAAGAAGTTGGATAGAGCCTTATGCTAGAATTAGCTAGTATTCTATATGACCATTAATATTATTATAAAAATTTAAAATATGTATATGTTAATCTTAAAAATTTGAAAAATATTTATGCCTTATGAAAAGCTATTAAAGAGTTGAAATAAAACTAAAGAATTATGAGATTAGTGGCAATAAAATAATCCCTTAATTTTGGTCTATATTCTGTCCCATATCAGGTGGCTCTTATGACATGAGACAGAGTTTTTGGATTTTACTTTAACAAGCATGCTTGGGTTTAGAGGAGAGAGACACTAAACTCTAAAGCTAGCTTTAATTTTTAATTAGATTGGGACTACAAAAAGACCATTTGCATTATATGCCTGTAGAGAACATCAAGAAACAAACATTTGGAAGATTTATAAAATTCTATCCTGTTGAAAATGTGATACACCAATAGTCAAATGTACTCTTTTTTGGGGGGAATTTTTTCCTGGATGATTTTTCCTTTTTTTTCATACGTCTCATTCATCCAGTGGTCTTTGGATTCCTCAGCTGTATGCTTTATTATCCTGAAAAGACAGAAATGAAACCCTTCACCAACTCTAAGTTTTGGGAGATTCTATTTTGGCAAGTTATGTTTGATCAAATGAGAAGCATTTGTTAGTCATATAAGCTAGTTTAGATTGAATGGTCATGCTGCTTGATGAACTATCAACTCTTCTAACCAAGAGCTCTCTCTTGTTCACATCTAACCTTCATAATATTTGCATTATGATTTCTCCTGAAAATTTTCTTCTCATGCTGTTCTATCATCTAAAGCAGTATGGTCTTTTACAATAGGTATTAAGTTCTTTAACTGCTCTAGGAAGCAGTTTCCTCCATGGTGACAGAAAACTAATAAACCGAATTTGGCATGGGAGCCTGCAAGAGGCCCCTCAAAGAGTTTTGAGGCAAAGGGTTACCTTGTCTATCCCTTGCTGATCTACATTCATTCATTCGATGCCTGCCTTTGCCATACCTTCTGCATAATCCAGAAGGGAGGGACATTCTGTTAGGTTTATCCTTAGAAAGACATTGATTCTAGGATGCCCTATTTACATTCTCTTTTAAGATGTCCTTGTCTGCCAAAATTGAAACAATTGATTATTTGATTTTTCTTTAAACCTCTGGAAATCACCTTTCCTACCTAAGCACAAACATAATCTTGATATTCAATATTGATTGTATCTTGGATCTATTTTTCCAAGGGTGCTCTTCTTGCCTTTAAAAGCCTAATTATCATTTTGCATTGAGAATTAGCATTTTCAAAAGCCAGAGATTCAATTATTATTTGTCTAGTTTCTGAATTTGCTATTATTCTATTTCCTGATGATGTCAATCTTTGTAAGAAGTCAGTGAAGTTTTCTTTTGGGCCCTGTATAACTTTAGTAAATGACTCAATCTCCTTTCCTACTTCTTCAGTTCTGTCCCAGACGTTCAAAACCACTGTGTGGCATAAACACAGGGTGTGACTATCATATAGGGATTACCTTTGTACATTAGCATAACCTCCATCTTCACAAATTTAATCTTGGAATATTTCCATACCTATAGCTCTACTCTATTGTTCAATGGTCTTAGCCTCTTCTTTCCACCAGGTACTCCTTTATAATTGTGAAACAGGCTCAACAACTACTGTAACAAAGTCATTCCAGTCTTTATGGATAATTCTATTAAAAGGTGAATGTATGCCATATGAGACAATGACTTCCTTGAATCTCCTTAAATATACCATTGCCACAGAAGTCCAATTAGCTCTTAAAGAGCTTTTAGCATATCTATTATTTGGCAATTTCTGTAAGGTTGCTGGATATGTTAAGGTTGGTTGTTTTAAAACCTTAGGCTATTTCTCTCTAACCTTATAATGCAATGCTGAAATTGGTTCTTCATTCAATTTTTTTTCTGTCTGGATTTATATATCTCTATGATCTGTTTTATTAAGTTTTTCTAAAACCCATATCTTGGAAGTCTTATTAACCAGCTTTTTTTTTTTTAGAAATAAACCAAAAATTGTCTAGATGATACATAGCATTATGTCAATCCCAGTTAATTTTATTATCCCTTCATTTAATTGTTCCAGTTTTAAAGCATGTGTTGCAAAAGCATACAGAGACCTCACTCTCTTTATTGTAATTGCGTTTCCCATTTTTTTAATGTAGGAAAATTTTCCTCTTTTAACTAATTCCTCTTTTTAAAAATTTCCATTGTCTCACAAATCTGCCACCAATGGTGATTCAGATGACTATGAATGTGAAACTCACTTCTGCTGTATAGAACAGTAGAAGCTTGAGAGGCTTTCAAGGCAACTACCTAGTTTTGCAGTAGCCCAAGAAAGCAGTTCAGGGAAAGCCCACTAGGAGAGAAGAAAGGAAAACCTAGCCAGTGGGATGGTGATTCCAGACATATATTGCTTTGTCCTATGCTAGAGTCTATAAAGCCACAGGTAAGAGGCTACCTGTGAATTCATACCCCATAAGTTTGGCACCAGATTTAGCATAAATTCTAATTGTTCTTAATAATAAAAACCCAGAGTCAGATATAGGACTTGATGCTGAAAGTTCAGGGAGGCAGAACAGCCAACCACTACAGAGTTCTTACATCTACCAATGCTCAGACCAAAGGGGTGATCCTGTCTCTATGAATACTCAGACTGAATGTTGTCTCTACAAAACCTCAAACTGCTTTCTCTCTATGAAATCTCAGACTGCCTGCTATCTCTACAAATTCTGGGAGTAAAGGTTTGTGTCACTAGTGCCTGGTCTCTATGGCTAAGTAGTGGCTTAGCTTTGTGCTATCATCTTCAGGGAAGTTTTATTTGTTAGATCACAAAGAAAATACCACTACAGACAGAAGCTTCTGCACCCAAATTATGACCCATTTCTTTATTTGGTGAAGTCTGCCTGAGGTCTCAGTAGTTCCTCCATCCATTATGATCTTTCACATTTTCCTTTTCCTTATCACTAGCAACTCCCCACCTTTACTTCAGATCTACCTTCCTCACACTGACTTTCTACATGAGTGAAAACATTAAATATTTGTCTTTGTGAGTTTGTGGGAATGGATCATTTTATTTAATATGATGATATCCAGAAGAAAAAGAAGAAGGAGAAGGAGAAGGAGAAGGAGAAGGAGAAGGAGGAGAAGGAGAAGAAGAAGAAGAAGAAGAAGAAGAAGAAGAAGAAGAAGAAGAAGAAGAAGAAGAAGAAGAAGAAGAAGAAGAGAAGACAGAGAGAAAGTTTTCTTGCATTCTTTGTATTCATTCAAACACTGATGGACATCTAGACAAGTTTTATAATTTAGCTTTTGTGAATTGTACCATGGGTATGCAAAAAAGACTATAGTTAGTTGGGTTTGATCTCTTACCTGTCCAACTTGATTATATATTTCCATGACATAATTTTGACAAGAATGAAATGGACTCAATGTAGTTTGATGTTCATATATTTGGTGGCTAGGGATACTGAGTAATGTTTATGTATCATTGGCTATTAAATTTTTTTCATTTGAACTCTCTGTTCGTTTTACTGCCTATTTATTGGCCGTGTGGTCACTTGTTTTATTTTTGAGTTCTTTATATAATTCCACTTTTCATTCTATTTTAAATGAATAGCTGGAAAAGATTTTCTCTAAGTCCATAGGTTTGTGATTTCTTTTAATGCAGGAAGGCTTTTTAATATGATTAATCCCATTTGTCAAAGATTCTGAGCTGCCAGAGCCTATTCTGAAAACCATTGGCATTCCTAGATGTTGAAACATTTCCCTGTGTGTTTCCCTCTTTCATGTTTTACACTGAGATCTTTGTTCCATTGTGATTCATTTGTGTGTGTGTGTGTGATGAGAGACCCAAATCTAGTTTCATTCTTCTACTGATGAATGGTTATTGTCCTCAGCCTCACGTGTTGAAGATGCTCTATTCTTTCCAGTGGATATTATCCCTCGAACAATATGTTTGCCAAGAAACATATGGCTATAGCTGCTAGTGTCTATTATTTCAACTATTTCTGCTTCAATTCTATCCCATTGGTCTTTGTGTCTGTTTGTATGCCAGTACCATGCTGTTTTTGTTAGTGCGGCTCTATTGTATAGTTTGAAACCAGATAGTACTGTAATTGATACCTCTTGGAATGCACTTTTATCTCAGGATGACTTTGGTTGTTCTTGATCTTTTGTGTCCACATATGAATTTCATGATTTTCTCTTCTAGGTTTTTTTAAAAAAAAATCTTTGGATTTTTTTCTAAGGATTTCATTGACTGTATAAACTGTTTTCTGTTATATGATCATTTCAAAAATATTTATTTTGCCTATCTATTGGTGTGCACAGTCTTTCCCCTTTCCAGTGTCTTCTATGAGGTGCTTTATGCTTTTTATTATAGAGATCTTTATCATATATGGTTAAGCTTGTGCTTAAGTAGTATCTTTTTTTATTTTCAGTTTGTTGCAAATGGAATTTTCCTGGATTCTTATAAGGCAATTTCATTTTAGGCATGTATGTATACAAAAGTTACTTGTTTTAGCAAGCAGCCACTTTGATGAAGAAGTCTTTTAGAGCTAAGAACCTTCTGGCAGAATTTTTGTTGGTGCTTTTAAAAATTATTGTTTCTCTCCCTCTCTCTCCCTCCTTCTTTCTCCTTCCCTCTCTCCCTCCCTTCCTTTCTTCCTTTTAGTATAGAATTGTGCCATCTGCAAACATGGATAATTTGACTTATTCCTTTTCTCATTGTATTCTTTTTGCATAAAGATTTTATGAGGATGACTAGAACAATTTGAATTCTATTTGAGTGTAGTTTGTTAAAGACTGGCCAGAACACAAATGAAGATACATTGGAGTCTCTCAAACATGAGAAGAGATGCATCGAGGAGCACTGAGGAGAGCTCTGCAAGGACAAAACCTTCTAGAAGCCCGAGCTTTCCCTGTCACCCTCTCCCCTGCTCCACTTGGAACATTTCAAAGACTACTCTGAATTTCCCTTTCCAGAGAGAAGACCTGCATACAGTCACCAGCACAAGAGGTGGAACATTAGCCTTTTCGTTTCTGACTTTGTGTCAACAAGAGCTTTGTGGCTTTTGTTTGCTTTTTCAGATTTTAAAGTTGTACAATTGTGATTCATTTTTGGATTTCCATTCCAGAATAATCTCTAGAAATTTTGCTTTCAGCTCCAAGTTACATTGCGGCAAGTGTAACCCTCCCTTGCTGTTACAGCACCTCTGTGTATGAACATGCAGTGGTGGGTCTGATGCCATACAGGGATGATTATTTTACATATTGTCTCCACTTCTGGATTAGGAGCTTCTTGGCATAGAAGACAATCCACACCTTGTTGGATTTGGCATTCGGGCCATATAGCAGTGAGCGGTGGATCACTGTTTGTGCTCAATAAAGTTGTCTGAGAAACTGCGTGAACGAACAAATGTTTGGCAACTGTCTACACTTCCACTGATTTAAATGAGAGACCTTAACAAGTACCCCTCCCCAAGCTCCTGGATACCTCACATCATTTTTTTTAAAGACAGAAGTTTATGTTACCCACATGGTAACCCCCCCCCCATCTTCCTGCAGGATACAACTTCTCCCTCCCTGCTAAGTAAATACTTTGCCTTGTGGTATTTGTCATCAGTTTTCTCTGGCATTTACTTACATTCCAACCGGGGCCTGTGTGTCGTGTAAACATCCCTTTGTCATATACATTTCCAGGTGATAGTCCTTTGCAGCCATTTAAACACCATAATTAATTCGCATCAGAGCTTTGCTGAGGAGAGATGGGCATCCTTAATCTTTCCCTTGCACACAAGCAACTGGAGAGGTGCAATGATTTAAAAGGAACTGTGTCTTAGATCAGTTTCGGATTGGTGAAGGGATTTAGTGCTTCCAAGAATTACGTTTTAGCCTCCAGGTATTGCTGCCTGGAAATAAATTATATATTTGTTCTGGGGAGCCACATTCACAAGGTGTTGCTTATGGAGAAATTCTGACCACAGTGGAAACATCCTACAGGCAACCTAGATTTGTCAACCACCCCCTCCCTCCCCAGGTGCTGTGTGTTTCAGAGGCCTTAGGATGGTTTGCTTAGGCTCTCACCCGATAGGTGTCCTCCGCAATTAAGTGCATTGTGGAATCATGCCAGCAATCGCATATGAGCCTAATAACAGCAGCAAAAACGGAAATTCAGTCACTGGAACACAAGCCACACGCCAATGTCTGCTTTTCAGTTTATCCTGAAACCAAATTACAGCTCAAATCCTAATCCTGACTGAAACCCAAAGAAGGGAGAATAGTTAAACACATTCAGTTAACAGGTTAATCGACACTAAGATTATTCCGTCAGCAATATTAACAGTTTAATCTTTACCTAGGGTATATCCAATGTTGGCAGGCACACATGCCTGGCTGTTTTCTGTTCTATATTTATTTATTTATATTCATGCCAGCTGTTATGGATATGGATACTTGAGAAAAGCAATTACCAACCAGCTGCTTAAATCGTTTCCCATGTAAAGCAGCATGGATAAGAATGTGTTCTTCAACCATGATTTCCAAACCTCTCATACCACTTTCCTCTATTTCAGTATAGGCTTAAATAGGTCTATCCCAGGAATAATAATTATTACTACTCAAAGAGACCTGACGGTGTGCTAGGCAATGCCAGAAGCCTTGGGTGTATTCCTCTTGACCATGTGAAGATATGAAATGTGAGGAGAGATGAGAACTTGCCCAAGCTCATATCAATGGCATGTGGAAAACCACGGACTCCAACCCAGGTTGTCTATGCATGGAACTCATAAAAAAAAGAACACTTTACAACAAGGGTAATGAGTCACAGATCTGTAGAGTCAGCTGTAGTAGGCTGATAGCCTCAGCAATGCCACCATTGACTGAGAGTTTACTACAAATGCAGCAACCTATCAAGCCATGAACACCATTTTGTCAGGTCCTATGTATGATCACCAGGTACATGTGAGGGATATTGCCCTATCCCGCTACCTCATTGTCACCCAAAGGTGTCAGAAAGATCAAAAGCGATAAAGGGAGTTAAGAAGAACTTTAGTTATGTTTCTCTGATGACAAACAATGTTAGATATTTCTTTATTGGTTTAGTGGCCATTTGCTTTTTTCCCATTGGCTTTATCTTTATAGATTTCTACTTAATTTTTAATACTATTTATTTTTTATTTTCCCCTTCAACTCCTCTCAGTTCTTCCCCATCATACTATATAATCAACTTATATTTTTTCTTTTTATCTCTCTCTTTGCCACAGAAGGAAAAAAAAAAAAAACAAACAGCACCAACAAAAAAGAAAATCAAATGAACGGACCAAAAAAAAAAAAAACCCAGAAAAATAAAAAAATTCCAAAGCAAAGCAAAATGAAACAACCCTCTTCCCCACAAAAAACAAAAACAAAAACATGGAGTTTGTTTTGTGTTGACCAACTACTCCTGGGCCTTGAGTCTGCCCTAGAATAGCTGTTCTATTCAGTCACTCTACTGGAGAAAGTTGATTTTCCCTTTGCTAGTGAGTATCAGTTGTAAGTCACTTCTTGGTTAGGAGCAGGACCCCATGTCCATTTCCCCCTCTCAGGAATAGAACCCCATCTGGCTTTAACCTGTGCAGATCTTTTGCATGCTTCCACACTCTCTGAGTTCACATTCACATTATTCTTGTTGCTTCTGGAAAATGCTGTTTCTTTGAAGTCATTATTCATTGCCTCTGACTCTTAAAATTCGTCCCCCTCCTCTTATTCACAGATCCGTGAACTTTGTAAGGAGGTATTTGATAAAGACACACATTTAAGACTGAGTGCTTCAAAGTCTCTCACTATGTTACCATTGTCCTGTTATGGAATGTTAATTTTTATCTACTGAAAATAGTAACTTCATAATAACCATTAACCAAGACCATGACCTATTGGTATGGCAACAAATTATTGGGAGTCATTTTATTACCTTGTTCCTTTAGCTGAATAACAGTAGTGATTCCTGCTGTGGCCTATGATTTATCTAGTGTTAGGTTCTTGACTATGTAAGTAGTATCAGGTATGGATTTCATCTTGTGGAGTGGTCCTTAAAGTCCACTAAGAAATGATTGGTTACTCCCATGTCATTTTTGTCACTGTTGCACCAATATATCTTGCAAGTAGGTCACTGTTGTAGGTTTTAGGATTTGTAGCTGAGTGGTACTGATGGTTACTTTTCCCTTCTAGTAGCTTGCAAAATTTTTTTTCAGCAGCATGAACAATAGTCAGGAGGAGTGAAACTCTTAGCACTACTTCCCTGTTTGATGACATAGCTAAGTTTGGTCTTCAGCTATGGGGTCTTACCATCAGTATGAGGAGAGCAACAAGTGGCGTCAACATTAGCCTGTGATGTTTGGAGGCTCCATGGGACCCATTTGTCCAGTGATTCAACAATATGTAACCCATTTCTGCCACTGGAGTTCTTACTTCATGTCATATCATATCTATTTGGGGCCTTCTCTCCTGTATTACATGGTGACCTCATTTAGATTCCATGGTTAACCATTTGTATTTCATTTTCTGAAAACTATTTGATTATTTTCTTAGCTCATTTCTTTATTGGGTTATTTGCTTTCTTGTTGTTTAGTTAGTTAAGTTCTTTGTATGTTCTAGATGTCCATCTTACTCTAGTCAGAATTATAGTCATTAAGAAAATAACTAACAATAAATTATGGCAAAGATGCAGATAAAAGGGAGTGCTAATGTATTGCTTCTATAAATATAACCTAGTAACCATCTATGAAAATCCATATGGATATTTCTAAAAATAAACTTAAAAATATATCTACCACATGCCCCAGGATATTTGCCTAAAGGGCTTTAAGTCTAAATGGTATAGAATTACTTACACATAAATATTTACCTCAGTCTTGTTATTTAAAAATGCTAATTTACATATCCAGTCTAGGTCTCCAACAACGAAGGAGTGGGTAGAGAACTCATGATGTATATACACAGTGGTTCTTTTTATTTGTTTTTGTTTTCCAGCCAAGAAAAATGAAGCTACATCATTTGCAGCAAGATGGATGTAAGTGGAAATAATAATATTAAATAAATTTAGCTAGCTTGAGAAAGATAAATATTCTCTTTTCTCTCATTAGTGTATCCTAGATTTTATATAGGTTCAACAAATTAGGCATGTATATGTGACAAAAAAAATTCAACTGTGCTTACTGCTCAAGTTAGTGTTGTAAATCTGGGAGAGTGAGACCAAATAAATGAGGCAGACTAAAATCTCATGCAATATCCAACTTTAGTCAGAGCATCACACAATTTGTACTCTGAGGGTTAAGAAGAATTACACGAGTAAAGTTTGCAGTCACAAGGAAGCGCTGCCCATGGCAAAGACATGTTTTACCATAGAGGCACTTAAACAAATAACAATATCCAGTTGTCACGAATAATCAGCAGTGAACTCACTCTTATCCAGTACACCTGGGAGTGGCAGGAAAGCACATTCCATGAACAACATATGTAATGGAGGAACAGAGATTGCAAGGTTCTTGTCTTATTTACTTGGAGTTTTCTCACAAGGTCTCAGAAATCTCCTTACACCACTTTATTCATGGACCTTGTTCCCCACAAGTCTAATTGTCCAAGGGGAGAGAGGGGGCAAATAAGAGGAAGTGGGGACAGAGAGAGTAGAAGAGAGAAATTTTAAATGACACTGCATTTTAAAGTTGGAACAAACTTTTATCTCTATATACACATGGAAATTTTGTTTCTTAGGTATAACATGTCACACTTGGCTATAAGGAACATCACTAGTCAACTAGAACATGTCTTGTTAGCAGATGACGATCAGAGACATTGCCATCAAGTTCACACTCAGTTGTGAGCTTCTGTATTTATTTCTGAGTTACTTCTGAGTTATTTATTGGTAAGAACCCAAATTGCCTGAGGGATGAATGTGGAAAACATCAATATCTGTTTTCCAAGAGCATTTGTCAAGAGTATGTTTATTTACTACTGATCGGGAGGGAGAAGGAACTGAGTTCTGTCTATATAAAGCTAGGGAACCACATATCCACTGAGAATACAATCCCAAGATTGCAAGTGGATGACTGAAATTGCAGATAGCACTGAAACCTACATTTAAATATTTTTTTTTGCTATATATATATATATTCACTAAACATATATGTAGGCATCAATAAAAAGGTTTACTTCAGAAATTAGGTTATTTACATTAATTATAAGTAAGGTAGTAATGACAACTACCAATAAAACAAAATCATTATATCAATGTCTTATAATAAAAATTACCTAATGTTTTTTGAATTATTTATTGACAGATATTTTCATGTGTAGCTTTATACCTCAGTTGGCAATGAGTAACGGAAGGCACAGACACTGGGGTCACTACACTGTAGTGCTGTCGCATATGACTTGGTCTTGGGTACTCCAGAAGATACAGTTGGTTGTCACTGACTATAGCACAGGGTACTTGAAGCTATGACACACACAAGTCTTTACAAATGACATGGATCTATCTGTCTATTAGAACACATCATTCTCTTTAGATTTGAGCATATTAAACCTGATTCCAAGTGAGCATCGAGCCTTGGAGATATCCATACTCTCCGGATGTAGCCTTCATGACAGGTGCTTGTGAGCCTGGTACATCTGACTCTGAACATGTGCCCTTTTTTCATGGTCTTTCTGCCAACTGTGAGGGAACTCTATTTCTTCCCTCTGTGGAACTCCTGTATATTGATTTTGAAAACCAGGAAAAGATAACCAGAATGTAGGAAGTAGTGGAACAGCCTGAGTTGTCGTGTGGTAAAAATGAAGTGAAGAAAACAAACACGGGTGTGTCTCCCCTATCCTTAGGTTTAGAAATAGAGCTAAACCCATAGTGGTCCACATCTTTGAATGTGCAACCATCAGTTTGTTGGGGTAACTGAGACCTCTAATTATGTATGATAGGCGAATAATGCCACAATTCTGCAACTCAAATGGATATCCAGACAGTTTAGGGGACTTGCCAAGACAGTCAAGCCTTGAATTCAAATATTTAAAAAAAAAATTCTCACTAATGTTCACTGCTACATTCATTTCCAAAAAAAAAAAAAAGTCATTTCTCTAGTGACTTAGGGCACTGAAAACTGGATAGAGAAGAGCAGATGTACACAAGATCCTTTAGGGTTACTCTGTGTTTTCATCTGATCTCTCCATCCCTGATGGGCCCTCATCACCCCTTCCAGAGTTTCACAACATTGGTCAGTGTTAGACAGAGGTTTAGAAATCTTCAGTATAAATACCTGTAAGCTGCGTGTTTGGAGAGATAAACTTTCAATGATAAGGCTTTCAAGATCCACATCTCTGGTACCCCGTGGATGAGTTGCACAGTTTAACTAGAATGTCCCTACTTTAATTGCTATTATACATTGTGGCTCTATAAGACAATATTTTGAAACGTTTTAGAACAGTCTTTGGTCAAAAGATAAAAGACAGTAGGAGAGGATGCAGATAAAAGGGTGATCAGTGCTGAGAAAGTAAATGAGTAGAGGCACTATGAACATGATATGTAAATCTCTCAAGAAAAAAAAAAACACCCACTAAGAATAGATCTACCATATGATGCAAGAAACTTACTTCTGGGAATATAGACAAAGGAGCTGAAGTCAATATATGGAAGAGACACCTGGATTCACTGAAATAATTCATACAAGCAAAATAATCAAAGCTTAAATGTTCATCAGAGGGTGACAAGATAATAGGTCCTATACCACATGCACAATGGAACAATATGCAGACATCAAAAGGGAGAAGCCCTGCCATTTTTGAGAACGTGGGTCAATATGGAGGGTGTTATGCTGTGTGAAATAAAGTTTTCATAGAAAGAGAAATAGCAAATGAGAACATATGTACGCAGATTAACAATATAGAACTCACTCAATATTGTCTCTCAACGTGGAATAGAGAGACAAAGGATGGTCCCCAGGGCCTGGGAAGGAAGGTTGAGGCAGAGAATAAAGAAATGCTCATCAAACAAGTAGACAGACTGTGATTGCAGTCAACAATGTGTATTTCAAAATATTGAGGATCTGAGTTAAGGTTCTGTCTCTAAAACTGATAGGTAAGCTAATGGTTTAATCATGACTCATGGTTTATATCTATCATATACCACTGAATAAAACAACAGCTTCCTAAACAAAAATAATATTAAAAGTAAAACGCTAAAGCCTAAGAATGTGCCCTGTTGCTAAAGGAAAAGTTAAAAGATAATAGACCCAATTGTCCACCCTCCTGCCTTTCTTGCTTTTTCAAACATAATTCAAGGCTAAGTTAGATTTCACACCCATGCAAGGATCTATAGCTCAATTTCACTATGGCAATGCTAAGGGAAAAAATCAGAACGAATGCATTTTCCCAACTCCCAAATCAAGATACAGTTCTGACAACTCCAAGTACACTTATGGGGACAACAGGACATAGTATTTGAAATCGACAATATTCCTGAAAACCCATAATATATAGTCACTCTAGGAATGAGGCGAGAATATTTCCTGACTGGAGACTACCTTGAGTGACACGTGAATGAACTATGGTGTAAAGTCACCAAGGGTGACGGCTACCTCTTTCCTGCTTTCTACAGTCTTTGATATATTATAGGATCTGCCAAATCATATTGATTGTCATGATGCTTTCTGGACTAAGATTTATGCCCTAACAGTTCCTGTGGACTTCTTGGCTGGCCAGATTCTCAGCATCTGGAATGCTTTGGGGAAGCAGAGGCCAGGAGGAAATGATTGAATAACTAACCAGGCTTCCAATAACCCCAGCCGGAAACTGTCCTGTGGTGTGGCAGTAACTAGCGTTTTAATGCCAATAGTTGCAGGCAGCTATAGATAATATACGTGTCTCTTAAATTTTGTAAGAGCTTCCAGCTGCCATAGCAAGATGCACTCGGGAGATGTGTCCTGGAAAATAAATGAATAAATACAACAGAGACAAGTGTGTGATGCTGGCACAATCTTCTATCAGCCTGGATGGCTCAGCTCAAAGCATCAGGACATTGTGCATCAAATATATTGCTCATATCATAATGCAACCCCCGTGGCTGTCAGAGGCAGGGAGTATGTGCTGCAAGATTGTACCAGACACCAGCCAACCTAGGCAGTCAATAGCATATTGTAGAGCTCACGGAGAGGCTAGTATTCTTCAGAAAAGAGTTACTTTCCATTTTCTTTTTTGTTTTAGTTTTCCTTCTGTTGTAATTATTTTTTTCTCCTAAATGGAAACTTGCTTAAACAACCTTTATACCAATGCTTTGAGTCAGGAGCCTACTTTTCTCTCTTTTATAGGTCCAGGTCCATTTTTTTCTCCTTAATATTTGGGTAATCCCTGCTTTCTCCAACTCAAGAGTAAAAATGAAACCATTAAAAATTTACTATTTACTATTCAATGAATTCAGTGAATACTGCTCCCATAATCAGGAGTTGTGCCATTCAGCTGTCTGTCACTGTAACAAATGCCAGGAACAATCAACCTTTAAAGAAAATAAGTATATTTTGATTCATAGAGTCCATGATCAATTTCTTTATTACTTTTGGTGATATAGTGAATAAATATGTTATGGTGTTAAAGCCAAATAACTCACCTCATAGCCATGATCAAAAAGCAGAGGTTAGGGAAGATATTAAAGTCTATCTCCCAGGGGCTGTTCTTCAAGTTCCCACTACTCCCCAGTATCAGCAAGCTGTACCTGTGACTTCACCACACGAGCCTTTCTTTGGTCAAGGGTAGGGCACTTTTCGACACTATGTAAGAACTCTAGGCCTCAAGTCTTTCAAGTCCATGGGCTAAACCATGGATGACTGAATCAATCAGAAAACCTCTACTGTCTTCCTGCACATGAAACCACTGTAGTCACACACACATACTATACTATACTTAGTACAGCCTACTCTGTTGTTGCTATTGTTAAATACATTGTTCATGAATAATGGCCTCACATTCTCACTGGGTTCAAAATCTTGCATGTAAACCTTACAGTTCTATAGGGAATCCCAGGTTCCTTCCTGAGCACCATGGTGATACCAGTCAGGGGTTACTTACCAGAGTATGGCAGAAGGCCTGGAATCTGCATGTATACTTCCAAATTGCTTACATGTTAGTTGACCTGGGTGAGTTTCTGCTTCTTTATGAACTTCAGTTTTTGTTGTTGTTGTTTTGTATTTTGTTTTTTCTAGAAAAGGTTTTCCTTAACTTTGTAGCCTATCCTAGAACTAACTCTTATAGACCAGATTGGCCTCAAAGTCACAGAGGTCCACCTGCCTCTTCCTCCTGAGTGCTGGGATTAAAGGTGTGTACCACCTGAGCTTCAGGTGAAGGCTGAGCTTCAGTTTTTTGATCTTAAGAATAGTTATGTAGGTGATCTCTCCTATAACTACATACAGAAAATGGAGAATTCAGTGTAACAAGGTATCCAAGGCAATTAGTTTAACAACTGTTAAAAGTAAAATTGTATTAAATATTTGTTGAGTAAGTGAGCAGAGACATGGTCGCCTTATAGAGTCCCAAAATGTCTGTACAACTATTAATGTTGGAAATTTAGAAGAAAAAAATCTCAAATTCTCAAAATACTAAGTTTACTTTTTAATATGCTACCTCTTTTGAAGATCCTACTAAATACTTTAGAGTCAGTATTTAGGCCTTATTTTATTTCTTAAGATTGACTTTGTTATTATGTACATACACATCTGTGTGTCTGTGGAGCTTCTGCCATGCCTCTGCAGGTGCTCAACAGACCAGCTTGAATCCCCTGGAATGGGAGTTACTAATGGTTGTAGCCTGCCCTATGTGGGTATTGGGAATCAAACTCAGGTCCTCTGTAAAATGTTGCCAGTGACACTCAGGGTGAGTCTTCCCAACTCACTCAATCCAATTCAGAAACCCACCTAGACACTCTCAGAAGCTTTCCTCCTAGGTAATTCTACGGAGATAGTAATAAAGTACACACTCATAATTACTGAACCATCTCTCCATCCTCCAGGTTTTACTTTTAAAGACCCAAAATGTCAAAGCCAAAACACAGATGAAAGCTGACCAGTTAAAAAGTCTTGAACAGTGTTGTGACATCAGGGATATTTCCTTTTAACGTGCCTGTCTACAATCAAGACCACAGAGCAGCCCTGGGTGAGGATAGAGCTCATCAGTCTGTGAATGTGCAAGCCTATGGAGAAACAGTCATTTCTAAGACTAAAAGTTTCTTTAAGAGTACACTATGGATCACATTATGGAGACTGAGGATTTAGTAGACTTCATCATTTGATTTTAATATCAAGGTTTATAAATTTGAGATTTATAGGTTTCTAGGCATAAGCTCTCCAAAGACTACCTTCAAAATAACTCAAGCACTTTATAAGGTAATATATGTCCCTGTGATCAGATTTAGGGAAACAGAAATTATTCCCAATGTATATTTTCTTTCCATCAGCTTTTGTTGATTCCTATAGCTACATTTAGATGTCCCCTATCTCAGATTAGGTGCTGTTTGCATTATCCCTGCTGTAAGGAGGCCACTAGTTAGTTCTTGGCAGTTTAGCTCTGAAATAATTGCACAGAAACTGTATTATTTAAATCACTGCTTGGCCCATTAACTCTAGCTTCTTATTGGCTAACTCTTACATCTTAATTTAACCCACCTCCATTAATCTGTGCATCATCATGAGATCGTGGCCTATCAGCTAAGTCTGAGCACATCTCTCTCCAGCAGTGTCTCCATGGCTTCTCTCTGACTCTGCCTTCTTCCTCCCAGCATTCAGTTTAATTTTCCCTGCCTACCTTTGTTCCCTGCGCAGGCCCAAGACAGTTTCTTTATTAACTAATGGTATTCACAGCTTTTAGAGGGGGAATCCCACATCATATCTCCATCTCCCCTTTTCTTCTGCTTCCCACTAAGATTCCCAAGGATGATCTGACAAAGAATAACTCTACTCAGAAGACTCGGAAATAAAGAAATTAAGGGGGTGACATTTGTGCTTCTCTTTGGAGAGTACTGGAAAAGTCAGTGGTGTGTTAACATTTCATTTTGTTACATAAAATTAACAGAAAACATCTACTACAATGCTTCACCTACTATGTGTACTCCAGAATTGATTTTTTTGTTTGTTTGTTTTTACAATACCTTTTATTTATGTTCACAACAGTTCTATACAGAAGGAATTGTTTTCAGCTGTGGATGGTTACCCATGGAGATAATTAATAGTCAAACCATACCTTAAATACGCTGACTCCAAAGTTCATGATGAAGTCATTAACTTCCAACAGTTGTTAAAAAACTCATGACCTGTATAGCTAATCTGCGGAATCACATTTTAGGACAATGAATGAAGCATGTTATAAACCACTGCCCTTCAATATAAATACTTTTATTTGTTTGATGTATATCCTTATATTATAAAATGAAACATTTTGTCAAATGGCCCCCTGAAGTATTCCTCCCTTCAACTTTTACGTCTGCTTCATTATACAACCTATACCTATGGAAAAGCTTAGAGGATGTGGGAAAAACAACATGTTAAGCATTACTGGTTGCCAGTTCTATCTAGCCCTAGGTAACATCGTTGGTGGAATTAATATACTCCTTGTGTGTGCCTGGGGCTCAGTTGAAAACCTATGTGCTACATGTGTTCTTTTAACATTATCTCCTCTATGTAGGGCTTGTAGAGAAGAAGGCTAGATAGATTTTGGAAAGAAATGAAACATAAATGGCAGGGTGTGAAAATTTGCAATGCTTTGAAAATACTTAGGCAATGAAGGATTTTTAATTTGTCAAGAAGGAACTTCTGAGGTAAATCTGCTCTGGGGAGATAGTGCTGAAGAAAGCTGAGATATTTAAGACAAAGGTCAGTCTGGGCTAGGTGAGCCTATATACAAAGTCCAGCAGGTGATTTGCATGGCTGATTTAGGCCTGGGCTTGCTACAAAGCAAACCATGCTGGGACCTCAGAAGCTTGAAGTGCTTCCTGAGGAGAATTTTGACATGGAAGAGAGCCAATTGTTGATGCAAATTATAGGTGTCTATAGAGCGACCCAAGAGACACATTTTTAGGCATGTCTGGGTGAGTTTCTGAATTAGGTTGATTCAGAAGGGAAGACACATCCTAAGTGTCAATGGTGTCACTTTACAGGCTGAGAACTCAGATTAAATAAAAAGGAGAAAACAAGTTAAACACCTGCATAAAGTTCAATTCCTGACTGTGTGCACAATGTGTCCAGCCACCTCATGCTCCCGTGACCATGCCATCCCCCTGTGAAGGGTTTTATCTCAGATGTTGAGCCAGAATAAATCCCTTTGTCCTTAAGCTTCCTTTCCTCAAGTATTTTGCCAAAGTGCTCAGAAAAGTAATCACTTCATGATTAGACTTATTACTGCTCCCTTGCTGCTGCTTTCTGACCCTGCAGTTTATGTAGCTAGAGAGTGGGAATGGGATGTAGACCCCGAGGACAACTTGTAGGAGCAAGATAGAAAGAAAAGCTTGCCACCTGTCACTTCGTGGTGCCATCGACATAATAAAAGTGCTAGCATTGTGGTTCTTTCATATCAGTACATTTAAAAAATCCAGTCTTTCCAATATTGTCAACTATGATGCTTTAATTAACAGAGGAAAATCCCCAGTGATGTCATGTACAAAGTGGGGGCTAGTAATTGTTTGTCGAGGTATTTTGAAAGTCATTATTGATTATCCGTGTGCAATATCTAGCAAAGTTGTAGTGGGAGCTACGGGCTGTGTTCCTGCTGCCCTAGCTCCTGGTCGCCTGGCTAGCTTATGCCCCGAAATAACAACACACAAACTGTATTCTTTTAAACACTGCTTGGCCCATTATATCTAGCCTCTTCTCGGCTAACTGTCGCACCTGGACTAGCCCATTTCTAACAATGTGTTGCACCCCAAGGTGCGCTTACCGGAAAGATTCTAGCCTACGTCCATCCTGGGTCGGAGCTTCATCGCGTCTGCCCCAGAAATCAGAGCTAAAGTGTCTCAGCTCACTTCCTCTTCCTCCCAGCCTTCTGTTCTGTTTACTCCACCCACCTAAAGGCTGGCCAATCAAATGGGCCAAGGCAGTTTCTTTATTAGCCAATGACCTTCCTCCATCAGTTATTTCTGTCAGCGCAACAAGAAACAGCTTTGAGGTTGCAGCTGGTACCTAACTCAACTTGGTTGCTTGATTTGTTCTTGCACATTCTCCAGTTCATAGAGAGTGAGAAATAATGACACCCAGTCTGGATGGCTTAGGAATGATGCTGTTCAGGGAAATGTGGGTATCTTCACATTTGTTCATCTGGTCAGATGTGAGGAAGCAACCAAGTCTCAGAAGTCAGTGATGATGGTTCAATGATACAGACTCATGGATATGCAGTGGGGCTTGAGGAAACCTCCAGGTGCAACTGATAAACAGACAAAAGAGGCTACTTGGGTTGTATCAGGTACCATGACGTTGCGATGGATTGGGTGGAGAATCCAGAACCTCTGCAGTGCATCCCTGCAATTTGACTTATAGGAGAAGCTGCTGGGTATCTGTCATCAGGGTAGGCATTTGTAAGCCCGAGAAGACTTTAAGACAGTTAATTGATGGGAAGTCTTAAGAAATGATGGCTTGGGACAGAAACTGGAAATCTGAAGGGAAAAACAGGGAGTTTTTTAGTTTAGAAACTTGGATCAACACTGTCTCTACAAGATACTGTCTTGAGAACCCAGGCAGAACCAATTAAGCTACAGTTCCCATTTTCAGAAATGTATTTCTATCAACATAGACAGACAGATAGACAGACAGACACACACACATTTATAGCTGTATCTCAGGGACTCAGATATAGCTTAGACATCTTGCTACTGACACTGTAGAGGAAAAAATAAGTATGGCAAACATAACAAATACATCTCAGCACTTATGTTCACTTGGATCAGTGTCTGGGTTCATTGGCTATGCCTTTAATTAAAGGGCATAGTACCCTCAGTTTGGAGTTCGTGAACACTCTCTACTGTCTTGTTTATCCACATTTCTGTTTATGTCTTTCTCAGAAGAATGTAAGTTCCATGAAGATGGCATCTCTTGTCAGTTTTGTTTTATTTCTACATATACAACATCACTTAAGAATTTCATGACAGCCTGGTCTACAAGAGCTAGTTCCAGGACAGGCTCCAAAACCACAGAGAAACCCTGTCTCGAAAAACCAAAAAAAAAAAAAAATTTCACGATATGTATGCATATGGGGATGTGGGGCCTGGGAGATGGTTCAATATATAGAGTGCTTGCCTTGCAAGCAGAAGTTCCAGAGTTCAGTCTTCAACATTAATGTAAAAATTCAGGTGTGAAGGTATGTGACTATAATTCCTGCACTAGGGAGATAGAAGCAGGAGAATCTGTGGGGCTTGCTGGCCAGTTCTGGCAAATCAGGAAACTCTAAGTTCTGTGACTGACTCTGTCTCAAAAGATTAAGGTCTGCATTGACTGAGGAAGCTACCTGAAATTAACCTTTGTTCTCCACACACAAATGCATTCATCTACATTAACACATATGCACAGAGGCACATGCAGGCACATATATACTCACCAATACATACGGATACAAATGGCAAACGAATGAAAGTCTTCTGAGCTCATTTCATTAATTATTTTCCCAAATCCCATATTATTATTAATAAAAACTCCTCAAAGTTATAAACATAAATTTACATAGATTCTGTCTTTTGTATTCCTATTTGTAGATTATGCAACATTTTAGTTAAGAGCCCACCATGAAACTTAGAATTCATGTTATAAATGTGAGGTGGGTTGGAAGCTTTTTCACTTTGGAAAGGCTGCAGCAGAGGAAGGTAAATGGCCTGTGAGGAATCCGCCCCAAGTGTGCAGGTTGGTTTTGTCAACCTGACACAAACCAGATTCAGTTGGGAACACCAAATGACATAAAAACAACAAACAAACAAACAAAAACAGACAATAACAAAAAATATCCTAAGAATCTTGACATATTTTAAAAAACTATACTCCACTAAATTGGAAAATCTAAAAGAAATGGATATTTTTTTCAATAAATACCACTTACTAAAGTTAAATCAAGATTAGATAATTTAAGTAGACCTATAACCTCTAGTGTAGTAGAAATAGTCATTAAAAGATTCCCAACCAAAAAAGACCAGCATTAGACAGTTTTAGCACAGAATTCTACAAAACTTTCCAAGAAAATGTAACACCAATACTCCTCAAACCACTCTATAAAATAGAAACAGAAGAACATTGTCGAATTTATTTGATGAGGCAACAGTTACCCTGATACTCAAACTACACAAAGACTTGAATAGGAAAGAGAATTGCAAACCAAGTTAAAGAACACATCAAAAAATAATAATCCACTGTGATCAAATAGGCTTAATCCCAGAAATATAGGGAAGGTTCTATACAAAAAATTAATAATAAATATAATCCACCATAACAAGCTAAAAGAAGAAACCATATTATCATCTCATTAGATGCAGAAAAGGCCTTTGACAAAATCCAAGCCCCTTCATGATAAAAGTCCAGAAGAAATTGCAAGGGTCATACTTAAACATAATAAAGTCAATTTACAGAAAGCTTACAACCAACATAAAATTAAATGGAGAGAAACTCAAAGTGATTCCACTAAAATGAGGAACAAGACAAGGTTGTCTATTATCTCCACTATCTATTCAATATAGCCCTTGAAGTTTTACCTAGAGAAGTATGACAACTGAAAGAAATCAAAGTGATACAAATTGGAAAGGAGAAAGTCAGAGCACACAAAGTATCATTATTTGCAGATGATAGGATAGTGTCTTAGGGTTTTTATTGCTGTAAAGAGAAGCCAAGACCATAACAACTCTTAAAAAGAAAACATTTAATTGAGGCAATATCTTGCAATTTTAGAGGTTCAGTCCATTATCATCATGATTGGGAGCAAGGCAGCCTGCAGGTAGACATGGTGCTTACATCTTGATCAGAAGGCAGCAGGAAGTCAATTGACTTTCACACTGAGGGAAGCTTGACAAAAAGGCCTTAAAGCCCACCTTCACAGTGACTCATTTCCTCCAACAAGGCAACACCTCCTAACAGTGCAACTCCCTTTGGGGGCCATTTCCTTTCAAACCCACAGGTAGTATACAAAGTGACCCTAAAAATTCCACCAGGGTATTCCTATAGTTGATCAACATTTTTTATGAAGTGACACCATACAAGATTAGTTAAAACTAACAAACTAAGAAACAAGATCAGTAGCTCTCCTATATACATATGATGACAAAGGGACTAAGAGAAAAATCAGGGAAACAATACCTTTCAAAATATTCTAAAGTAATATAAAATATTTTGGGATAACTCTAACCAAGCCCAGGAAAAACTTGTATGATAAAAACTTCAAGTCTCTGAAGAAAGAAATTGAAATAGATATCAGAAGATGGAATTATCTTCCATGCTCATGGATCAGTAGGACTAACATAGCAAAAATATCTATCATACTAAAAGCAATCAACAGATTCAGTGCAATCCCCATCAGAACTCTAACACAATTCTTTACAGACCTTCAAAGAAAAAATCTCAACTTCATACGGAAAAACAAAAACCCAGGATATCCAAGACAATCCTGTAAATGAAAAAATTGCTGGATGTATCATCATCCCTGAGTTCAAGAATTATAGAGCTATAGTAATAAAAACCCACATGGCATTGGCATAAAGAAGGACATGTAGATCAATGGAATAGAACTGAAGGTAGAGATTGAAATTCAAACACATATGAACACCTTATGTTTTATTTTTAAAAAAGCAAGAGATACACACTGGAAAAAATAGCATCTTCAACAAATGGTACTGGTCAAACTGTATGTCTGCAAGTAGAAGAATGCAAATAGATACATATTTATCATCCTGCCAAAACCCAAGTCCAAATGGATTAAAGACCTCAACATAAAAACAGATGAACTGAACTTGAGAGAAGGGAAAGTGGAGAATAACCTTGAACTCATTGGCACAGGAGAAAACTTTCTAAACAGAACACCAAGAGTGTAGACACTAAGAACAAAAATCAATAAATGGGACCTCATCAAACTGAAAATCTTCTGTAAGATAAGGACACTGTCAATCCAACAAACTGCCTCCAGAAAGGGAAAATAAGTCAGGCAGTCAGGCGCACACCTTTAATCCCAGTCCTCAGGAAGCAGAGGCAGGCAGATCTCTGTGAGTTAGAGGTGAGCCTGGTCTACAAGAGCTAGTTCCAGGACATGCTCCAAAGCTACAGAGAAACTCTGTCTTGGAAAACAAAACAAACAAACAAACAAAAACAGAATGAGAAAATATTTCTACAAACTCCACATCTAATAGAAGACTAAAATCCAAAATTTATAAAGAACCCAGGAATCTAGAGATCAAAAAACAAATAATCTGATTAAAAATGGGGATTAGATCTAAGCAGGGAATTCTCAATAGAGGAATCTCAAATGGCTGAGAAACATTTAAAGAAATGTTCACATCCCTAGTCATCAGAAAAATGCAAATCAAAATCACTTTGAGATTCCATCTTTCACCTGTCAGAATGGCTAAGATCAATAGTACAAGAGGCCGACAAGATTTCCAGTGGAAGACTGGGTTGCATTCACTTGAGTTGTTAGCCAAAGGGGCCCCATGGAAATCCCCAAATAACCCAATGTGATGTTAAGACAAAGACTTTCTCTCTGCAAAATGACAGCAGGGCCTCATTCCTGAGTTTAACATCTACATAACTCATTGAACATGGAGATCGGCTGGTGCCTACATGAATACTTCACCCACATGTTGTAGTCTCTTTAATGAGGAAAGGAACTCTGCAGGTTACCAAAACATGAGCACCAACCCAGCCTCAACACATTTGACTTACTATTTGCCATATTTGCAAAATATGCTAGGGCAACGATGGCACAGAACTTGTTGGAGTAGTCAATGTCTGATTTGATTTAAGGTCCACTTCACAAGAAGGAAGCACACTGAACACTTCTTGGGTAATCAAGAACTAGAGACAAGATGGCCCAGAGACCTAGGGTAAAATAGAACATTTCCAGTCAAAATTCATTAAAATGTTTCTTAACGATATTCTGCTATTCTCATAGGTCGATGCTTTATCTGGTCATCATCAGAGAGGCTTCCTCCAGCAGGAGATGTAGAGACCCACAGTAAGACATTATATGGAGAGAGAATCTAAATTGGATGTCTCTATAAAATCCCTCCCCTCATAGCTCAGGGAATCCTTTAGGAGAGGAGGCAGAAAGACTGTATAAGTCAAAGGAGATGGAGAAGACCTGTAGAACAAGGCCTTCTGAATCAACTAACGAAGGCATAATGAACTCTCAGAAACTGAAGTAGCAAGGATAGGGCCTCCATGGGCAGACATCAGGTCCTCAGCATATATATCATAGCTATTAGCTTAACATTCTTAAGAGACTCCTGACTATGAGAATAAGCCAGTCTCTGACTCTCATTCCTGCTCTTGGGACTCTTTTCCTCCTGTGGATTTACTATGTTCAATTTCTATATGAAAGCTTTTGCTTCACCTTATATCTCACTTTGTCTTGTTTGGTTGTTATCTCTTAGAGGCCTGTTCTTTCTAATGAGAGACAGAAAGGGAGTAAGTCTGGAGAGGAAAGATGGTAGTAGGGGAGGAACTAGGAGGAGTAGAGGGAGGAGAAATTATAAGCAGGATATATTGTATGAGAAAAAATCTTTCAATTTAAAAATAGTGATAATAGTAAACAAAAGAAAGAACTAAAAATTATAAAGTGTCCATTGTCTGTCAGAAACACTTCCAGGAGTTCTAGGGAGACTGGCTGAGTGATGTACATTTGATAGTTATTAAATAGCATGATGAAATTGAAGCTCAGACTAGGAGTTCTTATTCTAAACCTAGATCTCTCGACTGTATATGAAGTCTTACAGTATATCCACACTTTATGCACACAA
Organism: Chionomys nivalis; assembly: GCF_950005125.1. Classification (NCBI taxonomy): domain Eukaryota; kingdom Metazoa; phylum Chordata; class Mammalia; order Rodentia; family Cricetidae; genus Chionomys; species Chionomys nivalis. The sequence goes on along the minus strand of NC_080089.1, from coordinate 33,353,688 downwards.
ACACATATGTTATAAAAATGTGCTTGCTGTTGAAGATTTTATATTTTCAGAAGAAGAAGCAGCAATGTCTGTCTTCCATTTGTTATTCATATCTCATAACATTGCATGCCTATATATACATATGTTACTTATATACATATATGTTATAGCATAAATGTATATAATGTGTATGTATTATATATGTGTGTATGTCTTTCTCTCTCATATATATGTGTGTGTGTATTTATGAGAGAGAGAGTATGAGAGAGAGAGAGAGAGAGAGAGAGAGAGAGAGAGAGAGAGAGAGAATACATGCAGGTGCCTGGGGGAACCTCTGGGCAACTGCACTTGCACTGCAAATGTGCACATTTCATTCCAACAGGGATCACTGAGAAGCATACCTCACCCCAGAGCAAAGCTCACACTCATCCCTCACACTGATACTGAGATGTCCACTCAGAGCCCTCAGTAGCTTTACTGGACTCACTTCTTTCCCTTTGGCTGGGGAGGGGAAAGAGCAGAGAAGGCCTGAAAAGGTGATGCTGTGCTTGCTTGAGTCTTTCATGTGTTCTCAATGTTGACTGCTCTGTCCTCCTTTCCCTCTGGCTCCCTTGCTTTCTTGGCACAGTGGTTGCTTTTTGTCCCGACACTGCATGAGGCACCAGGAATAAAGGGGCTTATGAAAGAAAGTAGGATCTGTACATGGCCTTTTTTATCAGAAGGGAGCCAGTCAGGATGAGAAAACAGAGGCTGTTTCTGCAGAGGCTTTGCCTAGGCCTGGTTCACAGCAGTCTTTGTCCCATTTCCCTCCCTCATCCTGCATACTGTGACAAAGCCTTCTTCTTGTCTGTTCAGAAACAGGCAAAAGCAACCCTCATTTGTAGACTTGCAAAGGTGGATTCTGAAAACCTCAGTACCTGCTGTATCTGTGTGGTGAGTGTGATGTTTGTCTGACAGACAGAAAAGACAGTCTGGAGCCCATAAAGAGTTCTAGAGATTCACAGTTGAGTTCTGGGTTTAGTGTTGAATCCATGGACCAATTGAGCAAGCTCCATTATTACATATCTATTTTGTATCAAAGGGGAAACTGAGGTTTATCATCTCCTTTTTATCTTAATATGTACAATAGGATGATTTTTTGAAAATACATTGATCCAGTCTTTTATTTTCCACAGACTACTCTCCTTCCCCTGCCCTCACCATTCCATGGAAACATATATTGTCAAGCAGATAATCAAGTGTGGCCATGCCTGGGGGTAGGCAGTGGCTGACAGGGAACAAGCTTGTGAATTTAAGTGGCTTCAAATGCCCAAACATGAAGCAGATTATATTGGTGTTTGGGAAGCATAAGTGTAGTGATAGGAGCAAGCAGGCCTGCTTTTTGTCCCTCCTGGCTCCCGCATGGCTGTCTTAGCCCCAGAATAATTACATGGAAACTATATTCATTTAAACACTGACTGGCCCATTAGTTTCAGCCTCTTGTTGGTTAATTCTCATATCTTGCTTTAACCCATATTTAGTAATCTGTGTAGCACCACGAGGTGGTGGCTTACTGGGGAAGATCCTAACCTGTGTCCATCTTGGGTCAGAGAATCATGGCGTCTGCCTGACTCTGCTTCTTTCTCCCAGCATTCTGTTCTGTCTACTCCGCCTATCTAAGCTGCTGTCTTATCAAAGGCCAAGGCAGTCTCTTTATTTGACCAATGAAAGTAACACATAGATAGAAGACCCACCTATATCACACAAGCATCATGAGGAATGAATATTTCTGAAGGAAATGCATAGCGCCATTTAAGAGATCAAATGGGATGCTTCTGTATCTCCCTCATGTACCAGGGTTAGTGGATGGGCAGACTATCTCAAAATAAGGCATGGGAAAGTTCAGGAGATACCATGGGTCAGTGCTGAGAAGAAGGCCACTCTGCATGTCCAAAGACTACCTAGAAATGGAGTTACTATGTGAAGACCACTTGATACACAGGCATTCTCTGCAGAGATATCTGTTCAGTCCCACTCCCACTGATGGCCCCTGCTGCCTTTTAGCCTTCTGGGGGATAGTGAGAACCTCCCAATGTCAGTCACTAGTGTCTCTCCAAGCCACACCACACCACACCAGATCTCTGCAATGTGAAACTTGGTTCCATCCTTTGCCATGAACACCTTGTGAGAAACCCTTATCATGCAATATCCTGATGTCTGAGAGGCCCAAATAAGGTCAATTGTTTGACTTAAATAAAAGAGAGTAAGCCTGCTAAAAAATCAAATCTAGCATTAATGACTTCATCTTCTACCTTGAAATAGACAATTTGGGGGCAGAAAATGAAGAAATTCTATGGGTTCTTAAACTATTGGACAAAAAAAAATGCACCTATATTTCACTCCTCTCCCAAGTATCTGCTACTGAAGCAAACACTGCCTGGACATATGGTTTTCTTCCTCAGCTTCCAGTGGCAACATGCATTCCACGAGGATGTATAAATTTCAGTCAGGGCTCATACTTTTTTGAGTCACAGCCTGAAGTCATATTCCTTCCTGAGTTAGCTCCAGACACAGTAAGAATCACTGACTACTTTTTAAATAAACAAAAGAAGATACAAATATTCCCAAGTGTTTAGTTTCTTCTGTGTAATATAAAAATGTGACAACATTGAGTCCCATCATCCCGTGATGCTCCCTTGGGACCTGACAGCCCTTCTGGGCCCCTCCTGCTTCCCTGAGTCCTTATTGCATATTTGACATTGAGGCGAGGCTAGATGCCAACTATCATTGGAATCATGCTTCTTCATGCTCCACACTCCTGTCCAGTTTGTCTCTTTCATGTTCCCTTCAAGGTCCTCAGAGCCGTTCTCCCAACCACCATCTTTCCACCTCAGTAAAAGGCGCTTTCATGATTTGGACAGTACAAAGCCGTTGGGAAAATGAGCTGTTCCATCTCTTCATCGGGGAAATATCTGTCATTATTTGTTTGTGGAAATAATACCTTGATAATACATTTCTTTAATACCTCACTTTATATTGTTTTCTTCTCTGAAATCTCTAAATTGTTTGCCTTATGTTTCAGAAACAGAGCGGGTAGTGCAAAGGCAGGCCTCCTCGTACTCTAATCTGCAACCTTCCACTTATGTGAGCTCCCCAGCAAGTCTTATATTACACTGAACCCCTTCCCAAAGTGTCCAATGACAGTTTGCTATTCCTCTATCCCAGCCCCTTTAGAGTCTTTATTCGTTACACTGCTGTCCTGTCCTGTCTGACCTGTAACTATGTGGCTGAGTGCAGACTGAGCTACTCTGGAGAGCAGAAATTTCTCTGAGGCTGTCTACCCAAGGAAATGAGCGCTCTGTGGCTTGGCACTGGGCCAAATCTGTTTGATAATTAATTGTGTGACTTTAGACAAGTAATTTGCTCTGCGAGTGCTTCACTTTCCTTTTATAAAATAAGACTTGACCCAGCGTGACCTCTACTTACTCATTCAAGTGATTCATTCATGTAATAAGTATCGAGTACCTAGCATGTCACAGACACTGCCCTGGGAGTGGAGTATCAAAATGACAGAAAAGACAGTGGCACTGCCCTTGGGCATTTTAAAGTCTGTAAGAAGAGCCTTATATGTTTGTACCATTTATCTGTTTATTATCTATTACACTTATTTGGAGTCATGTGCTTGTAACGTATTTTGGTCAATGATGAATTGTATATCTAATAGTGTTCCCATAAGTTCACAACAGAACCAAAACATTGCTGTGTCCTACAGACATCTCTGTCGTCCTCATACTATAACAACACTAGGAAATATATATATTCCTTATTTTTCTGCATCATTTTAACATACATTCCTTAATTTTTTCTGTGAAACAGAATATCTTACACTGCCAGTAGCCATACTTGTCTAGCATTTCCATCATCTCATGATTTCATCAAGAGGTGACAGCAAGTGAGTCACCTGCAACACTTAGGTTTGCATATGGTGTTCACTCTTTGTTGTTGTGACAAGGGCAATTTGCCCGATAGTTCAGAGCTTGTTCTGTTTACTAAGTGGGATGTAAGGATAAGGTAGTCATATACATATAATAGTAAAACATATAGACATTATTTAGAAAATCGTGGGATAAGCTCAGCATGTGACAAGTGCCAGAATATAAGCAATCATTGCATGAGACCACTTCTAAGATTCAAACAAGGCTTCAGAAGAATGTGGCCCTGTGTGGGTCTTGAAGAATGAATCCCAATGGGATTTCTAACTAAGAGAGGAGTGTAGTGGTTTTGAGCCTTCTTAATGCTGTCTGACTTGTAACTTCATGGCTGAGTGCAGACTGAGCAACACTGAAGAACAGAAATTTAGCTGAGGCCGTCTACTTAAGGAAACAATCACTCCATGGCTTGACATGTGCTGAATGTGCTTGACAATTAATTTATTAATTACTTTAATACAATTTCTCATGTGTGATGACCCCAACCATAAAATTATTTCGTTGCCACTTAATAACTATAAATTACTGTTATGAATCATTATGCAAATATCTGATATGCAACCCCTGTGGGGTTGAGACCCCCCAGGTTGGGAAACACTGGAGGAGGCCATCATGTGTGAAGTCAAGAGGCACACACGTGAAGGTGTGCAGTGATGGAGATGACCAAGGTGTTGCAGGAGGTGTGGGAAGAGAGGGTGCTGGTCTCATTAAAGATAGGATTTATAGAGCTTTATACACTCTGATACCTTATAATTTTCATACTAAGACTTTTTAGGTGTTTCTTGTCTGTTTATTTTTGAAACACAGTCTTTCTATATACCTCTGACTGTCCTGGAACTCTCCATGTAGACCAACATGGCATCAAACTTATAGACATCCACATGCCTGTAACTTTGAAGTGTCTGGGATGATAATTTAGAAAATCATTCCTTCAATGATTTTATGATAATAAGTACTGATTTATGCACAAAGTATTCCATATTTTGATGTTGTTCTATTAATAACTCAAGACCAGTTTCCCTCCTGTGGTTCATTTCAAATTCAAAAGTTTCCAACAGTTGATCTAACAGGTGAGGCTCTGGCAGAAAACAGTGCATACACAATTTATGGTTGAGCAATGATGCTGCAAGTGTTGAAGTTGCAAAAAATAACAGTTATTATTCACCAGACACAGAGATGTTCCTACCTAGTCCAGGTATGTTTAGGGACCAAATCCCAGAAAGGCAAGCACGGAAGACAGTAATAATCTCAGTCCAGTGACACCAACAACTAGCCACTGGGGTTAACTGTAGGTAGATGATTCCTTTACACCGGTAGATGATTCCTTTACACCTTGGGAATCACGGTGTTACCAATGCTCTCTCCTTTTCCCAATTGAAATCATAGCAGAATTCTTAACACTGAGATCCTTAAGGTGAAGAATAGAGACATCAAATTATCCCCTGATGCCAACCTCAGATCCACTAGTGCTAACTACCAGGGCTATTGCACCCTTCTTGGTGTTGATTTTATCACTACTAAAGCTGCCTGATGGGCTCCAGTTGTGTCTTTAGGTTTAAATCCTGCTCCCATCCTGCTCCCTCTGCTGGCCAGATGTCACTCAACGGCTACCAGAAGATGCTTTTCCTTTTCATCAGGGCAATCTTCATCTTTTAATTCTCAGCCATGCACTGTTGGAATCTAAACATAATTCACTTAATTCCAACATCTCTTCCTTCAGAAGATAATAATAATTCAAAAATACTGCAGATGAAATTAGGGGCCTCCACTGGATCCCTGGCCTTGGTATTAATTAATAAAGCTTGAAATGAGCTGTGATTAATTGCAAGTCTAGGAGCATGGCACAGTTTGATGAATGCGTTGAGATTTCAGGGAGGAAAACTTTCTGATGGTTGCTTGAGGCTGGAGCCTCCACAATAATAACCAGCTTTCTTTCACAAATGTGTCTTTGCTGTACAAATAGCAGAGTGCCTCTGCCCTGGAGTGTAGTCCACTGATGACAGAGCAGAAGCAGGGGTCTTTTAGCCATCTGCACAGCCAGAGCTTTGCAGTTCTCTCCCCATCCTCTTTCTTGTCCTTGCTCTTTTCGTTCTCCCTCTCCCTTCTTTCCATCTTATAAATGGGTAAAAATTTGAGATGTGCTGTGAGATCTTGAAAGTATGGACCATACCCTGATGAATTAAAATTGCAATGAAATTCATTGATAATATGTTTTATGCCTTTATTTTTAGAAGCATTATGGACAAAATTGTTTGGCAATGCTCAGAGTAAGGGGGGATAGATTTGAAAATTCTGGAGAGCTAGAAGTAGACTGCTGTCCTTATTGTTCTACTGCCATGGTTTATAGTGGTGAAGACAGGATATACCCTGATTAAACCGTGCAGGGCAACATTAGAGGCAGTTCCTATAACAGAATTCTGACCCATGCAGAGAGTAATAAGGAAGATAGACTTGAACCTGAATGGTTTTTATGGGAGTTCTGGCTCACCTGAAGTTAACAGGCACGGCTGCTTCCTGAGTGTCCCCGGGCTGCTTCCTGAGTGTCACCGGGCTCCATGGGCTCCATGCCCGTGACATCACATTTGCTGCGATTCTCTGCAATTGGTATCTTGCAGGTCTTAGTTTTTATTTTGTTATTGCTTGTTTTTCTAAAAATAAGAAGCTGTGAGTCGAGTTTTCAACTTGCAGAGGAACCCTGCAATCGTGCCTCCAGTCCCATCAGCGGGTATGAAATAAATCTCGAACATATTGCCTAGCCTCTCAGCGCCTGTTTTCTTTACCTAAGAGTCAATGGCTATGGAGTCTGTATTCGATGAAATAACAATTAAGCAGAGGTAACTGGGAAGGGCTTATGAACAATAAAAATGGTATTAAAATATAGGACAAAATTATTAGCCTTCACGAGCCTCAGTAGTAGCTCTTACGTAGCAACACCTTCCATGTATTCTCCTTGGAAATCTATGGGGCTGCTTTAGTGTTTTGTTCAATGTGCTGCCAGCCCAGAGTTAAATTTTTTTTGTGTTATTCAGAATGCTACCCCTCCCCCCAATTTGGGGCTTCTTTCTCATCTAAGAAGCACAGCTCTCGAGGGGGGAAGGAGTAAGGAGAGATAGTGATGGTCAGAGGGTAGTGTGAGGCACAAGGAATGATTATACTTTGAGGCAAGGGCTCCGGCACAAGGCCACACTTGCAGTGATTTAAGGGCAGTATTTAATAGCAGTTTTTCTGGTAGGTGTTCAGCCATGAAGGTCAGAAAAGCAAAACCTCTGCCTATGGCTTTTATTTATCCGAGCGTATTTGGAGTTAGAGGGTAGCCTTTGACAGTAAAGGATGGAGGTGAATGCAATGCCATGAGCACTTTCCATCGCTTCTTTCTTTGTCCCATTCCTACCTCAGTGAGTTCTCACAGAACAGAGGGAGGATGAGAAGCTAAGGGCGTTTAGTTTGTGAAACTCCAGAGGACAAAAATGATGCTTGGGATTTGGGACCTGCCTCCTGGGCCCTGTGGCATGGCCAGGTATCTCAGAACAGGTACGCAACCTGTGTGGTTTTAAACCACACAAGACTGTCTTGGAAAGATGGGTTAGTGCTCTATCTGTTAAAACTCTCCTACCAGCAAGTCAGGAAACATGAAGCCATCACCAAACAAGGTAAAGACCTTAATATGGAAACTGTCATCATTAGTACCAGCTATGCACCTTAGATTGGTGGGGAAAAAGAAGAAAAGAGACACATTACCAGATTACTTAAACAGTATATGTGACTTAAGATCATTTCTGAAACCCACTAGGAATTCGGCATTAGTGACATACATTCACAAGCACCATTGCACTTGCCCTTATTGGTTAGAAAATTTAGTTCATTTCAGATTTTGACCATAGCCTTGGATTACAGATTCCCAACTTCTGATTGTCTGTAGAGTCTGGTTCTCTTTGGGAGTCTTTTCTTGGCTTGGATACAATCGGACGTGTGCAAGGGCCTGGGTTCAATTCCTAGCACCCGCAAATGAAAATAAAATCATTCGGAAAGTTTGATACAGACATGTAAATCGTAGTGATATGGTAGAGGTTCTAAAGAGTAACATAAAAAGAGGCCGGGTCAGGAGGGCAGGGGGCTATTTGAGGGGAGGAAAGAAAGGTGGTTATTCATTCAAGATGAAGGAGAGTTCTCTTTATTTTCATTTCATTTCAAGTGGCTGTCTTCATCCCTATTAACGTTACCAGACAGGAAGGAAGAAATCTGAAGACACAGGCCACTGCGAGCCTGCCATCTGGCCCTGCACCTCCTGTGCCGGTCCTGTGATGAGACGCCTGTCTGTCATCAGCCCATCATGTTTAGCATACCTTGCTTAGCCTGGGTAGGGATGAAAGGGTTCTCAATCCAAGGGGGACCTGCTCTTCCGAAATGCCAGGTGACGAACAGTCCTAGGGGGACGGCCACAGGGAAATGGGGATGAAGGCTAAATTATTCTGATTTATCTTCTCATGTTAATTGGGCCTCTTCACAGTCACAGGAGATTTTTCAGGGGGAGAAATTCACTTTATATCTTTCCTTTAATATTGAGTCTAGCTTTTGAGATTTTATTCTATATTCTTTTAAGTATCCTTAAAGGGATTCTCTGGAGAAAAGATCAGTTTCTGGGCCTGGCTAGGCTGAGAGTCCTCAAGGTGTTGTGGGGGGAAGGAACCCAATTTTCCTGTAGCCTGAGAATAAAACACTTGTGTTTTCTGCCTTTATGGGAAAACTCTAGACATGGGGGTTCATCCCATTCATTTTCTTGTCTTCATCTTTCTTCTGAAAACTCTCTACAGGAAGATTCCTGCTTCTCTGATCTTCTACGATGAATCTCAATACAAGATTTACTGCAGGGGACTTCCTAGTCTACCTCTGCACTTGGGTGAAAACCCAGTGACTCATACTAACTCGCTTTTCCAGATTGAGGATTTTATAGCTACAGATGCTACTGGAGTAACTGTTTCTGGAAAGGAAACGTTCTTGGTGAGTGTCTAGACAAGCAGGCCCTCCTACCATTGTGCACAGCCTCTTAGTCAGTTTACATTCTTGGTCAAGGAAGTGGAAGAAAGTTTTAGTGAAGGGCCAGACTTGGTTTGGGCACATTTGACACACCTTTCACATTTCTCCCCCTACTCTTAACTGTTTTTCCATGTCTCCATATAAGATTCTCTTGAAGTTTTGATAATTGATTGGAGGTAGAGAGAAAATTCCCAATAAGCAACTGATCCTCAACCCGATGACTCATAAGAAGGTCTATGACATGGACATTTTAATTTTGGAAAGAAGGTGGACTTGTCTGTACCTTGGAGTTAAATTAGTCCACTCTGGCCAACCTGGTCACCTGAAGCTGGCCAGCAGCTGTGATTTGGTTGATGTCACCGCTTTCCTTTCCCTGTGACTTTTTTTTTTTTTTACGCTAAGGTATAATACTACGGACTTATAAAGTGAGTGCTCTATTGCACCCCAAACTTCATACTAGAAACACCATTAGCACAGACTATTGGCAAACATTTTGATCATCCCAGTAGCCCACATGCCTGAAAAGCAGAGAGTGAGAGGACATTTATTAGAGAGCATTTCAGTTCAAGCCAGAGATCTGTGTAAGAGCATCTGCTCTGTCCACCGATTTATTTCATCAAAGAATGAATACAGAGGATTCTTCAAAGCCACATATATGTCTAGATCAGCTAGAGTAGCCATTCTCTACTGCCAACTCTCTGACACCAGAAGTATTTACAGTGTGATTCATAACAGTAGCAAAATTACAGTTACAAAGTAGCAATGAAAATAATTTTATGGTTGGGGGTCACCTCAACAGGAAGAACTGTGTTAAAGAGAGGCAGCATTTGGAAGGTTGGGGACCACTGAACTATTGTGATGACACTACCCAGGGCTGCCACCAGTGGAGATGGCAGAATGACAGAGAAAGAGTTGATGGATAGTTCCGGCTCTCATTGGTTCCACGAATAAGATGTCCATATCCCTTGAAACTTTATATCCCTTGAAAGTTTTATTTTTAAAATCATGATAATACTTTTCTACTAGGTCTTTGATAAGCTAAAATGAAATAATACCGGCAACAAGTATCTTAGTTTTTCATTTGACAGTAAGCATCATCAAATGTTAATTGTCTTCTTTGGTGAACAATAAAACCAAATGGTGAATGAGATATAAAGAATGCATTTTCATAGCAATAACTCCTAAAGAATAAATATTACTTCCTTTGTGAATTTTTGATAGTATCCTGAGTACTTAAAGAAGTGATAATGTCACTTACAAATGTTTTTCAGGCCATTAACTTATTTTTATCAGGGGCAGCTGAAATGATTTCATTATGAACCTACTATAGAAATTATGAGCATGTATAGATGACATTCCTACTTTCATCTAGATAATAAAAACTACCTGAACTTTCCTCAGTGCTTCATTTATGTATTAATCAGCACTATTTGATATTTTTGGCTCATAGGGTGTTTTGAATGAATGACCTGCACTATTATTGTTAGATCTTACACATCAGAGTTTCCCTCTATTACCCAATTTCTCCACTGGCCTGTCCCTTATCCTCAGGAGACTTGCAGGGTCCCATCACACAGCGGAGACACAGTGGTTGTTCTTCTACAGTCTGCAGTACCTATTCTGTGGATCCGATCCACTGCTGTACATTTCTAAGGAACTGAGTGGGGAGCTAGTGCCAAAGGACTGTCAGTGTATCTGGGCATTTTCCCAACTTTTAAACACGACTGGATAAACAGGGGCTCTTCTGGGGATAAAACAGACTTGAGGACAGTCAGCAAACTGCCTGGGCGGGAAGGACTAAATGAGGCCTCCAGGATCAGCCCAGGCATTAAAACAAGAGAGCAAGAGCACAAAGCAGCATAGGAATAACCCAGTTTTCTTGGGTGTTGTCTGAGTCCCATTTGCAGAAGACTCACTTAGAGGGCTTTTAACATACTGGTTTCTGGGTCCAGCTCTAATTTTCCTGCATGAGGTTTCTGAATTGAAATGAAACAATTGCAAAAAAATGGTAAGTATCTGAGGTGATGCATCATGCCATATATTTCCAAGTCAAAAAAGTGGTGTATCTGACTAAATTGTACTTTTATTCTATGACAATTAAAAACAAAATAAAATTTAAAAAGTGAAGCAAAACCCTAACAATATGAAAAGCCAGCCTCTCCCTGGAGGATTTGGTCTAGCCCTCTAATATCAGAATAACATTTATTCCCTACCTATTATTGACTAAAGGTAGACATGGAACTGGATATCTCATAGAGTTATTTCTTCCAGACACAGGGATTTATTAATTAGAGGAAAATCTGTGTGATTTTGCACATCCATGTCCCTCTTTGTAGATGCTGTTCCCCTCTATCTGTAAACTCTTCTTTATTTTCATTGGTATCTGCTTATGTTTAGTCTCTTTTGTTGTTGATATTTTTTGAGACAGGATCTCTCTATGTTGCCTTGGCTGTCCTGGAACTGGCTCTGCAGACAAAGTTGGCCTTGAACTTCCTGCCTCTGCCTCCCAAGTGCTAGGACTAAATGTGTATGCACCACCACCGCCCAGCTATCTTTTACATTTTATTTATTTAATTTTATTTATTTTTTTTCCACTTTACATACCAACGCCAGTTGTCCTTCCCTCCCCTTCTTCCGTTTTCTCTCCCCACTGTTGTAGGAGCTGCGGGCTGTGTTCCTGCCGCCCCAGCTCCTGGTCACCTAGCTAGCTTATGCCCCAAAATAACAACACACAAACTGTATTCTTTTAAACACTGCTTGACCCATTAGCTCTAGCCCTTACTGGCTAATTCTCACATCCCGATCAACCCATCTCTAATAATCTGTGTAGCACCAGCCTTACCGGGAAAGATTCAGCATGTCCGACCTGGCGGCTTGCTTCGAGGAGAGGAAATGGCATCTGAGCTCACTTCCTCTTCCTCCCCGCATTCTGTTCTGTTTACTCCACCCACCTATGTTCTTACCTATGAGGGCCAAGCAGTTTATTATTTAACCAATGACCTTCCTCCATCACCCCCCCCCCCATCTACTCCTCAGAAGGGGTAAGGCTTCCCTTGGGGAGTCAACAGTCTGGCATACCAAGTTGAGGAAGGACCAAAGTCCTTCCCCCTGTATCATTGCTGGGTAAGGTATCCCAACAAAGGGAATGGGCTCACAACAGCCAGTTCATACGCCCAGGGTTAATCCTCCCCACAACATAGCAAGCTATATAACTGCCACCCACATTCAGAGGGGCTAATTTAGTCCCACGCAAATTCCCCAGTTGTCAATCTAGAGTCTCTGAGTTTCCACTAGCTAGGGTCAGCTGTCTGTATGCTTTTTCCCATCATGACCTTAACCACCCTCCCAACACACCTTGCTTATTTGATCCTCCCTCCTTCTCTTCAGCTGAATTCCTGGAGCTCAGCTCAGTCCCTGGCTGTGGATCACTGCACCTGTTCCCATCAGTTACTGGATGTAGGTTCTTTGATAAAAATGAGGGTAATCACTAATCTGATTATAGGGGAAGGCCAGTTTGGGCACCCTTCTCCAGTATTGCTAGGAGTCTTAGCTGGGATCATTTTTTGTGTATTCCTGGGAAATTTTCTAGCACCAGGTTTCTCCCCAACCCCATAATGACTCCCTCTGTCAAGATCTCTCTTTCAATGCTCTCCCCCTTCATCCCTCCCAAACTCTTCCTGTAGATCCATCATGTTTCCATGCCCCATTCCATCCCTTCTACCCTGCTCCCAGTTGCTCAGGAGATTTTAACTATTTTCCTTTCCTGAGGCCCTCCATGTGTTCCCTTCTTAGGATCCTATTTTTTATTTAGCTTCTTGGGGTTGTAGATTGTAACCTAGTAATACTTTTATTTACAGCTAATATCCATTTGTGAATGAATATATACTGTGTTTGCCATTCTGGGTCTGTGTTACCTCATCCAGGATATTTTTTCTAGTTCTATCCACTTGCCTACAATTTTCAAGATGTCATTGTTTTTTATTGCTAAGTAATACTCTATTGTGTAAATATGCCACTTATTTTTTTTAATCTATTCTTCGGTTGAGGGGCATCTAGATTTCTTCTACATTCTGGCTATTACAAATAATGCTGCTATGAACACAGTTAGGCAAATGTCCTCTTGGTATGATTGTTCATCCTTTGGATATATTTCCAAGAGTGATATCACTGGGTCTTGAGGTAGATTGATTCCCAATTTTCTGAAAAACTGCCATATTGATTTCCAAAGTGGATATACAAGCTTGTACTCCCACCAGCAATGGAGGAGTGTTTTCCTTACTCTACATCCTCTCCAGCATATGCTGTCAATAGTGTTTTTTATATTAACCATTCTGTTATGTGTAGTATGGCATCTCAGAGTCATTTTGATTTATATTTCCCTGATAGCTAAGGATGTTGAGCAATTCTTTAAATGTCTTTCAATCATGTGAGTTTCTTCTGTTGAGAATTGTCTGTTTAAATCTGTACCCCATTTTTCAGTTGGATTATTTCATATTTTGGTGTCTAGTTTCTTGAGTTCTTTATATATTTTGGAGATCAGACCTTGGTCGGATTCCATTTTGTAGGTTGTCATTGCTTTTTTTCTTGTTGATCATGTCCTTTGACTTACAGAAGTTTCTCAGTTTTAGGAAATCCTATTTATTAATTGTTGCTCTCAGTGTCTATGCTACTGGTGTTATATTTAAGAAATTGTCTCCTGTGCAAATGCATTCAAGGCTTCTTCCCACTTTTTCTTCTATCAGCTTCAGTGCAACTGGATTTATATGTTAAGGTCTTTGATCCATTTGAACTTGAGTTTTGTGCAAGGGCATAGATATGGATCTATTTACATTCTTCTACATGTTGACATCCAGTTATGCCAGAGCCATTTTTTAAAGATATTTTCTTTTTTCCATTGTAAAATTTTGATTTCTGTGTCCAAAATCAGGTGTTCATAGGTGTGTGGATTAATGTCAGGATCTTCAATTTGATTTCATTAACCCACATATCTATTTTAATGTCAGTACCCAGCTGATTTTATTACTATAGTTTCATTGTAGAGACTGAAGTCAGGGATGGTGATGTCTCTACAAGTTTCTTTATTGTACAAGATTGTTTTAACTATTCTGTTTGTTATTGTTGTTTTTCCATATGAAGTTGAGTATCATTCTTTCAAGGTCTGTGAAGAATTGTGTTGGGATTTTGTTGGGGATTGCATTGAATCTGTAGGTTGCTTTTGGTAAGATTGCCATTTTTATTATGTTGATTCTACCTACCCAAGAGCATGGGAGATCTTTTCATTTTCTGATATGTTCTTCAATTTCTTTTATCAAAGACCCAAAGTTCCTGTCATACAGGTCTTGGTTATAGTTACTCCAAGATATTTTATGTTATTTGTGTTGTTTCTCTGATTTTTTTTTCTCAGCCCACTTATCATTTTTATATAGGAGGGCTACCAATTTTTCTTGAGTTACTATTGTGTCCTACCATATTACTAAAGGTATTTATCAGCTATAAGAGTTCCTTGGTAGAATTTTTGTGGTCATTTATATATACTATCATATCATCACCAAATAGTGAATGTTTGACTTCTCCCCTTCAATTTGTATCTCCTTGATCTCCTTTTGTTGTCTTATTGCTCTAGCTAGAACTTAGAGTATTTTATTGAATACATATTGAGAGAGTAGACAGCCTTGTCTTGTTCCTGATTTTAGTGTGATTGTTTTGAGTTTCTTTCCATTTAGATTGATGTTGGCTTGCTATATATCACCTTTATTATGTTTAGGTATGTTCCTTGTATCCTTGATCTCTCCAAGTTCTTTATCATGAAGGGTGTTGGATTTTGTCAAAGGCCTTTTTAGCATCTAATGAGATGATCATGTGAACTTTTTTCTTTCAGTTTATTTGATTGGTGGATTACATTGACAGATTTTCATATGTTGAACCATCACTGTATCTCTGGGATGAAACCTACTTGATCATGGTTGGTGATTTTTTTTGATATGCTCTTAGAAGAGGAAATAAAGAAAACACAATCCCTTTCCTTGTTCTCATCTTCATCCTTCCTCCTTCTCAACTATCCAAGGAGTCATTATGGGGCTACCAATAAACCTGTCACTAGAGAAATTCCCAGGAATTCACAAGGATGAGCCCAGTTCAGACCCTAAGCAATAGAGGAGAGAATGTCTGAACTGGCCTTGCTGTAGTCAGACTGATGAATATCTTAAGTATCACCATAGAACCTTCATCCAGCAACTGATGGAAACAGAGGCAGAGATCTGCATCAGAGCACCGGACTGAGCTCCCAAAGCCCAGCTGAAGAATGGGAGAAGTGAGAATATGAGCGAAGAGGTCAAGACCATGATGGGGACAACCACTGAAACAGTCTACCTGAGCTAATGGGAGTTCACCAACTCCAGCCAGAGAGGGAAGGAAACAGCATAGGTCCAAACTAGTCCCCCTGAATGTGGGTGGCAGTTGTATGGCTGAGGCAGACTGTGGGGCCACTGGCAGTGACACCAGGATTTATCCCTATTGCTTGTACTATTTTTTCTGGAATCTATTTTCTTTGAATGGATACCTTGCTCAGCCTAGATATAGCAGGGAGGGCCTTGGACCTTCTCTTAAGCAATGTGCCTTACCCTCTCTGAGGAGTGGATGGGGAGTGGGGGGAGGGAAGCTAGGTGGGGGAATGGGAGGAGGGGAGAGAGTAGAAACTGGAATTGGTATGTAAAATGAAAAAAAAAGAATGTTTGTTTACTTTTTAAAATAAATAAATTAATTAAAAAAGAAAACACAATCCGAGGGAATTCTGGAAACGAAAAATTTGGGTAATATTTAACCTCTTAAGTAAAGCCCTTTCAAGTTGTCCTGGGGAGAACCAATGATCCAATCCACATTTTCAGTTGTATCTCTTTGCATTTGTTTTGCCTTTCAAAATATTTGTAATTATTTGTTTGCCCATGTTTTTCTTCACTGAACAGTCATGAGTCAAAAGGAGCGATGACATCATTTCAGGTCCCGTTTCTTCTCCAGCTTCAAGTACAGTCATCAGCATCAGCATTATTTAAGTGGATGGACTGGTGAATGAGTGAAATCCTGGGTGAATGTGTAATTAATTAGGAACGTAATTATTTTCTCCCAAGAGGAATGAACTCAAAAGTGTGGAGCTAACATTCATCCTGTGGCTTTCTCACAACTGCTCCGTGTCTTCAGCCACCCACGCACAGGCAGAACGCTACACTGCAGGCAGAAAGAATAGCAGGGTCAAGAGAAGTGCTGCCAATCTAAAAAATCGGGAATTTTCCCTTCTGTCTGTGTGCTGTAGCTGGTTACCTGGGGAACCAGATTTATCTCTGTGTCCTCAATATAGTACATCTCAATGAGGGCACTTTTAATAACCAATTGATGTGTAATTGCCTGTATAAATTATGTATCTCTTGTCCAGCTCCTGCACAGAGTGAATTATGGAGAAAACCTCCTCTCAGGACTGTTTTGAAGCTACTCTGATGCAATCGGAGGGTCCTTCAGAGAGTTTTAAAGGGGGTCCAATTCACTTATTCCAGCTTTTCAGACACTCTTTGAAGGGAGGATGGGAAGGAAAAAAGAGTCACTAGCATCTTGAAACACACATAACGTCAGGCCTAAATCCACAGCCATTGAATTTTAGCCCAGTAAGTGCTTGTGTCACAGAGTTAAAATTCCCAGTTAATAGTTTAATCATTGGAGCAAAAAACACATGGTGCATGATGGTGCATATGGCCTCTACTTTAGCATTTTTGACTACATAAGATGGATTTGCAAAGTGGAATAAGCTAGGCCTCTGCAATTAGTAAAATGGAGACCAATCACTGTTTGATGAAAACAAGAAAATTACTTTTCCTAGGCCTCAACCTTCCTCCCCCAGTGTGTGCATGTGTATGTGTGTGTGTCTATGTGTTTGCATGCTGCATTTTGAGATGTCTTATACGATAGCCCAAACTATTCTTGGACAGTTGAACAGTGATCCTTCAGTTTCATTCTCCAAAGTATTGGTTTACAATATCAAGTTCTCTGTGAAATAAGGGTACAGCATGAGTTGCCATAATCATTAAATGAAATGTTCATAATGAGAATGATATTTTGGAAATATTAGTTTTGTTGGTATTACCCTATTCCTTTTTAGTTGTATCTCCAGCTCTTCCTCTGCCACTGATCGTTGGGAATGGTGAGGAAAGAGCCTTCTATTAATGAAGAAGGCATGGCCTAGCAGAGGTGAGCCCATCAACAATACGGGAAAGAATGACTTTTCAGCATCAAGAAAGATTTAAAGGCAGTGGGAATGGGGTAGAGGACATATGGGGTCAGTCATCAAACCACCTACTGCAGAGAAAACTCTGAAGTGATAGATTTGGGATAATATGTATAGGTGTAGGAAAATAAAAGGGGCAAATTTCACAGTAACTAGAAGCTGATGTATCCATAGGATTATGTTATAGCATATATAGGATATGATCGTATATTTGTGAATATCTTCAAAGAAAAAACCCAGACCACCCAAAACTGTCTGGGACTAACATAGTCAATAACTGCTTTTACATAACATTAGAATTTCATGATTCTCTGATCCTATCAAGCATCTGATGCCATAGTATCTTAGCAAACATTATAAATGCAATGAGGTAACAAAAGTAAATCTAATTACTGAACAATCTTGGTAATTTCTGGGGATCCTCTCTTTTCCTGACTCTTGAATAACGCTTCCCTCTATTAAAGTGGGTTCATAAGATGCTACCCAAAATCCTGGATGAAGTGACTCTCTCAGGCAATCTTAACTTCTGATTATAAACTTTTAATCTATTATGAAACTCCCACTCACCTCCTTTTCTTGTTTTGTTTTGTTTTTCCAATAAATTCTTACCCTGATGATAAGAGCCTGGAATTTCTGGTTGAGTGTCTCACTTTGTCCTCTTATTTCTGTGAGGTTCTAGTCTTTTCATGGTCTACCACCTTGGAGAGAACCACTGTATCTTCTCACGGGATCAGCTCAGCAAAGACACATGGAGATGCAGCCTATAAAAAGACAAGACTTGAGTTCACTTTCATGTGCATCTCCCAGGCCTGAACAGGATCCTCACATACAACCAAGTAATCTCTAGGGGAAGCAGGAGTTGGGCCTAATCTCTAGTCAAAATAAAAATCTGGTCAAAGCTCAAAAGTGCCTTCAGTACCAAGAGGATAGGGATAGAGCAACAGTAGTCTAATAGACCCTGAGTGAACCTGAGCCAGAATAAAACCAAACCAAACCAAACCAAAATATAAAATCCCCAGTAGGACCCAGTTGTCTGGATAAGAAAGCTGTAGCTGTGCAGAATAAGTCATATATATATATATATATATATATATATATATATATATATATATTTGAAACTACAACATAAACATAGATTTGGTCTGTCTTGATACCTGGGCATGGAAGATCTCCATTATGCAGTAAAAGCTTATTTCAACTAGCTTTTTATCACCATGATGAAACACCCAAGAAAACAAATTGCAGGAGGAAAGATTAGGTAAGTTTGAAAGATTCATTTCATGATCATTCGGCTCCTTGCTTCTGGGTCTGGGGTAAGGGAGAGCACCATGTCAGAAGGATGTGGTGGAGCAAAGCTGAAAAGCTGATGGTCTCATGACAAACAGGAGGTAGAGAGGAAGACCTTCAAGAAGAGGCTGGTGACCTGATTTCTTCCAGACAGCCCTATAGTCCATTAAACTAGAAATTACTTTATGGATAAATGAGAAACTCATGATCTAGTCACCTCTTTAAAACCCACATTCTACCAGCCAAGTGTTTAACACAGGACATTTTGAAGTCGATGCTCAAATTCAAGCCAAAACAAAGCCATCCGACTTGCTTGTGGGACATCAGCAGAAGAGACATTCATCATATGTCACTTGGGCAATGTGTAAATTCTCTAGTCTTCATCTCTTCTCTTTTTGCAACATGGTGTAGAGTATTGAATAAACCAAAGAAAAACACATCCTTCTGGCTAGAACATACTCTGTTTATTTCTCAGTATGTGACACTATGCTAAATAGTATAGAAAGAAAACTCCTTAAACACAAGCCATGTTCTCCAAGAGCTCAGAAATAAATAGCCTATCTCATAAACACGTATTGACAGAGATCAGCAGAGAAACAAAAGAAGATAAAACAACCTTGAATTGAAAATTTTTAAGTTGTGCATTAAAAATGGAATTTTGTAATAAAACCTACCATGTACTATTGGCAGAGTCTACTTGTTTGTTTCCCAGCCACCCAGATAAAAAAAAAAAAAAAAAAAAAAAACACATTGAAATTGTATTAATTGCAACACTGTTTGGCCTATTAGTTTATGCATATTTCTAGCTAACTCTTATATCTTAAATTAACCTATTTTTATTCATCTGTGTATTGCCATATGGTTGTGGCCTACTGGCAAGATTCCAGCATCTGGCTCCTCTGGTGGCTACATGGCATCTTCCTGACTCTGTCTACTTTATCTTAAATTAACCCATTTCTATTAACTGGAGTATGCCATGTGGTTATGGCCTACCAGTATGGTTCCATCCAATATCCAGCATCTGTCTCCTGCTGTGGCTACATGGCTTCTCTCTGCCTCTGCCTCCACTTGCTTACTCTATCTGGTTGGAATTCCCACAGTATCCTATTCTGATACATCACTGGCCAAATCAGATTTATTCATTAATCAATAAAAGTAACACATATAAAGAAGGATTTCCTACACCATTTCCCCTTTTCTGTTCAAATAAAAAGGAAGGTTTTAACTTTAACATTAAAATTACAAATAACAAAACAGGTATCAAGTACCACCTCATGATGATGCACAGATTAATAGAGATGGGTTAATAAGACTTAAGAGCTAGCTAGAAATACACTTAAGCTACTGGCCAAATAGTATTGTAATTAATATAGCTTCTGAGTGATTATTTTGTGTCTGGGTGGATAGGAATAAATGAGCAGCCTCCTCCAACAATGTACCGTTAGGGAGAGTATAAATGTGTCTGAGGGAGGTGAATGAGAAATGTTCTAACACAAACTGGTGTACAGACCTAGAGCTCGAACTTTTGAGACAGACTTTTAAATTGCTGTCACTTTCTGGTTGGGGTACCCAAGGGAACTTCATTGCACTAATGCCCAGTTTTCTCCAAGATGACTGGGAGGAGCTCATCTCTTGATTTTGAAGACAATTATTTACACTTTAAGTGAAAACTCTTCTGTGCCCAGGCTGTAGGAATCTCTGGAAGCTTCTGAGTGCTGTCTTTGTCTTCACTGTCTTTAACTTTGGAGAGCTCTTTACAGACTGTCAGATCTTCCTTGATCTTCAGGTCAGAAGTTCACATGGTTATCTGAATTTCTTTCTTGGATTTTCCAAGGCAGAGCAAATTTACTCCATGTCCAGGCTCAGACCCCAGGGTTTGGAGGACAGAGTGAAACCTTAGCCCTTAGGTCCTGTAGGAAACACTCAGTCACAAGACACAGTTCAGATAGCCCTTCCAGATATGTAAACTCTCCTCCTTCCTCCTTACCTCCACAGGAATGAGGACCTTTAATTTTTTTCTCTGCATGATGTCCTTTATTGAAAATCATGTTTACATAATTTTCTCACTTACCTTTCTACTCTTTTTAAAACAGGATCTCTAATGTAAGATACTGAGAATTAGCAACAGACATAATTTGCTGTGTCATGTTTCAATACATTATTAATCTAATTTTATACCTAGTTAAATTGAAAGCTAACTCTATTCGGATTCACCTTAATTACAGTCATTCTCATTCTCACTCCCAGATAGTCATGTTTTATCCTAATTATCAAGTATTTTCATATGAATAAACAGCTAATGCTAGAAACTCACTTCTTTCACTCTGATTGGAAACTGTCTTTCTTCTTAAATTGCCTTAATAGGTGAACCCTTGCCTGAGAAACCCCTGCACAGAGGTTATTTAAGAGCTCTATATTTTCTCAGTAATTTGCTGAGTCTTTGGCTCTTAACCTCGTCTTCTAGACATTATGGAATTGTGAAGTGAGTTGAGTTGTCTATGTAGGAGGTATCTAGATAGTGAGGAGGGTCAATTTTAAAACTAAATTCAGAGGAGAGTTGAGACAAGGGGCCGACAAGTCCCTCAGAGGAATGGAAAAACAGGTTGTTTGAGTATCTGATAAGTAACTGTTAGAATTCAAACGCAGACACACTGCCTCTCCCTCAAAATCCAGAAAAGCCCACATCTTCTAACAACATCCCAATCAGAGCTCTGGGAACTCTCAAAGGGATGCCCAGGCCCCTACAAGCTCTTGGTGCTGCTGCAGAGGACAGAGGGCAGGCAAATGATGGTTGTGGGACTTATTTATCACCCCCCCCCCCATGGTGAAGGTCCATGGCCCGCACTGTGCAAGCTTCCCCCAAGCAGGCAGGCTCGGAAAGGGGAAGTGCTTCAGAGTAGGCCCACCTTCTTTAGAAGGCCAGTTGCCCTTTGTGTCCCACAACTGCTTCCCAAACCAGTTGTTTGCTGGTTTAAATCGCAGAAATAGGCAGTGCACAAGAAGCTGTGCAATGTGTCTTCATTTCCAAGAAAAACAAAATTTATCAAGAAATAAACTCTGTTTTGTCCTAATTATCAAGTATTTAAATACAAATAAACATTTAAGGCCATGCATCCTTCAGGGTTATTTCACGCCTTGGTTTGAAACTGTTTCTCTTCTAAAGGTGTGAGCCTCTGTTTGTGTTGCAATAAAACTTTGTAGTCTTTGAGGTTTGAACTCCATGTGACTTTTAGGTAACATAACATTATCCTATAAAAATTTAATTATTAAATGTATTAATTATTTTAGTGCTAGGATTCAAAGCCCAGGTCCCACTCATGCTAGGCAAGCACCGAGACATTGAGCTACATCCCATGTCCTCTCCAATTGTTTTCAACTTCAAACTCAATCTTTTTAAAATTTATTTATTTTTCTCATTTTACATACCAAATCCAGTTCCTGCCCCCCCCACACACACACACACCGCTCCCATTCTTAGCAAACCGCCATTCACTTAGCAAGTGGTTGGCCAGAACTGACCAGCAAGTTGTCATCTGCTGACCCTTCCTCAGGAAGCCAAATCATTTTGAACTTCTAACTCATTATAATAGTTAAACCTTCCCTGGTGACTCTTGTATTCCATCACGGATTAGGCTGTATACTCGAATTTTATAGGTTAGGGTCATTAAAGATTAATGATAAAACAATCTCTACATACGAGACTATATACTTAACAAATGAAAGTCATACCATGATATTAAAAGGAGCAAATGTATAACTAATAGCTGATTACATTGGGAATGACTTTGCGGTCACTAGTCTCCCTACAAAGAGATAAATTTCATGTCTGAGCACTTTTACTTTTCCAGTATAATAAAAGTACAGAAAATAAAGCTTATGCATAGCTTAACATGTAATTATAAAACCAATATCTATGCTTATTTCTTAAACAGAAAAACCAATAAAGAGGACATATCCAGGACCTTTCCCATTGTGATCCTCCAGGAAAACAATTACATTCTAATTTGTGGTACTTTGGTTGCCATGTCCCTGTGGCTTAATGGGTTTTTCTTTGGGTTTCAATTTGCATCACCCCGCCATTAATGGACTGAGCACTTTTTCCAACTTCTCAGAAATGCTGGATTACTCTTCTTGCTTTTTTTTTTTTTTTTTAACGTTGCGTTCCTGCCTTTTTCCTTGTTTTGATGATGAATGCTTTGTTCACTGTATAGACTGCAGATTATTCTGTTTTGTATGTTGCTGGAATTTTTCACACTTTCTCATTTTTGAGAACGTAATATTTTTAGCTGGGTATACATGATGTCTGGGGTGGGATGTGTACACTTGAGCGCAGTTGCCTACAACGCCAAAAAAGAGGGTACTGGATGTCCTATCTCCAGAGGCACATGCAGTTGTGAATTTCCTTACGTAACATGGATATTGGGACACAAGTTCTGGTTCTCTATAGAAGCAGTGCGCTTCTTAGTTGACAAGCCATCTATCTAGACATCCAATTCCATGTTCTTATGGTATCTTCTGATTCAATGTAATTTCTTAATAGAAGTGTTTCTTTTAAAATATCAATAAACTTTTCCTCACTTTGGAAGAATGGAAATTTTCTTTCAAAACTATAATTTAATATCCTTACAAGTTTAAGTAATGGATTAAGTCCCTGAATGGTGTTTGTCTGAGATTTTAGTAGTGCTTTTATTTTCTCTTTCTTCCTTCCCTCCTTTCTTTCCTTCTTTTATCCCTCCCTCCATCTCATTCTCCTACTTTTCTTCTCTTATTTTCTTTCAGAAATTATTTTTTTCAGAAACCTTGATTAGAACCCTTTCCTACTGATCTAAAAGTACCCACACTGCCGCAGAGAGCTATCTTTATCACACTGGGTCGCCTTCTAACACTCCTTTCTGTGCCTTGGTTCTGTGGTTTACTTTTGCACTAACTCTTTCTCAATTAATACCTTGTTAAAATAAACCTTGATACCCAGTAGTCTTACCTGTGTAATCTTTATATTGGCAAAGGTAGATCGATATCTTGGAAATGGGTAGGTAAAGGATTGATGGGCAAATGTTACAGAACTTGGAATCTCTTAAATGTTGATCTATGCACAAGGAATGTTCACTTATTTAGGCCTACATCAAAATTTTTTAATAAAGGTTTTGTCTACAGTATTTTTCATGTAATTTCATCCACATGAATTCTTAACTACTTTACACTATTTTTGCTTGTTTAAAATGTGCTTAAATTTCATTTTGAGGCTCTTCTTGAAGTAAAAATAAGATGAGTTTCTGTTTAATAATTATTTCTTGCACATTTTCTTGCACATAATTAAAAATATTTGCAATTGGAAATGATTCCCATAAAATATTCAGTAGAAGTGGTGGTAGTGACCACCAATGTTTCCCTGACCAACAGGAAATATTTTTTGTAAGAAGTGAACTTTGAATACAGTCACAGTGATTTTTCCCTAGGGACATCCAAGACCTGATGAATTCTCTTCTTCAATGTGGGTGGGATCACCTAGCATACTTGCAACCAATAGAATAAAACAAATTTACTAGATGGTAACTTCCATAATTAGGCTAGAAAGTATTGTCACTTTCTCTTGCTTTTTATTGAGATGTTACTTGCGTGCTGTGCAGCTCATTGATCTAATTGCATATCATCTTAGTAGATTTACAAAGTTAAAACTTGAAAACTAATCACAGTATGTTTTCAATCCCTTCAAAGTAAGTGCCCTTGTGCCATGTAGTGTGAAACACACACATGCTGCCATCTTGTCCCAGTCCTAGGAATCCACCATCTACTCTAATACAACCATGACTTATTATACCTTGAACAGAAATATAAGAGGACCAATTCTTCCACATCCTTCCAGTCAGTTGTTTTGACCTGTCTTTTTTTGTTATGGCCATCCTAAAATAGGTGAAATGTTATCTCACTGAGCTTTTGATCTATATTTCCACGTAACAAAAATTTGAGCATTGTTTCCTATGCTTTTTGATCATTTATCTCCTTAGGAAAGTATCTATGCAAGCTATGCAAACATATTTATTTTAAAGACTGGTCATTAGGTTTCCATGCTGTTAAATTTAAAAATATTTCTTACATATTCTTATAATAAGTCTTTTATCATATATTTCCTTTAATCCTATGAATTAGGTATCAATTTATGGATGTCATCTGCAGAATGTGCTTTTAAATTTTTGGGGTCCCCAATTTATGTATTTTTGTAGCTTGTGCTGCTGGTAGCATATTTTTCTTAAAAATTTCAACCATGTCTTCTTGGTTTTAGTGTTCAAGTCTTTGCTTCTTTTGTTATTCTTAAGTACTTTACCATTTGAAAATACCTAAATAGATTATTTTCTTAAGCTTCTCGAAAACTTCATTTCTAGTTTAAAACAATGGCATTGATCTTTTATATTGATTTTGGTCATAAACTCAAGATGAAGAGCATGTTTTTAGGTTCTAATAGAGTTTTCAATGGATTTATAAGTATTTTCATTTGTAGTTATGTCATTGGAAATAGATAATTTATTTTTGATTTTCCACAGCAGATCTTTTTGCTTGTCCAATTTTACCCATTTAGAACCTCCAACCTCCAGGATGTTATTGAATATAGATGGCAATCACTTTTATTTTGTCTGTGTGTAACTGAGTTATTTTAATTAATATGCTATTTTGAAATAGGTGGGGGAAGAATTACTACATTAATTCTTTCAATAGTAAATATCATAGTTACTTTGCATTTCTTTTTCTTCGATGTCCTAAGGCAATCTGAAGATATTCTTTTACATTTTTATTAGTTTAACAATTTAATAATGAGTTAGACACTTTTATCCAGTATTTAATAAGATGATCACACAGCTTTCATTCATTATTCCATTAAAACAGATCATTAACTGACTTTTTAAAAGGTCAAACTAACCTTGCATTCTTGGGTAAGAACTCACTTAAGATTTATTGTTTGAAAAAATGTGCCTATACATTTGTTTTGAACAAAGCTATCTTCAATTCCAGTTTTTCATTTACCACCACTACTTTCCCCTCCCTACTTCACGTGCTCTTTTTTTAGTTTTGGAGGGATTTTATTTTAATCATATGTCTATTTGTGTGTATAAAAGTGTGTGCACTTTA
Organism: Chionomys nivalis; assembly: GCF_950005125.1. Classification (NCBI taxonomy): domain Eukaryota; kingdom Metazoa; phylum Chordata; class Mammalia; order Rodentia; family Cricetidae; genus Chionomys; species Chionomys nivalis. The sequence goes on along the minus strand of NC_080089.1, from coordinate 33,328,029 downwards.
AGGCAGATGACAATCAAGGCTACAGGTGTTGCATCCTCCTGAACTAGGGTTAGGGTTACAGATGGTTGTGAGCTGACAGACATGCGTGGTAAGAATCTAACTCAGCAGGGCGGTGATGGCGCACGCCTTTAATCCCAGCACTTGGGAGGCAGAGGCAGTCAGATCTCTGTGAGTTCGAGACCAGCCTGGTCTACAAGAGCTAGTTCCAGGACAGGCTCCAAAACCACAGAGAAACCCTGTCTCAAAAAACCAAAAATAAATAAATAAAATAAAATAAAATAGATTCTAACTCAGCTCCTCTGCAAGGGGAGTTTTGATCTATTTGATCTTAACCTTTGATCTTTTTCTGACTCATCTCTTCAGTCCCAGTGTTTTCTTTTTTAAAACCCACTGAGTCCACTTAGTGTTGTCAGTATCTGTTTAGGTATGGAAGAATGTACTGGAGCACAACATAGGTGTCTATCAAGGGCTCCACTCCTGAAGAGAAACAGCTTTCCTTTTTGGATGGCCGCCACCAAATGCCATTATTTCTCCTTCGCTAGCAGTGGGTCTTTCTGACATGCCCAAATACCAGTCCATGCTGGCCTGATCTCCTAGAGATCATACGCATGCAGTCATAGCCACTGTGAGTTAATGTGTACAATGGCCCTTCCCGTGTCTGGAAAACATTGTTTTAATTAAATAATAAACTATCTTTGACCTTAAATTTTATAAGATCTATAATACTTTCTAAATGCTGCTGAGTATGTTTACTAGTTAAAGAATTTTTTATTGTCCATGATTCTGGGGCTTATCATTTGTAATTTGTGATGATGTTTCTCTCTAATTGCAGTACAAGGTTAGTACATCCCCACAAAACAATTTTGAAAATGTTCCTTACTGTGATGTTTAGGAAGAGGTTTTCAAAATTTGGTAATTTTTGAACAATATTGGAATCTACCACTAGACTCGTATAAAAATTTTTCTTCCTTTCTAGGAAGTTTGAAAATATTAACTTGATATTTTTACATATTATAGGTTGATTAAGATTTTTCTGAGTTCACTAAAATAGGTTTTGGAGATTATCATTCACATCGGTCCATTTTTTCTGGTAGCTAGTTTGCGGCTGGCAGCTCTATTTACAGCATAAACACACACTCTCTCTGCATGTGTGTACGATTCTGTTTGTTAGTCATATTTTTACTTTAATTCTTGACTTTAAAAAATTTGTAAAAATTTCATGTATTTTAAACAATAGGTAAAAGAAAAGAGAACATCTTCAAATTTATACATTTTTGTTTTAGCTTTTTCTTTTGGTTTTGATTATTTCACCTCTTTAATGTAGCTTTGTTTCCATCCCCTTCATTTGTGGTATGGCTACTGATCATGCTGGAGCTCTATGTATTGTAGTTATGCACGCAATACATTGCTTCTCTTTTCATTCATCATTCTAGATGAAGTTTATCAAATTTCTTTTCAATCCTTTAGAGAGTAAAACTTTGAATTTCATTGATTTTTTTTTTTACTTATTGTCTTTTTTCTATTTATTTTCACCCAAGTCATTTTTCTTTTCCTGCCTATGCCTTGGGTTTTGGTTGGTCTTCTTAGTTAGATTATTGACTTTTGAATTTTTCTATTTTTAGACTATCTTCAAACTCATTTTGTAGCTGAAGATGACCTTGAACTTCAGATCTTCTGCCTCAGTTAAAAATTGCTGGGACTGCAAATGTGTACCTTCATGCCAGCTATGATATGATGCTGAGTACTGAACTCAGTGCTCTCTGCATGTTAGGCATATGTTCTTCAAATTGAGCTATAGCCCAGCCTCCAACTTTTCTTTCTGAAGTGAGATTTTTGTAGCTACAAATTTTCTGGTTTCTGGTGTCTTTTTTTTTTTCTTGATGGTGGTGTTGGGGGAGCAGGGTCTCACTGTGCAACCTTGGCTGACCTAGAAATCACAATGCAGACTAGACTGACCTCGAACTCACAAAGATCTGTTTGTTTCTGCCTCCCCAGTACTGTGATTAAAAGTGTACTCTACCACACCAGAAAGTGAGCACATTTTTGTTTGCTTCTTTGTTTGATTTTTTGATGTGTTTTCTTTTGTCTCGAGCTATTTTAAAATTTTATTTGTTTTATGTTTTGGTCCATTGATTATGGTGTTTAATTTCCACACACTTTTATTGTCTCACAGATATGAATTACTGCTTTCTAATTTTATCAATTAAATTAAATTGCAATCAGAAAATATGCTTTCTGTGATTTCAAGTTTTTTAAATTTAGTAAGGCTTGATTTTTTTCTTGCCTAGCATATGGTCTAAGCAGACCCTGTTCCATGTGTACTGTAAAGCAAAATATGTTCTGCTACTATGAAGTGGAACGGGTCACAGGTGTCTGGGTGATATGTGTGTGTGTTCACTTTTCCCTTGTTCATGTTATGGATAGTTTCTCTATCCAATATTGTAATCTGAGTATTAAGTCTTCAATTATTAATGTAGTTTCTGATTCTGTATTTAATTTTGATATTCTTATGTTTCCTTCATTTGAAGGGATTTTAAAAAAAACTTTGTAAATATTAATAATACTGATGAATAGACTCTGTCATCTTGAAAAATTTTTACTTTATGTCTAAAAGATTTGTTTTATAATTAAGTTTGTATAATAACCACCACATCTGTTAGTCTTTTCTTTCCTGATTACTGTTTGTATTTTTTTCCATTCTCTTATTTGCTCCCTGTGTCTTTGAGTTCCAATATGCCTGTTGCATACATTTGGTGTTCGTTTTCAAAGCTGCATCTTGACAGTCTCCATCTTTTGACTCAAATGTTCGAATTTAACATGTTGAATTCTGCTGTTGATTTGCATCTGCCACTCTGTTTCCTATTTCCGATGGTTTTATATCTTTTCCACCCCCGTCCTCTTACACGATACATGTGGTATTTTTTGATAGAGTACAATAACTCCTTTTATCATTCTCTTGGTATTTCACAGATTTTCTATTGATTCCTCCATGTATACAGAATGTATCTTAGATTGCTATGTTAGTTCTAGTTTTATATTTGGTCCCAGGGATATACAAAAATTACACCTTTATATATTGCCCTTTCCCACATTTTATCCTATTGTTGTTACATATGTGTTGTTTATGTATTATAGGCACAAATTTATGATGTCATATGTCCTTTAAGGAGCAACTGTAAGAAAATAGAACAACTGCAGCATCATAAAACTTATGCTATGAGCCCTTCAAAACTCTCTGACTGTCTTCATATACTCTCATAAATATTTACACCGTGACAACCTTGCTCTCACTTGCTTCCTTCAGAATACTGTTACTGAGCACCTTACATATCCATTGAAGACAACACAGAACAATACAATATACTATTTTTAAAAAATCATTCAAGGTTTAAAAGGAAAAGAAAGAAACAATTATGCCATTGCTACTAATTCTCTGCACAGATACACTCACCGTGCCCTTCTGTTTTACCCCGTGGATTTGAATTGTGGCCACACATCACTTTATTCTGACATTTAGGAACTTTCTTCCATATTTATCGCAAGACAGTCCATTAGTGACTTACGTTATCTTTTATGTTCTGTGTTTTATCTGAGACTGTGTTTATTTTTACATTTTCGATCGGTCCAGAACAGTCATACATATGTGTGTCCTGAGCGATGCTTCAACTCATATGCACAATGTTCGTGTGAGGATGAGCAGTGCTGCCGTCTCAAACACTCTCGCATCTAACAGTCAATATCCACATTTCACAGGGTCATAGCTCAGTTATAGAGACCTTGTCTGGGATGCACAGGACTTCAATATAATTTTGATTTCTAGTCACACAAACTCATACACACACTTACACACACACACACACACACATCCTTCCTTTTCTGTATCCACTCCACTTTAGGACAGTAGCAATTTCTCTCCAGTCTATAATTTACCATGCACTGACCGGCCTCTCCCTTTCTGGGCTACTCCTTGCCTTACACCACTGTGGTTCTACCATCCACTTATCTCAGCCCCATGTCTAAGGAGATTACACGGTGCTGCCGTCCTGTGCTAGACTTAGTTCATTAATTAAAGTGATTTCCTGACCTAGCTACAGGATTGCAAGTGACAGGATTTCATCGTTGTAATGTGTGTGGTATTTCTTAGTAGCAGATAGCAGACATTCTTCAGCCATTCATCCACTTTGTGGACACGTTGATTGTTTCCATTACTTAGCTCTTGAGAAGACCACGGCTGTAAACAGATGGCACTTTGGGTGTGGATCTCATGGTGATTTGGGGCTAATCATATGATAGTTTCGTTTTTAATTTTTGAGGCCCCATATGGTTTCCCACAACGACTCTACTAACTGTGTTTTCTTTTCAAGGAAGATAGTTTTTACCAAATATAAAGTTCTTTGTTGAAAAGTTTATATTTTCAGTGTTGTATATGTCAGCTCACTACCTTCTGGCCTCTTTTTTTCTTTTCTTTCTTTTTTTTTATGAGAAGTTAGCTGCTAACCCTGTTGGAGTCACTTGTGTATACTGTGTATAACGAGTCACTTTTCTCTTACAGCCTTCAAGATGTTCTTTTTATCCTTGGCTTCCTTCGTTTTGTGTGAGTGGGTGTGAATCTCTTTGAAATTTTCCTGTGGGAGAATTTTTAGCTTCTGGGACATGTAGGTTAATGTTTCTCATCAAATGTCCATAGTTTTAAGCAATATTTCCTCAAATATTTCTCTGGCCCTTTCTTTCTCTTCTTTACCCTAGTCGCTTCTATTCTGTGTTTGTTGAAAACCGTTTGTCTCACGTTTAAACAAGGCTCCTTCAATACAAGTTCTAAATGCAAGTTTTCAGAAACAAATTGTTCAGAAAAGCGGAGATTTCCATATATTCCTCCATCATTCCCACACATAGGCTTTCTCGTCGTCAGCTTCATGTGCTGTAGAGGTACATTTGTAACAGTTAACTCACCTATGCCTGTGCGGCGACATCATCAAAGTCTAGAGTCTGCAGGGAGGAACACTCTGGGTGCTGCACATCCTATGGAACAATGGCATACACCATCTTTAGAACTCCAATAGTTTCACTGAACCCAGGAAGCCTCTGTGCTTTCCGTAGTCATTCCTCCTAATAAGCTGTCTAGCCTCCCAGCACTCGGGAGGCAGAGGCAGGCGGATCTCTGTGAGTTTGAGATCAGCCTGGTCTACAAGAGCTAGTTCCAGGACAGGCTCCACAACCACAGAGAAACCCTGTCTCGAAAAACCAAAAAAAAAAAAAAAAAAAAAAAAAAGCTGTCAGGCCATCCATAATAGCGTTTGACAGCCACTTGTCCACTTGTCTTTTTAGCATTATTTTATACAATGCAATATAGTTGAAAACATTCAGTATGTGGTCCTTTTAGATGGGCTTGTTTTGCTTGGTGACAGGAAAAGTTCCCTCAATTTTTAAATGATTGACAGTTTATTTCTATATAGCACTGTATGATAGCAAACAGTCTAGATTAGCACATCATTTATCTATTTCTTTATAGAAGCTCACTTTAGTTACATCGTAGTAACAGCAATTATAAAAAGACATCTGTAAACATCGAAGTGCAGGCTTTAGTATAGACATGGTCTTAACTCCTGTGAGTGTATTCTAGAGAATGCAATTACTGGAGCATACAGTTCAGAACATTTTTAATTTTAAATTTATGAGTAATTGTCAAACTCTACTTCAAAGTGAGTGTACCATTTGGTGTTCATGCTAGCAGTGAAATGGGATACATTCCATATTCTTGCTGTTTAATGTCTTGGATTTGGCTATTTCACTGTTATGTGACTTTCTGGGAGGCATGAATAAATAGCATACCAACAACAGACCAAGAAACAAATCTACCAAATCTAGCCTAGTGAACCAGTAAGTTTATCGTGCTTGCAGGAGCATGATGAATCAAGACAACCACATCACGTGGAAGCCCACCCTTTTCCATGATCATGAAAGCATAGTCCTGGTACACTGGTCCGTGTATGTCATGTGTAACTTACATAGTGGTCAGCTGGCTGGAGAATTTTGTCTCCCAAACAATTGTTGCTGACTTTGTAATATTGGAGAGGAGTCTTGTGAATCTCACAACATTCTGACTTTTCTTGGCCTGGTATGTTGTGGGAGCCTCTTTCATCCCTAGGGGGAAATGTTTCAGTTTTGAAGAAATGACTATGTAACACTGTTTTTTACATTTATGATGTCCTTATGACATGTTAAGCAACTTTAATCGTTTATTTATCATCTGGTTGTTTTATATGATAAAATGTTTGTTTCTATGAAGGTCTTGTGTCGATTTGTAAATTAAGTTACTTGGTTTCTTATTATTGAGTGTTGAAAGTTCACTGTGCACTCTGGAGAGCTATCCTTTATGAGGTAGGTTGTGGACAAATGTTCTCTAAACTTGTTTTCTATCTTCACACATTTTGTGAAGCAGAAATTTTCAGTCAGTAGAATCCAGCTTGTTAAATATTTTTTTATTTTTTGGAAATGATTATTGTGTTTTATTGTTTTAGTTTCTAATCATAGATATAATTGCTAAGGTTACATAAGGTGTCCTCTAATTTTGAACACATGCTTAAGTTTTAACAATATGCTATTTTGTTTCAGTGAACTATGGAGTCAGAATTCCTGTGGAGCTTATGGTGTTATTTACAGTGATACCCATTGTTGGCATTTTTCATAGCCATTACAGATTCAGATTATTTTTATTAAACGTTTAATTATTATCTTCCATGCAGAGTGTGTGTCTGTATATATGTACACACAGTGTCACCACTGTTTCTTGATACATGTAAGCTTTATATGCTTGTTTAAGTACTTTGTGTGTTAATATAAGTACTTAATCATCATCTCGCTTATTTACATGACTGTAAAGAAGATAAACAAAAATTTAACTGACTGTCCTCTGAAATTTGATATAGTCAGATGTTTAATATTTCCCCCATTCCCATGCTGTTACAAAGAAAAATCAAATCACTAATTATTCCATTGATTGTATAATTTTACAGATGTTTTTCTTTTTTTTTATTGTTTTCACTGTGCTATACATTTTTTCCTGCTCCTTTCCCTTCCACCTTTCTTCTCTTCTACCCTCTCCTCAATGGAGGTGAATCTACAACCATAACTTTACTAAACCAGTGTAATTCCTAACTGCATTCTAAATATTTATCCTTATCCCATACAGAAGTGCAGTTCTCATCCTCATCAAGGAATCTTCTCTTTGCAACAGAAAGAGACCATTGCAGAACACCACAGCTGATCAAAATTCAGGGAGCACGGAGGGCATGCGCTGTGTATTCTCATCTGAAACGTCTGGAACACAAGTCCTGCACCTGGGGCTCAGAAATCATTTCAGAGGAGAAACAGAAAGACTGCAAGAGCCAGAGGAACAGAAAGCTATGAGATTGTTTCTGCTAGACATATCAGAAAGGCTACACCCATGAAGTCTCATCAACACAGCTGCCTAAGAAAGGCCTGACTGATGACAGTGTTGGGTATGCTAACACAGAAGGAGGAATGTTCATAAGATCAACCAGAGAAATATGGGCAATTTTTGAGATTGGGAGTCAGTCTTAACCATGGAAGGACCCTCAATTTGTTGGTTATCATACACACATACATATAATATATGTATATATATATATATATATTACATATATACACATATATGCAAATAACATTTTAAGTACTGAATAGGCTGCATTTATCTATTTAGAAACGTGGGTATGTGTGTATTTATGTGCACATCCTTATTTTCTTCCTTGTTTTCTGTCTCCTATGACTTCTTGAAGAGGTACTTTGGTTTTTACTTTTCTAGTTGAAATGAGTCAGCTGATCATACGACAGTTGCGAATTCTATGTACTAATAAAAAGCTATATATATATACATATATATATATATTTACAGTCATGCTATAAACACACAAACCTTTGAGATCACTGATCATATTGGTGTCAGTGATATCCCTGAGTGGCAGTGTCTGTCATTCAGTTAGCAAATGCCATCTATTCTATATCCTTTTATTTATACACGTGTACCACAGTTCATAATACCTCGCTATTCTTCATTGCAATTTTATGATATATGTACAGCTCAGTGATTTTCCGTGGCTTGAACTCCACCTCGTGTCTGGCACACCACCACCACCATTCCTTCTCTCTTTCTTGACTATCACCCCAAACCAAAACAAAATAAACACACTGTTGTCTTCACTTACAGCATTGCTGTTAGTTTTAGTTTTTATATAGGTTTTAATTTTTTGCTACGGTTCAACGAGCTCCGTTATTTTTATTTTTATTCATCTTTGCATACCAGTCTTTCACTGTATTCTTAAGTTATTTAAAGAAACAAGAATGGCTTTTCTGATAACTGATAACATCTAGATCACTAATAATACAGTTCTCTTTTGTATCTCACTTATTAACTTTTGGTTCTCATTATCTTTATATCCTCAGCTTATTGTTTTGTTATTCAATGCCAAAAATCAAAAGCCGAGCCTTGTGTATGCTAGACAAGTACTCTACCACTGAGCTACATACCTTGCCTTTAATTTAATCTTAAACCTTGGCTTCCATGATATAGATATATATATATATATATATATATATATATATATATATATATATATATATATATATATATAGATGTATGTTTGTATATACATATATGTGTGTATATATAGTGGGGGTGTGTATGTATATAGTGTATGTTGTGTGGCTCATGCATGTATGCACATGCTAGACCAGATAAAAATGTCTAATGTCTTCCTTTTTCATGTTACACCTTACTGCCTTAAGGCAGGATCTCTCACTAAGCCTTGCTAAATAGAAGGAAGCCTGCTGTTTCAGCTACACCAGCTGGTCTGTGAGCTCTTGGGATTTGCCCATTTCTGCCCCCAGTGTTGGTTTGAAAACATGGACAGCTGTGTCTAGTATTAACTCAGGTACTATTTCCCGCTGAGCCTGTTTAGAGTTGCATATAGGTATATTATTTCAGAACTGACTTCTTGGTATTAGATAATCAATCCCTGAACTATTTCTTTCTTTTATTTTATACGTTTTACATCTTAGGGTTTTTTTTTTAAACTGTTGTTAATTTTTTTCATGGGTGCCTATAGTTCTACGTGTAGGGGTAAAGATCCAGGAGATGTCCCCCTTTATGTCAGACTGCCAATCAGTGGTATACTTGCTCAGGTCCTATTTAGGCATCTGTATTTTTGAGGTATCACGAGGGAGCTTCCTGCATCTTAATCTATGGAAGACTGACAGGCTGCCTTGCATTTTAGCGACTCTCAGTCTACTTGTGTCTGGCTGTTTCTAATCTCCCTGGAGACTTTAAGCTGCAGAGGGAGGTGAGCGAGATCGAGGAATGTACCTACCATTGACAGCAATAAATCACTATGATTTCCCTGTCCATATCGCTGCCATAAGGTTGTGGGATTAAGTCCAAGTTTTAGAATCTGAAGTATTTCTTCTTCAGAAGTCATAGGAATTTCCTCTTCCTCTCATTAGCCTCTGAAAAGCCATAGTGACAGTTCTAACCCCATTTATGCAGGTGGTATTAATTCCTATGCAAAAGGATGGTGTTTGGAAACATGGGCACACCTGATTGCGGCTTTTAATTGTTTGGTTAGACTGATAATAGGTACTGCATCTTGTCATTGCCATGCAGACCCTGATGCCCTGGCATCTAACAGGTTGCAAGAAAAATTATTCCAAGGCTGAGAGATGATGAGATCACATGTGTATTTGTAGTCTCTGACATCAGGAACACTAATATTCTGCTCTGTGCCTTCACTCTAAATTTTCAATAAAGTGAAGACTCTCCCTGAGAAGGGTCCTTAATCACAGGAGTCATGCCAGGCCTGCGAATTCTTCATCTGCTGCTTCTTCCAGTGCAAACAGGAAAGGGACAGTGGTGTATCCAACTACTAATCAGCATCCAGGCAACACAAACTCTGACTGTGCCTATCGTTACCTTGACTGTTCCAAACGTCTCACCACGAGACATGAGGTTAAGATATCCAAACAACAGAAATCGAAGGAGGAAAAAAAAACCTATTTATTCCTTTTTAAATAGGAAACGCATGATTATCTTTTTGAACTGACAAGTTCCACCTTCCTTGTTTCGTGTGTGGCATTTTATGAGTTTATAATGGGCGGATGACAAACTGGTATGTTCATGAGTGTATGCCTGTGTGTGTACGTGTGTGAGAGAACACGCATACACACATGCATGTCTGTGTGAGTGTATGTATGTGTGTGTGCACACGAGTGTGTGGGAAATAGTTGAAGCAGGAGCTGGCTCAGCCATTAAGAGTATTTGCTGCTTTTGCAGAGAGCTCAAGTTTAATTTCCTGTCCCTGCCCTGTTGGGCAGCTCACAGCTCCTGTTCCAGAGGATTCATTGCTCTTTTGGTCTCCATGGACAGCCACACACATGTGGATGTGTGTGTGTGTGTGAGTGTGTGTGTGTGCACTTGCACACACAGAGACAGACACACATACATACATCTAAAAATAAATCTAAAATACCTTAACACAGGTTTTACAAACTTCTACAATACACATTTTTCAAAACTGGGGGAAATACTGATCCTCAAACATTTAAGACAGTAAGAAAATACCTGCAATTATTATTTGTTAGAGAAAACTGGCTTCTGAGAAAACACAACATTGGTAGCAGAGCAGCTCAACATACTTAATAGAATTTACGAATTTTATTGACAACTCCCTTTGCAAATGCCTGTGTGGGAGTGTGGGGGAACTCACACAGATTTACACATATGTGCATGCATACACAGATACACTTTCCTAATCTCTGATGCTTTCCATCTGTCAGTGCGAACGAGTCTTTCCAATCATTTTTCAAACCATTCTGTTTTTGTGAAGCCTTGAGCTCGTATCCAGTGAAAGCTTGGCAGGAAGCATACGTTCCTCGTTCAAGTTCCTGAACACGACAGCTGTACTTCTCTCACACAACTTGAGAAAATGTTCCCAGCCTTAATCAACTGGCACAAGGCAGCAGAGGGGCTAAATACGGGCTGTGTCACAGATCATCCATAAATGTGTCAATTTCGCTCGTCTCTTAGAGCCTCCACGCTGCCTCACTCTCTTTCGGGCTCTCTCTTTTAAGGCAGTCTCTATTTTTTAAGACATACCACTGTTCTATCTGCAGTGCAGTCTATTCTTATCACACAAATTGCAATGTGTTGTCTTCCTGGCCTCACGAAACTTAGTAAGAATTAATGTCCTCCTTTCTCCCATGTTATCATCACTAAATTTACAAGTTAAACAGACCTTCTCCCCCCCCCCCCCCCCCCGCCGCCCTTTTCATCCTTGGGTACCTCCTACATTCCCGATTTGGTGGTGGTATATCAGCCACCCTTCACATATTATCAGCAGTAATAAAAATAATAAGTCAGATGGCAATGACTATTCGTGAAGTACCAGGCACTGTAGTAGGTTGTGTGTATTCGATGTGATTGGATGAGGCATTCTACACAATAGTCCCACCATTACTTAAGTATGAGGCTATTGTGATTTCTGTAGATAATTCTGACTGAGGTTAAGTGACTTGCCTTGATTAGGCACAGAAAAACGAATGTGCCTCATTATGCTACCAAAGAGGAAAGGCATCTCTTCGCTTGTAATGTTAAATATTTCAATCACTTGTCACGTGGTCTACTGCTTTTGGGCCTTTGATAAGGCAGTACATCATGGGTTTGGGGGGAGCACATTCTAGAACAAGTTGCTTCCCGTGGAAGGTAGGAAGGTAAGATGAAAGTATATGAAGAGACCAGTACCACAGCCCCTTTGAGTGCATTCTGCCACCCACAGACACCAATTTCCACCCCACTAAGTTCTGCCTCTTAAAGTTCCTACTATTTCTCAGGAGTCAGGAGGCAATAACCAAGTCTTTAACACACAGATCTTCAAGCGACACTTTTCATTCCGTGGCTTGCTTTACAAAGATAAGTCTAGTATCCTCTCAGCCATAAGGAAGTTCATCAATACTGTATAGATATCATTTCCTGCACAACTATTGCTGTGGGGACAGGGTTGATGATGACCACATATGTCTTTGTGTTTCAGCTGTGAAGTTTAGTCACTCTGGTTCCTTTTCATGAAATAGGTATGCAGCCTGGGTGTGGTTGACATCACTAATGGCTTCTTTGGCATTCTGGAAATCATCCAGCATTTTGGGAAATTGCTACTTTTATATAAAATGATTAAAATAGTTGTTTTTTATAACGTCTATAAGTTTAAATGACATAGCTTATAGAAAGCTAATGCATTTAATTTTACATTTTCCAGCTCATTTTTATGCATATTCATGTATAAATGTGTTTGATAAAAACAGTTCTGGGCAGCTTTGCACCCCCTCCACATGTGTCTGATATGTCAGTGAGAATTTCAGCCATGACAAGGAGCTCTCCACGTAAGAAAACTACAAAACTCTGGCTTGTTTAAGAGTTGAACATAGATAGAACATCCCCATTGCCTCAGTGTGTGGGTGCACCCCTCGCGGTCCTGAGTTCCTTGCTCGTGCTCACTCTCCTTCTGCTCCTCCTTTGGATTGTGAGACTTCAGTCCAGTGCTCCAATGTTGGTCTCTGTCTCTGTCTTCTTTCATCGCCTGATGAAGGTTAATATTCAGGAGGATGCTTATATGTTTTTCTTTGGGTTCACCTTCTTATTTAGCTTCTCTAGAATCATGAATTATAATCTCAATGTCCTTTATTTATGGCTAGAAACCAAATATGAGTGAGTACATCCCATGTTCCTCTTTTTGGGTCTGGCTTACCTCACTCAGGATAGTGTTTTCTATTTCCGTCCATTTGTATGCAAAATTCAAGAAGTCATTGTTTTTTACTGCTGAGTAGTACTCTAATATGTATATATTCCATACTTTCTTCATCCATTCTTCCATTGAAGGCCAGCTGGCCGGGGTCTGAAAAAGCATGGGACAAAACCGGTCTCGCTGAACATAACAGACAATGAGGACTACTGAGAACTGAAGAACAATGGCAATGGGTTCTTGTTCCTATTGCACGTAATGGCTTTGTGGGAGCCCAGGTAGTTTGGATGCTCACCTTAATAGACCTGGATGGAGGTGGGTGGTCCTTGGACCTCCCACAGGGCAGAGAAACCTGCTTGCTCTTTGGGCTGAGGAGGGAGGAAGGCTTGATTGGGGGAGGGGGAGGGAATGGGAGGTGGTGGCGGGGAAGAGGCAGAAATCTTTAATAATTAAATAAATTAATTAATATAAAAACAAAATAAAAGAACAGATCTTTTGATTATAAAGAAAAAAAGAGTTGAACATAGAAAGAAAGTGGCTGTTGCACATTTCAGATTCATCATGGCCATCCTGCACTCACTCCGTTAACAACTGATGATGAGTTGATACTGGCCTGGCATCAGCAGACTCCTTCAGAGGGAGCTGGAGGAAAAGAATAGGGAAGGAAAGTCCCTGCAAGGAGCAGCAAGGTACACTTCCTTCTCTACTTCAGCCATTTTCTCCGTATCTGGCATCTTCTTGCTACCTGCTCCTCTTCTCACTACCTCTTGCTTTTTCAGGAAATTGTTTTTATTTTCTTCATTTTTTTTTCTTTTACTATCAAGGGCATTTCAACTGTCTTTCTTGTCTTAATTTCATATGATTATAGAATCTTTGAACATTGCCTAGAGTCTAATATAGAAATCTTAATTTGAAGACGATATATAGAATTGAAAATATCCTATTATCATTATTTGAAACTATCATCTAAGAGTAAGTTTTAATCACATCAACAAAAGTAAGTCAGAAGCATATTTTCACAGTTAATGTCATTCTTCATGAGCTTCTGAATATTGGTAATACATAAGAAGTCTTATGCATGTAGTCTATTATTGATTTTGATTTTCTAGTGAGGGCCCAAACCACACACAGCAGAGAAATGATATTCGGAAGTGATGCACAAACTGTACCAGAATTTATGGTTCTAAGGTCACAGATGTTATGAGACATCTGGGAATGACAGGTTAGATAATGCAAATATAAACAACTCTGAGTTCAAAATGAAGTATCATATTTTGCCTGAATGTATTTCCCTCAAATCATGACACTTGATTATTATGTGTCAAAGAATTAAAACTAGGTGGAGATTGCGGGACACTATTATGGGAGTAGTTCCTCAATAATTTGGTTGATGTTTAGATTGATCTTTTGGGGATTGAGTGAGAACTCATTGGCCTAATTTCCATGGTCTTGTGGGATGATATTCCCGAAGAGACATAAACAACTGTCTACTCACTGCAGACTGGAAATGGACAACAACAGACTGGAGTCAAACTAAGAGGAAAGCCCAGTTTGGTGAATTAATGAGTTTATTGGGACTACTTACAGGTGTGTAAGTGAGGGGCTACTTACAGAAGAAGAGATGAATTTAAGTTAGATACATCACTGAGTATAAATGACTTAGAGGCAGCCCTTCAATTGGAGAATTTTCTTTTCTCAGCAATACATACTGCTTATAGAACCTTGGAAGTGGGGGGGTGTCATGTGAATCTTGGAAGCTTCAAGGACCTCCAGAGTCTTCTGAGTGGTTTACTTTCCATGTCCTGATGAAATTCCCTCCTGTTGCAATGTTTCAGTTAGGAGGAAATTGCTCTGCCAGGCCTCCATGATAGCAACATGAAGAAAAAAGTTAAGTCTGTTCTTAGAAGACCAATATTTTCTTCAATTAAATTCATCTGAATCCCCTCAAATTGCAAAGGTAGTCTTTTAAGATGAATCTCCATAAAAATTTTAGATAACCCTCAACATGAGTTCTGTTTTCTCAGCATGGGCTCAATATACTAATATTCATTTCTAATATCCAGACACATCTCTTGATCTTTTCCTGTGATTTTTATTTATTTAAAATCACTATAACCACCATTATCATTATTGTGTGTGTGTGTGTACTTGCATGACACAGGACACACAAAATTCAGAGGACAACCTTTAAGAGTTCTCTCCTCTATGTTCCGGGGATTGAACTCAGGTCATGATGTTTGTGTGGTGATCATTCTTACTTGTTGAGTTATCTCGTCAGCCCCACATGCCGCATTCTACCTCACCATATCTCTTTTTGGCCACCAGGTCTGGATATTTGGCAGTATGACTGCCAGGGAACAAGTGATGATTACACATAGTGACATTACCAATAGAGCAGACATCCACATCTTGAATGTCTACATTTTTCTCACTCTTGCCCCTTCCTTTGGCCTTTAAATCTTCCAAATGAGACTGAGATTGTGACTACTTGGCATTTATTAAATATTTATTGATCGTCTACTCTGTATCAGACATTTTGCTAGGCCATACAGATCGTTAAAGTGAGAGGTGGGGGTAATAGACAATCATATATAACAGTCACCAACTGCTGAATCTGAGGGAAAGTAATGGTGGTTAAGAAGCCATCCTTTCCCTCTGCAGCTGAGCAGGAGATGGTTGTGCAGAATAGAAATGCTTGAGGTTCTCTAGACCACAGGCAGTCATCCCAAAAAGAAATGCTATTTTCGCTATGGCCCAAAGGGAACTAGAGTGAAATAACATGCTCTTATTAACCTATGTTCATCTATAGATGGCCAAAAATTGTGTTGCAATAAAATTCATTTTTTAAAAAAATAAAGCAGAGATTGCATAGATGATCTAGTGGTTAAGAACCCTTGGTGTTCTTGCAGAGGGCCAAAAGTTCGGTTCCCAGCGTTTATTATCAGGCTGCTCAACTCCTTGTAGTCTAGATCTACCACTCTCTTCTGGCTTCTGCAGACACACATGCACACATACACACACACACTCAAACACACAGAGTATATATGAGCACAGATGAACATACATACATATAAATAAAGATAACTTAAATTTTTAAAATAATTATTCAATATGAAATATAATGACTAGTTTTGCAAATGTCTTTGAAACAATTTAAAATCTTTAAAATATGTTACATTATGAAATTTCCTTTGGGGAGGTTTTATGTAGGCAGAAAAATCACCATACACATCCAATCACTGTAAACTTCCTTCTAACTCACTGTGTGTTCCCCAGTCAGCTAATTAAACTAGTAGCAAAGGAGAAATGGAAGGAGAGAGGCAAGAGACAGGGAGATCATTAAGTAAAATGTTTAGAGAAGCATTAGTTGTGTCTTTAGTCTTGAACATAATGTGAAATCTTAAACGCATATTTGATGGGAATGTGGGGCTGTTTGAAGCTCTCCATTTGAGCAGACGGTTTTGTCAGTACTGAGCTTCAGGTTACCTTCCTCCAGTCATCCCATTTGAGATGGGTAGGAGGAGCACTCCTCCTTTTCCTAAACCCTGGAAATTAACCAGTGTCAGCTTACACCTCAAACTGGCTGGTCAGCATTTTGTTTTGCCTACATTTCTTTTAGACTTTTCTGAATATGAAATTTGTTAGATCGCTGAGTGGTGGATCCCGTGAGACTCTAAAATCACTAGGTTTAAAACTCGAGCAGTGTGAGCATCCTCTGACATCACCAGGAGCAGGCATGATTGCTACAACTACAGTGGTCACTTCTGTTGGAGGGCCCTTCATGATGACTTCCATATGAAGGCCTTTTTCTCCATACCATAGTTTCACCTTTAATCCTTTGTAATATGTTTGCGTCTGAGCCTCTATCTACTATCTTTTGTGGTAGATGTTTGTGACAAACTAGAACATTTGCTTGTCACATATTGGCTTAAATCAGGAAGGTCATTGTCTCTGAACATGACAATGAGAAATGCTGTTGATGTTTGTGGGTGAGGGGCATGCCTCAGACTCATCTACTACTCATTTCATTAGTAAATGCTTATGAGGCCCTTGCATACAAAAATAACTATGATGAGATGCTAGCGCTATATTTATAAAAACATTCCGAAAAACATTAGAAATTGAGAAAAAAAAAAAGCAAAACCCCAAGTAGAATTTTACATGAATCAAATTGACAACTCTTTAGAAGTCTGACAATAGTAATTGTTGGGAGAATGTGCCAGAGGTTACTGGATATCTGCCATATTAACTACATTTTCCTAATCGACCATTAAAGGTCCCTGATATTATTGCAATTAAATACTGTTCAGTTTCTCTGCTGACAGCATCCGAATCCTCGCAGTGGTAGCTTACTGCTCAAGTGTGTCTTTCATTTCAAGTTGTGCCTTGTTCTCACTCTCTGCCAATCAAAACCCAACTCACTGTTCAAACCTACTCAGTGTCATCTTGTCAGTCAAACCTCTTTTTGTGTTTCCAAATATGCTATTAATAGTTACAATAATGATGGCAAGTAATGCGTCCTTGTATCGCAGGCAATGAGAATGGTGCAGCTTTATTTCATTAAAACCCACTCAATAGTTATGAAATGGTACTGCTGCTCTTTTGGCTGAGGAAGAAATCCTGAGAAAGGTTCAGTAACAAGGCCGAGCTTATTGAGATCATAAGTGGGATCAGCAGAGTGAAAAAAGTAAGTATTCAGACTCTGTGGACTATTTTACTAATATCCCATTGCAATTCCATTTTACAGACAGAGAAATTGAGGCTCAGATATAAAATTCTCCTCAAGGTAGTTTTACAACCCAAAGCTTGTGCTCTGTGATACATACAGTGTGTTCTTGTGGGGTGTGTGTGTATGTGTGTGTGTGTGTGTGTGTGTGTGTACAGGCACACATGTGGCAGAGAACAACCACAGGTGTCAGTACTTATCTTCTATCTATCTTTTTTGAGACACTGTCTCTTTGGTATTTTCACTGTGTATGTCATACTATCTGGCTTACCCTCTCTAGGAATTTCCCTGTCTTTGCCTCTCCTCTCACTGTGGGGACACAGGGATTACATCTGAGGATTACCATGTACTGGTCACATCACTTCTTAACACTTCTAATGCAAGCTTTTTTCTTTAGCAATTGATCCATCTCTCTGTTCTGCATCATCTCACTTTTTAATTTAATTTGTAAATGATTTTTAAATTTAATACACAAATGCTGTACATTAATTCCATCCTTCACTTTCCTCTCCAAGCAGTTTTTTAAAATAAGTTTCAATTGTTTAGCCTTCCTAAAATATATATGTATATGAAGGTGATCTAAATGGAATTGCCAAATAATGGGGGAGATCACTTTTATCACCAAAGAATCCAGTTATGGGAATAAGTTGTATCTAATCAAGTTGTTGGTCAACCTGTCCCTCAAACAGCCGAGACTATTGCTAAAGCTATTGGTTGAACTCCAGAAACAGATGGTAAGGCCCTATTACTGAAGATAACACCTATACAACTCATTGAACATGGAGATGTTAAACTGGTGTCAATCTAGAGCCTTCGTCCCTACCAAGTAGTGTTTATGTTATTGGAAGTACTCTGCACGGCAATGTATCAAAGGAGAAAGATAAACGCCAACCCAGCTAAAAACTCTTTGATCTACAATGATGACCTGCCTGCAAAATATTCTAGTGCAATGATGGCAGAGAGTTTGTGGGAGTGACCAACCAACACACGATTAGATTTAAGGCCAACTCTATGAAATGAAATCCATCCCAGACACTGCTCAGATAGCCAAGACCTGAGACAAGATAGGCCATGAACCTAACGGGAAACCAAATACGACTGTTTTGCTAAAGGAATGTAGCACACAAATGACTACTGATAATCTTCTACTATACTTATGATCAATGTCATCATCAGAGAAGCTTGCTCCTGCAGTGGATGGGAACACAAACAGAGACCTATAGCTGAACAATGTGCAGAGACTAAGAGACCTTAGAATACTTAGTCCTAAATGGGATGTCTCCATCAAATCCCTTCCCTCAGTAATCAGGGATCCTGAAGAAGAGAAGGTGGAAAGATTGTAAGGGCCAACAAAGATGGGGGACACCAAGCAGACAAGGCTTTTAAAACAGCAGGCACAGGACCAACACATATAGGAACTCGCTAAAACTAAGTTAGCACGCACAGGGCCTGCACAAGTCTGGTCCCGATAGGGTCCCAGCACTGAGGGGATGTTTGAAGGCTGTGGGAGGTCATGTGCAGTTTGTCCTTCTGGGTCTGAGTTCCCTCACTCAGTATACTATTTTCTAGTTCTATCATCTCATGGTTTCTTTTCTTTCTTTTTATTTTTGATTTCTTAAAACTGGCAATCTAACATTAATTTTAAAAAATGACAAGAACAATAAATACACACTTTTTATTTTCAGACTGCAAAGTAAAAATTAAGAAATTGAGTGGTTGATTTAAAACCCTGGAAGTGCTTGAAACTCTATGTCCCCTTTAAATCACACGGCTCTTAACCCAATAGGCAAGATTATAGCCAGGATGAGTAAACTCACAGGGCTTAAGGAGAGTTTAGAACAAGGACTGTTGGATTTCACGTCATTTCTCAGCATCACAGCCCTGAAGGTTTTCCCCTGAATGTGCTGGTGAAGTCACTGTATTTGTGTGGATCTCCTTGTCTGTTGCAAGAGGTTTGCATTCAAAACCATTCATCTCACTGTTTCTTGAAATGAATCTTAACCGAAAACGTTGAGCTGATTGGCTTATTTTAGAATATGTTTGGTAAATATTTGACAGATACTGCAAGATAAGTCGATTAATGACAACATTCCTCTATTTTCTCAGTTAGTTAAGAAGAAACATTACTGCTGTTCTGTTTCAGGGGCATGCTGAAAGGTCTGGTGAATTGTGTGCATAGACATGCTGTAAAAAGTCGACGGTACCACGAGACTCTTAAAGCATTGCTACAGAAAAGTTTGCAGTGAAGAGTGGATTTACATTCTCTTTTATGTAATCTTTATCAAATACACCAACAGGATAAATTTTAAAGCTCTCCGCACAGGCTTTTATATTCTAGACATTGTAAATCTGTCCCAGTCAGTGGCATTGAAAATGTTGCTTGGGGGTTAAATATTAAAGTTATATAAAGCAACCCTTGAGATCTAGTGATGAGACCCATTCAATTACATATAGCTATAGGAAACCTGCCTCTCACATCTGTGTGGATTAACAGCTTCTCAGAAAGGAACTGTGAGCATTCAATTTCAAAAAAACTTCCTACACACACACACACACATTCATACACACCCACTGACAGATGTATGAGGGAGTTAAACTTTCCTTCATAATTGAAGGATATCACAGAAAAATAACAGGAACATCTAATCAACCAATTACCTTGAACAGAGACTTCTGATAAAGAGACATTTAAGTGTATTGATTTACACAAATAGTCTCTTGGCTCGTCTCTCATTTAATGCTTACAACCATCAGAAAACCAGTTCAAGTCAGTTATTCAATATAATAATTTGGAACACTGTGACCATTTCAGTCTGTGTGAAGGACACCCTGAAGAGGCACAAGACTCCACAATCCATCCCAACACTGGCATTACAGTTAGACATGGCATCTGTGTGGCTCAGAGGGAGATGGGTAAATTTCTCTTCAGAACACTTTTGTTTTGTTTTTGTTTTGCTCGCACAGGGAATCAAACCAGGAGCCTTGTGTGTTCAAGGCACACACTAGTAGTCCTCTTTTTTACATATTAAACAGATAGAGCCTTAAGGAAAAGTCATTTATTCATGGTAGAAACATCCTCCCAGTTTTTGAAAATATGTAGCACAGGGAGAGAAACTGAGTCACTCCGCTGTGCAGTCCCTACCAGAGGTTCCTATACAACAGTGTCTCTGTTCAGTAATGAACAATGAGCATGCCACACCCTCTCACTACTCCCGCCAGGCTGTTTGTGCCTTGTTCTTGAAGTCCACAGGTGAGACCATGCTGCAGTTGCCTTTTGTGCCGGCTCATTTTAATGAAACTCCCTGACCTTGTTTCCATTACATTTTCATAAATGGCTGCATCTGGATGCCTGTGTTTCCTATGGCCGACTAGCATTCTATTCTGTATGGGTATTTCTCACACACTTTTATGGTGATGTCTTTCGGTTCATCTGATCTGAAGGGTTTTTTTTTTGTGGAAATGGGGGATCCCTCTGCCTGAATGCACATTTTCTTCCCCAGAGTGGGGAAAGCTTTCCACTATTATTTATTGGGATACCTGTTTCATGCTATCTTTTTCTTGCTTTTTTCTGAAATTCCCACGATGTATACATTGGCCTACTTGATAATACTGACACATGCTAAAGTTAGCCTCTCTTTATTGCTCCCTTCTCTCAGCTAAACAGACAAGATTGTTTCAAATGCCCAGTCTCCGAGCGAATGGATTGTCTCTGCTCTTTGACAGAATGCTATTTGACCTCATTTTAGCATTTCCATTTAGTGCATATATTTCATTGTAGTAAAATTTCTGCAGCTCCTCTTAAGATTTTTCTTCTGAATGAAATCCTCACACCATGAAGGCATTGATTCTGTAGGCTCATTCTGTATTTTTATACAGGTTATTTTGAAAAATCTTGGCAGGTAATTAAAACACTTTCACGTCATGTATATTGATTTCTGGAGGGTTTTTTTTTTCTGTTTTTTTTCCCTTTGTTTAGATCATGCTTCCTTCCCTCTTATTCTTGATTCTATCTTGGTATTTATTCATTTGGAAAACAAGACTAAAACGTCTTCCATGCTTCATGACTTGGTATTGCATAGGAGACCCTTACCCATCAGCTGGTAAAAGGTTGTGAGGGCTTTTTGACTAGTCCATGATAGTCTAATCACTTTTGTATTAGAGGACCCTGGCAATCCCCTGACAACCAGAGCCATCTTTACTCTAGGTGAGACAGATACCAGTCCTTGAAGTAGTCAAGAGAAAAATCAGAGTGTCTACAACTCAACTTTTCTCTCCTCTGGGAGCTGCTGTCTTGTTTTGTTGGTTGGTTTTTCATTATAGTATACCAATCCCATGCCCTGCCCTGTTTTTGTGGTGAGCTGAGAGAGGAGTTGTCCTGAGTATCATACACTAGTTTACATTTTCATATTTGTTCTCTGTAGCCTCCATATGTCTAGCCTGTGACAGATATCTGTGCGTTAAGACAGAAAATGCAAAAGCCGGGTTTCTGGGAGATATCTATAAAAGTGATGACCTCAAACACATGTCCAGTTCGTGTCCACGCTGGAGGGGAAATATGAGTTGGAGTCTTTGCCTGATCAACACGCTGATGGAGACCAGGGGCATGGGTCCATCCTAACATAGATTACCGTATTTGTTCTATGTAGTCCATCAGAGAACAGTTAACTGCGTGTCATGAACTGGATTGCTCTTCAGAAAACAGTTTCAGGTACACTGTCTCAAGCTCATTGTGATATTGTAATATTTAAAAGCATCATGAAAAAAATCAGTAGGGCCATCCATATAGTTCTATTTCCACAGCAAAGAAGAGGAGGAGGAAGAAAAAAGGGGGAGGAGAGAGGAAAAGGATCAAGAGGAGGAGCAGGAAAGACATACATTATTAGGAAAGGCAACTACTGAAGATGACAATGCTCTACACTTTCATGTTTCCCGTATAATCACTTTTCTTCATTCTGAGGACGGCCTTCTTCACATGCATGTGGCTAGCTGGAAAAGTATGACAAGTAAGGCAAAATGCACTCTGCCTGCCAGCTGCCTTGCTCCCAGGGAAGCAATAGAAGAATGCTGGTTTCTACCAGACAATCAGAAACAACAGTGACCACAAGATTAGTGTCCGAGTAGGCCCTGGCGCCATTAAAATTTGAAATAAGGCCATGCCAGACTGTGTCATGTTCCTAGTCATGAGCTCTCAGTGTGAGCTGATCAAATCCGGTGGGAAAAAGAGTATCTGAGAGTTAAGCCAAAAATTCAGCTCTCAGTACAATTTTTCTCTTACTAAATTTAATACTGAATGTATTATGATGGAGAACACATTTACATTTGCTTTGTTCATTAAATGGGAAGGCACAGTCCCCTCTGTGACCAAAGCCATGACATTCTCGGCCACGCAGTCTTTGCTGTCTTTGACTCCTGAGTGTTTCTTGCTTCACTTCTTTATTTCCAGCTTTAAAAGAAAATGTTTTAAGAATGCTCTTGAACATTCATGCTGACTTTTGGGGTACTTCAAAAAAGTTTTATCAAATAAAATATTCATTATAATTCAAGGTGGAACTCAATATGGACATGTTATTTTTCCTTAAAGTGGATCAAGCTCATTTCTAAGAGGTAATTAATGGTAAGGATCTTTTTTGGTTTACTAAATTTCCAATATGGATATAATCTTTAATCCCAGCACTTGGGAGGCAGAGGCAGGCGGATCTCTGTGAGTTCGAGACCAGCCTGGTCTACAGAGCTAGTTCCAGGACAGGCTCCAAAACCACAGAGAAACCCTGTCTCGAAAAACCAAAAAAAAAAAAAAAAAAGAATATTTAAATATCTATGCACATAGCAAAGCAAACCATAGAAGTAATATCAAAACAGATATATATTTTATATATCAAATATATAAAATAACAACTTTTAAATCCTCCTGTCCCTTCTTCCCAGCCTCTCCCTCTTCTTGTAGAGATATCTATTTTCATAAAATTTAGTGTATTACTTGCTTTTATACATGTGTTTGTGAGTTTATTTGTTGTATATTTATTGCTAATCTGAAAGTAGCCTGTAGAAATGTTTGCGAATGGGTGCATAAAGGAGGCATAGCCAATTATTTGTTCTTTTATTTTATTTTAAACTCTACTTCCTCTAGCTGCACTAACCCATGCTGGTGCCTAAGCTGCCATTGTTCACTACATGTTTCTAGCAGTTTTTTAAACAAACAAACCACCATTCAGGCAGCCTTTTAAGAATGAACTTTGAATTATCTCTAGACTTTCTTTCTCAGATATTGATATGTATTTTGTGTGGTAGATAAGGTGAAGCCAATTCTACCACCGAGAGCTATGTTTCACACTTACTTTTGACCACATTGCTTCTTCTTTTGACCAATAAAGCCCCTGTCCAGCTAATATCATTCTGAAGCCAGTTCAAAGGCTTTTGGATCTGTCCATCCTGGACTTCCTCTTTCCTTGAACTGAGTCTTCTGAGAGAGCACTTATTATAATGTAGATGATGGTTATGCTACAAAAAATAAGCTTATTTAATCTCTGTGTTGCTACAGCTGAAGAGACAAGAAACAGCTGACTGTTCAACACTTCTGACTGCTATTTCCATCACCCTGCCCACACTGCATAATTTTATGCATCTAACAAGTGTCGTTTTTAAACGTTTCTCATTGATCCACAATTTATACTCTCCATTAGGCCCCTTAAAAATGAGGAACTTCCAAACTGTAATTTCACAGAACTTTTATCCTACATGCTTTCTTTTGTTACATAGAGAAATATGATATCAACTTAAATAGGGAATATAGTGTAGCTTTCAATAATGTATGCATTGATTCACATAATCATGGCAGACAGGAACAAAAACTAGATGATATTTTCAACCTTCTGGGAATGGTCAGGCCATATTTAGAAAAATATTTTATTTCCTTTTTATTAAGAATTTTTAATACAATCTTTTCTCATTTTACATTGCTATTCCCATTCCCACTCCCTCCTCTCCTCCCACTTTTTCCACCTTCCCGCCACCCCACCTCCCCATCCACTCCTCAGAAAGGTAAGGCTTCCCATGGGGAGTCAACATAGTCTGTCACTTGACTTCAAAGCAAGACCAAGGCCTCCCTCGCCCATATCTAGGCTGAACAAGGTATCCCTCCAAAAAGAATGTGCTCCTAGATGCCAGTTCAAGCACCAGGGATAAATCCTGGTCCCACTGCCAGTGGCTCCACAGACTGCCCAACCCTCACAACTGTCCCCATATTCATTGGGCCTAATTTGGTCCTATACAGGTTTGCCTGCTATCAGTCCAGAATCAGTGAGCTCTCACTATCTCAGGTCAGCAGTTTCTCTGGGTATCACCATCGTGGTCTTGACCCCTTTGTCATATTAGCATTCCTCCCTCTCTTGGCTGGACTGAGATAGCTCAACACAGTATTTTGCTGTAGATCTCTGTATCTGCTTCCATCAGTTGCTGGGTGAAGGTTCTATGATGACAATTAAGGTAGTCATTAGTCTGATTACAGGGGACGGTCAGTTTAGGCACCCCTCCACTGTTGCTTAGAGTCTTACTTGGGGTCATTCTTGAGAATTCCTGGGAAATTTCCTCATGCTGTGTTTCTCAATTGCCATTTAATGCCTCCCTTAATCAAAATATCTCTTTCCTTTCTCTCCTTCACTCTCCTTCCCCCTTCTTGAGTATCCCTCCCTCATATTCTCCTCCTCCCTTCTGGTCTCCCCTCCCACTCCCCTTCCACCCTCCCTTCACTTCTCCTCTTAATTTTTTCAGGAGGTCTTATCTGTTTTCCCTTCCCAGGGGGATCCATGTATGACTCTCTTAGTGTTCTTCTTGTTACCTAGCTTCTCTGGGATTGTAGACTATAAGTTAATTATTCTTTGCTTTATGTCTAATATCCAGTTATGAGTGAGTACATACCATGTTAGTCTCTCTGGGTCTGAGTTACCTCACTCAGGATTGTTTTTTTCTTGTTCCATCCATTTGCATGCAAATTTCATTTCAAGAAGTCCTTGTTTCTCACTACTAAGTAGTACTACATTGTGTAAATGTTCCACATTTTCTTTATCCATTTTTCAGTTGCGGACCACTTAGGTTGTTTCCAAGTTCTGGCTATGACAAATGGTGCTGCTATCAACACAGCTGAGCAAATATCCTTGTGGTATAAGTGTACATCCTTTGGGTATATGCCAAGGAGTGGTATTGCTGGGTTCTGAGATAGATTGATTCCCAATTTTCTGAAAAATTACAATACTGAGTTCCAAAGTGGTTGTACAAGTTTGCACTCCCACCAGCAATGGAGGAGTGTTCACCTTACTCTGCATCCTTTCCAGCATAAATTATCATTGATTTTTTGATCACAGTCATTCTGACTGGTGTAAGATAGTATCTCAGAGATGTTTTGATTTGTATTTCCATAATGGCTAAGGATTTTGAGCAATTCCTTAAATGTCTTTCAGCCATTTGTAGTTATTCTGTTGAGAATTCTCTGTTTAGATATGTGTTTTGTGCATGGACATAGATATGGATCTATTTGCATTCTTTTACATGTTGACATTCAGCTATGCCAGCACCATTTTTGAAGAGGCTTTCTTTTTTCCTTTGTATAATCTTAGCGTCTTTGTCAAAAATCAGGTGTTCATAGGTGTGTGAATCAATGTCAGGGTGTTTGATTCAATTCCATTAGTTCACTTGTTTATTTTCATGCCAATACCAAGCTATTTTCATTACCGTAGCTCTAAAACAGAGCTTGATGTCAGGGATGGTGATTCCTCTGGAAGTTCCTTTATTGTAGAGGATTGTTTTGGCTATTCTGTTTTTTGTTTGTTTTTTTGTTTGTTTGTTTTTCCATATGAAGTTGAGTATTGTTCTTTCAAAGTCTGGGACTTTGATAGGAATTGCACTGAATCTGTAGATTGCTTTTGAGAGGATTGCCATTTTTACTATGTTGATCTTACCTATCCAAGAGCATGGGAGGCCTTTCTATTTTCTGATATCTTCCTCAATTTCTTGCTTGAAAGACTTTAAGTTCTTGTTGTACAGGTTTTCCACTTCTTTGGCTATTTTATGTTATTTGTGGCTATTTTAAATGGTGATGTTTCTCTGATTTCTTTCTCTGCACTTCTATCATTTGTCTGTAGAAAAGCTACTGATTTTTTTTAGTTGATCTTGTATCCTGACACATTACTGAAGGTATTTATCAGTTGTAGGAGTTCCCTCATAAAATTTTTGGGGTCACTTATGTATACTATCTGCAAATAGTGAAAGTTTGACTTCTTTTCCAATTAGTATCCATTTGATCTCTATTTGTTATCTTACTTCTCTAGTTATAACTTTAAGCACTATGCTGAATAAGTATGGAGAGAGTGAAGAGTCTTTTCTTATTCCTGATTTGAGTGAAATTGCTTTTAGTTTCTTTCCATTTAATTTGATATTGTTTGTCAACTTGCTATACATTGCTCTAATTATGTTTAGATATGCTCCTTGTATTTCTGAAATCTTCAAGACCTTTATCATGAAGGGGTCTTGGATTTTGTCAAATGCTTTTTCTTTTCAGTGTCTAATGAGATGATCATATAGTTTTTTTTCCCTTCAGTTTGTTTATATGGTAGATTACATTGATTGATTTTTGTACAATGAACCATCCTTGTGTCTATTGGATAAAGTCAACTTGATCATGGTGGATGATTTTTTTTATATGTTCTTGGAGTCTGTTTGCCAATATTTTATTGAGTATTTTTGATCAATGATCCTGAGGGAAACTGAGCTGTAATTCTCTTTCTTAGTTGCATCTTTGTGTGGTTTGGGTACCAGGGTAACTGTTGAATTGTAAAAGGAATTTGGCAATGTACCTTTCATTTTTTCCTATTGTGTGGAACAATTTAAGGAGTATTGATATTATTTCTTCTTTGAAATTTTGATAGAATTCTACACTGAAACTGTTTGGCCTGGGCTTTTTTTGGTTGAGAAACTTTTGACGACTACTTCTATGTCCTTAGGGGTTATAGGTCTATTTAAATTGTTTATCTGTTCTTGATTTAATTTTGGTGTGTGGTACCAACTGTCCATGGAGAAACACCCCATTTTCTACCCGACCCACCAAACCCCAGAGACCCTGAGCAGCCTCCACACACCCGCTACCATCCTCAACCGCATCTGTGAACCCTGGAGCCTTTGTCCTGACTGCCCTTGGAGAGGAGCCCCATAGCCTTATCAGCATCCACTAGAGGCACGAACCTGCCTGCACCCAGAGAAAGAGCAACCACCTAAGGCACAGGGCCCACCTTCTCTGACTGGAGAAAGAGGGACTCCCAGAAGCACAGGCCCCACCTGCACTCATTGAAGGAAAAGATGGGCAGACCCCAGTGTAAGAACACATTCAACAACATAAAGACCAATATGGCACCACCAGAGCCTAGTGGTCATACAACAGGAAGACCTGAACAGTCTAACCTAGAAGAAGCAGAAGAAAACAAACTCCAGTATAACTTTATGACGATGATAGGGACCCTTAAAGAAGAAATGAAAAATTCCCTTAAAGAAATGAAGGAAAAGAAACAAAAATTGGAAGAAATCAAAATAGTTTCCTAAATGAACTCAGCATATAGTGTTTATTCTTTACTGGAGTTCACAGACTAAAATGGCTTTTGCTAAATGACATGTTACTAACAAAATATTGACAATTTATATTTGATAGAATTTTAAATTTTTGAAAATATTGTATGAACTAAAAATGATACATTTGGAAGTATGTATATGTGCATGTGGATTTGTGCACATGTGTGTATGTGCATTTATATGTGTATGTACATAGACTGGGTATCTACATAGATCTCTCCATTTCCTCTTCTTCCTCCCCCTTCTTTCTATTCTTCTTTTTAGTTTCTCAAGACAGATTTTTTTCTGTGTATCTCTGGTTGACCTAGAACTCGCCTCTTTTTTGTAGACCAGGATGTCCTCAAACTCACAGTGACAGGCCTGCCTCTACCTCTCAAGTGCTGGAATTAAAGTCATGTGCCACCACCACCTGGGTTTATATCTTATCTTTTGAGACAGTATCTCTCATTGAAGCTAGAGTTGACTGATTTGGTCAGGTTAGTTGGCCAGTGAGCTGAAGAAACCCATCTGTGTTCAGGGTTACAGTGGCATGGCACCATGTACAATTTTTTTTTTTAATCTGGGTGTTGAGGAACCAAAATCAGGTCTTTGTATTTGTACAGTAAGCCCTTCCCTATCTGAGCCATCTTTCTCATCACAACAAAGATATATTTTAAGAATTTGTGTTCATAGCTTGTATTTTAAATTCACAGGCATTAACTTATGCCTAATGTAAAGTTTTGAACTTTTTAGAAAAATGTTTCATGGACATTTGTGAAATTATTTTGATGACATTAAAATTGCAAGTGGAAGTAATGACAGATTGTGTGCTAACCCTTAGATGATTTTAACATGCTATCTTTTCATTAAGGATTGATATATAAGCTCTTTTCCTACAATATGCAACTGAATCCTGTTTTGATCTAACACAGCCCATAGAGAATCTGAGGAGGAGGAAGACTCATGCAACTCATTCATCTTTATTCTGGTGGTTTTGATTACACAGATGGTACTGTTGGGAAAGTAACCACCAGACTGCAGTCATAAGATGCATGCTGTGGACAAAATGGGCAGAAAATCGGTGTAGTCTCTTATGTATCCTGAGACTAGAACTCTCAATGTTCAATGTGGCAAGAGATGGGGTTGGGTCAAAGGAATAAAGGCCTTTGAATCCTGGACTCCTTTATTCATTTGCGCTAAAAGGGTCGAAGCAGGCCATGCGGAGAACCAGCTCTACGATGTGCATGCTAAGCAGTGAGCTTTTACATGTGACATCATAAGGTTACAACAAGCATCAGATGAACTGACTTGGAAGAGTTGGTATCAGTAAAGGAACTTACTCCAGATAAAATGGGATAAGTACTAAAACTTACTGATGGACTGTGTGAGTCTTCTTCCTCTTGATCTGATGGTGGCTACGTTCTAACATTTAGGGGCCCTTGAAAGAAAATAAGGACACTAATTTCTCTCAACTCACCTTTCCCTGTTCTGGAAAATGCAAAACTTGTTTACAAAATTTATGTTCTGATAATTAAAAAAGTAAAGGCAGAAATAGTTGAGGATTTAGAAAAGTATATTCTAGTGTGAGAAGAAATAACGCATGGCTCCAAACATCTAAAAGAAGAACATGTCTTAGAAAAATGGTTTCTGAAAGAAATAATATCAATAAGAAAGATAAGATGGCCACTTGAAGTCTATTGAAAAATGCATTTTGACCTTTGTAGGATGTGAAGGGGAAGTGGAGTAGACAATATGCTAAGATGAAATCAGGAGTTCAAAGAACTGACTGATGAAATAAGAGCCTGAGAAAGAAATGAAAAATGAGAACGGGTGTACTTACTGCCAAATGCCAGGGAGATAGGAGACAAACTGCTGATCCCTCCAAAACGCAGAGTAAGGGGACAAAGATGCTCAACAATGGCAGATTATAAATATAGAGGGGAGGAGAGATGCCATGTGAAGATTAGAAGTAGTTTTTCTATCCCCAAATTTGAGAGGGGGTGGGGAAGCAATAGTCAGGGATGAACAATAATTCTCCACACGAAGGGGAAAAGTCATTTCAATCAGGAAGGAATTGTCACGGTTTATAAAAAGGAATCCCTTCTTAGAATTCTCTTGTCTTTTCCAGCTTTAATAACAAAAATTTAGAATGTTTCATAGAATAATGTAACAAAATTATAAAGAAGGCCCGAACACAAATGAGGCTTCTTCTACCACTAGTATTCAAGAAGATATTTATCAGCCTCTAAAGATTTTAAAAACAGTATCTGAGAACCTAGAGATTGTGTGTCAAAAATATCTTTTTTAATGCAAAGGCAGTAGGCAGACAAGCTCATATATTTAAAGGACTTTTTTAAAAAAATAAATTATCCCCTCAAATAAGCAAACTTCTGTAATAAAAATTTTCAACGTGAATACCTCTTAAATGCATATACTAGATTAAATACATAGTTACAGTTTATTTTCCAATAGAGGTATAAAGTAAACATGGTTGTAAATGAAGTTGGCAACTCGGAATTGAACTGACTCATGCTGTAAATCTGAATGAGGGAGCCTCCCAAGTGTCTGTGGATGTTTCTCAGTGTTCTGGGATGTGTCACCAAATGTTATTTCATCAACTTGAATGTGTTTACTCCAAAGATGGGAAGAAAATGTGTGATAAAAATGATTTCGAAACAAAAATCAAAGATTTTATGTTGATGAAAACACCAAAAACGAACCACCATGGCAATCAGCCATGAGGTGAAATGTTTTGGTTCAGCCTGTGAACCGTAAGACATTCAGTGGCTTTAGCTGAAGGCCATACTGTCAAAAAGAAAAGTACGAACTACAAAACAACAACGACGAAGACAAGGATGAACGAAGTGTGCATAAGGAGTTCATAAAAAATAGACATTGATAATATCGTTAGTCAATGAGGCAACTTATAAAAGAGACTCTTGATTATCGCATGGATTGACCTCAGATATTTCATTATTCTTTCTTAGCATCATTCTAGTGAAACCCTAAGGTTGAGTAAGCGAGCACAATTCTATACACCCTCAAATGCTGAGCTAGGTTTGTAAGTTAGAGCTTTTATGTGAAAGATACATTTTATAGAAAACATCTAATAAAAAATAGAAACTATTTGATTATAAGATCTGGAAGTTTATCATAATAGAGAAGATTTTTTTATTATCTTTCTCCAATCTGATTTGAATCTTGCTTCTAATTCAATTCCTGAAATTTGATTTATTCCTGGGTGTTTTATTCCATTCACTTAACCCTCTAAGTGAGTTTGAGGCCAGCCTGGTTTAAAAGAGGTAGTTCCAGGACAGGCTCCAAAGCTACAGAGAAACCCTAACTTGAAAAACAAAACAAAAAAAATGATGTAAGATTAAGCTTACTTAAGATACTATGCAACTCAGTGAAATAAACAAATCATAAATCTATACTTTCAATATCATAAACCAATAATTTTTAATAAAAACAGTGTTTGATTGGAATAGGTATCAACAGACAGAAGAAATTCACAGTAGAAACATATTTATTCAAGAAAACTTGATAGAAAAAGATATGACATTAATTATGGAGAATATAAAATGTAGGCAAGGGGGCTAAAGAATTATATATTTGAAAACATCAATTAGATCTCTGCCATATGCCTTCCTGAAAACGTATTTCAGTCGGGTCAGTAACCTATGAATCAGAAAAAAACATTCCAGACCATCTAGACGAAATCGTAATCCAATAACTCTCTTCCTTTGAAGTAGGAAGGATTTCCTAAGATATAGAAAACACTTCTTAATAAAATATTGAATGACATGCATATATGAAGCTTTAAAATGCCCGTACAGAAAAGATACCTTAAACAAATAAATAAAATCCAAGCCCCTGTCTCCAGTACATTTGGAATGTACATAGGTGATGAACCGCGTGCCGAGAATATATAACATGCAAATCACAGGGAAACCAAAGACAGCAACACATGTGCGTGATCAAATCATAAAATTCAAAAATAAATTCAAAATTGTGAATAATATAGCGTGTTCCTCACCAAAGAACTATAGAAATTGTTATGTAGAAAAAGCATATTCTTTGTCATAATTGATTTTAATTAATTAAACTCTCCAGTGTGATATCTGATTACAGAATTAGAATTGACAATATCTAAAACTCAAATGATAGACACTGGATAAATATCAAAACAGATCCCTACAATCAAATATCCTCTTGCTTACTAAAATAAAAACCAAATGCATAACGACATCCATTCTAGGTGAGTTTTCCATGTTTTAAACACTCAAACATCCTAAGATGTACAAGTCAGTAAAATATTCAAGAAAAGAATGTGGACACTGTTCTCATGTGCCAGTGTACCAATATTGTGACAATGCTTAAGTATTATATTTGCAAACCCAGAAAAATCTGCTTCCACAACTCTACCCTAAGGCAGAAGAACAAGATAAAGCAGCCATCTTAGTGTCTCAAACAGTTCTAATAATGGCTAAAGTAAGATGGTAAACTAATGACAAGATTCTGTTGACATGATGGATTAGTGTTAGTCATTCTGTTTGATATCAATATGAAATCAATATACAACAGCAAAGCTTTCTGTTTTATATCAATATAAAATCAGCCTGCAAAACCATGCAAGGGTGAGCTTCTCTCTTCAGTGCCTTCTGAAGAGAATGCTTGTGTGTTTTGTTCCATTTTATCAATTTTTCTTCATGGATTAAATCTATGAGTCAAGAACTTGCTTCTTTTTAGGCAGTTTATATTCTAATCCTTCACTACATTAATGATATAGTCCTGAAACAGACAGTCCATGCTTTTAAATCTATCCCTGTCATTATTTGTATTTGCATTTATTAGTGAATTAAAGGCATACAAATATATAATTATCTTTTAATATAATGTAAGCTACACACTATGTTTTCCATAAAGTCCATGATCTTTTGATGACTGTAAGGATAAAATTTACTTCAGAATTATAGCACACACTATAAATAAATATGAAGTATTCACAAGAAAAAAACAAATTCTTCTTTAAGAAAATATTCACAGCCGGGCGGTGGTGGCGCACGCCTTTAATCCCAGCACTTGGGAGGCAGAGGCAGGCGGAATCACTGTGAGTTCGAGACCAGCCTGGTCTACAAGAGCTAGTTCCAGGACAGGCTCCAAAACCACAGAGAAACCCTGTCTCGAAAAAGAAAAAAAAATATTCACACTTACAGAAGTTTTGTTTTATTAATAAAATTTAAAAGTTAAATAGAGCATAAAATGGATGCATTTATAAAAGTATCCTAAATAGGAAATCTAAAGGGATTTCTTTTGCAGGGATTGACATTCTGGTTGGTTGCTAAGGAAGCTATAGTGCATGTTCTCTGATTGGGAAAATACCACAATTTCCACTCCAGTTACTTATTTATTAATATAATCATTGCAGTAGAAACTATTTTATGTGGAAAATATTTCTGTTGTCTATACATCTATAAACACAATCCTCAACTCATGGCAACATAAATAGTAGGGTCATGCATCAAGGGAATTGTCAAGATGAAGAGATTTATTGCTGTTTGAAATTAAAGATTGAAGGGGTGGGAACAATACCTCTCGGTTGTAAAATTAAAAATACGTTAGGGAGTTAGTGTGATGGGTGTGATAGTTAATCTTAACTGTCAGTTTGATGAGATTTAGAATCACTGCGGACACAAATCTCTGGAAATGATTGTGAGCGATTAAACTAATTGAGGGAGGGAGAGTTACACTAAATGTGGGCAGCACCGTGAACTGTGGGTCAGGACGGAATAAAACGTGAGAGTGACATGATTACAAATATTCTTTGTTATCTGCTTCTTGGTTGTGGATGCAATGTGACCACTGCCTGCTCATGATACTGATGTGGGATGCCCTTCTGAATGCTGTGCAAATGTGTTTCTCCCATTGGTTGATGAATACAGCTGTTTCAGCCAATGCTTAGGCAGAACAGAGCTAGAGAAATCCAAATGAAGAGAGAAAGAACGGAGAGTCAGGGAGACACCATGTACTTGCTGCCAAAGGAGTAATGTGCCAGGGCATCCCTGGTAAGCCTCAGCTATGTGGTGATACCCAGGTTAGTAGAAATGGGTTAATTTAAGTATGAGAGCTAGTTAGTAATATGCCTAAGCCATTGGCCAAACAATTACAACTAATATTAAGCCCCTGCGTAGTTATCTTATAAGTGACTGTGGGTACCAGCTGACAGAGAGAAACCGGGTCAGTGGGACCAGAGACATGGAGAAGTCTCTATTTACATGTTCCTGCCGCCAGTACTTCCCCACTGTCATGGATGTACCCTTGAACCGTGAGTCAAAATACACATTTCCTCAAGTTGGTTTGGCCGGGTATTTTGTCACAGTAATTGGAAAATATCTAGTAGAGTTGTCATGAGTGATAAAGGACCAAATGACAGTGACAACTTCCAATGATAGCCACCAATCTACAGCGAAGAGACAACATGATTTGAATGTCAGAAATGTACACACCTGAGTTCACAGTCAGAGCTCTGGAGTACTGGCTCCTCACTTCTTGGGCGGATCAAAATTTTTCCAAGCTGTTTTAAATTTCACTTCATTTTGTGTTAGAGAAGTACGTGTGTATGTGTGTGTGTGTGTGTGTGTGTGTGTGTGTGTATGAGAATATGTTTCTGAATGTGTGTGTATGTGTATGTCTGTGTGACTGCGTATTTCTATGTGTGTGTGTTCATGTGGGAATGTGTGTATGTGTGCATTTCATTTAAGTATGTGTGTCTGTATATATTTGTGCATTTGTGTACATTCCTGTATGCAAGTGTGCATGTGTTTACACTGTTGTATATGTGTAGATGGCTGTGTGCATGCATGTGTATGTATGCCTCCTGTGTGTGTGTGTGTGCATGTGTGTATAATTTATCTGTGGACAATTTGGTTCTGTTCTCCCATACTCTTTCTCTTTACTGTTTTTCTTCTTCTGTAGTTGATCCTTAAATTTGTGAACACTAATGGAAAGGAAAAATAGAGTACAAACCTCAAACGTGTATCTGGCACTGGGGAGGAAAGCAAGAATAGGGAACTTCTATTATACATTATGAGGACACATTCATTAAACTTTTATTGTAAAAGAATCTGTAATCACATTATAGAAAGCTTAATATGTGTACACTGCTAATGGTTTATGTGTTCTGAGTTAACTTTTGACATAGGGCTTTAGGTGAAACATGGAATTCAGTGTCCTTGGGAATTTGTGAGTCCCTGCTATGCTATGTGCATGCATGTATACACACACACACACACAAACACACACACACATGGCTGGGGAGAGAATAAGGAAAAAAATCCACCAACATCATAAATCTCAGAGACAAGGCTGATAACCTCACCAAGTGGAGAAGACTAAACTTTAGAATGACTTTCTGCCTTTGTTCAGATTCCCTAGAAAGAATGTGACCTGGGGATGGGACAGGGGAATAGACTCTGTGATTATATTAGGCCCCTGGTCTCACGGATTGAATGCTCTCTTAATGTAATTCAGCTTATTTATGTAGCTTGGGCCTGTGCTCATTGGTGTTTGTGATAGGTGGAATGGATTTTGGCATTCCTTTTATTATCCAGTGTCCTACCTGAAGTAGGTTAATGCTTAGTATATGCAGTGATTTAGCAAGAATCTGGCAACAATGTGGCCTGAACAGATAAACAAACAATATAATCTTGCACTCTAGTTTGGGAAGAGATACAGAGCCATAGTTTCTCTAAACACTTGGGATAGAATTGAGCATCTAACTAAATGCTCAATGAATAGTTAATTAGTTATAATTAGTTAAACAATTAATTAGTCATAGAAATGTAACATTCTTCACCCTTCCTCTGTTCCCCTCCTTCTTCATTCTTTCCTTTCCTCTTCATTCTCCTTTTTTCCCTCCTGGTAGCCACTAAAGATCTCTTCCACCCTCTGCTTCCAACAGGAACGCTAGTGGTGGTGACAGGGCTAAAGGATTTCTGGGATCATTCATGTCACCACATGGACTCAATTGTAACCTGAGTAAAACCTAAATACTAATTAATTCATTAAATGGCTTACTGAAAACACAAAATATATAAGCCTGGAGGAAGCAGAAATATGGAGGACTTTCATGTTTGCCCTTAAGAAATAAAGAAAATAATGAAAATAAAGCAGTGTGTAATTGTGATCGGCATACTTATCATTCTACATAGCAATTAGGCAAATTATACATAGTAGGTATCGATGACAGTAATTAGCTTTGCTGTTATGCAAACATACAGCTTACAGCTTAGAAAACAAATCTTTCCTAATATGACTGCCATCAGTATTCATTTGTTCAATGCTGTGTACCTATGGAAAGATTGTTTCCTAGTTACGTGCATCTACCCATAGACACCTCATGAAGACCCTGGGTCTGGAGAATTAAACCAACAAGGACTATACAAATCCCATGTGCCTGCTTAGAGTTGGCCTTAGCAAGCATCCCTGGGTGCTTTGATGCCCTCCTGCTAAGCTGAGATGGTACTGGGTAGCACACCTGGCTTCCTGGTCATCATGCCTATGGTATATTAGCCCTTGGGCATCGCAGTCACCACACTGATGTCACTTGTGCTGAGAATGACAATGATATCTCCCTCCACAGTCTAAGGAAGGAATATCGAAAGAACAGTCTTTGGTGACAACCCCTAAGTTTTATGGCAAACTAAGCCAGAGAATAATCTTTGAACAGTGAAAGATGTAAAGATGCAGGCAAGAAAAGAGAAGAACTTCCTAAGAGAAGTTCAGAAACTGGAGCAAAGCAGTGTCACTAAATTGAACATGCTTAATAATGACCCAATGATCTTATTCGAAGTCAGTTTCTTGAACTTCTTTCTGTGGGAGATGTCTCGATGCACGGGGTTCTGATATTACCAGTGAAGATGGCAATATCATCGGAATATGACTTAAGAGGGAGGATGAACGTTCCTCTGCCCCAGCGTTAGCTCCCAGAGCCCCCAGACAAGGCAGCTGTCAACCAAATTTGTTTGACCTATGGGTAGCTCACAGCAGCAAGTAGTCTGTAATCGGTTACAGTTTGGGTTGACTGGCCTTCAACACAGTAACATGGATATGCTTTTAGAGGGATAGAAAGGCCACATGTTCTAAAATAGCTTTGCTATTAATTCACACTTACTACACACATAGGTATTTAGAGTCTATGTCCAGAGTGGATTTGCATATGTAAAGTATGGAATTTGGGTTTTAAAAATCCATTCTTTCAGATCTTTCTTGGCTTATTTTGTAGGGTACTTTATCATGAAGGGAGGTTTTTTAGATGCTGCTTTCCACCACTGTCATGGAGTTTAAGAAGATCAGACACCTAGGAAAGGTTACTATACTCAAAAGTTAAATCTTTAATGTATGTATGCATGATTCACACTGGACTCTGTCTTCTTCATGGGAGCTAATATCCCCTAGTACAGACAGATAATGCTATCCCTAAGCGATTGGTCAGAGCTCTGTGTGTGTGTGTGTGTGTGTGTGTGAGAGAGAGAGAGAGAGACAGAGAGAGACAGAGACAGAGACAGAGAGAGAGAGGGAGAGAGAAAGAGAGAGACAGAGAGAGACGGAGAGAGAGAATGCAGATGCTGAAGACAATAACAATAACAATATTTAATAAGTTTCTTTAAGGCAGGATAAGAAAACTGCTCCTACAGGGAGGAGAAAGAGCTGCTTTGGGGTTTAACCATGAAAGGAAGCCAGATACAGCGCTGTTTTTCTCCTGTGATTACAAAGGGAGACCTCAGGTGCAATGTGAGCACAAAGGCCCAAAATCCTGGAGCAGATCTGAACATGGTGAAGGTCAGATAAACAAGGAAATGGAAAGAATCCAACCCTGAAATGGAGGAACAAGCCAGAAAGAAACCTCCTGTACAGTAGCTATGGTGAAAATTAGAGTAACTAGTGCATGCTTGCCAACACACACACACACACACACACACAAGGAGGGGTATTTACAAGACACTTTAGGATAATTTCAAAAGTTATGTGAACATCGATTTTAATGTTTTGGGTTAGCAAACCATTTTGCAGTATTTTTTTTTGATATAATCTTCTTCACATTACACTTATTTTGCTCTACCTGTCATAGAATTTTGATACTTAAATGTAGCATAAAACATTTCCTAGATTTCAAGACACAATTAATTCTAAAAAGCAGCACTGATTTCATAATGGCTTCTGAGAGGAGCAGAGCAAAGGGGACTCCATATATAAAACATACCCACAGTTGTGAGCCTGCGCCAAAATACTAAGCACAGTTAAGAGAAAGTGTCATGTTTCTCCAGATCAGCTTGGATTTTTGCAAGCCTCCCTCTCTGTCATCAGGGCTCAGCTGTAGAGTTATACAATGCCCCCAGGGACCACATAACAATGCAATGGCACTTTCTGGGAAGACAGGCACTAGGCTTGAGGGCATTTGCTAGGCACTTTTGGGTCAGCCTTGCATTTGCAAACCTATTAAACAATGACATCCTTGAGGGCTGTTCAGCAAAGCCCATTACAAAACTCCTTAGACGGGAGGTCCCCTGCTGCAGCTCCTCCTATAAGCAATAAAGCAATAGAGGTGTTTCAAACAAGCTCTCTAGGAAAAGGCTCCTTATCTGTTCACAGTCAGAGGTAGAAACCCAGAGGCCTCAGTACATGGTCTACTACAATATGTCCATTGAGAAGGACCTGGGGTTGATTTGTTCATGTCAAGAAGAGTTGCTTCCAGGGCCTGCTTCCCTCAGCACAAGAATATCTGTGCATGAACAATTGAAATATCCCTCAGTAGATGTTGGGATTGCCATGGGGGACTGGGTACTTATGTTCTCAGATGAATGGGAATCTAAACACTCTGTTAAAGCTT
The DNA here is from genome assembly GCF_950005125.1 of Chionomys nivalis. NCBI lineage: Eukaryota > Metazoa > Chordata > Mammalia > Rodentia > Cricetidae > Chionomys > Chionomys nivalis. Next base: position 33,289,022 of record NC_080089.1, on the reverse strand, counting down.
TATTATTAATCCTTAACAAGTATAGGGATTTGGTTGCCCATGGTTCAATAGTGGTATCTTTTTTTAAAATTCTAATTCATCTCTAAATGCTGTGATGATCAAAATGTTGACAGTCCCCAGGGACAGGGCAGGAGAATGCCTTCTTCTAATGCTTTGGAACTCAGACCAGCCCTGTGCTTCCCGTTTCAAGGACAATTTCCACAGGGACTGGTCAGCCAACCCTCCTGTTCAGGGTCATCTCACCTTGTAAGCTGGAGCCTCTTTTTCAGTTTAGAGTTTGTGCCTTTATTTTCCAAGCAAAAGTGAGAACCCACTGGATTTTCATGTCACCTACTTTCAGTGGGGTGCGTGTGACACTGAAACACCATAGGTTTCATCATGTGTGGGGGAAAATAATAAAAAAAATTGCTGGTAACTGTCCATCCACTCATTTAAGTTCCTACATTTAGCTATGGGGTATAGAGATTTTAAATACTTATGTCATCTCTAACTGTGATTGTCTATAGCAGCCAACGTGGCTTTGAAGTTGAAAGTGTGGTGAATTTACACACACACACACACAAAAAAAAAACAAACAAACAAGTGATAAGATACTCTATGCCGTGTGCTTTCTGACAGTCATGGCTGTGAGCCTGTATGACAGTCATGGCTGTGAGCCTGTATGACTGGCCATCTTTAAGTGTTTCCAAGTTGTGAGGGCTCTATCTGTAAACTGCAGTGGACAGTAGAGAACTGTTTTGTGTCTTTTGCTAATTCAGATGGGCTACCTGACCTTGGTTGGATTTTAGAATTGGCTCAGACGCCAGAACCGATATAGCTCCCACAACAATAACAGTGTGTGTGGACTAGCACAAATGCCGGGCACGAGACCCTACAGCTTCTCTCCTGTATGCGGTGTACACGTGAGAGAGCACACTGACTGTGGCTTATCTAGGAGGGCAATAACATCAGATATGGGTGCTAATCATGGTTGCAACTGATCAGCAATCCATTCAGAAAGGAAGCGGCTTACAGAGCTAAGCCATGAATGGAGAAGATGCTTTTTCACAGTGCTTGTCAGTGTAAGAGGAAAGGGAGACGCTTTTTCATGAAACCACCTGCAGAGCTTCTTTTGTAGACCGAGAGTGAGGAAGAAAATTACTAGGTAAAAAGTTCCTCTTTTTTGTCATGATACTAATACACACAACACACACACACACTCCTAAGGAGTTGAAATATACGTGAATTTTTAGCTATTTGGCAATGTGCACCATATCCACAAGCTTAAAAAGTCCTACCCCAGACTTAATGCAAACTAGGCTTTTATTCTTTGTTACCATTCCTTGCGGACTGTAATTTTATTCCATGTTTTTAATCTCTTTGTTGATTCATATCTATTCATAACTAACGTTGCGTTACGTGTCTAATGTTTCTCAGACCTGGTGCTAGATCATGTGCATCCCTCTATGCTGCTTTTAAGAAGAATGACATAGGAAATGAGCCTGCCAGCATGGTCTCCACACTTCCAGGACTGCGGCAAGGCAAGCTGCTCTAGCACAGACTCCTTTGCTTGGTGACCTCCACAGAAGCTAAGCCGACAGCTCCATCCCCACATTCCTAGGCCTCAACCCGAGCAGTAAAGTTCCTGGATCAGCTTTTTCTGGCTATGCCACAAAGAATCAAACCCACCGGCACCATCCCTACATTCCCAGGCCTGACTCCAGTCATGCAACTTCTGCGCTGGCCTAGCCAAAGGCAGGCTGATTCTGATGGCAGAAAAATGAAACATTCCCAGTCACCCAGGTCACATTGCAGAAACATGAACGATATGAATTGCAGAGGCGCTGTGCCCATCTATTAAACCCATTAGTCCTATGGAAATGTTCTCCAACAGCAATTACTCAGGCGATACTCAGGACACAGAATTTAGAGAATAACCGGTAAGTACACCCAAAAATTTAAGAAATTTAAATAACAGAGAAATTGGGCTACTCAGGCAAAGAAAAAAAAAGCTCCGAAAACTCTGAAAAGAACAAACAGCAACTATAAAATATTATTAAAAAACAAACCTAATAACAGGAGGGGAATCTCAGGTCAATGCTGTAGACCAGATCTGCAGCAGAATCATAGAAGAAAATGTCTCTGTCTTAGGGTTTCTATTGCTGTGATAAAACATCAGGACCAAAACAACTTGAGGAAGAAAGGGTTCATTTCAGGTTATAATTCACAGGTGGCCCTCTCTACTGGGGAAATCATGGCAAAGAACTCCTGCTGGGCAGGAACCTGAGCCTGAGTGTGGAAAGGAAAGCAGAGACCACAGTGGAGTGCAGTTCCCTGGCTTGCACCTCATGGCTCGTTTGGACTGGTTTCTGACAGCATCCAGAACCACTAGGCACTGTGAGCTAGACTATTCCACATCATTCATCAATCAAGAAAATCCACCACGGGTCAATCCAGTGTAAGCATTTTCTCTACTGAAGTTCTCTCTTCAAAATGACTCTAGTCTTTGCTAAGTTGACATAAAAACCAGCCAGCACAACTTACCTCTTGTCATCTTGACAGACAAACCCATTACATTTAAACTGTAGCCTTTTCTTTCTTCCTTCTCTCCAAGATCTAATGTTAATATTAATATAATATAAAATATCCCAACTCTTACAAGTTCATTGGCATATATATGGAATATGTGTATTTGCATGCTTAGTTATATGTTTATATAACAGTGATTAATGAAAAAAAAAGGCCATCAATTTGAAGTAAATCAAGGAACATATAGGAGGGGGTTTGGAGGGAGAAAATGGAAGAGAGGAAATTACCTAACTATTTTATAATCTCAAAATACAAAAGAAAAAATTCTCTAAATTCCAAAATCTCTTAACTGCAGACTTTTGTAAAATAAAAAGCAAGTTACATACTTTCTTAGTCTGTAAAGGAGGTACCAGGACACAGTCCCAATCAGCTCAAAACAAAACAAAATGTAACAGTATAAAACTTTAGTGTTTGACATCCATGAGCTTCTAGGTTCCAAAGGTCTCCAAGTCTCCAGTTCTGCCGCTTGCAACAATGCAGCTTGTGTCCTATGCTGAGGCTCCCTCTGCTCCACAGTTACTGCTGTCCTTTGTGGCCCCATGGTGCTGGCATCTTTAAAATGCTGGAGTCTCTACTGCAAGTAAGGGAACACCTTCACTAATGGCATAGCTTGGCTTCTCCTTGGAAACTTCAACTTGTCCATAGAGTGCCAAGCCTGAGCTGATCTCCATTACCCTTTCATGCCTTCAAATCTTATCCCTCGTGGATGACTCTGACATCCCAAGTTAAGTTGCAAGCATGAGATGCATGTAGCCTCTGCCCTCTCAGGATGGCAGCTTCTGGGTGCTGCCACTTCGGGCATGCTCCCAGAAGATTTCACTTAAGTGAAGCTGGTGATTTAATCATTGCTAATTTCTCAGCTCCAGCTGACCGGCATCCATTGTCCCAGCAAAGATTTCACTTTAGTGGCTCTGGTCTCTTGTTAATCACAGTTGATTCCTCAGCTGGAGATGCCCAGAATCACGTGTTTGTAGTTCAAAACACCCTAAATGGTCCTAACAGAGTCTTAGCATCCCTCTGAACCTTCACAAGTCAGGCCTCCATCATCTGTACTTCTTCAAGCTACCACAGAACAGTCCAAGGTTTGAATACTGATCAGTTTTTCCAACCTCAAGTTCCAAAATCCTTCTGCAAGCCTCCCCCAAATATGGTTAGATCTGTCACAACAATATACCACACTCATGTAACCAATTTCTGTCTTAGTCATAGTATTTGTTGCTGTGATAAAGACTATGATCATAAGCAACTTGGGGAAATGACTTATTTTGCTTATACACCAGGCTGGTCTTGAACTCACAGAGATCCGCCTGCCTCTGCCTCCCGAGTGCTGGATTAAAGGCGTGTGCCACCTCTGCCCAGCTTTTGCTTATATTTCTGTATGCCAGTCCACCATTGAAGGAAGCCAGGGCATAAATTCAAGATACGAACCTGGAGGTAAGAACTAATGCAGAGGCCATTGAGGGTCTTGGGACTGAGCCCCAAAGGACCTTGGTACTCCAATACAGCCACACTTCCTAACCTTCCCAAACAGTCCTACCACTAGGAATCATATTCAAATATAAGGGCCTGTTGGTAGGGGATGGATCTTATTCAAACTGTCACAATACTAAGCTCATTATGATAGAAATTAGGAGTAAGAATACAAATGACAGAAAAACCCATAACTTTCAAGAATAACTTTAAATATTAATATCCTCAACTCCCCAGCCAAAAGGTCACTGGTTTGTTGAATGTATTAAGAAACAAAATCCATCTTTCTGTTGTCTACAAGAAACTAATCTTACCTTTAAAGACAAATACCACTTTTAAATGAAAGAATAAAAAAATGAAAAAGATTCCAAGCAGATCTGGCAGGGAGGAAGCATGTGTGGCTATCCTAATAAATTTCAAAATCTATTTTGAACTAAAGTAATCAGGAGAGAGAAAAAAAAAACATGCCATTCTAATCAAAGAAATAGAAAACCAAGAAAACATTATAACCTTAAACATGTATACACCAAACTATGGTATACCCAATCTCATAAGAAGAATACATACTACTGGAATTAAGCACAGATTAATTCCAACTCAGTAATATTTCCATACCCTACCTTCTCCCATAGTCAGGGCATCTGGGCAAAATCATCACAGATATTTCAGATTGAGTGATATCATACATCAAATGGAGCTAACAGATACTGACATGATCTTCCACCTAAAACAAAGAATATATATTCTATTCAAAAGCCCTTGGAAGTGTCTCTAGGTCAGGGAAGAGCAGACATCCGGGAACACAAAAGAAGTTCTAACTAATTCATAAGAAATGAAATAACTATGAGTTCTATCTTGCCACAATCCAATAAAACTGAAAATCAAAAGGAAATGACTCTCTTGTAATTACACAACCTCATGGAGATTGAATAACAATTGATAAATGATGAAGGGGTCAAAGAATAAATCAAGAAATAATGATAATAATATAATAAAAACCTTACTGGAAATAAATGAAATGTAAACACATCACAACAAAACCTTTGGGGCCCATTAAAACCAATCCTAAGAAGGAATTATACAGTTATAAACACCTACATTTAAAAATTAGAAAACAAAACAAAACAAAGAAAAGCTTTACACAGACACAAGAAAATGACTTAGATATAACTCAACACTTTGGGAAAACAAGAACAAACCAAACCCCAAATCCACTGGGAGGCCAAAAAACAAAACAAAACAATCCCCGCAAAAAACAAAAACAAAATACAAAACAGAATTAAACAAAACATAACCCCTAAAAAACAAACCAACAAACCAGGTAGTAGTATGCTATGCCTTTAGTTCCAGCACCTGGGAGGCAAAGGTAGGCAGGTCTCTGTGAATTCATGGGTAGCATGGTCTAAAGAGCAAGTTCCAGGACAGTCGGTGTTATAGAGAGAAACCCTGTCTCAAACAGCCAAAACAATACTACTACTAATAATAAAATAATATACAAACAAAAAAACTATACAAAGAATCAACAAATCTAAGAGACAGTTTGCTGAAAAAATTAACAAGATCAACAGACCCTTTGCTCAATAAAAGAAACCAAAAGAAAACGAAAGAAAAAGAAGCCAAATTAAGTGAATCAGAAACAATCAGGAACTTATTTCAACAGACAACCAAAAATTCAAAATACTACAAAGAAATATTTTTTAAAGTATTCTAACTTAACTCCATTAAGTTAGAAAACCTGAAAGAAATGGATGAATTCCTAGGTTTATCCAGAACACCAAAGTGAAACCAAGGACAGTTAAACAGTTTAAACCGATTCATAACAAATAAGGAGCTCAAACTAGCAACAAAATGCATTCTGATTAAAATCAAACCCAGACGCAGATGGATTCACAGCAGAATTCTACCAGACTTCAAACAAGATCTACAATGAATGATCTTTCTTTCTTTCTTTCTTTCTTTCTTTCTTTCTTTCTTTCTTTCTTTCTTTCTTTCTTCTTTCTTTCTTTCTTTTTTTTCTTTTTCTTTTTTCTTTCTTTTTTTTTTTTTTTTGGTTTTTCAAGACAGGGCTTCTCTGTAGCTTTGGAGCTTGTTCTGGAACTAGCTCTTGTAGCCCAGGCTGCAAACTCACAGACATCCACCTGCCTCTGCCTCCCAAGTGCTGTGATTAAAGGCGTGCACCACAACCACCCGGCCGATTTCTTAAATAATTCAAAGAAATGGAAACAGAAGAACTTCCAAACTCCTTTTATGAAGCCAGTCTTAGCAAAATACCATACCCAGGTAAAGACACAATAAAACAAAAGGAAGGAAGGAAGGAAGGAAGGAAGGAAGGAAGGAAGGAAGGAAGGAAGGAAGGAAGGAAGGAAAGCAAACTACCCTTGGATGAAGAGCTACAGGCAGTTTGTGACTACTAAAAGGAGAATCAGTCTCTTTAGGACAAGACTTCTGACAAGTTATCCATCCTGAGGGGTCAGTCCTAACACATGTACACAGAGAACACTAAATGGATCCAGCAGGCTGTATTTATCTATACATACATATATTATTATTACATGTATGTCACTATATTAAAGAAGAGGTTATGAGTTTGAGAGAGAACTGTGGGGAAATGGGAAGAATTGGATGAATAGCAGGTGAGATGAATTAATACAAATAGAGAACTCATGTCTGAACTTCTCAAAAATTAAATTACAAAGGAGAAGAATAAAGATGGTTTTAAGAATGTTATCATCTTAACTGGAATATATTATAAAACAGGTTATGCTGGAAGTATAATGGGATTCACAAGGAGAGTGACATTTCTGTATGCACTCTGAGCATGTGGAAAAATGGTCTTTGGTATGTATGTAATACTAGAAGAAAGACTGGGAAAAGGATAAGTTGTCAAAGTCTCAAGAGGATGGACTGAGAATAGTCCTTAGAAGGCACAGTTGGAGCAGATCAATATTTACATAGAAGCTGGATCACGTAGAGAAGGAAAATAGCTACAGATAGGGAAACAGAAGTTGTTTGGAAATGGATTTGGCCTGTCATGCTGAATAGTATGGACAAAGACTCATGTAATAGAAATTATAAAAAACGTTGCATTTTGAAAAAATTAACATTGATCGATGTGCAAAGATGGTATTAGTTAGCTACTTACCCCTCTCATTCAGGAGGAGACAACTGAGTGAAGGTATTCTATGAAATATTACAACAGCAATTCCCCTGTCCTTAACAACAACCTGACTGACAAGTTGCTCAACCTATGCACTTCACAGTAAATAAACTGTCACATGGCTCATAGCGAGTCATATGAATTCATCCATTTAGTCATTTATAGCCCAACGAGTTCTTGGTGAGGAATTGTTATATGCTAAGTAGTGTTTTGACCTCTGGGAGTTTGGTGGTAATAAAGAGACGGAAGAGTGCCTTTCCTGAGGTAATATTGCCCATTAAAAATTAATAAACAATAAACTGCTGATATAAATACATTAAAATACAATTTAAGAAAGCACACGTTTAAAGAAAACAATTGCATTAAAATGTGCATAAGAGGACTCTTTTGAATAGGAATCCGTTGACGTCCCCTGTGAATAACTACAGCTTGATAAGAACACTGAATGAAGGACTGGCCCTGGGAAGACCTGGAGGGAAGGAGTCCTCACCGCACAAAGAGTAATGAGCAAGAAAAAGAAAAAGAGCATGTCACATGAGACTAATTTTAGATTTCTGTCTTATAGTCTAAATATGGCAAAATGTATGAAGAGCTTGTTGCTGTTTTCTGGTGTATGAGGACCTCTCGGTTGGCTGTGTGAAGGAGAAAAGCTAGAAAAGTTAGGAAACCAATGTGGTAATCCAGGTGAGAGAAACGGTGAACTACAGAGGTGCACCTTCCTTAGAAGAGAAGAGTATTCCAGTCGTATTTCAGAAACTTCAAGTGAAACCAACAAGACTTTCTTAGGGCTTGGGGTGTGAAGCATGAACGAACAAAATTCTGTTTATTTTTAACCTAGCTGTGAGGTAAATGGAACATGACTAAGAGGATCGTTCTGGAGATGGTGAGATGATGTAGATCATAGAGACAACCACCGCCGCCAAGTCTGATGACCTGAATGAACTGGATCCCTGAACCCACAGGGCAGAAGGAGAAACCTGACTTTTGCCAGCTGTCTTCTGACCATCACGTACATGCTGTGCCATGCGTGTGCCAACACACTTAAATGCATATGCACAAGCACACACATAAATGTACAAATAAATAAGTAAGTGCTGAATATCAAAGAGAGGATTGTGTTGAAAAGTTAAACCCCAAGTGAGGAGAGAGCTGTATATCCAGATCCCTAGAGAGAGACTGGTGGAAGAGACTCATCTGGGAATGGCTAAAAATGCAAACTCACATGAAATTATTCTGAGAGCACCCTGGAGGGGACAAAAAGGATTAAGGAACAATCAAGAGAAGTCAGCATCTTCAGAAATCAGTTTTAGAGGGAGCAATCCCTCTAAAGGAAGATACAGAAAGGGAGACCCATGTTATTAGGCCATCTCTTGCAGAAGGGGCCAGAAGCAAGGACGTGATTTAAATAAGAAATCCTGCCATAGGCTCATATCTTTAAAGGAGAGGTCCCCAGGTGGTGGTGCTGTTGCTGGAGGCTACGGAACCTCTAGGAGGTTAGTCAGGCTCTACCTCCAGAAAGTATCACCAGTAGTGGATTTTCAGGGTTTGTAGCCTGCTGTCCCTTCTGCTTCTCCTACTCTCTGCTTCCCTTCCTGTTCTGTTCTCTGCTTCCTGTTTACAGCTGAGACGTGACCTCTCAGTTTCTCAGTCCAACACTCTTGTTTTCATCCCTTCCTGATATTATAGATGCTCCCTTTGGAACTGCAAGGCAAAGATACTGTTTCTTCCATTAGCTGTTTTTGGGCATTATTTTTTTTTGTCACAGCTACATAAAAAGTAATTAATATGTGTGGGGAAAACTGCATTTTGAAGAAGGAAATCTGTATTATCCATGGCCACTGAGATGCCACGAATTGCAAGCATATCATCGGACTTGGACACCCAGATGCAGCTGGCAATTTTAACAAATTAGCCTTGAGAGATGCTAGCAAAGTGGTGAAAAATAAAGTGTAGATGGTTATGAGAGAGATTTGAGATTAGGAAATAAAAGATTACATGAACCACTGTTATAGTTTTTTCTTAGGGGACTGAGGATTCCAGGTAGCAAGGAGGTATGAGCTGGCGAGGGTGGTTTTGTCCTGTGAAACACATCACCATGCAAAGTAGTGTGCTATTGGGCAGCCAACAGGCACCCAAGAAAATGCTTAACTTGAAGACAGGGAAGAGAGAATGGATGGCAGCAGAAGCAATCCAAAAGCGCTTCAGGGGTGCAGCGTCTTCTTTGGAGTTGACTTTTGTTGGCCACAGAAAATGTGCAGTCACTTTGACAGGAAGGAAGGTGGAGAATGCGGGCACCTGGAAGGTAGGTTCATGGATCACATGGTAGGAGCCCTTGTTTTCTCTCTTCTTTCTTATTCAATACTTAAGCAAGGGAGAGAGAGCCTGAAAGGCTTGCACCGGAGAGAGCCAAGAAGTGAGCAGAAGTGATGTAGGCAGGAGAAATGCTTCCAGGACATGGCAGCCGGTGTGAAACCCAGATACAGTTCCTGGAAAACGGCAGCAGATGGGACGAGCCTGACAGGCGTCCTCCAGAGAGCACGATGGAGAGGCCCCAGGGGAGCTCTTTTTAAGTAAAGGCTGATGCCGGGCCCGAGGCTCATTTGCCATCTGCCAACGGGCTCTGCTGTGACAACCGAAGAGCAGCTTTTCTAGGTCTGCAGAAGGCAAGATTCTGTCCCCAGAAAGTGTGTATGTATGTGTACAGTGGAACCTATGGGCCCTGTGTGGGAAAGTCCAGGGCAGTGCGAGGGAAAGGGAAAAGCAGGGTGGAGACAACACAGCCTCAGGTTTCAGGTTCTTCCTTTGCAAGACTTATGTGTGATTTGGAACAAAATGAAAAAAATTACTTTTGTTAGCTGTGCAGATATATATATATATATGTATGTATGTATGTATGTGTGTATGTATGTAGGTAGGTAGGTAGGTAGGTAGGTAGATAGATAGATAGATAGATAGATAGATAGATAGATAGATAGATAGATAGATAGATACATACATACATAGATACATAGATACATAGATACATAGATAGATACATAGATAGATACATAGATAGATACATAGATAGATACATAGATAGATACATAGATTGACAAACAGACAGGATATGGCAAACTGTTCCATGACACATGTGGTGGGATTCCTGCTCTTTAGCCAGGAGTTCCAAGTTTCACTGCTTTGTTTTCAATTGTAGTTGACTTATGTTGATATTTTTATGCCGTATAAGGTAATATTTCAGTACATGTATGAAGCATAGAAGGATCAGGTCACTGTAATTGGCATATCATTTCTTTGTGTGGACCACTGGAAACCTTTACATACTATTATGAAGTCTACAGTGTATCATTGACCTATTCCTATCCAACTGTATCCCTATGCCCACTAGCCACCCACTGTCCATCTCTTATACCACCCTGCTCAGCCTCTAATGATCATTCGTGTACCCTCTACTACAGGATCAACATTTTTAGTTTCTGCATGGATAGTGAACACGTGTCCACCACTATTCTTAACCAGTGGCTAAGATGATGCATTTCAGGGTTTCTGTAGAAATTAGTAAAACAACACACTCAAATGGCCTTTAAAGGAGCAATCATTATTGAGGCAACATGTTAAAATAGAGTGAAGGATCAAAACAAAATAAAAGTGGTTACGATTGCATTTCAGGGGCAGTTTTCTATGGTGAGTGTGTCACACTTCTGGAACAGTCACAGAGAAGGTTCTGGAAAGGGGAGATGGACAGCTGTTGCAAGCTCTCCGAAGGAAAGCAAAGAACTTCTTGCATGTTTTTTGGTCTTGGTACCCAGGACAACTGCTTAGAAAAAAAAAAAAAGGCAATCCCATACAAGTAAAGGAAGTGTCCCTTTCTTTCCCTTGGAGTCACACTGATACTAACTGATGTGTTTTATACTGACATAATACTCCTTTTCTGTTGCAAATTGCTTTAATTAAGAGCATGGGGAGCAAAGACCAAGCATGCAGAATGCTGTTCCTTGAAGGTATTTTAATCCAGGAAATAATTTGCTAAACAGTTTATCACACACATGGCATTACTGTGCTATGCTCTGTGCTAAGCCAGGATGGATCTTCTTTGTTACAATGAAAACAGGTTGTTCCAAAGGTCAAGGCTCTCGTTACAGAGGTTCAAAGGCCCCCATGCACTGTGCTTAGTTCTTTAAGCTAAGCTCAAGTGTGCCAAGGAAAAATGAAGCAGACACATCTTCTGCTGGAACTTGAGGGTTCTCTATGAAAAGCAAAACAAAACAAAAACCAAAAAGCTATAATTTAATGCTCCATATGCATTTAGAATTTCTTCCCCTCTTGTTCTATTTTACTATTTTATTTTTTTAACTCTCTGTCATAAATTTCTTTTGAAGACGAATGAAGAGTTGGAGAGGGATCAATAGTTTTGTGCTTACAGCATTGTATTGATCTTTCTCTTTTTTTAATTTTTATTTGTCCAAAGGAGGAGAAAAATGTAGGAAATAGGTTAAAAGGGAGAAGCCATGGTTTTTCTTTACTGTGCCTGTTTCCTTTCTAAAGTATAGTTCAAACAGAATCTCTCCTGCCAACGCAGTTCGTGGTGGTGGGAATCAAAGCCTGCCCTCGCCTTGGTGGTGAACGCTGGCCCCTGGCTCTCTGGGCCAAAGAAAAAGACTTTCATTACAGAGGAGGCCGGTGCTTTGCTACCTTCAGAACACTCAGAGAGGGACAGGGATGCCAACTTGGATTCTTTCCTGGTTTCTGCACCTTTTAATGTTCCAATGTGCGCCAGGGTCTTCTTGACAAGATGGAGGTACAATTAATGTCTTGTGGTGACCACCGTTGAAAATGTTTGAGGACAGAATTTTTGAAGGAAGTTGGTAGTAACGGACTTAGTGCCCACTGAACTCTATGCCAACACACCCACACAAAGTAAGTCTACAGTTTGTCTTTTAGGATCATAGAAAACCCCCAAGGCTGTGACTACCGTGCTCATTAGACCAAGGAGACCATTGTTCTACCTCTTTTTGTTACGCTTAAAAGAAAACATTCAACAGTTCTTAACTGGCTGTCTCAAAAACACCATTGTGGAGTCTTTGTATACCTAGGAACATCCTTGAACAAAACATGGATTTCCTGTGGAGTCTACATTCTAGAAAGGAAGGCAGAAAAGAGTCAAGCAGAATAATTAAACGAAGGACGCCAATAGGAAAAGGATACCTGTACACTATACATCTAAACTGTTTTCACAATATTTAAAGCATCTTCATAACATTAAACTCTTTGTTAAAAAAAAAAAGTTAGGGACCGACTGTAGAGCATAAATGCTTTTGTCCTTTTTCTATTTCTGTCTTCGATGCTTCAATATCTGCTATACTTCAGACGTGCTCATTAGGCTCGCTTCAGCAATGGGCGGACAAGTGGCACTGCCTGGAACCCCAAGTGCCATGTTTTCCTAGTGAGAAGCAAAGCCAGCATGCCTGCTCCATAAGCGGGGAGTCCCAGGTACCTGTTCTGATGTTTTCCTCGGCCAGATGCTGTTGTTTGCTGTTCCCGCGGTGGCTGCTTCGCTACTGTAGGGCTTCCTAGGGTCTGTCTTTCTGTTCAGCAATATTGCAGGACTAATTTCTTCCATTTCACAAGGGCAGGAGGTATTTCAGGTTTACAGTGATGTGTTTGAAAGGAGAGAAACAGATAACGGGCCTGGTGACACAGCCACTCATGGGGCTAAGGCAGGAAGATCACAGGCCCGAACCTTCCTGGGCTACAGACCGAGTTCAAAGCACGCCTGAGAAACTAAGTGAGACTCGATTTCAAGAGGAAAAGTTCTAAAAAAAAATAAAGTAAAACATGGGAAGAGAAGGATGTTTTCATGTCAAGGATACAGGTTCAAAGGAAGCAAGAGTCAGAGCTGGTCTAGCGGCCAAATTCACCTAATCTACAGCTGTGCTAAATGATCTGTCATTGGCATTGGTGTGAGGGACGGTAGAAACATAGACCTGCCTCTTGGGGCTGTTTCCATGCTGGCCATCTTCACCACAATTTTTCCCTCATCCTTGAAATAGGAAGGATCTTCTTTCAGTTTCCTTGAGAATTTGGGGGGCTCCAGCCCATCCTGAAACTGCCTGTTGCCTTCTTCATTCCCATTCTAGTCTAGAGCATCCAATGGGGGGGGCACCTCTCATTCTCATCCCACCTGAGCTTTTGCTGAGGTTCAGAGGGTATAGATTTGACCATTAGTTCAATCTAGTTCTTCCCTGTCTCAAGGTCTCACTTTTGTCCTGTATCTAGATCTAAGCTGGCCCCTGAAACTCCATTTCCTCATGAAGGAGTCTTTTAGGTGCTGGACATTATTGCTAACTTGACATTTTGCTCACAGCCACCATCAGGAACAGCTTTTCCTCATCCTCCAGTCATAGAGTGAGAACACACATTACACAACTGACTTTGTTTCAAATCTTTGTCCTACTTACAAAGAGAAGAAGCAATTGTCTCAATATTCTCATTTCTAATACAGGTAGTCAGGAAGGGGATAACAGCCATTAATTGGAAAGTCTTTTTTTTTTTTAAATGACCAGCTCATAAGTCTTTTAGGGTTTGTAGGGAAAGAAGAGACATGAAAGATATTATATATAAGTATTTAAATATTTAAAAATTAAAGAATATTCTTAGCTCACATATCATTATATAGTAGAAAAACATTTAGATGCATAGAACATAGCTTGGTGACCTCCTAGCCGATTCATTTTATCAGACTGTCAAAGAGATAAAATGTGTGAATGGATGTAAAGCTCTGAGATGGTTTCAGTTATGTAGAAGGTATTCAGCAAGAGCACCGGCTTCTTCTCCTGCTAAGGAAACACTAAATTTAACAGAAGGAAGAGAAATATGTGACTCTCTTTGGCCCATCATTTAAGCCCGTCTTCTTGGTTTCATGCTATATTGTGTGTTCTGCTCAGCTTCAGTGGCTTTACTGTGCATTTTGAGTGTGTGAATCTCTGCTTCTCTCAGTAGACACCAAGTAGTCTTCCTTTTTCCTTTATAGAAAATAGTTCTTAGGTGTCCTGATGAAATAATGTGTGTATCAGGTTATATCAAGTCATCTTTTCTAAATTAAAAGTCAGACTTTATAAACGTTTGAAACACCCCTTCTACATACTCAGCAGACTCAACACCAACTCACTTATATGACTAGAGGGCGCATATTCACCCTGCCCGACCCCTGAAACTGTGGAATCATAATCTTAGGAATGGCTGGTATTCTAGCTAGGGAGATATAAAGACAGAGAGAGAGAGAGAGAGAGAGAGAGAGAGAGAGAGAGAGAGAGAGAGAGAGAGAGAGAGAGAGAGAGGTCAGGATGCGATTGTTTCTCAAGTCTTGTTTTCTCCTGTAATCTTAGAATTCTTTTTCCACATCCCTCCACGGTAGTGACTAATCTTAAAATAACAGTGGTAAACCTCATAATTTCCTTACAAACACCATCTTCGCTAAGTATTTCTAGGTAGAAAAAATACATTCAATTACTTGTCTGATCAATGAGCTATTGCCAAGAGGCATTTTGAGTTGGAGATACTGGATTGCCCTGAGAAAAGAGCCACTGGGAAGAGCAATCTCCTAGTTCCTGCCCTTCACTGCCAAGAATGGAGGTGGACTTCCAAGTCCTGTGCCTTCTTACAGATTTGCTTCTGCTTTCACTAGCAAGAAAACAAAGCAATGAGGGAAGGAAAAGAAAACACTACGCACACACACACATAGCACACAATCTCAGATGCCTGTAGACTTTCAGTGTATGAGCGTTGCTGTTGTCAGCCTCCAGGCTGCCTACACTTCCATCTATGCTGTGAGATGGGACTTGTATAAGCAACTCGATTGTCCATATCTGGACGAAATTTAGTTTCAATAATTTTATGCACATTTTGCTCATTCTGTGTCTGGCAACCAAAAAGCTGGGTTTCAGCAAGGTGTCCCCTTCACCAAGTTATTATCTTCAAGGGAAAGGAGCATCTTGATAGGAAAAAAAAAATCAAGGAGATTCTCCTAAAAGCAGTGAATTGAGAGCAAAAGGAACACGTGCCTGAAACGTGAAGACAAACCCTGAAGGAAGGCTACGAATTAGGAATCCTCAAGCAGAGGGGTTTCCTTTCAGCATCCTCTCCTGGCCTCCCATTGCCTATATCCAGATGCTACAGAGCTACACAGGATTTCACATGCATGTTTTGGTTGGTACCCTAATATCCTCTGCTTGCTTCTGAGTCACCTCCACAATGCTTTGAAGTTTTAAAATAGCTTTGAGATTTATCCCTTTTTAACTTAATTTTTATTTCAGAATTGCACAAGAATGGAAGATTGCTATTTTCTATGACCCTGGATTTGCACTCCCACCAGTTATAATCAGGAACAGAGGCGGTTCCTTCATTAAATAGTAATTTATTTATGTATACCAGCCATAGTTCTCAGAGCTGAGGATGCAGGTGAAAAAGTCAAGCACAGACCTGGCCCTCTGAGACCCTGCTTTCCAGGAGAGACTATTTATGAGTATAAAGACGCAGCTCGTATTCATCTTTCTAAGCAGCCAACGGAGAGATGTAAGAATATCTTCTATTTCCATTTATACTCATTTATTCCACATTAAAAGTTACAATACATCATGATATAATAAAATGAAAAGACCTCTCTGAGTCCTTTACCATGGGGCA
This sequence comes from Chionomys nivalis, assembly GCF_950005125.1. Taxonomy (NCBI): domain Eukaryota; kingdom Metazoa; phylum Chordata; class Mammalia; order Rodentia; family Cricetidae; genus Chionomys; species Chionomys nivalis. The sequence continues at coordinate 33,273,148 of NC_080089.1, read as the reverse complement.
CTTGGGCAACACAACAATTATAAAATGTAAGCCTTAACGATAAGTATCTGTATTCTAATTGGTCAGAACAAACAAAGAGGTAAACATTACCACCTTCAAATAACAATTTGGACAATGCTAACAAAACTGGTTCTGGGAGGTAGACTGCTTTGTGGGCTTGTTACTCAGAGACTTGTGGGTTTGCAGAATGAATAAAAGAGGCAATCCTTGTTTCTGCTTCCTTTTTTCTAACAATGTAAGAACGGGTTGGGGGGGGCATGTCTTAGGAAATAAAGCCATCCCTCCTCTTCCTTTGTAAAAGCCTGTGTGACCTCTCTTCCAATCAGAGCAGGGTTTCCCTTGGCAACCGTATCACTCATCCTCCTTCCCAACAAAGCCCTGGAAATAAAAGTTGAGACCAGCTAATAATTACTCTAGAGAAGATTATCTGTTTGTTTCACTCCAAAGAGATTTTGATATGGGCTCTCATTCAAAAGAAATATATTTCTTTCAGATCATAAGCATTTTGAGTAATAATTTGAATAAAAAAGCATTTACTAGTAGTACTCTTTAGTGTGCCAACACGAAGCCTTAAAGAATGTCTGCTTTTCATTTTCTCATCCTTGGCGCTAGAGTCATCAAATAAAACCTCATCTTGCTTTAGACATAATTAAAGGTAAATGATAAAACCAAGTAGAAAAGCTTATTTGTTTTAGTCATACTTAAGCACATATAATTAAAGTAGATCTAAACAGCAGACTGAGCAGTTTGAAAGTGAGAAATTAATTGTTTTCTTTAAATCCAAAAACTTTCTATGCAGAAACCTAGTAAAACCATGGCTGGCATTGTTGTATGACCAACATTACTCTACTGATGGTTGTGTTTTTAACAACAGCACATGGTGGTGCAAATTTTCAGCACATGATTCTCTGCTATGAACATCATATACTACTTACTGCACAGAAAAGGATTTCAGGGGGCTGGAGAGATGGCTCAGCGGTTAAGAGTATTGCCTGCTCTTCCAAAGGTCCTGAGTTCAATTCCCAGCAACCACATGGTGGCTCACAACCATCTGTAATGAGGTCTGGTGCCCTCTTCTGGCCTGCAGGCATACACGCAGAAAGAATATTGTATACACAATAAATAAATAAATATTTAAAAAAAAAAAAAGAAAAGAAAAGGATTTCAGAATTGTAGTTAACAACATTACCCTTGGCTAGTAGAAAGAGCTTGTCTGTGGGAAAACTACTAAGCATCTAGATTATTCTACATCTCTCCTGGAGGAAAGCTGTTGGAGGAGGAGCTTCGGAAACTGTCCGAAGCACTGCTGAATTCACCTTTATCAAAGGGAGTGGAAGAAGTGACCTCCACAAGTTTTTTTTTTTGAATACATGAATAATTTCATTTCTGTGCTCCCCTCACAGGCTGCCCATTGAGAGTTATACCACCATAAGTCATCCTCTGACTTCTTATGGAGCTTAACACACAATAGGCTTTTCTTCCCTTTTCTTTAGACAGAATATGTGAGGAGTTACATGGGAAAAGTGTTTATTTTCCTCACTAACTTGTGGAGGAATAGGGGCAGAGCACCTGCATGTGCATTTAGCTTACGACTAAAGCAAAGATGAGGTGTCTCGTGTCCCTGGTCTATGCCCACCTTCCTCTGAGGAGCAGCCTGTGGTGGGGTAGACAACACCTGAGGCTTTCTCCAGAAACTGCATTTCTTTGTTAGTCCATGCCCAAGCGTTAACCAACTCCCAACTCTAGCCCCTGAAATTAGAGATTTCTAAATCATTTCAGTTGAGCTACAGTGTTGCTATTCAATTCACACCTTTCTCAACTGATTATAATGTGAGATTGCCTTTATGATCCCCGCACCTGGGGGAAAAAAATCAAAGTTGATAGCATTGAGAACTCATACACTTAGGTAAATTAGCGACTGTCACCACTTTCAGATGCTGTAGCGGAGCTTCTGTGGAACTTTGGTGACAGAGGCGTACCCGTAGATGTCAACATCTAGAAAGTAGACATCCTCCAGGCCTTTTGCTGATTTTTCAATTGTTTGGCAAATTCCACTGGACCTCTTTGTGTCTGATTCATTTCATCACAGAAGTAGGTGGGTCCTAGCTATGCTCTGTTTCTAGTATATCTTCAATTCCATTTTCAATCTTCTCCTGAGAACTTTTGTCTACTCCTTTAATACGCAAATATTATTGAGTTCCTGCTATGTGTCAGATTCAACACAAAGAACATGGGATATCATGGTCCCCAAAATAGATGGACCTGATCAATGCAATTCTAGATTTTTAGAAAGGTAATATATGAATATACATTATATCTATAGTAAACTGTAACAGTCATTCATGGTTATGAAAGAGGCTAGCAAGATACTTTAAAGATGTCTTTCTTAATAGATAAACATATCAACAGAAATTGTAGAAACTATCCCTCAGAAATAGAGGCTTTTGATGTATAAATTTGCAAAGAAAATTCAATGGAGAAAAGGCGGTATAAGAACAAAACAAACCAACCACCAAACAAACAAACAAACCCAGCCATATGGCAAACAAGCCGAGACCCAGAACTTGTTCCCTTTATAAAAATTACCAATGTGAAGGTGAATTTTGTGTGGCCCTAACTGTGCTAAGGGCTTGCTAGAGACATAGCAAAGCATCATTTCTGGGTGTAGCTATTAAAAATCTTTCCAGAATAGATTAACATAGAAACAGTAGCTGGAATAAACATTTCTTTCCCATGTTCAGGAGAACCCCCAGGCTTTTAGAGTAAAGGCAGACAAAAAGCATAGGGGAAGGGAGAACTTGCTTTCTGAACAGGACTGTCCATCTTCTCCTGCCCTCCACCCCTGGCATTCTCAGTTATAGGATTTCAGACTTGAACTGGAAGTCTCATAGCTTCATCCTACATAACAATCTAGGCCTCTTGGACTCCGAAATGGGCCACTGGCTTCTCTGCAAAGCACTTTGCAGATAGCAGATTGTACAACCTTGGCCTCAATGATTTGTGGAGGTTAGTTCTTACAGGAAAACTTCAAGTGTACAGTAATCTGTACCATCTGTACCTATATCTATCTAGTCTCCTCTCTGTTCTGTTTCTGATTAAGTATCTGATACAGACTAAATGGATCAGAGGTCTGAATGTAAGATGCAAAACTATAAAATTCCTAGAGGACAACATAGGAGAGCATTTGAGTGACCTTGGGTATGGCAATGACTTTTTATTTATAACATCAAAGGTGAGATCCAGAAAAGAAATAATTGATAAGTTGAACTTCATTAAAACTAAACACTTATGCTCTTTTAAGACACCACCAAGAAAATCAAAAGGCACAGACTGAGAAAATGTTTACAGGAGATAGGTTTGGGAAAGACATTGCTGAGATAGAATTGTCATGCAAAATGTTCAAGGAAGTTTTAAATTTTGACATTAAAAATTTGGACAACTTGTTAAGAACAGGCAAAATTCCAGTATTGAGATACCTCGGGTTTTATTCTTTCTGCTTTTGTCTCCGTATGAATTTTAGATTCTCTCACTCTATGAAGATTGTGATAGGTATTACATGGAGTCTATAAATTGCTTTGGGTACCATGGGCATTTTGACAAGATTAATTCTTCCAATCCATGAATTAAGAAGGTTCATTTATTCATTCTTGTCTCTTTTTTGAAAAATTTCCAATTTCTGCCATTGGCATCTTGCCAGTATTCTGTAGAGGTCCTTCACTTCTGGGTTGAATTTATACCTAGTATTATTTCATTTTTTGTAGCTACTTTGAATTGGAATGTTTTCATAATAGCTTATTTATTGGCACATTAATTTATTTATGAGTAAATGCTATTGAGCTTTTGCATGCTTATTTTTGGGTCCTGCAACTTTTGTTGAACTCCTGTGGACACTACAGCAAGTGGAAGAAACTATAAGAAAGAAGAGGAAGGCAGCAAGATCTCTCTCCCATGTGGAAGTTGGTTGTGGAATAGAGATTGCTAGAGTCTGGGAAGGCAGAAGGCAAGTGGTATAAAATGTGGCTCTAACATCTGTATCAAAATAATTATAAAGAACATGGCAGGATAACAAAGTAGGATAAGACAGTTTGCAATAACCTTTATATTTATGAAAATGTAGTGGAGGTATGCCCGAATGCTTCACCATAAACAAATAATGAGAGAGAAATGCTAATTATCCTAATTCTATCAGTATGTGTTGTACACATGTGTTAACATATCACATTTTATCTTACTGAAATATATAATGATGATATAATAATCAAAAATAAAAAACAAAAGGAATGGGGCAATTGCTTAGAGATAGGTCACTGCTCTAATGTGTGAGGTCTTGGGTTAAATCCCCAGAAATAAAAATTTAAGAAATCAAAATAAGATGTATTAAAATTGGTCAAAAACCTGAATAAACACTTCACCAGAGAATTTATACAAAAATGATTAAAATAATATATCACTAATAAAGTTAAAACAGTTGCATGAATGGTTAAAAAACAAGATGCCAACAGCATCAAATGCTGGTGAAGATATGGAAGGACAGCACACCTACCCAAAATCCTGAGTGTGGGTGTCGACATCAGCTGTCTTTTTCATTCCTGAAGTTCAGAGCAATCATTGCCTTCTTCTGTAGGTAAATGATTAAACTCTAGTGTATTATTCATAGCCCCCCAAAGACATGTCATGACATTAAAGACATCAAGGAGCCTCTATCATATTACCAGTTGAAAGATCTCATCTGAAAAGACAAGCTATTCATAGGTGTCCCATTACACAGCAAGCAGCAATAACAAGAACAAGGACAAAGCAATAGACAGACTGTTTGGGAGTTCAAGGGAAGAAGTAATGACTAGATAGGGCTCAGTGGATGTCTGTGTTGATGAGATCGTATCTCTGTCGGGCACTGTCCATCATGTTGAAGAGGCCAGGTTTTCTCACTAGCCTACTATCCAAGTGTGCTAGGCTGCTCAGCTAGTGAGATCCATGCATCTGAAATCCCTGACTTTCCCAGAACTGAGATTGCAATCATGCACACCACTCAGCCTGCTGCCCTTTTTTCAAGTCTATAAATTGTTTATTTCTGTAGATTCCTGTTTTTGTTTAAAACTTTTAGTTTTGAAAACTTCACACATAACCACTACATTCCTGTCACTCAACCTTCTCCTCTTCCCAAAACTTTCCATTTACTCCCTCCCAAATTCTTGACCTTTTCTTTATTAAGGTTACAAAAATAAGTATATATGCATTCATATATCATCTGAGTCATTTAGCTTTGCTTATATGTACATTTGTCCAGGCCTGACCACTTAAAACTGGGCAACCTATGGGGGAAGAAGAAACTGATTGTCCCTGTCTGTGAGGCATTGACCACCTATAACTCTTCATCTAGAGATGGGACCTTGTGGAAGTTTCCTTGTCCGTATTGGCATGTCAACTGGTGTCATTATGCGGAACTTCTTAGATAACCATGTTGTCGAGAGTTCATGGGTACAGCTTCCCTGAGTATATAGAAGATGATGCTTACTATCTCACTGAAGATGTCTCAATATTCAGGTTCTTGCCAACCTTCTGGCTCCTCTTCCATAACTTTCCTTGAGCTGGAGTTGTTGGGGTTGCATTGGAGATAATATCAATTGGGTCTGATCACTCCATATCACACTTATTATCATTTTGATGGGTTGTGGATATCTGTAATAGTGTCCATCTTTTATAAAAAGAAACTTCTTTGGTGAGGGATGAGGGCCACACTTATCTGTGACTCTAACTATTTAACCCCTATTTCTGAAGTTACTACACACTTTGGATATAGGACTTCAAGGAATCAACCTGGAATTATCCTGGATACCTCCTACCTGAGAGTTGGCTTTCATAGTATTAGAAGACGCTGTCCACACTGATGAGGGAAATAAGCAATCAATATTCCTAGCAAGCTGTAAAAAATGTGAAGCATAGCAATGACTGGACTGGCAAACATTAACGATGGCACAATAGTGGTGCTTGTCTCTAGGAGGTAACCAATAGCCATCTAATTAGACTTAAAACCCACTCAACAGGAGGGAATCCATGTTTAGTACTATAAACCTCACCACTTACCATGCTAGGAGTGTCACAGATCCAAGAGGAGAACTTTAACTGTCATTTTTCTATGCCAATACAGTTTGGCTCTTGGGTTCTCATTTGGTTCTGAGGATAGAACTCATGTTCACAAGGCAAGCACTTTACTGACTGAACTATTTTTTTTAAGGTTTCTTTTTTTTGAGTATTTTATTTATTTATTTATTTCTTAAAGATTTCTGCCTCTTCCCCGCCACCGCCTCCCATTTCCCTTCCCCTCCCCCAATCAACTCCCCCTCCCTGGTCAGCCAAAGAGCAATCAGGGTTCCCTGCCCTGTGGGAAGTCCAAGGACCCCCCACCTCCATCCAGGTCTAGTAAGGTGAGCATCCAAACTGCCTAGGCTCCCACAAAGCCAGTACGTGCAGTGGGATCAAAAACCCACTGCCATTGTTCTTGAGTTCTCAGTAGTCCTCATTGTCCGCTATGTTCAGCGAGTTCGGTTTTATCCCATGCTTTTTCAGACCCAGGCCACCTGGCCTTGGTGAGTTCCCGATAGAACATCCCCATCGTCTCAGTGTGTGGGTGCACCCCTCACAGTCCTGAGTTCCTTGCTCGTGCTCTCTCTCCTTCTGCTCCTGATTTGGACCTTGAGATTTCAGTCTGGTGCTCCAATGTGGGTCTCTGTCTCAGTCTCCTTTCATCGCCTGATGAAGGTTAATATTCAGGAGGATGCTTATATGTTTTTCTTTGGGTTCACCTTCTTATTTAGCTTCTCTAGGATCACGAATTATAGTCTCAATGTCCTTTATTTATGGCTAGAAACCAAATATGAGTGAGTACATCCCATGTTCCTCTTTTTGGGTCTGGCTTACCTCACTCAGGATAGTGTTTTCTGTTTCCGTCCATTTGTATGCAAAATTCAAGAAGTCATTGTTTTTTACTGCTTAGTAGTACTCTAATATGTATATATTCCATACTTTCTTCATCCATTCTTCCATTGACGGGCATCTAGGTTGTTTCCAGGTTCTGGCTATTACAAACAATGCTGCTATGAACATAGTTGAGCATATACTTTTGTTGTATGATAGGGCATATATTGGGTATATTCCCAAGAGTGGTATTGCTAGGTCCAGGGGTAGGTTGCCTTCCTATACACTAAGGATAAGGAAGCAGAGAGGGAAATCAGAGAAGCATCACCTTTCACAATAGCCACAAATAGCATAAAATATCTTGGGGTAACTCTGACCAAAGAAGTAAAAAATCTATTTGACAAGAACTTTAAGTCTTTGAAGAAAGAAATTGAAGAGGACCCCAGAAAATGGAAGGATCTCCCTTGCTCTTGGATTGGGAGGATCAACATAGTAAAAATGGCAGTTCTGCCAAAAGCAATCTATAAATTCAATGCAATCCCCATCAAAATCCCATCAAAATTCTTCACAGATCTGGAGAAGATAATAATCAACTTTATATGGAAAAGCAAAAAACCCAGGATAGCCAAAACAGTCTTATACAATAAAGGATCATCTGGAGGCATTACCATCTCTGACTTCAAACTCTATTACAGAGCTACAATATTGAAAACAGCTTGGTATTGACATAAAAACAGAGAAGTCGACCAATGGAATCGAATAGAAGACCCTGACTTTAGCCCACAAACCTATGAACAGCTGATTTTCGATAAAGGAGCTAAAAGTATACAATGGAAAAAAGAGAGCATCTTCAACAAATTGTGCTGGCAAAACTGGATGTCAATCTGTAGAAGAATGAAAATAGATCCATATCTATCACCATGCACAAAACTCAAGTCCAAATGGATTAAAGAGCTCAATATCAGTCCGAACACACAACCTGATAGAAGAGAAAGTAGGAAGTACTCTACAACACATGGGCACAGGAGACCACTTCCTACGTATAACCCCAGCAGCACAGACATTAAGGACCTCATTGAATAAATGGGACCTCCTGAGACTGAGAAGCTTCTGTAAAGCAAAGGACACTGTCACTAAGACAAAAAGGCAACCCACTGACTGGGAGAAGATCTTCACCAACCCCGCAACTGACAAAGGTCTAATCTCCAAAATATATAAAGAACTCAAGAAACTAGACCATAAAAGGCTAATCATCCTAATTATAAAATGGGGCACTGAGCTGAACAGAGAATTCTCAACAGAAGAAGTTCAAATGGCCAAAAGACACTTAAGATCATGTTCAACTTCCTTAGCGATCAGGGAAATGCAAATCAAGACAACATTAAGATACCATCTTACACCTGTCAGAATGTTTAAAATAAAAAACACCAATGATAGTCTCTGCTGGAGAGGTTGTGGAGAAAGGGGTACACTCATCCATTGCTGGTGGGAATGCAAACCTGACTGAACTATTGATCTAGCTCTAAGGATGCATTTTACAGTTTGTTAATCAAAGTATAATGAAGCTGAACTGTTGGGACAGGAAAGATAGCCTGACTGTTAAGGGTTCCTGCTTAATTCTTCCAGAGGATCAGAGTTTAATTCCCAGAATGCACAATGGGTAGCTTACAACCGTCTCCAAGGAAACCAATGGCTTCCTCTGTTTTCCCTAAACACCCATGACATATATTCTTACAAACACATGCACACACACACACACACACACACACACACACACACACGAGTAAATTTAAAGGGATTATAGAGATGATGAAGAGCACATCTTTCAGAGGATCAGCATTCAGTTCCTTGTACCCATGTCATGTAGCTCCAACCATGATTAAGCCAAGCTTCATGGTGTAGACACTTACACAAATATGCACATGCTGCCCTACCAAAATTAAAATTATTAAAACCAATTTTTAGCAATAAATAATGTTTAAAAACTATACGTTAAAAAAAACCCAAAACTAAAATAGCAAAACCATCCTAAAGGGATTCGACCAGAGTCAGTCACCACCTTGATTTACCCAGGACAGGGGTGTTTATGCATCTGTCCTGTCTTGTCTCTTCTAATACAGCTAGGGATCAGTGAGGACACAGGCTGCATGTTACTGCTTCTGTGAAAAGGGTCAGTGCCTAGAGCTGAGTACCACTGGGTCATTGTCCAGAGGTCAGACATGGGGTCCATGTCTTGGCGTCTGGTTGGCGGTTCCATGATGCCGTGCAAACAGCTGTCTTACTATTTTCAGCTTCCTGCTTCCTCCTTTGTATTTTTCCTCTTTTGTCTGTTACCTGGCAGCTGGAAAGACTAGACTCAACTTCGCAGAGCTGAAAGAAACCCAGACAGGTGCTGTTTAGGAGTGAGGACACCAAAGGGACAGCCATGCTCTTAAAGTAGGGAAGTGACAACCACAGCTAAGAGACTCTGGCTTTTAATTAGGTAACTTATGCCTGAAACTGGCAAGCTCTAACTCCCTCGCTCCTCCATCTCCCTTCCATTAACACGTGGCTGGCTGGCTGCCTTTTTCTGCCTGTCAGGATGGTGGCACCTTGTGTTGTCAGGAGGCCAAAAGCAGCTCCCTTGTAGCAAGTAGTGCAGATCCATATGTCAGTGCAAACCCAAGAGAGACAGGCGCAGGAAGCAGATAGAGACGGAGGAGCTGACCAGGAAGGGGATAAGACAGAGGAAGGAGGGCGACAGACAGGGAGAGAGAAGAGGACGCTTGAAGGAGTGCCAGCTCAGGTGAAAGAGGCCAGCGGGAAAAGGTCAGGAGTAGAAAAGGCTACAAGAACAGCCAGGGAGGGTGCTTCTTACGGAAAATAACTGTACTTTTCTTCTTTTTCAGTAAGGAGAGAGACTCCAATCTTTGCCCCTGCCGAGATTCCAATGCGGGGAGCGCACGCTCTAAAATGGTACTCATGGATTCAGCAGGCGCTCCTGGAAATTGTTGATGAGCCCTGCACTGAGCAGAGCGCAGGGAAATTCACCCTCTTCTCCCCTTAAAACAGTGTGTTCAGTGCTCCTTGCTTCTTCTTGGTCCAATTATCCTATTTGTACTCAAAAAGGAGAGCTGTATTTGAAGGCATATTGGGAAATATTTATTTAGAATGCTATTTACCTGTAGCAAGGTGACAAGGGAAAGTAATAAGTAAGGGGCACTTTCTTTAGAAAGAAGAGAGGAAGAAAAATTTTAACGGTAGCTTCAAAGGCAGCCTTTCTATTCCGGAACACAGGGAAATAACCTTATAATGAGGAGTCATAGGGAGATCTGAAGATGTGGCTGTTTCTACATATCCGTCTTTAAACCCCATTGTTCTAGTTGAAAGAGAGTGGGCTAGAGATGGAAGGAGTCAGTAAATTAGAGGGAGAGAGAAGTATAAATAAGTTATGTTCCCTTAAAGGCACACGGACGAGATGAAATTCATATTTTAAAAAGGGCTCTTGCTCCTGTTATTAAAACTTAAAGAACTTTGCAAAGCAGCTAAATGACTCCCTGGCGTTTATTCTTAGCTCTGTCTCCCCGTTTCCATTTGTAGCTGGAGACCAGGCAAGGGGAGAGGTTAGTTTTCTTCTGGTTTTCTGTTGTTTGACCCAGTTTCTTTCATTTGTTGTCTACTCGTGTATGTTTGTCTCTGGCCCCGCACCACACCGCCTCTTCTGGGAGAAATCACATTTTCCCATTATTCCTCCTATTACAAAATCTAAATAAAACGTTCAAAACCTCTTTGTAGAAGGGCTCACAGTGGCTGGCTGCTTTTCTGTCTTGTTTATTGAGGGACTGCTTTGCATCTGGCATCACACACCAGTCCGGTTAATGCTGTCTTACAGAAGGCGTTTTTAACCACTGGAGCAGAGGGGCTCTTCTGTCACCCACTCGGCTCTTGGTTTTCTTGTCAGGGATTTTTCCTGAACGTGTTCTGCCCTCTCCTTACCTTCAGTAAGGTGTGAGTTTTCAGTTTTGTCCTCAAAAGAGCAGCATGGCTAGCTCCTAGGACTTGTGAGAGAGCCACAGTTTCAGTCCTTGCCTGGACCTACTGGATCCAAGCTCTATGGCTAGACAGGTGACTTGTAATTCTTCTGTATTCTGCCGTGGGAAGCTATTGCTGGGCAGAGGAAATGGACTTCACCAACCAAGTGCTTTGCAGCAAGTTTCTTCCCCACTAGTGGAACTGGCTTGATTGAAATAAGAAAATGGCGTTATGTGAGTTTCCTCATTTTGGGGAAACTTAGTCAAAATCAGACTTAAAAAGCTGGGATCTTGCTCTAATTTGATATGTCGTGGTTGAAAGATATACACAGGGCCTGTACTTTTCTGAAGAGAAGGGCAGAGAGAGTGGATAGAGGAGCATGGAGAAACTGTATTTGGGCTGGGAAAAATTAAGTATGTATTTTTATATAAAATTATTATGTAAATTATAAATATAAATATATATAAATTATATATGTAGCTGGGGAAATAAAATCATTTCCTATACTTCTTAGAAACATCTTGAATTATTTAATAATTATTTAATAAATATAGTGCTCCCCAGAAAATTTGAGTTTAGGACAGATCTACTAACTTCTTAATTTGTTAAAGCCCAAGACTTTTGTTTGTGGAATATTAATCAGCTCAATCGTCACTTTTCCAAAGGTTTCCAAAGCTATAAATGCTTTTCTGCCTTATTTAATATGCAGAATCTCTGCCATTTCTGCTTCAGTCTTTCACAGGATCCTGTTGTGTGCCGTGGTGTAACTATTGAGATTTAAACTGAGCTGAAACCTTCTTGTTTATTTGCATAAAATAACAACGTTTTTTCTCAGGTTAACAACAAGAGCAAAAAAATAGAGTTTTGAAAATATACTTGTATTAGCAAGGGTTCTCTAGAGGATTAGAACTCATAGACTAAATCTGTACATATATAAAAAGGAAATTTATTAGAATGGTTTGTAGGCTGTGGTCCAGCTATTTCAAAAATGGTTATCTACCAATGGAAGGTTCAAGAACCCAGTAGTTGTTCAGCACACAAGGTTGGATATCTCAACTGGCCTTCAGTACATGCCAGAATCCTGAAGAAGTAGGCTTTTGCCAATATTAGTGGAGGAATGGACTGGCCAGGTGGAGTGAGAGCAAGCAGGCAAAGGGCAAGGATGTCCTTCTTCCATGCCCTTTATATAGGCTGCCACCAGAGGTATGACCCTGAATAGATTAAGAGTAGATTTTACACCTCATAGATCTTGATTAAAGGTGTATCTTCTCACCTCAGTTATATCCAGATCAAAAGTGCCTCTTTTCATGCCAAATGATTTCATTAAGAAAAAAATCCCTCACAGGTGTTCCAGATGCTTGAGTTTTAGTGAATTCTAGAAGCAGTCAAGTTGACAACCAAGATTAGCCATCACAAGTCTACTCCATGTCCACATGATACACCATGATATTGCCTTATGTCAAATGAAAAATTTTCAAATGAAAAAAATGACAGGTCAGAATTATACCTAACACTATAGGAGTATCCCTCAAACAAATGTCTCTTGAACATTTTGTTATTATCTCAAACTTAAAATGATAACCAATGATATTCACTTAATTGATGTTACTTTACCTGGTAAGGAAATGAAGGCAAGAAAGTACAAGTATATGTACAAACATATTTTTGACAAAATTTGACAGAAATACTCATTCCAATTATAATTATTTCTTATAACTTGCCATGTGGCTTTAGCTGGTGTTTTATAGCTACCTTCCTCTACTACTCATTCTGTATTTCCTCCACTTTCAGCAAACACCTCAACATGTCTTGGTTCTTTTCCTGGAGGAGTGACCCATACCATTCCTGAAGGGTCTGTGCCTATTGTCAACTTGCCTGGATTAGGTTTCGGTGTAGGAGGTCCTTCTGTATTTATGTTGATTTCATTGGTTGAATAAAGAAGCTGCCTTGGTCTTTTGACAGGGTAGCCCTTAGGTGGGCAGAGTAGATGGAACAGAATGCTGGGAAGAAGGGAAGTGTGGCAGACACCATGATTCTCTTGCCTGAGATGGACACTGGTTAGACTCATGCTGGTAAGCCACAGTCAAGTGGCGATACACATTAATGGAGATGGGTTAATCAAGATGTGAGAGTTAGCCAATAAGAGATTAGAGCTAATGGGCCAGGCAGATCTTAATTAATACAGATCTCCATGTAATTATTTTGGGCATAAGCTAGCCAGGCGGCCGGGAGCCAGGCGGGACGAAACAAAGGACCCTCATACTACAGGTTTAGTTTCCACTGACTTTAATCACAGGGCATGGTAGCACCAAGAATGCCCTAAATGATCTCCCATACTCCAGACATATCTTTCTTATCTTCATTGTAGAAAAGCAATCCAATTTCCCTTTGGTAACCTGGATCAATCACCCCTTCTAATACTGTTGTTCCTTTCTTAGCCTATTTGCTTAAGGATATCAGCATACCAAAGTGGTCAGGGCAGAATTCTGAGCTTTCAGTTCAGTGCATATGGGCTGTGCCCCCTAACAGGAGTACTCCCTTATCTGGAACCAATATTCTAGGTCAGCAGAACTTAACATCATCAGGACAGGAAGCAAGTTTTTTTTAAGGTGGTCACAAGGGGAGATAGTGAGTGAAACTATTCCCCTTTCCACCATTTGATTCCTGGACACATGGATCCTGGCTATGGGAGAAACTGTATCAGAAATCAGGCCCTGATCCAAATAATATACTGCCTTATTGGTAAGCCTACAAAGTCCTCCAGGCTACAGATACCTAGCTGGTGTCTTCCAAAGGACATTCTGTCTTTCTATCAGGCCAGTTGCTTCAGGATGGTGGGGAGCATCAGTAGACCTGGGGAGTCCGTGACTGAGAATTGAACCAGGGAAAAGCAATGATCCATTCAGTTTACCTGTTTAAGGAGATAGGTCCCTATGACTGCTTGGTGCCTTGCTCCTGAGGAAGGAGCACTTATTAAGAATAAGAAGATTCTAGAATACTTAGCTGGAGCCTTAAGTGACATCTTAAGCCAATCTGCTGCAAGATGTATACCTCTGGAGATCAAGAACCAGGTTGAGACTCAGGATGGAGGTAGGGTAGAGTTGGAAATTTGAAGAGGGAGGAGGCGTCAGGAGCTCAGTAGGAAGAACAAGTTTTACCTACCAGGTCTCCTCTGTTCCCACAAGTAATGACGTTGATGATGTTCCACCATCTGGTATGACTCAAAGGATGTCAGGTGCAATTTAGTTACAAGGTAAAATTTCTTTGGTGGTGTGTCTGTACTTGAAGTTTACTTAAGTTAATTTATGTGTGTGAATGTTTACCCCAATGCATGTCTATATGCCATATGCGTGCAATGCCCTCAGAGTTCAGAAGATCATGTCAGATTCCCTGGGACTGGAGTTAAAGTTTGTGAGCTACCCAGTTCTCACTGGGAGATGAATGAGGATCCTATGGAAGAACAGCCAGTTCTCTTAACCACTGAGCCATCTTCCAGACCAATTAAGTTTTTATAGTGGCAATACCCAAAGCCGGGGCAGAGCTGCAAAAGAAAAAAAGTCAAGTAACATATAAAAGAAAACCTATCAGAATTACACCTGACTTCTCAATGGAAACCATGAAAGTCAGAAAGTCCTGGATAGATGTGCTGCAAGAGACCATGGATGCAAGCCCAGACTACTGTACCCAGCAAAGCTTTCATTCACCATTGATGGAGAAAACAAGATATTCAATGACAAAAGCAGTTTTTAAACAATAAGTATCCACAAACCCACCTTTACAGAAAGTTCTGGAAGGAAAACCACAACCCAAGGAAGCTAACTACACCCATAATAACACAGGCATCTGATAACCCCTCACCAGCATAACCCAAAGAAGGGAAACACGTAAACACTGCTACTGAAAGATAACTGGAGCTAACAACCACTGGTCATTAGAATCACTTAACATCAATGGACTCAGTTCACTTATAGAAAGACACAGGCTAAGAGAATGAATATATCCTGCTGTTTACAAGAAACACACCTCAACCTCAAAGACAGATACTACCTCAGAGTAAAGTGTTGGAAAAAGGTTTTCCAATCAAACATAACTAAAAAAACAAGCAGGTGCGGCTATTCTAATATCTAACAAAATTGATTTCAAACTAAAATCAATCAGAAGAGATGGAGAAGGACATTTTATACTTATAACAGGAACAATTCATCAAGATGAAGTCTCAATCCTGAATATCTATGCCCCTAATTCAATAGCATCCACATATGTAAAAGAAACATTACTGAAACTTGAATCGCACATCAAACCCCATACGCTAATAGTAGCAGATTTCAACACTCTTCTCTTGACAAGGGACAGGTCAAACAGACAGAAACTTAACAGAGAAATAAGAGAACTAACAGATGTAATGAATCAACTGAAATTAACAGATATCTATAGAACATTCCACCCAAGCAAAAAAGAATATACCTTCTTCTCAGCACATCATGGAACCTTTTCTAAAATTGATCACATTCTTGATAACAAAGCAAACACCCACAGATACAAATTGGAGTAATCCACTGTGTCTTCTCAGATCACCATGGAGTAAAGTTAAAATTCAACAACAATACTACTCCCAGAAAGCCTACAAACTCATGGAAACTTGTGCAAACACTTTGGAAATCAGTGTGGCGGTTTCCCAGAAAACTGGGAATCAACCTACCACAGGATCCAGTAATTCCACTCTTGGGAATATACCCAAAAATGCTCAATCATACTATAAGAGCATTTGTTCGACTATGTTCATAGCAACATTATTTGTAATAGCCAGAACCTGGAAACAACCTAGATGCCCCTCAAATGAAGAATGGATAAAGAAAGTGGGGGCACATATACACATTAGAGTAAAAAAAAATAATGACATCTTGAATTTTGCATGCAAATGGATGGAATTAGAAAACATTATCCTGAGTGAGGTAACCCAGACCCCCCAAAATGAATATGGTATGTACTCTCTCATAAGTGGATACTAGTCATAAACAAAGGGCAACAAACCAATAGTTCAGGATCTTAGAGAAATTAAGTAATAAGGTGAACCCAAAGAAAAATGTATATAGACCCACCTGGAAATTAGAATCAGACAAAAATTTGGGAGCAGGAGGGCAGGGGGTAGAAAGGAGAGAAGGGAGGTTGGGGAGAAGGTGAGGGAATGGGATAGTTGAGATGGAGGAAGGACAGATATGAGAGCAAGGAAAGAGGTATCTTGATTGAGGGAGCCATTATGGACTTAGCAAGAAACCTGACTCTAGACAAATGCCCAAGAACCCACAGGGATGACCCCAGCTAAGACCCTAAGCAATAGAGAAGAGAGTGTCTGAACTGGCCTTACCCTGTAGTCAGACTGATGATTATCTTAAATATCACCATAGAACCTTTGTCCAACAACAGATGGGAACAGAGGCAATGACTCACACTGGAGCACTGGACTGGGATCCCAAGATCCAGTTGAAGAGTGGAAGGAGTGAGAGTATGAGCAAGGAATCCAAGACCTTAAGGGGTTCATCCACTGAGACAGTTTGCTTGAGCTAATGGGAGCCCACCAACTCCAATTGGACTGGGAGTGAATGAGTGTGGGAATAACCAAGCCTCTCTGAAGCCAGTTGACAGCTGGGGCAGACTGAGGGGTCACTGATAATGACACTGGGCTGTGTCTCTAATGCATATACCGGTTTCATGGGATCCTATTCTCTTTTGGTGTAAACCTTGCTCAACCTAGATGTAGTCGGGAGGGCCTTGAACTTTCCACAGGATGGGGTACATGCCACTCCCTTAGGGTTGGAGGGGTAGGGGGGAGAGTCTGTGGAGGGAGAGGGAGGGGACTGGGAGAAGGGAAGGGAGCAGAAATTTGGATTGGTATTTTTAAAGTAATAATAAAAAAGAAAAAAAAAGGGAAAAATTAATAAAAAAGAATTTCCATAAACCAGAGACTGAACTTTCACTAACCACACAGAACTGCCTTAAAAATTAAATGTAATGATTTAACCAGATTACAACGTAATATCTGGTGTATATTAATAATCTGGTACTTGTTAAAGAACATTGCTGCTGTTAACCAAAGCTTTAGATTTCTGTAACAATGACCTCTTCCTACTCACAAGTCTTCCTAAAAAAGCAAAGAGAGGAAACTCAGGGTTTCTCTTGAGTCCCCAATCTCTGAACCTTCCGTAAACTCCCAAGAACTTATATGACCTCTTTTTCCTTTAAAAATTGAACAGTTCCTTTATATAGCAACAATGGTAAGTCTTAGTACAAAAGTCGAAATTGATTTTTTTTTGGAGGAGGAGAAAGTGACTTATGTTTCAAGTAACACAGTTTTGTTCATTTATTTATCTATTTACTTATTGTTATTCATGTTATGAAAACAGCTTGTGGGATAAATTGTCTGAAGCTTCATTACCAATCAAAACTTTATCAGTGATAACCACCTGACATTTTTTTTCACCCCTACACAAACACTTTCCTATCTTGCCACTCAAAGCAATAATGAGATTTCACACTTGGATACTATTTAAAAACCTATGATTGGCAAAGTGGACAGGTGTGTGATGTCTTGGCCATTTGCAAGATAATGGTATGTCAAGACAGACTTATAAAGATCAAGTTTTTATGCCCAACTCAATAGTAATTCGGGCAATAAGAAATCTCAAGCCTGTACCTCAGTGCTGTTGCTTAAGAAAGCGTCAGTAGAGACTTGATATGGAATTTGGATGAAGAGCAAAAGCTGAATAAGACACTTTACTGAAACCTCATTCCAATTTCTTGAATCATAATATTTGATACATTTATAAAGCACATGCAAATCATCAGAATCTTTCAATATTCAAGATTTCATTTCATAGATTATTTATGAATATCTTATTGCAGAATCTCATTTATAGCACTAGTAGATGTCTAGCTAGGCGACTGTACAACTCATATCCCATTATGTGTTACAAAATTTTGCTATGTATAAGTAAGTGTATCATTCTTTCCCATATGTCTGAGACATTTTTTTGCTTTTACAAATGCCACTCCACAATGGCACCAACGAGGGCAGATAGGGGCAGGAAGAAGTTGGAAGGAATGGAGTCCCAAGATGTCACAAATTTCCAACAGAAAGAGATGCCTAGGAATAATAATAGAAATAATCCAATAATAGTGAACACTTACTGGTTATGACTGAGACTCACAAAATAGAACAAAGCCACCATACCCTTGTTACTAGGTCCTGTGGTTTGGGATACACCTGTTCCCAAGGTTTGGGCATTATTGTACTATGTGTTGGACATTGTGAGAAAATTTGACAATTGCACTTATGCATTCTACAACCATGTGTGATTTTTTTTGCCACATATGGCCTAGGTTTGTGTTTATGAAAACTATGCAAGTGAGTCTTACCTGCTTCACTTAATACCAGATTTCTTACTGATATGACAAAATTAGGACACTGATTTTTTTGAGACTTCACTAACCTAACACTAATGCGGCTGGGGTGGAGGGCAGTTATGTGTTGCTGCTAGGCAGTTACGTGTTGCTGCTAGGCAGTTATGTGTTGCTGCTAGGCTTGGTTTGATTTTTTTACCTGCCTTTGGTCTTACTTCAAGAAAAAGGATAATGGGTTTTGTAAATAATTACTTGGATAGTATAACTCCAACATTTGATGTCTTTAGGTAAAAGCAAATACCTGAATATATAATTTCCAAAGAACATGGCTGCAGTCTTATATGAGTGATTCATTGTAGCTTTGAAATTGTGGCTGATTTTTTAAAAACATTCTATTGCTGTTCAAGGAGATAACTTGCAGAATAGGATGCCATATACCATGGAATATGTACTCAGTGTAAATATATGGGAGCACAACTAATTTTTTCATATTTATAATTTATATAAATATATTCCAACCACTAATAGTCCATTATTATCTATCCCTAGCTATTAAGATTGGTTAATTTATACAATGTTCTCATAAGGATCACTGTTTAAATGTCCCTCCAGCACCCTCAGAGACACAACCTGTCCAAATTCAGTGTCTTGTCCCTTAGGAGAAACAGCTTGCAGTCTTATTTCAATTTAGGGATCAGTTCTCTAGGAATCCCTAGTGAGGTCTCACTCATTCCCATCTAATGATGGTGTTAGGCAGTGACCTAATTCTGAAATTCAGAACATCTTTCCCCTGAGAACTAGTCTCAAATCTAAAGTACAGCTGTGGAAATGAGACCATGGTGAAGAGCTGACTTATAGTCAACAGCCCCTTATCATCTCCATCAGAAAAGACAATTGCATCAGAAAAGCTGGAACACTGGGTCTTAGCTCTTAGCTGATTTATGTGCATATGACAGACATGAGTGTAACGTGTATGCATCTTTTATCAACATACTTCTCTGTGGTCACTGACATTAAACCATTAAGCCAGGTCTACAAATAGTGTTTCATGAAGGGTTTTCTAAGAACTTTTAACACATGATATTTTCAATCTCATACCCTTTTAACAAATTGCATTGAGCTTGTAAGGAAACAGAATTATGAATGCAACTGACTGTTATGCTAAGGGCTGATGATTTAGAGGCAGTGGAAAATATGCACTCAGACAATCACAATGAAAGTCAGAAGATGATGGATTCTAGAACATAACAGTGGAGCACATACATTTCTGGCATCAATCTTCTCTGTTTTGATTGTCACCTTTCTAGTTCATAGATACACTTTTCCTCTACTGCTGGGACAACAATATTCTCACAGTTCATCTCCAGTTGATGGGGTCTGTTTCTCCTCAAATTTGGGCTTGCTGCAGATCATCTCAGCATCTCACATTGTAATTGCTACTTTGTGAATATTAATATGAAGAGGAGTGAGGCTAAGATCTCCAGAAGATGAACCTACTTTTTTATGACTTTGTACAAATGTATGTCTCTGTCAAAATGTTCAGACAGTATTTAAAATCATTTTTTTTTCAGAATAAAAAGTGATACTAGTTTAAAAAGGAAAAATGCTTAGTGCCAGTTACCCTCTTTAGGGAGGGCTTTAAAGACCTATTTTGGGGCCATTGTTATGGTCTGGATAGAAATTGTGTACAAAGTCTTATATATTAAAGGGTTGGTTTCCAGTCAGGACTGCTATTGTGAAGTGATTGTGTAGTGACAGGGTTAACTTCATCAGTGGATTAATCTATTCATGATTTTGCAGCGGAATGGGCAAGAGAATGCAGGGCCTAGCTGGAGGAAGTAAATCCTGAGGCACATCTTTGAAGGACATATTGTGTTCCCGCCATCACACCCTTTCTATAACTATCTCCATCTTTCTTATACTGTCTTCTAGGCCAGTCACTTTGGTCCACAACATGATCCTGTCTGTCACCTTCTATGTCTTTAAGGGCCCAGAAGCTATGGTGCCAAGTGACCAAGGACTAAAGCCTCTGAAACTACAACCCCTTTCTCTTGTAACTTGATTTGCACCTATGCTTGGTCAGAATGGAGAAATGCGACCAACATAGTCTATGCAAAGCAACAAGAACTCTATTGTAGAGGGTTAGGTAACTCTGGCAGGGCTTCACCATGGACTAAGGACCCTTCATTATACCTACCACCATCTTTGAAGACATCATCGGAGACTAATGTGAGTTTGAGTCATGAAAGGCTTCTACTGGTGGGGCAAATCCATCCTAATGCTTCAGCAAACTCTCACCCAGAAAAAAAAAATCAGTTGTGCCTCAGGAAAGCTCGGCAAAGGACTAATAGTCTGGGTACTTCAAATGCTATTACCAAAGCTGCATGCATTGCCCTGACGGCTTGGCAGACTTCTTCTGCTGAGGTAGAGCCAGAGCCTGTATTGGTGCTTCTGCTTCCCTTCATCATGAATCTTCCCAGACTCTCTAGCTGACAGATAAATCTCTTCATCACTAAACTATTTTTGCCAGTTGCATCTATAAATTATTAGATGAGTAAAAATAGCTTTGTAAACCAACTGTTGGCTAAAGAATTAGATTTGATCCTACAAGAGGAACTTTCATTATTAACTTCCTTTGAGAACAAAAACAAGGCATACATCAAGGCTATTGACTTGATGTTCTCTGTCTGCAGAGACTTGTTTCTTTTGAAAGCTGGCATCTGAAGCATCGTTCTGAAGCTTTTCTTTATAGGAGTCAGCTTATAGTTACACTAACTGGGTAGTAATTGGTTTTGATAATTCCAAATAATGATATGAGCAGTGCATATACAGATAGGAAAATATAGGGGGCCTGCAGTGTTACCACCATGATTCACCTCATTTTAGGTAGCCTATCAGGTATTCTACAATCCAATCTTTATCCCTTCAGGCAATTTCTAGCATTATTTCCTGAATGTTCTAGAAATTGCCTCCATTCTGAAACTTAAAACAGCTAAAATCACAGGAGATATGATTTTACTAACAGTATGACTTGAGACCACAGATTTGTCATAGGTATAGAAGTTCAACTTTTCTTCCCTTTAAATATTGGCATCCTCACAGAATGGGATTTTGAAGACTATTGTGTGTCATTCTGAGAAATCAGCTGGCCAGTGTATAAGGAGCAGGAGTAAATAAAACTTTATAAAGAGTTGAAATTATGGAAGTTGATTTCCTTTTCTGTGGATAATCTTTTTTCCTCCCATTCCCCTGGAACCATTTTACCACTGTATACTCATGTAGGCCTTCTAGATCTAGGAATTTCATTCAGTCCCAAAATACACCAAATGTCTGTCTCAGCCATGGAAAACAGAGTCGCTCATCTCTCCATTCTACAAACTGCTATTGCTTTTGTGCTGTGTTCAGGGTATGATTCCTAATAGTAAGAAAATAATCATGTATGTGGGAGAGAAAAGATGAGGCCAGTGTGAATGCTTGACAGTTTAGCGCTGCCCTGTTCTGAGTCATTCTGGAACCCCATGAAGCAGAGTGAGGTCTCACCTAACTGGGTCGGTGAGCTGGCCTGATTGTTGAGAGGTCACCCACAAAAACACCAACAGATTGTCCTGATCTGAGAAAACTCACACAGAGATTGCCCACTTGTATATGATCTGGGATAGGCCAGCTTGCCCTTCCTTATTCCTGTTTGACAGCTAATGAAATAAATGTACAAAATCTGTGAGCCCCTTAGTTCTTTTCTTGTTGTAGAACATGACTGAAATTGAAAGTGACACAGAGGTATGGTGTAAGATTGCTTTTGATTCTGTTTTGGTTTTCTATTTTTGAGATTCCAGGAGGATAACCACGTTCTTGGGCTCCAAATAATCCCTTATTTATTAAAAGTACTTTATTTAATAAGGCTATTAAATAAATATTGGCACGTGCATACTTCTCTAAACTTTCATCTCGGTTTCCTGAAAAGCTGTCTCCATTTGCCTTTTCCCTGTGGGAAGGCATTTGCAGGTGACCTGAATAAAGATTGACAGCTATTTTCTGGTAACCAGCCTTTCTGCCTCTAGGAATAGATTTTCCCCCGAAGATTGGAAAGAGCATAGTGACATTATCTAGTTCACTGGTGCTGATCCTCTCCCCATACGGAGAATAAAATATATTATGTGCCTAAACAAAACTGTTGATGCTTTCCTGGTGCTAAGAGATTCACACTCGCCACCACCCCATTCCTGTGTCTTATGAGTATTTCTAAGATAATATGAAAAATAAAGATGGAGTAAAGAAATGCAAATTCGTTTCATCATCTTTGTCTTTAGTTTATGGCCTTTAGGAGTCACATAAAGTCTCTGCAATTAGGTCTCTTTCTGTGTTAGTTGGAGATTGTCTCATAGGCTGACTAGAAGATTGGACTTAGATGAAGTATGTGAGAAATAAACATATCGGGACATGTATGTATTATTATGAGGCATATTCTCTTGCTATGAAGAAAAATGATTTATAATGTTCCTGGAAGGTACACTATTTAAAAAGAGAACAGTCTATTTGGAAGTCTTCCCAGGAAAGCCACAGAAAAATATGTTGGGGTCAGAAATAAAAACAACCATAATTCCAATTAATAAAAGCACTAAGCATTTGCAAAAGTTGAAATGAACTCATATTGGACATCCCTTTAACCATTACCTCATTATGAAAATGGGTGATCTTCATGAGTTCCTAAAGGGGTTGAGTTCATCAGGATTCCAAGCGCTCCTATTCTTCGCATTATTTAAGAAACAATGGAGGTCTTTCCAAAGTTTTAGCACCTCTACTCTGAAATACTCAACAGAGATGCTGCCAAAGAAAGAATTCACCATATCACTTTATGTTTTTTTTCCCTTTCTAATTTTTAACATTAATGTTCTGCTGAATATTGGTAGATGTAGGATCATCATGAATATCTCTGATCTCCCTGGAGTGCTTGCCAATCACCCTAGGAGCTGATCCATCGTACAAGAGACTGGTAAGTAGTCTGCCCCTAGAATCCAGCAAACTGTGGAACTAAAGCACTCAGAATGGTAAACCATGGTGATTTTCAAGTGTATAAACTTTAAATTAAAACATTCTCTATTTATTTGTAACTGCTGTAAAATATTCAAGTCAGATATAATGGATGTAATTTTATTCTCTTCTATAATGGCTCATCTACCTTTTCCTGTTTGTGATTGCTAATGTTGGTTGCCAAGTAGGTAGATCTGGAAAAAGGAAGTCTCAGTTGAGAAACTGTCCCCATATATTTGCCTGTGGGTATGTCTGTGAGGCGTCTTTCCTGGGCAAGAGAGACCTCAATTGTTTTCCACATTCTGTCTCATTATGGAAATCTGAAAACGATAAAGAAAGATCCATAGGCGGTTGGAGCAAATGGAGAGACATTGAATGAATTAGATTGCTGATGTGCCGCCCCTCTATAAACAGCCACTTGAATGGGTTGAACATGGTGGTCAGATGCTAAACAGTTTAGTTGGCAGAGAAGAGTGCAGTGGGTGAAGGGATTGGTGTGTCTGTTTGTCCCGATGTGTTCTTCCCATTGTCATTTCTGAGAACAAATGCTCAGAGGCCTGTCTCTAGTCTGCATGCTTCGTCCATTCACCTATAATGAGGTCTATGAATCATGTTGCTCTTGAAAGACAACCAGATTTGTCACTGCGGATGACAGCTGTCAATCATAGTGCCTGAGGGGAGCCCATTTGGCGTCTTTTCTCTGATATTTATCAGATCCAATTCAACAAGAGACTCTCAGGAAAGTGCAGATACAGATTGTATTGGAGCCCCACACATTTTGTTTTCCCTTATTGCTCCAGTGAAGCTTTATTGCATGAAAAGACACCAGGCTGGTCTATTTTTAACACGGGGATTCAAAAACTGACACTGAGTACTAGCAGGTAACGAGCTTGGCTCAAGCTATGGTCTTCCCCGCACCAGCAAAAGTGATATAACTCCTCCTTCTACACAGGATGGAAGGCTGGGATAGTTCCCCCATGTGGGAGCTAACCCGTTTTCCGCAGCGTGTAACAGGAAAAAAATGAAGCCTTGCGGGTATTGAGGCTGCCGAGAAACTGAAAATGAATCAAATATTGCTATTCTGACAAGATTTTTAAAAATGTTATGCAGAGTAATAGTGGATTTTGAAGCACTTTTCTTCTAGATGCTTCTGAGCTGTGTATAAGGATGTAGGAAAGCATTTTTTCATGGCCATAGCCTGCAGTCATCTCTAAAAGGCTGTGAGAAGGCGTAAAACCCAGTGAAGAGATGCAATAATTCCAAAGCAAGGTGTCATAGGGAGATGTTCCTGGACTATCCATCCATTGCTTGGAGGGTTTGTTTTCATTCTTCATATTTTGAAAATAAGGATTCTTAAAATAAATTAATTCACCGTTATGCTTGTGGAGTATAGTGGTTTTCCCCAAAGATTACAGTTTTCTCCAGCTCTATACACTCCTTTTGAATATCTTTTTTTAATGAGCTTTCCATGATGAGACAGGGCAGATACAATATGAAATGCAGCCAGTTTGGTGAGAAATCTTTTTCTTAATTTTTTTTACTTTATAAATAATATCAATCAAAATTTCCACTCCCCCCTTTCCCACTTCCCTTCCACTCCTCTACACATTCTCCCCCTCCTCCAGTCCTAAGAGAGGGCAAGGTAACCTGCCCTGTGGGAAGTTGAAGGCCCTCCCCACTACATCCAGGCTTAGGAAGGTATCCTAAAAGAACAGGATCCCAAAAATCACTGGGATTTGAGAAATCTTTCTTTTTACAGATAATTCATGAATACTCTTTAAAGTAGAGAAGGAGTGCTTAATTTGTTCTAATTTGATGTTTTGAGGCCCTTAGCAGAGGCAGAACCCTTCCTTTTTATTAGCTGGTCAACAACTAGATTGCTTTCAGTTGCCTGCTTGACTCTCAGTCTGTATCTAACTTAGTACACCACTTGGTTGACCTTGCAGAGTCTGTAATTGCTCAGGACCACTCTAAAATCACAGACTCTGGGCAGGTCTCCCTCTGAAGTCCTCCTCAGGGGTGGGAATCTGCTGAGTTCCTCTGACTACTGCAGCAGCTGGGGACTGAATCTCTCTGCTGTCTACTCAGTGTACACATCAAGGTTCTCAGGCCCTTCTGTCTTGGGGATTTTTCTTGTTTCTCTCTTTGCTTTTCCAGGAACTGAGTTCTCCTTTCAGCCCTTTATGCTATTGTTCTGTTGCCTCTAGCTGTTTCTTCTCTTTTTACATACCTAGCTGGCATCATGCAGCAAAATAGCTGATCACACAGAGTTGGCAGAATGTGCCACCCCGCTTATGACTGTAGGGCAGAATTCAAGAGTCTACATGAAGAGGACAGTGCCACCACGGTTATGCCAGTTTCCTGGTTGATAGTCTGCAACAAGTGAGAATACTAAAATATGCAGTTCTGGAATGTAGAAAAAATGGTGGAAATCACATTTTCTTCAACACATAGAGGAGATTTATTTTTACTTTATGTACATTATCACAAAGCATTTCCAAGAGAAGGGCCAGACATTCATACTAATGTCTTGTAGCTCCAACATTGCCTGTTGCTTCCAGTAAGCTAAGCTTTCTTCCCCTACTTCAACAAGTGGGTTGAAATGGAAGCTGCCATCTTATCTGCCTGCTGTCGGGCTCATGGTTCCTTTCAGATGCATGCAATTGGCCTGGGAATGCATGTATGATTTCTAGGATGCACTTGGCCAGTCTCAGCCATTCCTTATGGTTTTGAACATTTGAACAGTTAAAAGTATGTTTCTAAGCATCTTTCCTCTCTCTCTCTCTCTCTCTCTCTCTCTCTCTCTCTCTCTCTCTCTCTCTCTCTCTCTCTCTGTCTCTCTGTCTCTCTCTCTGTGTGTGGGTGTGTACGTGTGTGTATGTGTGTCTGTATTGATTACAAGTAATGGTGACCACTACAATATTAGATTTGCAGAGCAGAAAGGAAGGCAATGGGAATAGAAAACAATAAGGAAGGAGGGATAGAGGGAAGAAGTAAAAAGGAAAAGGGGAAGACGACCCGAGGTTGAGAGAGAAAGCCTATAGCAGTCAAGTGGGGCATTGCACGACCATTTTAGCTTAATTGCTGCAATACTGTATGTTAGAAATCACTTAGCTTAAAAACTCTCCCAAATACATCACCTCTTAGGTAATTACTGATTCATTATGCCGAGCTTCTAACAATCCATTTACAATCATAGAAGGAATCTATTCCCATTGTAGGAGAGGACTCTCTGGCGGCTATTCCTGTCAGTCAGCCTAAGAGAGGGAGGTGTTCCTGCCTCTTATACAGAGCTTATACTAAAGATCTACAGAGAAAAGATCAGTGCAAATGTGAATGGAAGGAGAGGACATATCATGGCCAAATGAATCAAGTTAGCCTCATAATTGTAATACAATCATTTCTTTTATCCTTGGGCCGTCAGAACTCCCTCCCTCTCTCTCTCTCTCTCTCTCTCTCTCTCTCTCTCTCTCTCTCTCTCTCTCTCTCTCTCTCTCTCCCTCCCTCCCTGCCTCTCTCTCTCTCTCTCTCTCTCCCTCCCTCCCTCCCTGCCTGCCTCTCTCTCTCTCTCTCTCTCCCTCCTTCCCTCCCTCCCTGCCTCTCTCTCTCTCTCTCTCCCCTATCTCTCTCTGAGCCCATGTGTGTGAGGACGTGTACTCCCTTATGTGAAGTAAGTGGTTGCATTTGCAATCACCTCTCTGCCATAACTTGTGTTTTGAGACAAAGCTAACTCTTAGTGGACCTAAGGCATGCCCTGTTTGTTAAGCCTGCTTACCTGCAGGCTCCTATGATCTGTTGTCTTCCTCTACCCAGTACATGGAGACAGAAACAAAATGCCATGCCCAGCCTTTGCACATATTCCAGGGATCTGAATTCAAAACTCCATGTTGACATAGTAAGCACTTTACCCAGAGAGCCATCTATCTCTCCAGCTCTGCTACCCTTTTATTGAGAGGGTCTCACTCTGCAGCCCAGGCTAGCTTGGAATGCACGATGTAATGTAGGCTGACATTGAATTCATGCCAGTCCTCCTGTCTCAGCGGGAGCTAGCACACCAGTCCAGCCATTGACAAACAGCTGTTACACCAAGACTTTGTTCAGCACTGAACTCAGAACACCCTGTCTGTGGATAGCAATGACGAGGCAAGTCTTTGCCCATCCCACGGGCAAAAGGGCAGGCATCAGTGAGAATAAGCAGAAAATAAAATTGAGGTATGATAAAGCAGAACAGAAGCAAATATTAAACCATATAAAACAAGTAGACTCCCAAAATTCCCATAATGGAACACGGTGACAGTAGCTTTTCCTGGGAAAGTTCAATCATGATAACTCACACACCTAGCATCCCAGACTGATGAGAAAACTGTGTCTTCCCTTCTAGTCACTGCTGGTCTGTCTCCTTAGCTGGACCACCCACTGTTAATTCATTGAATTCTTCCTTTATTCTTTCTGAATTTGTACATGGATTAAATATGTTTCGTTATACTATCAACTCTATACTAGCCAATGTCAGGAGAACCTCTCACTGAACTTGAACTGGCTCCATAGCATCTCCTCTTCTGCCTTCTATCTCCCAACATTCAGTCCAGTCCCCCACCCACCCGCCTACCTAAGTTCTGCCCTATCAACAGGCCAAGGCAGTTTCTTTAGTCATTAACAAATAAAAGCAACACATAGACAAAAGAACCTCCCACGCCAGAGCTTTTACAGTGTTGGAATGGGTGTTGTGACTGGCAGACCAACACCACTGTTTCACTTCTGATGGTACTTTTTGGTCACCCATAGTTGTCCTATGTCTAGTGCATACAGAAATTTTCACAAGGGTTACAATGGCCTAGACAATGACATGAAGTGAAATGAGAGATGACTAGAGGCTTATCAGACACACTGAGTTCAGAGAACGATGACTTTGGGGTACATTTTCAGGAATTGCAGCCATATTTATATAAAATAACTACCCCGACTTCCTGCTTCAGTGCCTCTGCTAGTGTGGCAAAACCAAACTAAAACTGTCCTGTAGGGAGCATCACAAACTTTATACACATGCTTTTCCAAGACTGAAGGACCATCAAGAAACTCATACTGAAGTAGCTGTACGCTGCCCAGCTGCTTATTTGTGAGGGACTGAGAGAAGATGCTGATTGTTGATTGAAAACTTGAACTTGAAGGCTTTTAAGTTCCTTCTAACCCCAACATTCTGTATTTCCTCATTGGTTAGGCAAGATTTAACCTCCTGTACCAGTCATGTATCTAGATCACAGGTCCCGATTATCAAGGTACTCTTTTAGTTTGGTCACACTGTAAGTATCCTTTGAATGAGGAGAGGATCCAGATTAGTAAATATTCCAGTGTGCTTAAGACATGCCAGAGAGGCAGAGCATCCAGCATTACACAGCAGCCTTTCCCTAGAAGGGATGTGTATTTGAAGCAATGGTTGCTGCATATTTGACACATGGATGTGTCTGGGCAAATTTAAATGCTGTGTATTTAGGAACTGTGATTTAAACCACTACCTCAGAAACATAGTCATTTATCAAGGATGAAGTTGCTGTTAATAACCTTCCTCAGGGGAACTTCAGGGCAAATAGTTGCGTACTTGGTGATATTGGGTCTTCAGTCAGCCATGCACTGGGAAGCTTAATCTTTCATTTCAGAAGAATAATAGAATGTTGTGTGGTATAACAGTGACAAGATCTGTAAAATACACTGCATTCCTCTCTCAGAGTATCAGACTCAAGTAGACTGGGGGTACACAAGAATTATAATTTTAAATAAGCTCAATTTTGTAGAAAAAAAATGGTTTCTAAGAATTCCACCATGGAAAGGGACTGTCGTTTTGAACAGCTGGTCAAATTTGAAGCCTTCTGGTCTAATCCTAGATTTGAACAATTGAGATCTTTTCTGTATGCTGAGGAGGAAATGGATCCTGGGATCTGACATGGTGTTGAGTGGAGAAGTCCCAACCACCGTCTCCTAGTAAGACATGGGAGAAGCTAGGGGGAAGAACACCAAGACTGCATTTCCCATGGAGTGATCGATTTGTAGAGGGAAAAGCAGAGGTGTAAGGCTGTGGAGTAGCATCGTGTGCAGGATGAAGTGACTTGCTGGGTAACCACAGGCAAGAATTTGAAAGATCCTTGGATGCTGTGAGAACAGAGAGTATCTGATGGAGGATGCATGAGTTTGAAGTGACTTAGAAGGAGAATGGCAATTAAATTGTCAATGATTAAGCCCTGGGGTATTGCACACATAGGAAACTTGGGATCAAGGTGTTATCAGTCAAGATCTAGTATAATGTGAAAAGCAATATGCCTTACCCTGGACAGGTATAGAGGGGAGAAGGGAGGGGAAGGCAAGACTTCACTGAAGCGCTGTCGAAGAAGAGGAAGAAAGCCCTACCAGTGGAGACTAGAAGATAATAGAATTTGCAACTGTAGTAATTATAGATTTTCCCAGGGTAGGGATTTCAAACTGTATTTTTCAGCCAGGATACTTGGGGGAGCATAAGTGAAATGTCACCTCCTCTGTGAATCTTGATCCAAAATTTCTTATGCTTAATTAGTTTTGTGCTGTTAGAGTGTGGCTCACACTGTCTCCCAACTCCCTTTGCATACACTTCCCCTAATCTACTTTCTTGTTAGAGCCGGTACCACTTCATAATCATATTTATAACTGAGTTATTTAATGACAGTTTTAAAGAAGTGATAATCAAATTATATATAAAGGAAAATCAGTAAATGTCATATGTACCATGCTCCTTAGTTTCCTTAATACTTAGACGTAGATCATCTCTTGAGGTTATTGTAGTTCTCACAAGTATCTTGGGACACAGCTCTAATCGTTATTCATGTTTTAAAGATGAAGCTTGCTTACAGAGGTTAATTGTCCAAGATCATGCAGCTGGAAGTGGCAGAGATTTGGAGTCTTAAAAGCACCACATCTTGTGTTTTTCCAGAGCACTGGGAAGACAAGGAGAGAGATGTCTAGAAACCCCTTCAGAATTTAAATTCCTTTCTTCCCAAGCTGTCACACCAGAATGCAACTAATAAACTAATGCGAAATGACCCCCATTCAGTTGCCTAAGCTAGAGCCATCAGTCATGTTTAAACTTATATCCTATTGGGGACAAGGCCTTCAGGTAAGTGGGATAATTGATGTATGAACAAAAGACCTTGAAATCAGAGAAGAGGAAGCTGTCAGTTCCCAGTGAGGAACCACGTGAATTGCCACTGAGATCCTAGAGTGTGGATCAAAAATGCTGGACTATCCCATAGGAACCTGGAATACTAATAGGGAATGATAGCCTTCCTGTTGACATGGAATGATTGACGTCTAAAACCATGCAATTGAACTCATAGACATGTCTGAGGACTTCCTATGTTCTTGGAAAGAAAGAGAGGGGTGAATGTGGAATGGTATGGTTACTTTAAGGGCACAAACTTCACAGTATGAAGTCTGAACTTAACACTGCAAGCCTGGAGGTGTGGTGTTGTCTTAAGCTGGGTATCAAGATCAGGCAGGCACAGTAGGAAGGTCCTTGGGCAACCGTGTTGAGTGTGAACGAATCCTGATAGGAAGATCTTGGAAAAGCAGTAATATCACTCTGGTGAACACTGTTCAAAGTTTACAGTGTGTGTCAACAGCCTGCAGATGCAGATAAAATGCAAACTGAGAAGATGTGAATGGGGTCCAATGTTTTAAATTTCTCCAGTCGTTGACGTTTAGACGAGAAAGTGTTGAGGTGACAGAGAAGAGCACAGAGTCAAACCAGGAAGTAATCATGAAAAGGAGATGTCCCAGAGACATTCCTGACATTCTATGAGAGCCAGTTCTGACCTGTTTTACTATCTAGCTGGCTTATATTTTAGTGTTACCTTCTCTTACACTTCCAAAGAGTTTATTGTGTCTGAAATATCTGAACGTTCAAATAGATTTCTTTTAAACAGATTTTTTTAAGTGTAAGTGCATTTCCTAGTTCCCATGTGACATTAAAATTCCCTAAAGGTCACAGATTATATCATAATCGTCTTGTTACACTCCAGTGAACAGATAGCAGATGGTACTAACAAATTCTTATTAAACTTAGCATGTACCTGGAACACATAGGGATATTGGTGGGTCTTTTTTTAGGGTCCAATATATTTGTTAGACTGAAAAACAAATGGTGATATTTGCACATTAAAGTTGGTCTCTGGGCAGTTTGTGGCCTGGAGTCTTTAGAAATATGACTAATTATTAATCTTTTTATAGGAGTGAGGTATTCACTAATACCAACCCCAGTGATCTCAACTCCAGGAAATAATACCAAATTTAAGTGTCTCTTATTTGAAAGTTAAAATTTCTTTATATTTTTGGTTGTGAACCTATTCTTTAACAGCTGAGCCATCTACTGCAAAACCTTGAGCCTCCAAACCTTGGGCTTAGAAAGAAAAATCTAAGGATTCAAGACCTGAGTGAGGCTAGGGCAAGTTGTGGTCCTTTGAAAGTGATAAGGTCTGATGGTAGGAATGGTAATAGCTGACACCTTTCTTCCTCAAGAGAATGGAAACAAATTGGTTCTAAATTCGATTGAGTTAACTTTGATTCTTTGAAATTGCTTCAGATCCCTAGCTGGTAGAGCCTGGACATGAACTTGGATAAAATTCTAGCAATAAAATATCCTTTTTACTCTAGTAAGTCTGGAAATGAAAGGGCTGAATGGTCCAAGGGAAAGGTCACTGATTTCAGAGATAGACAGATAGAGGCTAAAGTCCTCCAGCCCCTATCAAACACCAGAATTACCTAGTCAGTGTGGGCGAGTTACATACTAGCTTGGCTCTGGCATCTTCATCCATGAAAATAGGGGAAGCACACTGCAGGCTCCCACAGACAGAGAGTGGCCTCTGGGTGTGTGGTCTTTCCTCTGCAGTCCATTTATATCATGATACCCATGATGCTCTAGTGATACCGAGTACAAGAAAATAGATTGCTCTTTTATTAAAACCAAATCCTTAATTTGGTTTCTATTTTTTCCCAATATATAAAGTATCATAAGTTGTCAAAGAAAACATAGTTAGAACAAAATGAATGTTGTTTTATATTTTTTCTCTAAATTTCAGAGTAGATGCAGTATTATGCAATATTATCTGCCACCTTTTTGTTAGCTTCATAAAATAAAAATAACCTCTTCTTAGGGGACAAGGCTGGGAAAGGACATGAATCTATGTTAATGTGGTTGGGATAAAAGGAAATCTTTCAACTTAATCTTTAATTCATTTCTCTAGTAAAGCATGGGCCATTTTCTTTATAGTTAATACTGTATCATTGGTTCAGTGAGTGATCAGATATGAATTCATTCACTTTGGGGGGACATGAACAAGCCAAGCACAACACGCCATGTTCTCAGTATGACTCATAAATATTTCCCCAGAGTATTTACAGCTATAATAAAGATAGTCCTTCTTACAAACACTTTGGGTATTTTTATTAATTTTTCTAAAGATTATCACATAAAATCAAAGTGTTCAGTTTCTGCTTATATCCGTGTCATTGTACTTGACTCGTATTTGTTTCTCCATGACATTTGCCACTGTCACTTCACCTCTGCTCTCCTCTCCTCACGGTCTCCCCTAGAACATCATGTCATCTCATATGAATTTGAGCCTCGGGTAAGAGAAACGTGCAGTAGGTATTCCTTTTCCTACTGCACTAACTACACCTTTTAACCCCCCCTTTTCCCTGGTAAACATTTCTACATCCATACAGTACTTCTACTTTCATGTCATATACATTGTATATTAGATGTATTTAAATAGAAATTTGACATGTGAGAGAAAAGTGCTCTTTATCTTTCTGAGTCTGGCTTATTTTGCTTAACATTCCATCCATCCAGTTCCACCCACTGCCTAGCAAAGAACATAACTCATCATCTTATGAATGACAGAATGTCTTTGTTCAAATCTAGGATATTCACTGTGGTGCTTCCTGGAGTTCTTCAGATATCCAGAAGAGGCAGAGACTTGGGGTTACATCGTAATTCTTTTTTAAAATTTTTTTTTGAGGAATCTACATATCCAATCTCCCTAGTAGCCATGCTGAACATAGCGGACAATGAGGACTACTGAGAACTCAAGAACAATGGCAATGGGTTTTTGATCCTACTGCACGTACTGGCTTGGTGGAGCCTAGGCAGTTTGGATGCTCACCTTAATAGACCTGGATGGAGGTGGGTGGTCCTTGGACTTCCCACAGGGCAGGGAACCCTGATTGCTCTTTGGGCTGACGAGGGAGGGGGAGTTGAATGGGGGAGGGGGAGGGAAATGGGAGGCGGTAGCAGGGAGGAGGCAGAAATCTTTAATAAATAAAAAAAAAAGTTTCACCAACAGTATGAAAGGACACATCTTTCCTTGCATTCTTGGTAGCATTTACTTTCTTTGTTGATGACAGTCATTCTGACTGGGGCAAGGTGGTCTCAGTGTAATTTTAATTACATTAATTAAAATTAATTTATGCAATGCCTTGATTAATAAGGATATTGATCAATGTTGTCACATATTTATTAATCATTTTATTTATCCTTTTTTTTGAACTGTATGTTCAATTTCTTTGCCCTTTGTTGGTTAGAAGACTTAAGGATTCAATTATTGAGTTCATTCTAAGTTCTAGATAAGTTGATGCTGGCTATAGTTGGTCAACATTTCTTCCATGCTGCAGGTCAGCTCTTCACTTTGCTCAGTATTTCCTTTGATGTGCAGATCTTTGTTATGGAGCAATGTCCTCTGGAAACATGGTCCCAGTTCTATCTGGCTTCTTTCACTAAGCATAATGATCTCCAATTTTATTCATTTCCCTGCAAATGACATAAATTTTACTTGTTTATGGATGAAAATACACAAAGAATGGAGAGAGAGAGAGAAAGAGAAAAGGGGTAGAGAGACAGACAGAGACAGAGACAGAAAGACAGACAGAGACCTTTCCTAACATGTGAATTTAAAAAACTGGTAGGTGGCTCCTTAGGTAATAGCATCTAAAGTTGACCTCTGTCTTACACACACACACACAAACACACACACACACACACATACACACACACACAAAGAAAGAGAGAGAGAGAGAGAGAGAGAGAGAGAGAGATATGAGTATACATATACAAAAACATACACACAAAAAAACCAATGTATCCCTTACTGCAATGGGATAATTGAAGATGACTAGATCCTAACCTGAAACTGGACCACTTTCTCTTATGCAGATGGTTAATAGTATGATTCCTTATTACTTTTCAGACGACCTTACCACTATTTCCCCTTCATCCCTTTTTCTTTGGCATCTATTCCCTGCTCCCTAACTGAATCCCATCCCCACTTCCCCCTTCCCTCTTTGAATCACTTGTACCTGTATTTTACAGTGTTTCTCCAAGTCTTCCCTGAGTTCAGAATCTCAGGTCTTACGTTAGGTCTTTGACCTAGTTTGGATTGATTTCTATGCAGCATTAGTGATGTGGATCTAGTTTTAACCTTCTGTACATGTTGATATGCAGTTTTACAGCTCC
The DNA here is from genome assembly GCF_950005125.1 of Chionomys nivalis. Lineage (NCBI taxonomy): Eukaryota > Metazoa > Chordata > Mammalia > Rodentia > Cricetidae > Chionomys > Chionomys nivalis. The sequence goes on along the minus strand of NC_080089.1, from coordinate 33,238,266 downwards.
ATTTGCTGAAAACAGTTTTCTCCAATTAAGTTTTTGATGCTTTGATAATAATTAGGTGGCTGCAGCTGAAAAGAATTATGTTTTAAAAATCTTAAATATAAAATTTAAGAATTTAAAAGCAATTTTCTTTTTTAATTTATGATTGAGTTTATAAGAGAATTACAACTTTCTCCCTTCCATTTCCTCCTTCTAAATCCTCCCGTATGCCTATCCATGCTCTCCTTCAAATTCATGGCCCGTTTTTTCGATAACTGTTATTACATGTATGTATGGAAATCTCTGTTCTATTCTTTTCGATTACATGTCTGTTTGCGACATTATTGTGTTGTGTTTGTTAATGTTGATCTGTAGCATAATCTGAAGTCAGGTATGGTGATGCCTGCAGTACTGCCATTTCTCTCTAGAACTGCTTTTGTTTTGTGGTTTTCTGAGCTTCTATGTAAAGTTTGATGGGTTTCCCATTGAATCTGTTGTTTACCTTTGGTGACGTGGACACTTTCACAGTTCAGCAGCATGGAAGGTCTTTACACCTTCTAGTATTTTCTTCAATTGCCTCTACATTTTCATTCTAGATTTCCACTATTAGGGTTTGTGGTGGAAAAAGGTTCTTTTAAAGCTATTGTGAGTAGGGTATTTCCTCTGATTCATTTTTCTGCATGTTCATTGTAGATAAATAGAAGCTGCTAAATTTGTGTGTGTTGGCTTTGTATACTGCTATGTTGCTGAACGCACTTATAAAGTCTGAAAGCTTCCTGCTGAAATCTTTAGGGTCTTTACAGTATAGGATCATATCACCTGTAAATAGAATAATTTGATTTCTTCCTTTCCACTTATAACGTTTTTATTTCTTTCACTTGCTTTATTGCTTTAGCTAAGATATGAAGCTTTATATTGAGTGAACACAGAGAGGAGCCACCCTTGTTTTATTTCAGATCTTGATATGATTTTGGCTATAGGTTTGTCATATTTAACCTTTATTATATTAAGCCATGATCTTTTGGTTGCCAGTCTTTAGAACTTTCCCCTCATAAGACAGAAAGTAAAGACTCACTAACAGGCTTATTCTGTTAAGATAACGTTGCTCTGATACAAAAACTCGACAAAGACATTTTAAAATGGAAACTATAAATTTCTCCAAGGAAGATAGGCAACAAACTTTCAATAAAATATATGCAAACTGAATTCAACAGCACATTAAAATGATTATGTGCCATGATCATGCTGAATTCTTTCCAGGGAAGCAAATGTAGCTCAACATATGCCATTCAATGAATGTAATAAGGGACATAAGTGGACATAGGAACTGAGGTCACTTACAATCCCACTGGATGTAGAATGAGCATCTGAAAATGTTCAGAATCTCTTCATGATAAAAACCCTGATCTCTTCGATTGACAACAGGTCACTCAACAGTGTATTATTCAATCTGCATGTAATTCAAGAAATTCTGAGGTTTCCATTGACATTGATTTTTACTTTTATTTTTCTATGATTTGACAAAACATCAGAAAAAATGCTTGAGAATTTCATGCACACATGAAATACGTTCACATACTTGCCACATATCCTCCTCTAACTTCCTCCATATTCTCTCTAACATGCTCTCTCTGAACTTTGAGTCTTTCCTGTGTTAACCCAAAGTCTTGTTGGTGTTACCTATGTATTCATGGATGTGGGGCTAGCCCCTGGAGCATGGGAAGCTTGCCAGTGTCCATATCTTTGGTACAGAATGAATCTCCCCTCCCCAGCGATTCTCCACTGGCCTCTAACTTCCCTAGCCTTGGAGAAAACAGACTAGGATTATAACACCAAACATAAAGCTCCCTCCAGTGAACAATCTCAAGTGCAATTAGAAAACAGTCAGATATTCACAACAGTTACTCAGCAACTGAAACAGTAGGTACATCTGGTCTAGCACGGTGGTACTGTATTGTGACACACAGGATCCAATGCCAGGTAAAATCCTTGATATTTTTCCTCACCAAGCACCTTACACAAGACCTTACAACAATGTAAAAGTTAACCAGCAGGAAGGAAATTTTCAGGTCAATATGAGATTGGTTTCTCTATGTCCTGCAGCCAAAGTGTGTTGTCTCTTCAGCAGTAGATTCTTGCCACACAGTTATGGTGAGTCACCAAAGGCAAGGTCAATCAATAAATAACCCGTGCTGTTTTAGGGACCTCTGGTATGTCCCTGACCACTAACTCAGAGGGAAGTATCTCATAGCTCATACTGTATCTCATTCCTTGTACTGAAAATTTCATTTAATAATTTGTCTTTAAGGAGTATCATTGTCCACCAGGCAAAGTAATTTCTTTCTAACTCCCTTTTAAGTTGTAGTTTGAAAGAGAGCTTACTAACTTGTGAGTTTCCAAAAGACTTTCCCACACATTCTTAGATTTGGTTAACACCCCACCACTTCCTGCATAAAAATTTGGGGTTGTTTAGTGTGTGTGTGTTTATGGTGAATGGCATTAGATTTTTGATAAAGGTTATACTAAATTTGTAAATTGCTTTTGGTGAGATAGTCACTGGTGGTTTGAAAGAAATGGCCCCAAAGGGAGTGGCACTATTATGTGGTGTGGCACTGTTGGAGAAAGTGTGTCAATGAGTGTGCTGGGTTTGAGATCTCTTTGCTCAATATTCTCTCAGTGTGACTGCCAGGTGACTTCCTGTTACCTGAAGGTATAGCACTCTCAGCTCCATCACCACTACTGCCTGCACGCAGTCATGTTCCCAGTCATGATGAAAATGGACTGAACCTTTGAAACTGTGAGCGACCCCAATTAAATATTTTATTGATAAGATTTGTTCTGGTCATGATGTATCTTTACAGCAATAAAAACCCTAACACAGACATTTTTACAATATTAATTATTTCAATCAATGAGCATGTGGGTTATTTTTCATATTCTAATGTCTTCATCAATTTCTATCTTCAATGTCTTCACAACTTCATATAGAGGCCTTTTGTTTCCCTGCTTAGTTTAATTCCCAGGCATTTTCCCCCTTTTGGCTAATGTGAATGGGATTAGTTTCCACATTTCTTTTTCAGTATGTTTATCAATGGTATATGGGAAAACTCTTGATTTGGGGTGTTGATTTTGTACCTCAATTCCACAATAAAAGTACACAGTCTAGTATATTCTATTAGAAAACAAGGTCCATCTTTCTGCTACCTCAAAGAAATATACATTACCATGAAGATACTGCTTTGGGTTAAGAGAACAGAAAAAGCTATTCTGTGCAAATGGAATCAGGAATAAGCAGAATAGCTAGTCTAACATCTTACAAAATCAACCCCAAAACAATTCCAGTCAGAAAAGATAAAGTCACTTCATGCTCATCAAAGAACAATACACCTAGTGTTAACAAACAAAGAAGATAATATAATTCTAAACATTATATATAAAACCACAGAAGTACCAAATTTCACACGCACATGAAGTGAATTCACATATTAATCCAAATACACTGACATGAATATCCAAATATAACCAGTGAACAGATAATTTAGGCAACAAATAAACAGAACCAGACAGCATAAATCAAACAGCCCTAACAGACTTCCACAGAGCATTGCACTCGAGCAATAAAGAGTACTTGTTTTTCTCAGTAGCCCACGGAACTTTCTTCAGAATTAATTGAATACTAGGAAACAAAACAATTCTCAACTTTTAAGTAATCTTTCTGACAAGAATGGAATAGAGTTAGATATCAACACCAATTAAAATCTCAGAAAGTATATAAACTCATAGAAACCAGACAACACACTATTGATGGATAATTGTGTCAATATAACCAAGGCAAAAATAGAAATTTCTTCAATTAAATTAAAAAGAAAACAAAACATACCAAAACTTTATGGAGGACAATGAAGGTCAATTCTAAGGGAAACTTTGTAGCACAAATTCCTACACCAAAAATTTTGAGTGATCTCAAATTAGCCATTTAATGGTGCGTTTAAGGGACTTGGAAAAATAGGAGCAAACCAAACTAAAAAATGTGGATGGGAAGAGATAACAAAAATCAGGGATGAGATTAACAAAACAGAAACAAATATAAAGAAAGAATCAATACAGTGAGGGGTTTGGTTCTGTGAAATTATGAGCAAGATTTACAAGTACTTAACCAAATTAATCAAAAGAGAGAGAAGACTCAAATTACTAAAATTAGAAATAAAAAGGGAGCCTATACAACAAATGCCAACGGAATTTAGAAAAATAACAAAGACATGCTTCAAAAAGTATATACCATGAACTGGGAAAGTTTTTAAAAGTGGATAATTTTTTAAATGAATTCAACACACCAATGTTGAATCAGGGTAAAACATAACATTTAAATAGGCACCAAGATAGAAGCAATAAGAATTTTAACAAAATCTCCCAACTAACAGCTGATGAGAATTACAAAGATTTACTGAATTACTCTATTAGAATATCAAAGAAGGATTAACATCAGCACTACTCAAATTACTCCATGAAACTGAATAGTGGGGAAAGGTTCCCAGATACAAACAGTAATACAAGAGAGAAAAGAAAATTGTAGGTGGGTCTCATTGGTGAATACAGATGTGAAAATTTTTAGCAAAAATATCACAAAAAATCACTCATATATCAAGAGGTCATTTATCATGAACAGAACAGTTTCATTTCAGAGATTCAGGGATGGTTCGATATGCCTAAATTGGTAAATCATTTCATTCTGGGAATACAGAACCTTTGACAAAATCCACCATTCCTTCTGGATTAAAGTCCAAGAGGGACTGCAATGGAGAGAACTTACCTTGATATTCTAAAGGCTGTATATCACAACCCTCACGCTAAGTGAAAAGAAACCTCAGTTTCCACTAATGTCGGAGACACAACAAGTTTCCACTCTCTCTACTCCTCATCAATATAGAGCTTGAAGTCTTAGCTAGAGCAATAAGACGAGTGAATGAAAGACTGCATGCACATTGGAACAGAAGTGATGGTATCACTGTTCACAAGTAATACGGTTCTTTATATAGGAGACTCTAAATAAATCATTTCGATTATTTTGTCTTTGCTAAGATTGTATCATCTATGACCATCCTTCCTAATTTTAGTATTTCTTTAGATAGAAATACAAAACTATAACGTTTAAACCTCATATTGAAAAGGAAGGACCGCTAGCAGTGGTTAGTCTAGATCTCTGCCCTGGGTACTGCCTTTATTTGATGAGAACAAGGTTAATGACTAGCCTTGTTGTGTATCATGACTAAGAGTGCACACACCCTTCCCCCCATTGTTTAAAGGGTATAATTCTCACACGTACTGGTTGAATCCATACTGAATTCTTTGCCTATATACTTTATTTTTATTGTACAGTGATTATATATTTGGCATAATATATTCAGCAATCTATTAAATTACAGGCTCTGATAATTCTTCCAATTAGGTTTCACAAGACACAGTTCTCACAGTGGAGGAAGGCAGAAGGCAAATAAATATACAGATGGTTTGAAGTGTCACCAAGAAAATAAAGCAGAGCAAGGAGAAGCATTTGTGGGAGGGAACAGAACTGTGGGCCAAGGAAGATTTCTTAATCTGTGATAATTTTTCATCAAGAATATAAAGGAAATTAAATAAAGTCAGAAGGCTATCTTGGTAAAGAACTTTCTGGACACAATAGCAATTAAAAGGTGCCAATGTGGCCACTGTGGAGACCCCCATGCAGCTGGGGCAGATGATGCAACATTGTGTGCAATGCATCCAGATCATAAATGCAGAAGGAGTCAAGACACTTTGGAAGCTGAAATTAGGATTTTTTTTTTTTTTGCATTCTGTGAGACATGTGGGCAGCTCTCACAGATTATTAAGTCTGTATGCTGTATATAGCTCCCACTCTATTTTAAGATGTGACCTTATATAAATAGAGTAAACAATTGAGGTAAAGAAGAATACATATACAAGTTATTAACTAAACCAGAACATTTTTGAATGTGGAAATTGACACTAGGCTTAAGCACGGAAGAAAATCACCATAGACAATGCCCTAGAGAAGTCAAGCTGCATACTAACCCTGGACCAAGCGGAAGCTCCTTCTGGGGAGGTGGCAGTGAGGGAGCAACTCGCTTGTGCCAGACGCATTCCATATGCTCGGCACCTGTCCTCCCCTTGCTGTCTGCCCCAGGACACTGACCAAGAAGGAAATCTTTAATAAGCTCATGTGCCCTACGGGATTAAGGTGAGTTCAGCCAAAGGGGAGCTCCAGCTGGAGATGGAAGGGGGAAGGAGTCGCTCCTCTGGTTCTGTTCATCGAGGTCACCTTCAAAGAGGATGACCCAGCTTCCAGGCATCCAGTTTTCCTGCCCCTTTCTCCTTTCGGTTCCTATAACCATGAACTTTGCCAGTCCCGTTCATGCTGGAGCTAGCAGCATGGGCTGTCATCAGCCCAGTTTTGTCTGGCCCCTCCAGCTTTCCCCAGCTTCCCACCTGCAACTTTGTAGTCAGTCTGTTTGGAAATCAGCTCCTCCTGTATTATCCTAATTTGACCTTGCCATCTGTTCCCAGGAGAGTGTCTGGCACATGGTCCATCACTGGAGGTAATTCTAGGAATGAATCACTGCGAGATGTGCCTAAAAAAATGTGATCTTAGACATAAGCCCTGTGGAACGGCCTCCATAAATCATAACGGATATTAATTTCTTAAGGTAACAAAGAAAAAGCAAGAAGTGGCCATTTATTTCCTGACTCCCTTTCAACTTGGGAATTCATTAGGCAGTCCTTGAAGGGAGGCGTTCACGACAAATCTTAAAATACGATGTTTTTCAACCGCAGCTTGAAAGGACTTTTCTATTTCAAAAATCAGTTCCTAGATGCCTTTCTAATGAGGCCTGTTCAGCAGCAGCAGCTCCAGATTGGGTCTCTGCCTGTCAAAGAGGTCCCCTTGTTTGCACACCACTGAAGGGGTTTCCGTCTCAAGAAGGCGACAAGGAAAAAGCACAGCTGGACTCTCTGGGCTGTGGAGAGAAGGGGATCAGAATGAGAATGGTTTAAATAAAAAAGAGTTGCATAAAGTCATGGTGCACAAGACACAGAACTCGGTGCTGAGTGAAGTGCACACTGCTTCACGAGCACGCTTTGGATAACAGGGATGTGGTGTTTTGTTTCAGTGACCCTGGAGAACCAAACTACCTCTTAAACTGCCTGTGTTGCCCTTCACAATGTCCTGAGAAGAGAGGGACAACTGAGAGATAGCAGGTGTTTGCCATATCAAGGAACCATACATACAGTGGCAAAAGCCCCACTCTGAAATTTTTGTCTTAAAATTTTTGTGCTCCAAGCTCTTAACAGGTTACCCAGCAATGCAGTGGATATTCATAAGTGTTTACCAGGTAAATAAGCAACAGATGAAGTAAACAATGGCAAATGGGTCTCCAGATACAGCAAGATACCACACCACCTACAGGCTACTAGTTCTAAATGCAACTAAGTTGGTGAAGCAACATTGCTTACCATTTGTAACCTAAACAATTGGCTGCTTCCCTGCTATTTTTTATACTCAACTTGTTGCTTCAAATGAATAGTTTTAGTAAGAAGTCATCATGTTACCGTGTTCTTATTGTGATGTTTTGTTTCTAATTGAAGATAATGAATAAAGACTTTTTGTGACTAATGAGGATAAAATTCATTGTATTGCCAGGTTGGGGAGGTGGAGAGTTAAATACCATTGCCAAAGACAATTGGTCATACCACAAAGTTTAGACGAATCAGAACTGTGAATAGAAAACTCAAGATGTGTAGCAGTCTTCAAGGGCAAGCCCTGCCCCGACTCAATACCGAAGACAGTACTCGGGCAGAGAAATGGTAGGGAGGGTCACTGAAAGGGGAGCTGGCTATTTTCCTTAGTCTTCATATAAATTCATTCAGTGGCCCTGAAACGCAGATTATAGAGAACACCCCCCATTCACTTGTTGCCATTCACAGTCCCTGTAGGATGAATGGCAGTAACTGAATTACTTCTCTTCAAAGCATTAATATTAACCCATTTCTATATCAACAAATAAATTTCATATATTAGAAAAGAACAATGGTGGAAGAACACATGCTGTGTTCATGGTTCCTTAGTTTTAAGCCACTACGGATCCATCGTAACTTGAAACAAAGCCTAGACTAATGTCAGTGTGCTTTTATCTTTATATTGTGAGAGAAAACACCACCCATACATAATTCATCACATATGCTTGTGCATACACACACACACACGCATGCATGCACACATACACACACACACACACACACACACACACACATATATATATATATTAAGTCATTCATATAACTTTAAGTTGGGAGCAACTAGAAATGTTATTTTCCCACAAACAAGATGATTTTAATAGTATTAAAAACTATTACCTCACCTACTGCCTCCATCTCTTTCTACAAGTACCACTTTTGTACGCTTGTCTCCCTGGGACATGGCATTGCCCTCTCTTTTGTACCACCGTGCATACTGGGTACATTGATGTATCAGACTATCTAGGTATGTAAGACCCCCAAGCATAATTTTTTCAGCAACTAATTCAACTGTAGCAGATGAAACAGTTTCTTTGCTCCAATTATCTGAGTAATTTAAGTACATAGAATCAATCTGAGTTTATACCCAGTGCTAATGCTCAAACCATTTTCTTCTTCCTGTGTGAATGATGAAATTTTTAAAGGAACAGAAAAGGCACTAAATGAATATTTTTTGTGGTCGTTTGAAGGTCTATAATGAGAGCAAGAAATACATAATTGAACACAGAGTAGTACAAGGTAAGTCATCAGTGTAATAGATTGAAACACACATTCGTGCAAAGCAATAAACTGGAACACCCTCGTCTGAGGTCAGGCATGTTGCTTTGAAGTCGGAGTGCAGTGTGCCTTCTCTAGGACCAAGCCGTCTTATGATTGCACATGCTCATTGATCCGGAGCTCTTTAATGAGGCAAGGAGTGACCAGCAGGTAAGGCCAGGAAAGTCGCTCTAGTACCCAGAGGGCCAGAGATCAGCCAGAGCCTTGAACCTGCAAAATGAGGTTTCTTTTCTTGAGTCGATTATCAGTTGAGCACAGACTGTATTGTGACATTCACAGGTGCCTTAACAGGGCCCCTTGCATTTTATTGCCTAAAAATAGGAATAATAACAGAAACTTTCATATTTCCTTCAGAGCGTGTTCAGGTTCTTGTATCAGCTACACTGGGATTAATTAGGGGAATAAGAACCTCTTCAGAATGTCAAGACCAAAGTGAACCTAATTATAAACTTTTTAAGAAAAAGGTTCTAAGTTAAAATAGAAGACTCAACTATCACCACCATCTTTCTCCAAAAATCCCAATAATTGTAAATTTGGTCCGTTTTGAACCACACCTGTTTACTGTAGGCATTCTCTGTACTGAGCACTGGATACATTAATATATGCAGACAGTCCCTTCTGTGATCCCACTCATTCTCCACCCTACCATATTCTATGTAGGTGTTTGGATCATAAAGCCTGATACAAGGCAGGTTTTCTAGAACGTATGGAAGGGAAAATGAAGCACAATCCCCAGAAACAATATGATGCAGTCGAGAATAGAGGACGTGCAAGCACTTTTCCTGGCAGGTGTCTGAAAACTAACTTCCAATTTAGCTAGAAAAGTCTTCCTGGAGATGTTTGATGAACTTGGCTTCCCACTGGGTTAGCGCCGCTACTAACATCATTCCTTAATGACTTTCAGAAAGATTTCAAAATGTTTTATAAACATTAATAAAGCCCCAAAACCTGTCTTTGAGGAGGATTTCAATGAGCAACATTCTCATTCCAGATGCGGAGGGCGGCACTTGTTAGGGACACCTGAGTAATGACGCCTTTATTTGAGCTCAGCTCAGTTCTGAACGTGGCTGGTGCAGCACCTGGTGTCTTAACTCATGGTATACATTTTCAAGTTAGCAGACCTCCCCAGGGAGGATCATAATTCTGACTAGCTTGGAGGGTTTCCCTCTGCAGCTAATTGAATTGATTGACAAATTTCTTAGGAGCATCTCATTTGTATCCAGACAGTATTAGAACATTTGAGCCCTTGCAATGCAGGCCTAACACTGTTGCAGAATGGCAAAGGAAAGCAAAAATGGTGAAGAAGGCAGAATAGGGAATCACAACGGAAAGGGCCAGAGCACTGAGGATGAAGAGGATGAGGATTTTAAAGATTCATTTGACGTGTAACTAAGAAGGAACTTGTTTCCCTTGTTAAAATTACAATGTCTGGAAGCTGGAAAGTGCATCAGCAGAGAACAGTACCAATAAGATACCTACTGCATTGTCAGTTACATTTAGAAAATGCATGCTTCTCAAAGTCTCTACCTGGTGGATTTTTTTTTTTCAGAATTAAAAGCAAAAGCTGCCAAATAATTGTGAGGGTATATGCAAACTTCTTATTGAATCAAAATCTCACCTGACTTAGGAACATAAACTTGTAAGTTTGATGTTGAATAACAACAAACCCGAAGACTTCCAGGGGTACCCATTCTGCTGCTGCTGGCAACGAATACTCTGTTTTGTTTTGTTTTGTTTTTAAATAAGAAATCAGTGGTGTTTGGTGCATGAGAGTCATTACCCCCCTCACAGGCCATTTGCCATCTTAAGAAGCTGCCCATGGCAACTTGAACTCATAATGACTTTTATTAAGACAGAAGTTAAGACCAGAAGAAACCAGAAAGATAAAAATACAGAGGCTGAACTTGGACCTGCGATCATTCAGTTGAGTCTAGTTAAGTTTACTTCTAATAAGGCCAAGGTTGGAAGTGAAGCCCCACTGCAACTATTGCAGTTCACCTACAACCTTAATTCTAGAATCTTACAGCAAACTAAACATCCTAGTTTTAAGCCGATACAGTTGGAAAACAAAGAGATTTCCTCTCAAGGAAAATACACACACACAAAGAAACATGTCTACATGCTCCTGGCTAGGGTTGGAGCAAGAGTCATTCTGAAGCAAAGGTAGCCACAGTGCTTTCCGGAAGAACGTTTTGGGAAGGGACGTTGTCCATCACCGTGCCTAGACTGGAATACAATGGTCTCATGTCGTTCCTTCCAGTTGCTGTCTCCCACTCTTTCCTTTGCTTTCACCCTAAAAGAGTTGACTTTTTTGATCTCCACTAATGAGGTGTCAGGTACAGAAAATAAAAGATATATGGATATGCTTCTATTCTGACACACCTGGAAGAGAAGAAAAAGAAAGTTGGTTGTGTCCGCTCAGCCTGCCTTATCTAGGCCTTCTTGTTATTTAGTCCCATATTACTAATTTTCTCTGGGGGACGGTAGCCTTTCCTGTGCTCCTTCTTTAGAGCCACAGCACTTTCATTAGTCCATTCACTCGACCGTTCAATTAATACTTCCTGAAAGCCAGACGCCGTGCTAGACAAGGGGATAAAATGAAGTGCAAAAGTGCACATGCAAGCCCGGTTCTCCCGGAACTTTCAGCCTGTTGATAGAGCCAGACTTAATTAAGTGATCATACAATTAAATCTAAGTCTTCCTGCAAGAGGTGCATGCAAGAGAATGCTCACAGTGCCTTCGTCTAGGTGCCAGTGATTTCCCTCTGGCTAGGGTTGAGAGGGCTTCATTTTATAACGCAAATCTTGTTGCTTTTCCTGCTACTCAAACCTATCTGGTTCTTGGGTCTCTAGGAATTTGCACAGTAGCTACATCCTGTTTCTTCCCCGTTATTGTGATATTTCTGCAGAGGTCTCTGGAGGGAAGCAAGAATCTTCAGGGTCCTATAAGCCTGAGGGAGAATTGCACAGCCGACCATCTCGCGAGACATGAGATCTGGGTGTTCCCTTGATTAGGCATTTACATAACCTCCATCTTTATACAATTGTGTATTTCTCTACCTATGAAATGGGCAGAATGATTATCATATTAGTTTTGTTGCTATAGTAAAATGCCTACAGGGACAATTTAAAGTAATATTTATTTGGCACATTTTTTAAGGGGTTGTTTCAGTATGGCAGAGAAAGCATGTCAGCTTTCTTGGTTTCCCGCTGAGGCAGGAAGCAGACAGTGTAAGATAGGGAGTAGCTGTGGCTTAGTTGTTCTTACTGAACTACTTCCACTGAGTCCTAAAATTTCCATAAATTGCCAAAGTAACATCGCCACCTGGGGACCAAGCATTTAAGCCATAAGTCTATGGAAGATGGGGTCCATCTTGAAGCCTCAGCTGGCGTTCTTCGGGTATGTGAGCCATCAGAGTGTGCTGGAAGCAGTTTGTAAACGGTGGTGTGGGAGATGAATACAGAGGTACACTGCTTTCGTCATGTATGTAATGGCAGAACTAGATGCGATGAAACACAACAACATCTTGGCGTCTTCTTTTTTATCTTTTTAATCTTGTTTTTGTTACTAGAAAGCAGCTAAGTCCTGGACAGAAACTCTTGTCACAGCCTTAGGTTTGCTGGCTACACGATTATACATTTCCTATTCCAGACACTGGAACACATGGTCTGACAATTATCTTTCCCTACTGATTTATGATCTCATAAAAGCTGTAATAATTGTGATATTTCAATATATAAGCATGGTATTTCAACTTAATAAGAAAAAATAAAAGTAAATGCAGTGGTATTCCCTGAGAAATAGCATGTGTCTACCATTTCCTGCCTACGTAAACAACACTTGTAGGTCAGAGCTGCTTCTGGGGCCTGTGGCTTCAGTGCAGGGAGAATATATCTGTCCCCCACAGACTGCCTTCTGAGAGGATGATCATCCAGATTTTAAAAATATTTATTTGGCTCTTCCATGATTTAACTTCAGAATTCTTCCTAGGTCCCTCCTGTCCTTTGCTGCCACCATCCCTCTGGATTTATGCTGCAGCCCCGGCATGGAAATTGCGTGTCCTGATCATGTCACTGGCACGGCTATGAGTGTGACATATTCTCACATCTGTTCATGGTCTTATTTGCATTACATTTTTGAACTACCTATTGCTAAAGCTTCTATGCCCAGGTTGTAAGGCAGGGCATTTTCATATCTACTATCACTAGAGATGCTGCATTTAAAATCAGAAGAGAAGAATTTAAGGACACTTAGCTACCACCCAGATCTCCATCACCAGCCTGAATTCTGCTGCCTTGGTACTAGGCACCAGAAGAGGGAAATATCAAGATCATTCTAAAATGGTCTTATAAAAACAACTAAAACTATATTGACCCTAGAGTAGCAGATGCAGAAGAATCTTCGGGAAAGGGCTCTTCAGGTTTGCATACTGGGATCTTGTGTAGATCTCAGTATTATTATAACCTGTATAGGTCGAATAACTTGAGCTAGTAATTGAGACAGAATGGATGAAAGGCAGAGCAGAACTTGAAAAACATCAAGCCAGTGAAATCCAGGCTATAGGGCTCAGGGAAAAGCGACAGCGTTGAAGAGATGGCGCACCAAGCTGCCCGTAATTTAGTGGTGCTTGAGCCAGTTCTGCGATGCTAAAGGTGACACTTTGCTACTCTTCACTGGCGAAGTGCTGTTGAGGAAGACAAAGCCGAAGACCACTTTATATAGAAGGGCATTTGCAAGAGAAATGATTTCTTGTGCCTGGTCTGAAGCTTAAAGGGGGAATGTGAGTCCGTTAGTCAGAAAGAATTTTCTGTTTATTTGGGATTCTGGGGTTTTTTTTTGCTTCTGTTGTTTTATTTTGTGGAAACTTAGCCAAATGTACAAACCTAAGTAAATTCTCTTTAACTTCAGGCTTCAGTAACATCTTAAATCGAGGCAATCCTTGAGCAATGCCTTCCTGGGGGATGCAGAGCCATTCCTGGAACACTATTATTAGTTTATGATCATCTACTCCTGTGGCTGCTCTGGATAGGCTGCTGCAGCTGCCCTTCCACAAAAACAACGCCCATGTTATGAGGGTTTTAGGAGCTTTGGCCGGAAGCTTCTGAACTCATAGCAGTGAATCACACATCCTTGTGATGTCTCCTCTTACAGATATTACAGTTCAGAATTAAATTTTTGCCTTGTCTCAAAATCGACATGGTAAATTGAGGGACAGAATCTAATGCTACCTGTATTTAAAAAGGTACTTTGGGACAGTAAAATAGGACATTGGATAACAATGTCATCATGAGGGCTAATGACCTGAATTCCATCCAAGGGACACGTGATAGATAAGGAAGAACTGAAAGCTGCCCTCTGGCGTCCCCTCTAGCACCACGGCATGCAAATCTATACATGCACATTAAATACATTTGCAAAAGCATATTTTTAAAAGACACAGTTTACAGTATTATGGAAGAAATTGTGATGTGACATTTACTTGGCAGATACAGTTGCAGGTTTTTAAAAAATGACAATGACCCAATTGTATGACTCTCAGAAACTCCATGCTAGGAGAGTTTAGATGGAACCAGGTGCACACAAAACTTCTGAAATCGATCATATTATCCAACCTGATTCGTTTGGGCTGTGGTGGGTGCACAGGGCCTATATTAAGGCAAGATATTGGAGAGGTAGGAAAAAAGATGAGTCTAGAAATGTTGCCAGTATCCATCAAGAACTACAGAGAACAGACAGAGGGGCAAAGAAGACCCAGGGGTGATTCCACAAGACTGAGGCAACTTGGAAAGTATTATACAGGAAGGCTAGCAGCCAAGAGGTTCAGGGAAAGCAAAATACAGGAGTGGACAATAGAGCGAAAGGGACAGTGAGGTAGAGAAGCATTGACACAAACTGCTCGAAGTTCAGTTCACAGTCTCTGGGCATAGGATAGATGTTTCTTTAATGGTGCTTACAAAAGCCTGAACAACAGCTGATGATAAATATTGCTTTAACGTTCCCACTACACAACACTCAGGTTCTTCCTCTTTCTTGCTAATTTGTAACTACATCCAGGCTACAACACTGATCAGCCACACCTGTTATAAACACTCCATAATTATGGTGCCTTCTAGAGAAGACTGCAGTAAAGGGGGCTAGTTGTTGCCTTGCTGTGCTCACTGGCCCCCAGCCTACCAGTAAACTCTGAACTGGATGTCAATTCAGATTCATAAATGAGACATAGCCATGCCTTTGATATGATAGAGGCAACTGTTTTTACAGTACCAAAAACATTGTGGTTAGCCAGTTTAGCTAACCCGAAAGCTGCATGTTGGAAGGTCTGGAATTTGGAGATCTTTTCATTCACTAGAATTTTGAAAGAAGGGAAGGAAGAACAAGAGGTAGGAATCATCACTATCTTTTGCCACCTTGGTAGGGAAATGTGCATCCGTACTTCTCCCACTAGAAGAATATTTATTATGCCCATCTCATTTCCTACAATGGTCACTTAAGAGTGATGTTGCTTCTGCTCCTGTCCCCCAGCTTCCTGAAAACTCATGCCTTGATGCTGGGGCAAAGTTTTCTTTGGTCATGTGCTATGTGCATTGAGGTAACAAGCATTCTGCCCTTCTGCTCACTCCTCTCACCGCAGGCCTCTCATCCCTTAGTTTCTGTCCTCTACCCTCCTGTACTTTATACAAATACAATACAGCTGTCACTCACTGCTCTGCTCTCTGCTTTTATTAAAAGCACCTGATAAGAACTGGGTTTGTGGGATTCTCTTGATTTTACTTTTATCACCATAAGAGACATAGCTGTAGTTTTTACAGATACCTGAACACAGATTGTTTTCCATCTTTTACCTTTTGATTGAAATTGAATCCTTGCCACTGGCTCTTTAGTGCCGTGTACCCATAAGGTCTCAATAGGAAATGCAGGTGGAGCTGAGATGTCCAAAGGATCCCTTATGTGTGGTCAGGAATGATGCCATTTACCCTGATCACTACACTTGGCAGTGCTCCAAACAGAGGTGCAAATGGTGAATGGATTTGCCAAATGTGTCATCCTTTTCCCAGTAGAGATGGAGAGATATCTGACTCAGTCATGTACATATCAGTACAGACAACTTTTACACTCATTGCGTCATTTCATCCTTGCAAAAATTTAGCTGACAACAGTTCTAATAAATCCCATTATTACATATGGATAAACTGAGGCTAAATAACTGAACTGGCTCATCCAGAGATTCCTGTTCTCTTCCCCAATGTCAGCTCAAGGGCTGGGCCAGCCTACAGCTTTTTGATCCAGCTTGATGCTCATAATAGCTCATGTATGCGTGACTAAGCACTAATATTAAATTGTATGGTGTAAATAGATACCAGATTATCTGCTAAGAGCCAGAATCGGGGAGCAAAAACGAACAAATGAAACACAGACCGACTGTGCAGAAGTGATATAACCAATCTTTAGTCATGTATTTTGTCTTTGGTAAAGGTGTACCCATTCCTTTTTTGCATGCGGCTCTAGGAGCTTTTAGGGAAGAGGTATGGCAATGTGAAAATTGATAGAAAGTAAGGGGAGAAGCTACCTTGCCCAAGATCAACACTAATATCAGTTATATATTATTCAGGGTTATCTAAAGGATATATGTATGTATGTATATATATATATATATATATATATATATATATATATATATATATATATAGTAGTGTATAGGCTGTGATCCCCATAGTCCAGTGATTCCATTGGTGGCTGTCTGGTAATGGAAAGGCCAAGACTCTGATTAATTGTTCAGTGTAAAATACTAGATGTCCCAGCAGTCCCAACCTTGTGCTGGAATATGAGAGGATATCTAGAGTGCTGCTGGTCTTCAGTCTGTGCTGGAATCTAGAAGGTTCTAAGATGGACAAAGGGCTCCCTCAGCAGTAGGATCGATGAACTTGCCAGCAAGGGAGAGGGCAAGCAGGCAAAAAGCAAAAGATTCCTTCTTCCAAATCTTTTAAAGTGGGCTGCCACTAGAAAATGTGGCCCAGGTTTAGACTGGGTCTTTCTACCATAAATCATCCAGTCAAGAAAATCCCTCACAGGAGTGCCCAGCTGCTTGGGTTTTCATTGACTCCAGATGAAGTTAAGTTGATGACCAGGAAGAGCCTCAGAACAGTCTTCCCTGTATCTTGTCCTCGGTAAGTCCTTTACCTTACTAGACTTGAATTTACTCACTTTGAAATAGATTTAGGACATCTCCCTGACAGATGTAGAATGAACAAGATGAGTTGACTCACCTGAAGAATTCACAACGGTGCCTAGCACTTAACATTTATTGTTATAATTATAACTGTGACATTGGAAGAAATCTAGACTCTTAATTTAAAATATTTGTCTGAGATTGCTTAGCTGCTGCCAACTATAACACAAACCAGGTCTGAATCTAAAATTTCAGAAGATCTTGAGAGGCATTTAATAAATATTCCTGTGTAACTGCCCATAAAAACCTAACATTTAAACTTGCCAAGGCAGATGGGAGATGGAGAGGGGTGTGGCTGAGGCTAGGGAAAGACTCTCCTAGCAGACAGAAGCAACTAGGGAGCAGAAGCTCAGAGCAGCGCTTGCTGAGCCTCACAGTCTGAAGAGACCAACTCTCCCCTGAACTCCACAGAAATCTAAATGAGCAACACCTAGGACACTTATTGTTTATTATTATTATTATTAATTATTTCAGCTTCTCAGGTTGATATTAAGAATTTCTAGACACAGTGCTTCCTTTTTTTAAAGTGGGAAGTTTTATTAAGATAAACGGAGTAGGGGAAGGAAAAAGAGGCAGAAAGAGAGAGAGAGAGAGAGAGAGAGAGGGAGGGAGATGAAAAGAGAGAACAGGAAAGAGGAACAAGGACGTAGTGTTTCTTTAAAACATTTTCTCCTCTTGTCCCCATAAGCCCCTGGGAGAGGAACAGATTCATCTTCTTTCCTAGTGATTAATAAAAAATTGCCACCCAGAACCACAGCACCAGTCTGGTGCCTACTGTATCCCTTCACAAGGTGTTGACCATCTCTCTTTTCCATTTTTAAGGTGAGCTCGTAGTTTAGGGCATCAGTCTTGCTGGTCCGCAGCACAAAATACATCAGCATAGTAGTAAAGGGTCAAGGTCTGTGCAGCTTTGGGACATCAGGAAACAGCACAGGAACCGTTGGTTAGTTCAAGGTTTCTATGGGTAAGGACACAAAGGAGGGAGCAGCTGCGTTGGCCAGCTCTAGCAGGAGGTGCCTGGATCTCATTAGAGTCTAGCACTCTGTCCTGTCCCTCAGCTGGATTAGAAGTTTAACACAGAGAAAGAATGCACTCACAAGCATGCCTTCCTTGAACCTTCCTAAAATAAACACACACACACACAGACATGCACTTCTCTGTTCGGCAGGAAGTCTCTGTGTATTTCTAAATAGAAACCAGTAGTGGGAAGCAAAGGGACTGTGTCCAGTGTCGTATTAGATACAGGCTTTTAAAAAGACTAATGCGTTGAAAAGCGAATATATTGGTGCTATCCATAACCCTGACATTTTGACAAATACCTCAGTGTCTGCCTGTGTGATCAAATTGATTATCTCTATGAGTTTCCTTCAAAGCCAGCCACCTCTGTGGTCCCTACCTCATAGCTCTTAAAAACCTGGGGCCCAATGCCAGTATGCCATTTGTGTCCCGGAATATGTTGCCATCTTCTCCTGTCGTTATCACCCCCCAAAGACACACACAGTTCAAGGGTGCCTTGGCAACTGCCTTGAGAGGATCAAGGTAAATATGATTAACTTCCTAGTTTTGCTAGGGGAGTTCTCTGGAAGAAATAAGCTCTGCTGGAGGGAGCTCAAGACAATTCATTTCCTTCTCTCTTGAAACTGTCACAGAAGAGGCTGTTGCCCTACCTGGTTTTAATCTGTCAGCATATTTGGGCAGACACTGAATGTGTTTGCACATCATAAGGACTCAAGCATAAAGCCCAGTTGATGTTAGGTGTACTTGTTTCTGAGGGGACCGAAGTGGGAACGGGTCTTTTCAATCAAGACAGAGCCAGTGAAGAAGACAGAGCTATTTCAAGTGACTCCAAGTTTGGATAGAAGTCCAGAGAAACTGACTTCGTTCTTTCACTAGTCAGATGTATACCGGAATGTAGCTGGGTCTCAGGCCCCATGTTCATCTAGAGAAAGTGACCTCAAAGGTAACGGGTGCCCAGAGGACCTTCCCTTGTACTACTTTTTCTAGTCTTCATCAAGAAGGGTCTATCTGGAGGCGGAAAGCTTGCTTTCAATTTCTCTGAGAAGTAAAGTAAAACTTGAGAGATATTTAGGGGTGGAGATGAGATGAACAGACCATCATGGAGAAACTGAGAGACACCTAGCCCATGCCTTAGCCCAGGTCCTGTCTGGAGCATCAGCGTCCTCCATCTTGTAAGTCTGAGGTAATCCTTTGTTCTCTCGTCTGCACTGTCACTGACAGGATTCAGAGGCCAGCTTTGATCTACAGTCTGGAATGCTACCGCCACAGTGTCCGGCCTTCCCCACTCATTCCAAAACACTTTCTGCTTGGTCAGTAGTAGCATGAGCTTTATGAAGCCTGTAACTTCCCAGATCATACCTCTCCCTCTGTATCCAAATCCATGACAGGCAAAGTCACCAGGTTGACCATACTGTGTGTCACATATCACTCATAAAACTCTGCGCTAAGGACTTTATAAAAATGATGTCAAGATCGACAACTTTCTCTGATCTCATAAACTGCCGGGATCGCCCTGGTTCCCTTCATGCCAGACTCCTGCCAGTAGTCCAATTTGCCAGTTATACTGCACTCTGTTGGGTCCCTGACATCTCCCTGGGTTTTCATATCATGTGGCTTTCCTTGGCTCCCTTTGAGTCTCTGAAACAGTTCTGAAAACCCCATTCTCCCTCACCTTTGTTCTCATTTGAAAGGGTGTCTCAGTTAGCTTGTCCTTTGTGTACATTTAGCCCTGTATTGGCCAGCTTTCTGCTATCAGAATAAAATACATAGCCAGACCTGGTGGTGCAGGCTATAACCCCAGCAACCCAGGAAGCTGAGGCAAGACCGTGGAGTAAAGAGTGAGTTCAAGGCCAAATATAGGAATTTTGTGCATCCCAGTTTCAAAAAAAAAATGTAAAATGAGAGCAAGTGATTTCGGCTCAGTGGCATTGGTCTTGCCTAGTTGGAGATGGAGCTAGGTGGTATTTGTCACACCTCGTGTGTGGAGAGCCTAGGTTCTGTCACTATTACCACTGAAACAAAACCAAATTCACTCTGAGAAAGTCAACTCAAGCCAAGGAAAGGATTTATTTTTGGTCACAGTTTTAAGGGATCTCTTCCACTGGTCACTTGGCCCCATAGCTGTTGGATCTTTTTGAGGAAAAAAACAGTATGGCTAAGTATGTAGTGGAGTAGGGAGCTCACCTTAGGAAAGCCAAGAAACAAAGAAAGAAAGAGACTAGAGTCTCCCAATGCCCTAGAAGCACATACCTCCAGATATTTCTCACCGCCTACAGATAACACCAAACTGAGGACCAAGCTACTGTGGATTATTTATACTTTACTCTGTTGTTGTAATTGGTATAATAAAAAGCTGAACAGCCAATAGCTAGGCAGGAGAGGATAAGTAGGATTTCTGGGGAGAGAAAGGAAGAAGGAAAGGAATCTAGACATTCGGAGTAGCCAGTCAGATTGGAATGGACAGTGTTAAAATGAGGTAATGAGCCTCGTGAAAGAATGTAGATTAAACATGTGAGTTAGCCTAATTACTAAGGACTAGTGAGAAACAAGCCTAAGCTAAAGCCGAGCTTTCCTAACTAATAATAAGCCTCCATGTCTTTATTTTTAAGTTCGGCGGCCCAGAGAAAAACCTGACCACACCAAACCCTTAACCTACAGGTCTTAAGGGACATTGCATATCTAATCTGTATCATTGGCAGACATATTTAGGGTGAGACCCCCCCTCTGCACACGATGCCCCTTGTTCCTGTGAACCACTCTGAAGGCACAGAGATCATTGTTTCTTCAAACCTCCTGTGGAGCTTTTGTTTACACCTGACAATCTGAGACAGGTGTGTGTGTGTGTGTGTGTGTGTGTATGTGCGTGACAGAGAGAGACAGAGAGACAGAGACATAGAGAGAGACAGAGCGTGCTGTGTACGAGTGCAGGAGGTGTGCAATCGTGTCTACTTTTCTGTGACACACTCAGCACATTGCCTGGAATATTATGCTTCTTGAAGAAGTTTAAAAAAATGAAGAAACAAGCATATAAACCTGAAACAGTGAAAATTTAAATAATAACATTTATTGAAGTCTTTCTTATTTCTTCAACAGGAACTGGCCTATAAGATTGGCGTGAATGCTGCCCAGGTGACAATTTTATTTCTGGGAGCTTTCTTCTCATGGGCACTTCTCCCATCCTTGCCTGTTCAGCTTTTGTATCCTAGCTCTAATGCTCTCAATTTGCTTTCCATATTTCTGTATCTCTTCACATAGTTTAGACATTGTTATGTTCATTATTATTATTTATTTGTTTTTTGTATAAATCAAGATTTATGTTTATTTTATGTATCTGAATGCTTGCTTCCATGTATGCATGTGCGTCATGTGTGTGCAGGGCCCACAGATGTCGTATGCTCTAGAATGGGTGTTACAGACAGTTGTAAGCCCATTGTGGATGCTTGGAGATGAACTTAGATCCTCTGGAAGAGCAGCAAGTGTTCCTTACTACTCAGCCATCCTTCCGGGGGGCCCTGCTCATTTGCACTTAAGTAGTCGGAATAAACATATGACTGGCAGAAAGGTGTATGCTTATTGTGTAACCCATTGCTTTCTATTGCTTGTTGTCTCTTTGCATTTCAATAATATAAAACCACAGGCAAGACAGAGTCAAAGGAAAACAAACTTTTTTCTTACAGCTCTGGATATGGAAACCATCGAGGCTAAGAGTTTCACATTTAGCAAAGGCTTTCATGCCTCACCTTCCCACGGCAGATGGCAGGAGGGAAAGCGAGGGAGATAACAGGGAGGACCTAACCTATTTTCATAAGAAGACCACTCTCATGATAATTAACACATTGCCACTGTAACAACCTTAACCATTTCTCTTTAGGGATCTCCTCCTGATAGTCTTTCAATGGCTATTACATTCCTCATAAGTAAGCTCTCGGGGACAACTTGGACCACAATAATGATATCCCTCAAATTTCTCTAGTCGCAGATATTATTGAGATGGAAAGAGGCCTCCCAGAGTTAGGCTCAGCAGTATTAGAATATATGCTGAGTGCAATTTATGGTGACAGTGTAGTAGGTGGGGGTCACTTGCCTAGATGAGACCATTGATGATATTGGAAATAAACACTGATATCGAGATCGTTTCAGCAGAAACAGAGCTAACATGCAGGACACAAAGAAGTCAAAAGAAAACTCAGAGGCACCTCAAGAGGCTGCTCTTTTTGCTGTCTATCTGGAAAGAGGTGTAAGTAGTCAGCCTTCCGTCTGCTGCAAAGACCAAGTTAAACTTCGTATCAGTAACTGAAGAAGTGCCACGTGCGTGGCTCATATCTTACCTAAAATCTTCCTCTCTGCACTTACTGACATTTAGAAGCCAAACCCCATTACCTTAAAATTGGCTAAATAAGGTCTCTCCAGTTAATTCTGCCTATAAAACAATTTTCCTATTCAAGAATACTGGACACCCGACTCCATCTCTCATAATAAAGAGGCCATTAATTCTCTGCTACTGCTCATTATTCTTATTAACTATTCGCAGACTTTTTGCTGGAGGCAAAATGTATCTATTAGAGCCAGCAAATAAGGATTGCGAACATGCTGAGGCCAGCGTCCTCATCCAGGAACTCAGCAAAGCCAGCGACGTTGGACTTCACCAGCTGGACACTGCATCTGTGTTGTTGAGAGCCCAAGAGGGAAGGTGGAAAGGCAGGGTCTTTTGTTCTCATGCTTGCTTATTCAGAGGCCCCGTCTTGAATATACAGCAAAACAAGAATTTTCAAGAGTGAAAGCTAGCCATTGACATTACTATATATATATATAATATATAATAATGTCTCTCTCTCTCTCTCTCTATATATATATATATATATATATATATATAGAGAGAGAGAGAGAGAGAGAGAGAGATACACACATATGTGTATGTGTGTATTTGTTGTATTTGTCAGAAAAAAACAGTTTCTGTAGGAGGCAGGAAGAAGAGAGGAGACATGTTCTCACTTTGGGGTTTTCTATGAAATGTGAGAGCATGTGGGTGTAATGAATGAATGGTTCCTGTGCAATTAATTTACTTAGTTTTTACCAATGTTTCTATTAAAAACAAACTCCATAAAGTGAAAGGTACTTTACATAACATAAATGTTGCCCATTTCAAATGCGAAAGGCAGTCCCTGAAGAGTCTGTTCCACAGTTAAAAGTCACCCTGCTTTTGTAAAGGACTGGAGTTTGGTTCTCAACAACACCACAGGGCTGTTCACAATGACCTCTGATTCCAGCTGCAGAGGATCCCAAACCCTCTGTGGTCTCCCTAGGCACCCATATACATGTGCACATACAGCCATGCAGATACACACATGTACACATGAATACTAATAGTTAAAAAAGGAATCTTCAAAATGGAAATATAGTAAGTTTTACTAGACTTGCCAAATGGAGGAGGTATCATCAGTCATTTCTAAAGCACTGTCGCCCTGTCAAGAAGATCCAGCTATCTAATTCACACTCCTGTCACCTGCTCCAAGTAGCCATTAATTAACCTCTCCACACTTACCATGCAATGTTCCTTGACTTGATTCTTCTTTCATACACTCCAAGGGTTGAGGTTCATCTGTGTCATAACAAATTCCTTCAGTTCCATCCTTTCTATTAAGTGAATAAAATGAACATAACTGGAATAGATATTTCTTTACTAAGTTGCTAAGCATTTAGGTCATTTCAAGTTTCATTTATCACCAATAACTGTCTTGGACAAATATGAACATTCTCATATAGATCATTCTGTGGTTATGATTGCTTTTGTGGGGTATATTTCCAGAGGTAGAATTGCTAGAATGTGTTGTGTTTTATTTTTCACTTTTTAAGAAATTCAGACTAGTTATCCAAAGTGGTTATACTGTGTTACATCCCCATTCAATATATGAGGTTTCCTATTTCTCTATCTTTGTCATCATCTGTCTTATAATAGCCAGTCTAGTAGATATGAAGTGATGTTTTGTCATGATTTTAATTTACATTTCTTTTATGATAATACTTTGACCATCTTTTCATGTGCTTCTTCACCATTCAGGGAACTCTTTGAAGCAATATCTATTCATAATCTCTACATCATTCTAAAAATTGAGTTGCATCTCTCTCAGTAACCACGCTGCAAGTACTCTTTGTAAACTCTTGAAGCAGTCCTTTATCGGATTCGTGCTTTGCAAATACTTTTCACCTAACCTATTGCTTATCTTTTGATTGACTCAATATGTTTGTTTGCAATACAAAGTTTCATCTTTTGATGGATCCAAGTTTATTATTGTTTTTACTTCCAATGTCCTATAAAGAAAAAAATTTTAGCACAAATCTTGAGGATTTTCTCTATTTTTTCTTTTATTGAAGATAGATTCTTTTCAAATACAGTATACCTGATCATAGTTTCCCCTCCCTCCCCTCCTCCAAGTTCCTCCTCACCTCCATACCCATTCCTACCTGACCTACTTCCTTGCTGTCATTTATTAGAAAGGAACAGACTTCTAAGAGATAGCAACCAAACACGAAAAAATAAATTATAATAAGATGAAGCAAAAATTTTCAAATCAAAGTTGGACACTGCAACCCAACAGGAGGAAAAGAGTTTCAAGAGCAGGAATGAGAATCAGAGATCACAGTCAAGAGTTT
Source organism: Chionomys nivalis (assembly GCF_950005125.1). Taxonomy (NCBI): domain Eukaryota; kingdom Metazoa; phylum Chordata; class Mammalia; order Rodentia; family Cricetidae; genus Chionomys; species Chionomys nivalis. The sequence goes on along the minus strand of NC_080089.1, from coordinate 33,213,551 downwards.
CATAAAAATACTAAGCTAATAGCTCTAATACATATGCAGAGAACCGTGTATAAACTCCTGTGTTTGCTGCTTCAGTTTCTGAGAACTCATATGTGCCTTGCTTAGTTGATTCAAAGAGCCTTGTTCTGGTGTCCTCTATCCACTCTGGCTCTTACACTCTTTCAGCCTCCTCTTTCACAGAATTTCCTGAGCTTTGTTGGGAGGGATCTGATGGAGATCTCAAATCTTGACTCTCTCTTGATCTAATGTCCAACTGTAGGTCTCTGCATTGTTCCCCTCTGCTGCCAGAGGAAACCTGCCTAGTGATGGTGGATAAGGCACTGATGTATTAGTATAGCAGAATATCATTAGGAAAAGCTTTCCTCCCTCCCTCCCTCCCTCCCTCCCTCCCTCCCTCCCTCCCTCCCTTCCTTCCTTCCTTCCTTCCTTCCTTTTCTTTCTTTTTTTTTACTTCTACCCAATCTCCCTCACACCTATTTCCCCACTCACAATCCCATCTTCTTATAGTCTGCCCTTAAAATCAATTCTATATCCCCTTCCTAGGGATATCCCTGTCTCTCCCAGACCCCTAAGCTCCCTGGGTCTGTGGATTGTAGCTTGATCATCATTTACTTAACAACTAATATCTCCTTATAAGTGAATATATACCATATTTATCTTTCTGGTTCTGGGATACCTTACTCATCATGATTTTTTTTAATTAATTAATTAATTTATTTATTTATTTTTTATTTTATTTTTTTTTATTCTTTTTTAATTAAAATTTCCCCCTGCCCCCCTGCTCCCTGTTTCCCATTTCCCTCCCCTCCTCCCAAATATTGCCCCCTCCCCCCACTCCCCTCCCCCTATCCCCACTCCTCTTCTCCTCCCCCCACACCATTCCCCCTCCCTCTCGATACTGGAGAGCAGTCCAAATTCTCTGCCCTGCGGGAAGACGAAGGTCTTCTATCTATGTCCAGGAAGGTGAGCGTCTAAACAGTCTAAGCACCCACAAAGCCAGTTCATGTATTAGGATCGAAACCTAGTGCCATTGTCCTTGGCTTCTCATCAGGCTTCATTGTCCGCCATGCTCAGAGAGTCCAGTTTCAACCCATGCTTATTCAGTCCCAGACCAGCTGGCCTTGGTGGGCTCACAATAAATCAGTTCCACTGTCACAGTGGGTGGGTGCATCCCTCGTGGTCCTGATTTCCTTGCTCATGTTCTCCCTCCTTCTGCTCCTCATTTGGACCTTAAGAGCTCAGACCGTTGCTCCAAATTGAGACTCTGTTCTGCCTCCTCCCAGCCTCCTATCTCCCTTCCCCTCCTCCCGCTGCTCTCCCCCCACACTCCTCTCTCCCTCCCCCCACTCCTCTCCCCCTCCCTCTCCAGTCTGAAGAGCAGTCAGGATTCCCTGCCCTGTGGAAAGTCCAAGGTCTTCCCCCGTCCATCCAGGTCTAGGAAGGTGAGCATCCAACTGGCTAGGCTCCCACAAAGCCAGTAGTAGGATCAAAACCCAGTGCCATTGTCCTTGGCTTCTCATCAGCCCTCATTGTCCGCCATGAGAGAGTCCGGTTTCATTCCATGCTTTTTCAGTCCCAGTCCAGCTGACCTTGGTGAGCTCCCAATAGATCGGCCGCCCCACTGTTTCAGTGGGTGGGTGCACCCCCCACGGTCCTGACTTCCTTACTCATGTTCTCGCTCCTTCTGCTCCTCATTGGGACCTTGGGAGCTCATTCCGGTGCTCTAGTGTGGGTCTCTGTCTCTATCTCCATCCATTGCCAAATGAAGTTTCTATGGTGATATGCAAGATATTCATCAGTCTGGCTATAGGATAGGGCTATTTCAGGTTCCCTATCCTCGGCTGCCCAAGGAATTAACTGGGGACATCGCCCTGGGCACCTGGGAGCCCCTCTAGGTTCAAGTCTCTTGCCAACCCTAAGATGGCTCCCTTACTTAAGATATATACTTCCCTGCTCCCATATCCACCCTTCCTTTATCCCAACCATCCCATTCCCCCAAGTTGCCCCCATCCTCCCCTTCTCACTTTTCACTCCCCATCTCCCCTTACCCCCATCCCACCTCACCCCCATGATCCCAATTTTTAGCCCAGCAATCTTGTCTACTTCCAATATCTAGGAGGATAACTATACGTTTTTCTTTGGGTTCACCTTCTTATTTAGCTTCTTTAGGATCACGAATTATAGGCCCAATGTCCTTTATTTATGGCTAGAAACCAATTATGAGTGAGTACATCCCATGTTCATCTTTTTGGGTCTGGGTTACCTCACTCAGGATAGTGTTTTCTATTTCCATCCATTTGCATGCAAAATTCAAGATGTCATTGTTTTTTACCGCTGAGTAGTATTCTAATATGTATATATTCCACACTTTCTTCATCCATTCTTCCATTGAAGGACATCTAGGTTGTTTCCAGGTTCTGATATGATTTTCTCCTATTTTTATCCATTTGCCTGCACATTTTTAGGATGTCCTTTTTAACAACTAATAATAATCCATGTGTAAATATACCACAATTTCTTTATCCATTCATCTTTGTTCTGTATGTTTAGTGTTTTATTATTATGTGTTGAGGGGACTTTTTTCTGATCTAAACTATTTGGTATTTTGAATGCTTCTTGTACTTTTATAGGCATCTCCTTCAGTTAAAAAATTTTTCTTGTATGATTGTGTTGAAAATATTTTCTGGGCCTTAGAGCTGGTTTTCTTCTCCTTCCTATATACTGATTGTTCTTAGGTTTGGTCTTTTCTAGTGTCCTAGATTTCCTGGATGTTATGTGTCAGAAGTTTTTTATATTTAACATTTTTTGATCAATGCATGTATTTATTCTTCTTCTATCATATCTTCAAAGTCTGAGATTCTGTCTTCCATCTCTTATATTCTGCTTGTGAAGCTTGCTTCTGGAGTTCATATTCTAGTTCCTACATTTTTTTATTTCCAGAATGTCCTCAGTTTGTGTTTTCTTTATTGATTAATTTCCAATTCCAGGTCTTGAAGAACTTTTATTTCCTCTCTGGATTTCCTGAGAGTGTGATGGCTGTATATTGCCTGTTTTCCTGGTCTGAACAGCTGGTCTGTTCTTAGGGAATGTCTGCTGGCATTGGAAACTGAGTAATTGTGATGAGTTGGAGGAAGAAAGGTTGAAGAAGAAGGTCTTTGTCACCCCTTGTGGATGGAGTCAAAAAGGAAAGGGAGACCACAGTAGGTTTCCAGCTACAGAGCTGGGAATGAGACTGAGGGTATTGGATCGCACGAGCACTAGAAGAAGTCTGGGTCAGTCTTTAGCCTACTTGTTGCTCTGGTAGGGGAGACTCTTGAATTAGCAGGGGTGCCTGTTATGTTGGGGTTAATATGTGATGAAGAGTTTTATTTCCTTACACTCTTTGTTTTCTCCTGAATTTATTTAAGGGATTTATTAATTTCCTTTTTAAGGATCTCTATCATATTCATAAAAGCTGTTTGAAAGTCTTTCACTTGTGCCCCAGCTATTTTGAAATATGCAGGGCCTGCTGTGGTAGGTTAGCTGGGTAGAAGTGGAGATGTATTGCTCTGGCTGTTGTTTATGTTGGGATCTCAGCATCTGGATTTGGGATGATTATAGGTCTACAAACTGATTTCTGGATTTGTCTTTATTGGATGGGTGTTTTGTTTCTTGGCTTTTATTTCCTCTCTGGATTTCCTGAGAGTGTGATGGCTGTATATTGCCTGTTTTCCTGGTCTGAACAGCTGGTCTGTTCTTAGGGAATGTCTGCTGGCATTGGAAACTGCGTAATTGTGATGAGTTGGAGGAAGAAGGGTTGAAGAAGAAGGTCTTTGTCACCCCTTGGGGATGGAGTCGAAAAGGAAAGGGAGACCACAGTAGGTTTCCAGCTACAGAGCTGGGAATGAGACTGAGGGTATTGGATCTCACGAGCACTAGAAGAAGTCTGGGTCAGTCTTTAGCCTACTTGTTGCTCTGGTAGGGGAGACTCTTGAATTAGCAGGGGTGCCTGTTATGTTGGGGTTAATATGTGATGACCAGTGGAGGGGATGTTATTTAAGAGGGGATAGTCTGTGGGATTCACAGGAGATGGGGGTGCTGCAGCTGGTCCTCAAGTGCAGCATGGGGGAAGAGAGTGCTAGATTGGATCTGGAGGAGCAGAAAGACAAGAGAAGTTCTGACAGGGGTGGCCTGTGGTTTAGCTGAGCTTCCAAGATCTTCTCTTAATATCACTCATGAAATTTGTTTTATCTCATAAGTTTATGATCATGTTAACTTTTGTGGATGCTGTGAGATCAAGGCTCAGGTTCATCTGTTCCATGTCACTTTGTAGCTGATGTAGCACCATTTGATGACAACATTATAGTTCCACCAGTGAATTAATTCACCTGACATTTTGTAATCTACGGACTGTAAAGACCAAGACTAATGACTGTATTCTAAATTTAGCATTTGCAACAAACTTAAAATTTAAATATCACTATGCTATGTTTCCAAACAGGGAGTTAAGAAGCAAGAAAGTTTGATACGCCTGTCCAGCTCAGTGATTATAGACAACAATGATATTCAGTGTGTTTCAGTCTTTGCAGCATTTCAGTGGTAGGACATTCACGCCCTTGTGTATATAATCTTTCTTGTCAGAAACACTAAAGTGTCCAAACTATTGTTATAAAATGTTATACTATTTTATAAAAATTATAAAAGGCTATTGTTTTGGAGTAAGCACCAATTATATTATATAGTTCCATCTGTCTTTATCCTTAAAGTGAAAATGTAACCTGAAGCAATCTTTAAAAATGGGAAATAAGGCTAAGTATTTAGGCAGTAAGATACCACGTCTGCTTAGCAAACTAAAAGAGGAAGCTTCTCTCCTGGGGGTGTGTGACTTCTGCAGCCACATGCTCTTGGCCAGGTATAAATACCAGGCATGATGAGTTCCTTCCTGGGGAGGAGTCTGAAACCCAATAAAAATATCTGTTTGCTACTCCCCTAACAGTCATCCTACTATTGCACAAATGGATGCATGGTACCTGGTTGGTTGCCATCTCTGCATCTCTTCACCTCCTCAGAGAAATGTCTTGTTGCAATGAGTGGAATGACTGTGGATACAGTGACTCACAGCTCATCAAAATACAGAGAACAAATGACGGAGGAGTGCTCAGCCCCAGATGGGACATCAACATTAGGCCCTGGAATATGCCCAGAGAACCCTGCAGAAGAAGGGATGGAAACATTGTAGGAGCTTGTAGTTGAGGGGCACACCTGTGCCGTAGTGTCCTCTGGCAATGACAGTACTGTTTTACTCATAAACTCACAGCAGCCATCGGTCTACACAAGACCTCACAAGATCAACTTAGCCAACAATCTGCATGGGTTGGGAAGGGGCTTTCAAGGTTCTACTGATCCTAAATGCTATTGGGGTTGATGGCTGCTGGGGCAAAGAGAGTCATTTTTCTTCAGGGGTGTGGCAGCTGGTAGATTGCTCATGTTCCATCTAGTAAATGATCCTGCACCCATGCCCACACAGGCAGCACCAAGTGGACTCAGTTTTTTTTTTTTTAAGTAGATATAAAGTTGAAAGGTGGGTATGTATCAGGCATCTAGTGGAAGTTAGAGGATGGCAAGTGGAGAATATGACCAAAATACATTGTATACATGTATGATACTCTTAAGGGTTAAGTAAAGATAATGCAATTTAAATAAATAGATAATAAATCCTAAAAGCTACTTATTAAAAGAAAGTATAGAAATGTCCAACAAATATATGAAAAAATTTCAAAAATCTAGTCACCAATGTGAATTAAAACCAAAAGAAGTTATTAGTCAATTTTAGTAATGACTCTTATAAAAAAAAGACTAATGTGACCAATATGGACAATGATGTAGACACAGTGATGTGGAAACAGTATACTGCTTCTTCAAAAAGGTAAACATAGAATTACCGCATGATTCAGCAATCTTACCAACAAGTATGTATCCAAAATAAACAAAATTAACATGTTAAAGAGACATCTGTGTTCTCCTTGTTCAAGGCATCAATACTCACAATAGTCACAAATGGAAACATTTCCAGTACTAACTGAAGAGCAGATGAGAAATTAACTGCATGCATACAAGGGAATGTTCACCAGCCATAAAAAAAGGAAAACCTATCGTTTCAAACAACATGGGTGGATCTAGAGCTCTTTGTGGTAAGTGAAACAAGCCAGAGACAGAAGGACAAGAATTGTAATAACTCATCTATGTGAAATCAAGCATATTGATCTCATGGAAGTTGAGAGCAGAGATGTGGCTACTGGAGGTTGAGGAAGGGGAAAGTAAGAATAAAAAATTCTGGTGGACTAGATAAGCTACAATTATGTTTCAACATCCTTCCTTTATATTGTTTGAGAATTTTGTACATGCATATAATTTATTTTGTTCAAATTTACCCCCATTTTTCTTCCAAGTCCCCTATTCCACATAACCACTTTTCTCTTCCAACTTCATGTGTTCCTTTTGTAATCCCCAAGTCTATTTAGTGCTGCCAACTGACCCACTTTCTCTTAGCACCCATTAGTTGCCAATTACTTCTCAGCAAAGGTATAGGACGTCATGAGTCTCTCCCATATCCATGTTGGGAGTCTGATTGCCTTGATTTTATGCAGGCTTTATGCATTCAACCACAGCTGCTATGAGTTAATGCATGCAATGGTACCGTCATGTCTGACATGTACTATTTTGCTGCAAATATCACTCCCCCTGGCTTCTGGAGTCCTTTGCCCTCTTCCATGATGATCCCTGAACCTTTGGGGAAGGAATGTGTAATACAGGTGTCCCACATAGAACTGATCCATCAGATTTTACAAATTTAGCAATTGCCTTCGTATTAATCATTATCTTTTGCAAAAAGAAGCTTCTCTGATAAGGATTGAAAGATTGTTCTAATCTAATGGTATAAGATAAAACTTATACATTTTTTGAATCTTATGGGCATAGTTTAATACTATGTCCATTAAAGAAAATACTAGTAATAGGTCTTCTCTAGGGCTTATGACCTTGGTACAAGTTAAAAATTGAAATTCCATCTGTTGGATTTTAAACACAATCGCAAATTGCTTGGTTCATCCAATAACATTCCATGCATTGTTGGTACAATGAGTGTATTTGCTGGCCTGTCATTATTATAGCTCTCAAGGGTCACAGCTGGTTAAGATTGCTTACTACTTTTCTACCATAATAGTGTGCAAAGAACCTTTTAGCACTTCAAAATTTAGCCAGGAGGAATGAAGCATCATTATAAAAAATGGTTTAAACCTCATTCAAATAATACATAAACATATTTATGTATCCAAACCTCACATCACACTACAAGCATTACAGTTATATTCCTGAGTGTTAGTGAACAAAGGAAATATTATTTTAAAACCTCCCCACAACAAATCAGTTATTTTCGATTCTTATGTCTCCCTGACAGAAATAACTCAATTTTTGTCTTCATTTGTGCTTTTCCAAATACTTTCTGTCTATAAACCACCCCTCTGCTCAACTCAGTAGAACAGTTGCTTCATTTGTTGAGTGAAGTATTATACAGTTCTGAATTGAAAATAAAGTGAATCATTATTCAACTAAGTCATTTTTTTCTGTGACAATATAGATCAAGTATTCAAGAATTTGGGGTGTATGTTTAGTGATAGTTTTATCTCTGAAAAGGATGTCCATTAACCTTTACTGTTAGGAAGGATAGTATAGACATACAAGTCCTTTATCCCTTCTTTTAGTCATTGTTAACTCTGTTATAAATAATAAGTTATTTATATTATAATAAATTTATTTATAATAAATGGGTTCTTTGCTCATTCATTTATTCACACAATAAACCATTACTGGGTTTCTGCTCTTGGCAACAGGTATTTATGATTTGCTCTCAGGTTTGTCTCAAGATGATCTTCCTATTAGCTGCCACTCCCCATCTTCTGGCAGGTATCAGTTTGACCACATGTTCCCAATTACCTATTCCCCTGCTCCTTCCTCCCTACTTCAGCAGAACAAGGCTCAGAAGTCACAAAGACTCCGGCTTTGAAAACAACAAGAACTATAAAATAAGCAACAGGCCCGAGGCAAAAACCTGTTTCCAATAGTGAAGTCTGTCTTGATTCGTTACTTCACATCTGTTCTCCTCCTTGCCTGGCTCAATTTCATTAGTCCCCGAGAGTTCTTAGTTCCTGGATATTGTCTTTGTGTTAACTACCTGCTTTGTTTAGTTTTGTTTGTTGGTTTGCTTTAAACTTTTCCCTCTACCCTTGTGTGTGTGTGTGTGTGTGTGTGTGTGTATGTGTGATTACTACTGACCTTTGATTTTGACCCTTTCCTTTATCTTGACGTCATTAGACTGGGTATATTTCTTTTAAGAATTGAGTGCTGTATAGATATTCAATTCAGTCCAAACTCTCAAAGATTTGGCTATGACCCAAAACTAGCTTGATCTCCAGAACCTGTATTTTTGACATGTTATCTGTTTCCATTGATATTCCCATGAGTACAGTGATGGTCAGTTTTCCACAACTATAGCAAATGCCTGACCATCAGTAAAGAAAAAGATTTTTGGCTCAAAGATTTTAAGTCTCAGTCCGTGATTGCTTGGCCCCTGGAGAGGACATAACCCCAAAGTCATGGTGATAAAGTAAAAGAAAGAAGTCTAGACTCCAGCGACCCCTTTGCAGGCATGCCCCCAAGGACCTAAAGACATTCCATTTGGCCTATTTCTTAAAGGTCCTAATATTTCCTTCGATCATGAAGGTGCCTGTGAACTCATTAAAATATGCGTGTAACAGGAAACACTACAAATTTCAACTGTAGCAAGTATATTAGTCTGTCTTGTGTTACTATAGTAAAATACCCCAAGTTTTTGATTTTATAAGTAAAGAAGCTTATTTGGTTCTTGGTTTTTGTATCTGGATGGTCTAAATACTTTGGCACCAGCATTTTGGTGAGTATCATTTCACTCCTGACTTTGGATCAGTATGAAAACGGCAGGAAATAGGAATAAAAAGTGACTGCATGCAGATGAGACAAAAACTGAAGGAGGAATTATCAAGCAATAAGCTGTTCCCAAGGATCAGTATTAATCCTCTATTAACTAATTATTCTCCCATAGACTCCAGTCCTCCATGGCTCTACAGCATTTTCAAAATCTGCACTGGTCTAAGCCTCCAGCACATGAAACTTTGAGCACTATATTTCAAACCAAATCTAAGCCATAGCAATAGGTTAATGACTATTATTGGTGTGAGTTCTGGGATAAGACTGACAAGATTGAACTTAAAGGAATCAGCCCCCAAAACTTAAAATAGCTCCTGATATACATTGTTATCAATAAATTTAAGCTCTTCTTATTCTGTATTGATATTTACTATCACAGTCCAATCATCTCGCTTTGTTTGTGTACAAAAGAGTTCCGAAATATTCCACAATGGAGAATAACAAAGGTTTCTTTATTAGGGCATAAACTCACAGAAATAGTAGCAATTTTCAGTCCTCTGCATGTGCTGGGAACTGGAACAAAATCTAACAAGCAAGAGGCCCACACCTGCTTTTCTTCTCCTTTAATAGTACATGTGGCCATGCCCAAAGTGGGCCAGTATTTTAAAGGCTATTGGCAGAAGGAGTTCCCACAACACCTTCCCCTTTTGTCTAAATAATAGAGTTCTAAGCCTAATACAAAACTCTATACAATAAGAGCAAATATCAAGTATTTTACAGGGAAAAGAAGAGGCAAAAACATACATTAAATTAAAATTGCAACCAGCATGAACAACATCAAAGAAAAAAACATATGCTAAATATTCCAATAGTTATCCTACTCCAAGGAGTCTAAGTCTTATATTAAAAATGACTTGGCTAAATCATGAGAGGTAAGTAACTATTCCTATATAGTCTTCAAACCCTCAAAGACCTGAGAAGGGAAATAATATTACTTGAGTAAAAAGAAAGTTCAATCAAGCCACTTACAAAAGGTGCAATAAATCACAGAAACAACTGGCTACCTGAGCAATCACCCAAACTCTCATTTGCAATCACACAAACTCTCATTTGTAACATTGGGGCAACCAATTTTGGCTAGGGCCTAGAATACCTGACAGACCATTTTCAGAGACAGGAAAATTTGCATAACCATTTTACCCTGTCTTGGCAAGGTTTTGAGGTCTTTTTGCTTATATTCTGCTTGTCCACCCTGTACACCATGCATTTTGTCAGAAGTCAAGGCAGGGGTAGTTCTTTGCTCAAAGTCTAGAAGAAAACTAAAGTTTAACAAGAAGAAAACAAGCTCCAAGTGGAGTGTCTTCAGTGCCCAACATTCTCTCGGGAATAGATAGGTACTACCAGGAGTAATCGTGTCTCACATCAACAGAATCCTAAGTTATTTTGAAGTGTTTGAAGAACAATTATCTACGCAGAATACAATCTCTATGCATCTAAAGAACCTGATTAGTCTAGCTATAACTATGACAAACATGAATGACTATTGAGCTGTAATTTTTAATACCTATATAGATTAGAGATAAGGATCCATATTAAAAAATAAACAATCCTTAAACAGATGTTCAGCAAATGAGGACAATTGCCTCAAAATGTAAACAATATATAAGTATCATGATCAGAGGTAGAAATATATAGTGATAAATATATTTTAAAATTGTATCAATATACAAAATATCTTAAGCAAAGTAGAAACATGCATGCATACAATATGAAAAATTAACTTTGCTTGGTGTACAAATATTGTAAACAGAAATAGGAGCATATTCAATATAACAAGTATAATTTGAATTTGTATGAATATATAAGAATCTATACCAATGTAAATTGCCTATAAATAATATCTCACAAGTAATCTCACTATTTACTCACTTTTACTATTAATGTGAGTAAACTCACACTAATCTACTTATTATCCCGTCTCATCCGTTGCCTATAGGTCAGAGTGAAATTTCTTGTATTCCAAATATTATCTGTTCTAAATGCCTCAGGGAAAATATGTAATTTTGACTTTGTTTACAAGATCTGTCCTTCCCTTACCTTGGAGACCTCCTTGTAGTCATCCAGGCCAACTTCTTGCAGTGGTACAGTCATATTTCACTTGATTTTTTTCTTCTTTTATTTTATGTTTTGTTGGTTTTACTGTCAAATAGTCTCTGTCTCTCTGTTCTCACTTATGCTACCAATGGTGATAGGAACATGTCCTGCCTTGTCCCATTGTCTTAGTAACTTGTTGTTTTGCTTCATGTACTTATTATCCATTTTCCAGCCATTCTTCCTATCTTACTTAGCGTTTCTATTATTGCCTCCACAACTCTTATGAAGGAAAGCATTTAGTTAGGGCTGGCTTACAGTTTCAGAGGGTTAGTTCATTGTGATCATTGTGGGAAGCATTGTGACATGCAAGCAGATGCGGTGCTGAAGAAGGAATTGAGAGTTCTATATATTGATTTGTAGGCATCAGAAGGAGACTGTATGTCACACTGAGCATAGCTTGAGCATATAAGATGCGAAAATCTGTCTCTACGGTGACATGCATTCTCCAAAAAAAGCCACATTGCCTAATAATGCCAATCCCTATTGACTAAGCATTGAAATACATGAGTCTATGGGGATCATTCTTATTCAAACTACCATACAGACCTACCTCCCTAAGATGGTTCAGGTGCTTCTCAGTATGTTTCCACAGCACTCATATTCTTTTATCAAGGAATTTATCATATGCTCTATAACTGTCTAAATATTTGATTTTTGTCTGTCACTGGGTATCATATTCTCCAGGCCAGAACCTTACCTTGTACTGTTTTCAGTTGAGAACAGTAACATTTCAAATATCTAGCACAATGCTGAGCATGTACCAAGCTTCTAAGAATCCTCTTTCAGGTTTCTAAATAGCCGACAGTAGTCCTACAGTGGTAACCTAGGAAAATGCAATCTATACATCAAAACCAGAGGATATTCATTACTCATAGAAATAGAGATAGTATCTGATGTAACCCTGTATTCCATGAAGAAAATCTGCATACAAAAAAAGGAAAGGCTAGCCGGGCGGTGGTGGCGCATGCCTTTAATCCCAGCACTCGGGAGGCAGAGGCAGGCGGATCTCTGTGAGTTCGAGACCAGCCTGGTCTACAAGAGCTAGTTCCAGGACAGGCTCCAAAGCCACAGAGAAACCCTGTCTCGAAAAACCAAAAAAAAAAAAAAAAAAAAAAAGAAAGGCTAGAATGTACTGATTAATGCATGTAAAGGTAGATAGAAGAAGGTTCTAGAGTGATACATATTCTCTCATTGGTCTTATAGAACAAGTCATAAGTGGAGTAAAATATTAAACACAGAAAAGGAGAGAAGAATGTAGGGGAAGACATGAACCACTGCAGGACTGTCTCCTCCTTTTGACTCACCAGATAGTAAGATTGCCACCTACTACAGACTCCATAGATAAGTTCATAGGACTCTCCCCATGTGCTTCATTTATCTGTCACCTTTGTTTACTCTGATCTCTATACTTCACTAATTCAACTTGACATAATCAGGACATGACCATGAGAAACAAGATGACATCTTTTAAATATTTTATTTAATAAGAAAGTACTGGGTGTAGATTTCTGTTATTTTTTATTAGGAAAGAGTTTGGGACTATCTACCATCACTCACAGGGTTAGCATGAATTTATAATACAATTCTGTGAGACATGTACAGTATCTACACTTTAACTAATGGAAATTGCTTTAGAATTACATTCATTTTTAATGAGTTGTAATGAAGTTTTCTTTTCCACTGCTCCCAGTCAGAAAGTAGCCCTTTAAGCTCCTTGCAATCTAAGAGAAACATGCCCACCTATGATAACTCATAATGGTACTTGTTCAGCCAAACATGTTCTGGCTTTGCTATAGCCTCTTGCATGTGACATATTCCTATTCAACATGTGTGTTCCTTGGGGTCTTGTTCTCCTTTATTTTGAGGGGAAAAATGCAAAACTTTAAAAATCTACTTCTTTGATAGAAAACAAAGCATATACGGGGGGGGGGGGGGGTCTGCTCTCTTTATGAAGCTCAGAGCTCAATGAGGAAAAAAAAAAGACAATTAGTCTATTGATAGGTCTTATATACTTCATCCACTTCCCAGAGACAAAAATTTTATGAAAACTGAAGAAAAATTCTCGATATGCCTTCTGGAGTTCTTTAAAGGCAATCATTGGAAACACAAGGATTTCTTTCCATGGCATCTTCTATCACTGCCCACTTCAGATCAGTTGTTCTCTGTCACCAAAGGAGAGGCTGTTGGTCTTGTTTATACACTGAAATAGCCTTCTTTCTTCTAGAGAAATGTTGAGTTTCTATCTTGGCAAAAGAGAAGAAGTGCATAATGGATTAAGCAAACTGTCCATACCCAGAATACTAACAAGAGTAGTCCAGCTTAATTTCAACTGTTAAAGAGAAATTGTTTGGGAGGTACTGCTTTTAAATACTCACGTGAATTATAAACTACAACCATCTATGAATGATAAAGTACATACAACACAAGTCATTATGTTGCTTATTATGGCTCACACACTCAGCAGGCTTCTGTAAGTGACTATGCGCTCAGCAGGGAGTAATGCCCATGACACCTCAAGCATGGCCAAAATTGCCTAACCGATGACCAATGACTGATCAGAGTTCGATAAATATCATTAAACACTGACATGGAACATTGCTTACTTTACCTCTTGAGAAAATGAGTTCACTTGCTTTCTTAGTTTCTTCTGTTATTGCTGTGATAAAATAACCCAACAAAAGCAACTTGGGGAAGCAAGAATTTATTTTAGCACACAGTTGAAGGTATCACCATGGTGGAGAACTAGAAACAGTTGGCTACATCATCTCCAGTCAGAAAGCAGGAAAAATCAATGTGTTCATCCCGACGCTCATCTGGTTTTCTCTACTCTTAGACCATCCAAGATCCCCTGTCCAGGGAATAGTTTCACTGACAGTGAGTGTGTCTCCACACCACAATTAATACAATCAACATAATCCTCCAGAAGCAGAGACCCATCTAGTGGGTGACTCTAGCTTCTGTCACCCTGACTACACTAACAAACACACTTTCTCTTTAGTGCTGATGGTGGCTGAACTCCATTCTCTTTCAGGGTGCTATGTGCCAAGCAGCAAAGAGGATTTTTCTCTACGTTCAGGAGCCAGTTGCAAAATTTTAATTTTCTTGCCTATCATTCTAGTCTATAAATATAGAGCCCAGCCATCTGTTGATTCTTCACATGTTCAGGTAGCATAAGGAGAAGTGAGATTTAACTAGGGACTGGAGTCCTGTGGAGCTCCTTGACTTTCTTTTTAATTGCCCCTGTGGCCAAGGAATAACGTTTCTAAGCTTGAAAATAACGAGAAGCCCTGTGTCCTCTCCATGGATCTATGTTCCTGCCTGTTACTGCCTTGTTGCCACAGTCTTAAATTTTAGTGTCCAATTTAATCTAGAATGTTCACCCACCACTTGCTGGATTCTGAGAAATGGAGGAATGTTATACAGCAAAAATTGACGGATTATTCCTGAGTACCACGTTCTCAGGAATTGCCCATTATCTCACTCAATGAAGGTTTGTAATGTATATCCTGTCAGTCACTCTTGTGAGCTTCAGAAAACTGAGGTTCAAAAGTGCAATTTTCTTCTTCGGAAATTTAGCATTTAACAAAGACACGACAGACATACAAAAGAAAATTAAAAAGGTTGCCTCTATCTTAGATGTCTGTGTGAATTATAGCAGAATCATGAGAAATGAAACCCAGAAATTTCTTTGGGAAGGGAAGCAAGGATGCATTGATAAAGAAAAGAAGGTTAGTGCGAAACCCATAGAGATTAATGTATTCCAGTGTGTGGAGTCAGGGATACTGCAGGCAGAAGGTGTGGCGTGTGTTAAGAGGTAAACTGCACTGTAAGAGGACCTCTCTGCTACAGAATATTTTAGAAGAAACCGGGGTGGTGAGTGAAAGGGTTAGTGCCTCCATCTGACTAAGAAGCTTTACAGGAGCTAGGAGGGAAGTTGACATTAGGCAGAGTCCTGTTCAATTGTCTTTTACTTTACCTGAGTTTCACCATACAAACAAGGCAGCAGCACACCTGACTTTTATCCTGATTAGGCAGACAAGATCCGTGGATGTCAGTCTGCACAAGGTCTCCTCTACCTATTGCAGTTGGTTCCTAGTTGGAATACTGTATACTTTCTCCTTCCCTGAACTCTGTGCCCAAAAGCATCTGGCTCATCTCTGGCATGTAACCAGGAATCTCTATGCCCCTTGTGTCTGAAATACTCAGTGGATCAGCAAGATTTATAAAGGAAGGATTAATCATGATTTGTAAGTTCTGATTCTAGGAAAACAGATGATAGCTGCTTAGAGAACCAGTCTTGACTTTGTTGAATGAGGGTACTCATCCAGCAGATGTGCTTGGGTTCTAGAGACACCCAGCACTTCAGCAGAAATAGAAAGAGTTATTTCATAAAGAATGTTTAAAGTATATTATAAGAGAATTAACTCTTGGGTAGCATCCTTTGAAAAGGCATTCAGAAAAGGAACCCATCACTGATAGATCAAAGCCCAGTTTTTCCGCTGGACAATGTCTTGTAAAACAATGATACATGTGGAATATAGCATATGGGAAACATAAGTGCCCCCTGATGGTTGATTGTCTAACAGATAGATTTGTAATTCCAGACTGTTGAAAACATGTTTTGTTTTGTTTTTTACATGCTGACCACCTAAGAGCAGGTTTCCACAATGAGAACTGAATATTTCTTGATGCTTGCTGTCATTCTTTGGAGTATTTGTCTTCTTAAATAAAAAACAGTAATAAGGGCAAGGAGGACTTACTTAGTAGGTACAATTTTATTTTCTCTTTTATAATAGGTCTTCTAGTAGGACTACCCCTGTTTCTCAACATATAAAACTTGCAGATACACAGGCAACTGTAGATATGATGTCATTAAATCTATTAACATATTTTGGTGACCTATGAGGACAAGGAGTGACATTCTTCCAAAATAAGAAGTGGCACCAACAAGACATAAGAAGAGGTATGCACAAATCCCTCTGCCCTTGGAAGATGCTTCCACTCCAGAGGGATTTGATTACAGCATACTTCTGCCATCAGTTGCCCTGTTTGACTTATTTTGCATAGAGTGTTTGGATTTGGGAACTGTTTCAAATGGAACCTGTAGACAGAAGTTTCTGTCCCTCCCAGTCCTGCAGTCATTCAGTCTCAAATAAACACACAGAGGCTTGTAGTAATTATAAACTGCTTGGCCTATTACTCAGACTTATTACTAACTAGCTTTCACAACTTAAATTAACCCAAAATTCTTATCTATGTTTAGTCATGTGGCTTGGTATCTTTTTTCAGTAAGGCTTTTTCATTTTACTTTCTCTGTGTCTGGCTTGCAAATAAGTCTCTGCCTTTTCTTCCTCGAAATCTCCTAAGCTGGTTGCCTCATCTATACTTCCTATCTGGCTACTGGCCAATAAACATTTTATTAAACCAATACAAGTAACAAATCTTTACAGTGAACAGGAACATTATCCCACATCAGAACACAAAAAATACATTTAAGTGGGAAACTACATTAATAAAATATACCATGAAAAACATTGCAAGATTTCATAGGAGAAAGCCATTTCAAGCTAATCTTGGGCAGTTTGAGAGGTGGGGCACCAATGGTGACTGTGTTTTCTGAGATGGACCACGACATGAGTTGTAGAGATCATTATGTTTTAAGATGTAAATGTCCAACCCCAAACTGGACTGGAGATTTCCTCTTTGAGAACCTTCATGATTTGTGTGGTTCTGAATGGCACAAAAACACACGTGCACATATGTGTTTATTTTATTCACTCATTCAGTCATCATGTCATCATGGAATGCATGATGGTGGAGAGTACAGGTTGGCGTGGTAGACAGGGTCCTCCAGGGAAAAGATGATGCACGCAAGGACTCAGCTTGGACAAGGACTCAGCTTGACCTTGTTCCAGGTTGTTCCAACAGTGTATATGCAGCAAATAAATGGGCATCATGTCTTTGTGGATTTTAGAAATTTGAATATTTGAATAGGCAAGACCAACAATATCAAATAATGAATAAAATATCTATAATAGGACAAAATGTGATGAGATCTATATAGAAAAAAAACACAGCTCAAGGGAGAGAGAGGAAGTTGAAATGCGTTTTGTTTGTTTTGAGGCAAGATCTTATTCTTTTACCATAGCTGACATCAAACTTGAAATTTTCCCGTTTCAGCCTGAGTGCTAAAACTATATGAAACTATAGATATGTTCTACAATGCTGATTTGAGAGGGCTATTTTTTATTATTTTTTGAATTTTATTTGATAACATGTCTATTTGTGTGCATGATGTATGTGTATGAACATAGGTATCATAGTTCACATGTGGCTGTCAGGCAACTTTTTGGAGTCAATTCTCTTTTTCCACCTTTATATGGATTCCATAATCAAATTCAAGTTTCCAGGCTTGTGCCACAAGCAACTTCATCTGTTAAGTCATCATGTCAACCCATGAGAGATTATTTCAAATGAGTCACCTATAAGGTAACATTTAAGCCAAAAGAAAGTGATGAAGTAGAGCCATGAGACTGTGGAAAGGGAAAACATCTTAGCTATCAGGACCAGCAAGTATGAGGGACCCAGTCTAGACATTCTGAATAGGTGGACAGGAGCCAATCTGGAAAAGAGATAAACAGGAGAAATGAGGCAGGAGAGGGGATAACCAGCTTTGGGGCATGCTTACTCTGTTTATACATATGTAAGTGAGAGGATGGTATGCCCGGAGTACTGTCTTGGGATGGCTGGTATTAAACATTGCAGCCGAAGAGGGTCCTTTTGCTCTCCAGCTGCCAAAATTTTCGGACAGACATTTATCTAGTACAACGTGATGAATGTGGTACCATTGTGTCATGTGTGGTGTCTGGTAACGGGTCCTGCCCCTATATGGAAGCATCTCAAAACCAAAGCGGTTACCTGGTCACCTTTTGTGTTTCCCATAGCACCTCTGGAGCAAACATTAGGAAGCTGGCAGATTCAGAAGTGATGCACAAGAAAGAGGCTTATAAAGCTCGTTGACGTGTGGTCACACACCATCCAGCTAACATGGAAGTGTCATGTGCATATAAGAACTCTTGCTTACAGAAATCATACAGTTTTCCTCCTGTTTAATCCCATCCCGGGGAGAAAGAGGATCTGCGGATGGAAGTGTTCTTATATTGTATGGATAACACTATAAGGAAAAGTCCCTGTCCAGGAGGTACTATTAAAACAAAACAAAGCAAAAAAAAAAAAATCACTTTTTCTTCTTAAGTAATGAATACAGAGTCAGAATCCAGCTCACAATTCCAATCTGCTGAGTCATTTGCCACTTGAAATGAATTGAGGGCTGTTAAAGGCTTTATAGACGTATTGAGCCAGCTTAAGATGGAAATTGTTATAAAAACTGGCAAAAGTTCAAACAGCAAAATGGTTCAGTTTATGATAGAGATATTTTACTCCCTCCCGGATTCCATGTTCCATTAGTCCATCCGAATGGGCAAGGCAGGAGTCATCCCCGCATGACATGGTAATCACTGCAACTGCTCATGTGGCTGCTCAGGGAGCCAAGGAAAACATTGTGATCCCAGCCAGGTGTTCCCGTGCCCAGGGGGGCTCCATGCACTGCAAGTTCTGCACATTTACCTAAGTGCTGACACCCGATTGCCTGCAGGGGGATTTGAGACCACTGGAATAAGCAGCCTTGCAAGCAGAGGAGTGCATATTTCAGCCAGCACATGCAGACACACAGGCACATCTGTAGGGACAAACGTTTGTGCAAGGTAATACGGGCCTTGGGGGATGTGGAAGACGTGAGGAAGAAGGGAGAACTGAACAGGCTGTGATGAAAGAGTGAATGGCTTTGAGTGAAACAGGACCTGACTGGCCTTGCAAGTGTGGCACTCATTAATCCAGTGGCTATCTTCAAGTTGTGTAAAATAGCCTGGTGATCACATGTTCCCGTGCCATACTTAAAAGTATCTTTGCTTTGTGGCTGCCACATAGGTGATGCAGGCACCTCAGCTATAATGTCTGAATGTATTGCTGGGATCATGAAAAAATATGCCCTGAATATTAACCAGGATAAAGAAAAATGAAGTTGGCTTCAGACTACCCAGACTGTATAAATGTGATAATCAAACAAGTAGAGATATATCAGCAATTTAAACAGCTAAAAATCCTAATAAATAACAAGTAAACCTATGCTTGTAAATGGAAAAGCAGGGAGGAAACTAAACTGAAGGGAGTGACAGGAACTGTGGAAATACTTGAGTTTCGAGTCCAGGTCAAATGTACCACACTACAGAATGTAGAATGAGATAATAGTAAGCCCAAAGAAAGAATTTGGTGGACATGAGCATCACTGTGCTTTCTATAGTTCCCTATGTTCCTCCGACTTAGTATACTTCCTGTTAAGCTGCTGTTGCCTGGCAGCACAATACTTAATGTGTATTTTCTGCCTCTCCTTATCTCAACTACCTTCTGTGAATGAGTTCCTTTGTATTTTTAAAAACAAGCTGGAGAACACACTGTGCTTACTATATATTTCTGAATGTAGTACTCTGATGTGGGATTCTCCTCTGTATGCTGTGAATACCATTGATTAATAAAGAAACTGTTTTGGGCCTATAGAAAGGCAGAACAGAGCTAGGCAGAGAAAACTAAATTGAATTCTGCAAGAAAGAAAGCAGACTCAGAAGATGCCATGTAGCCACGCCAGAGACAGATGCTGGATGGAACTTTACCTGGTAAGCCACAGCCACATGGAGATATATAGATCAATAGAAATAGGATAAATTAAGATGTAAGAGCTAGCCAATAAGAAGCTAGAGTTAATAGGCCAAGCAATGATTGAATTAATATAGTTTCTGTGTGATTATTTTGGGTCTGGGAAGCCAGGAACAATCAAGCGGCCTCAAAAAGTGTGTTTAGAATATTTGAGAAAGAGAATAAGATCAAGAAATCTAGAAGCCTCAAAACCTAATTCTGCATATGTTATGTTGGGGTGATTCCCTGGTGATTCACCAGTGTCAGAATGGTATAGATAGTAGTTCTGTAAAAGGGTTGGCATCCATGGACAAGAATATTGGAACACCTTATTGCTACAGAGGAACAGCAATGGATGAGACTGCATCAAATTCTCAAATCACAACTTGATTTCAAAGCCAAATCAGCACCCACCAAGCAACCCCATAGTTAAAAGGTCAGATTTCAGAAAGAAATATGACATAAAGAATCTTGACAAATTATCCTGTTTTATACTGGAACTTTTTAAGAAAACATTTCCATGCTCTGGTATTGTTTAGCTTTGGATATTATAATAGGGTCACCATGGATTATCACTTCACATCTGATCCTTAAACTCTAAATTTAAACTTGTGGCAGTGATAAAGACAGTAATGATAAGAAGAACATATGTGTTTTATAGCAGATTATTTATGAGACATGAAATTCTGACTACAGGAATTGAGAAACCATGATGGGGTCTTTTCTCTAAACTCTAACTCACTGTGAACAATTTCATTAGCACCCCTTCTGTTGACAGTTATCTCTACTCAGTGGGGCTGGGTACCCAAACCTCCCTACACATAACCCTTAGAGGATAGGTATTAATTAGTGCTATGCTAAGAGCTAACAATCATTGGCCCCAGATTTGGTACACTCGATGCCAAGTTCCAAAGGACAGGATGCTCAGATAACTGGAAAGCATCAAGGGGTAGCTTATTCTGAGGGTGGAGAGAAGGATCATAGAGAGATGAGCCCTTAGAGAAGTCTGAAACAAGAGTTATCCTGGCAGAGAAAAATGGAACGTGGGATCGTCCAAAACAAATGAGAGAAGATGATAGAGCCTGAGATAGCATGGTAAAAGAGAGAGATGCAAAACTTTTAATATTACTGGACTGTGAAGTGCAAGGCAAGAAGAGTCAGGACGTATTGACCACACATTGGGCCTGCCTTGCAGTTCAAAGGAGTTTGTATCTAATCCTTTAGCCTGTCATTTGTACCCAAATGACTGAATCTGCTTCCACAGATTCACTCAAGCTGAATAAGTGCAGACTTCTTGCCATCATCCCCAAAGCAATGATGTAGAGTTACTCTACATAGCATTTCCGTTGAGTGAGGCATTTCATGTGGTCTGGCAATGTTTTAAGAATGGGGGTGGGTTACCTCACTCAGGATAGTGTTTTCTATTTCCGTCCATTTGTATGCAAAATTCAAGAAGTCATTGTTTTTTACTGCTGAGTAGTACTCTAATATGTATATATTCCATACTTTCTTCATCCATTCTTCCATTGAAGGACATCTAGGTTGTTTCCAGGTTCTGGCTATTACAAACAATGCTGCTATGAACATAGTTGAGCATATACTTTTGTTGTATGTTTGGGCATCTCTTGGGTATATTCCCAATAGTGGTATTGCTGGGTCGAGAGGTAGGTTGAACCCGACTTTCCTGAGAAACCGCCACACTGCTTTCCAAAGTGGTTGCACAAGTTTGCATTCCCACCAGCAATGGATGAGAGTGCCCCTTTCTCCACAACCTCTCCAGCAGAGGCTATCATTGGTGTTTTTGATTTTAGCCATTCTGACCGGTGTAAGATGGTATCTTAATGTTGTCTTGATTTGCATTTCCCTGATTGCTAAGGAAGTTGAGCACGATCTTAAGTGTCTTTTGGCCATTTGAACTTCAAAAAGAGGAACATGGGATGTACTCACTCATATTTGGTTTCTAGCCATAAATAAAGGACATTGAGACTATAATTCGTGATTCTAGAGAAGCTAAATAAGAAGGTGAACCCAAAGAAAAACATATAAGCATCCCCCTGAATATTAACCTTCATCAGGCGATGAAAGAAGACAGAGACAGAGGCCAACATTGGAGCACTGGACTGAAGTCTCACGATCCAAAGGAGGAGCAGAAGGAGAGTGAGCACGAGCAAGGAACTCAGGACTGCGAGGGGTGCACCCACACACTGAGGCAATGGGGATGTTCTATCGGGAACTCACCAAGGCCAGCTGGCCGGGGTCTGTAAAAGCATGGGACAAAACCGGTCTCGCTGAACATAATGGACAATGAGGACTACTGAGAACTGAAGAACAATGGCAATGGGTTCTTGATCCTATTGCACGTAATGGCTTCGTGGGAGCCCAGGTAGTTTGGATGCTCACCTTAATAGACCTGGATGGAGGTGGGTGGTCCTTGGACCTCCCACAGGGCAGAGAAACCTGCTTGCTCTTTGGGCTAAGGAGGAAGGAAGACTTGATTGGGGGAGGGGGAGGGAATGGGAGGTGTTGGCGGGGAAGAGGCAGAAATCTTTAATAATTAAATAAATTAATTAATAAAAAAAAAGAATGGGGGTGGGGACGTGTGTATGCAGGATGCAAACCCATTCTGTGGACTTGGTCACTTCTGTAAGTTCTGCTTTGGTGTTAGGTTACTGGACCCTCTTCCTGAGTCTGAGCCCTGGAAGCAAGCTTCTGAGCAAGATGATGTCAGCTGAACTCTCGATGCAAATTGCACTCTGCTCCTCACGTGGCTGCTATTTTTAGCCAATACAGTATGTGATTTCTCTCAAGGACAACAGGAATATTCATAAACTATGCATAGGTCGTGATGGTACTTAATGGAGAAATAACCATTTGTTAACAGAGCATTAAATGTTTAACAGTCCATTATCATAAAACCCTTTTTTTTATTTTGAGAATAGTTTCTAATATTCATCTTTCTACTCAACAGCAAACTATTGTAGTGTTGAAATTCAGAAAGACACCTGGTCTTTTGACCCTTCCAGAGCTGAGCAGCTTTTTCACCTGAGTCTCTGGAAATGTCAGGCTTAATCACTCTATAATTATCAGTTACACTGTCAGCTGTATCTCCTCCCAGATCCTTTGCATAAACATTTAGAACAATTAGAGGCAGAATCACTTTATGATTCCATTCTGAGTAGAGTTGGGCTGTGTGCCTTCCTTGTTAAAAAGGGAGGGACCTCTGCCTGTGGCCGGCTCTGTTTGAGATGCCTAGAAAACACCGTGAAGTCCTGGGTTCTACGTCCGTATCTATGCGCATAATTTCTGGCTTTGGAGTCAGGTTTTTACCTCTATATATCTCAGCTAGGGGAACTGAGAGAAAAGTTGGTAGAAACAGGAGGCCAAAAAGAGAAAGAAGTGGGTGGTGTTGCTATCCATTGCTGTGCCAATCAAGCTGAGAAGAGCTGCAAAGGAGTAGGAGCCAAAACCTCTCAGAGCCAAGTTCTTCCTCCTCCATGGCCAACACGTTCGAGCAGGACTTGTGCTGATGCCAGGAAAAATCAAGGCAGAGTTGCTGGGCAGAGTGGCAAAGGTGGTCAGTTTAGGAACTTTGCAAGCTGGTTAAAAAAAAAAAAAAGAGGGGCCATGTCCATGTCCTCTCCTTAGGCCCTGCCTGAAGCTGATTTCATCCCCTATTTTGAGACAAGCATTGTAGGAAATAGAATTATAAGGGATTACTCCCTCTCATGAGGTAGAGCCTGACCTTCATTCCCCTGAGACAGAGACTGAGAGCTTTGCCTTGCAATGCTTTGACCAGAGAATGGAATGAAATATTCATCATTACAGAAACTTCTGTCCATTCTGTTTCCCATAGTACTTGTGTTTCCTTTTTACGCTATTCCCAGAGGCCTTGGACAGAGTATTACTGAAAGATCAATAATAATTATGATAGTAGAGAGGAAAACAGTTCCAAAGTTGGCCTTGCCTTTTAAATTAGTCTAATGAGTGACAGTCATTTATCACGGCCCTTTAGAATTTCACCATGGCAGAGACATTAGAGATCGGCGAGCTGACTTATGATTTACCTGTTTTTGACGTGAGGAAGCAAACTGAGGTTACAGGATTTTCCCAAAGTAACAGCTTTCAATGGCAGCAGACTATTCTAGACACAAGGTATTCTAGAACAGAGAAGTTTCATGATTAGCCTTATTTGTTATCAATAACAATCAGAATAATAGCAATTACATTTCTCTGACTAAACAGCTTGAGGTAATTTTGTATTTGAAGTGGAAAATGATCAGCAGAGGTCTAAGAAAAAAAAGGGCGGTTATGTGTGAGTACAGGCCTTCTTTCAATTCCGAAGTGGTATGATTGAAGCTTGGGGGTTCATATTAACATTTCTGGTACAGCTGAGGATAGGTTTAAATTAATGTCATGCACACACACACATACCTACACACACACACATATATACATATATATGCATTAATATTTAACAGAGCTCAACTACATGCATTTATCATATTGGTAAAAATAAAATATGGAGGCCCTTAGTAAAAATATTATTCATGTCCCTGACACATTGAGAAATTTTGTATCAATTTGCATTTGTCTTTCTGCATCTCAGAGGCAAAACAACATCCCTTAACCTTACCATGAGTTATAAGTCAGAATATCCTGATGTCAAAACATGCAAAATTTAAGATTCCAACCCTTTTAGGTTTAATAGACTTATTTATATTTCTGAATCTTCTAAAGACCTTTCACACCGATTAAATTCAGTGTGTTAATTTATCAATGTAAGTCTGTTTTAAAATAAATTTCTAGACTTGCATATCTATTTTAAAAAAATAAAGTGATTTTAACAACTTAATCACATTCCTGTTTAGACGACCTGTGTAGGTGTGGAGTTAATACTTTTCTGAAATGAGGGATGATGGAAGGGGCAGTTTGCTTTACTGACGTTCACTGTGGAACTATGTTAGGCACCGTTTTATTTGTCTTGTTGATACCTTTCCTACATCTTTTCTCACATTTTCCTTCAAGAGACAGTCTTGCAGGGTCCCATTTAACCAGGCATTTGGTTACCTGTGCATCTTGCTTTGAGAACACAGTGGAAATGACTTGAAAGAAGTTATTTTCTTCCTTTTTCTGTGATGGCTTAACCTGTAGATGGCTACCATTCACATAAAAATAATAATGATTATGGCAAAATCTTGATAGAAACCTCTGGTGCCTTCTATTATTCAGTATTACATCCAATTAACAGAAACTGTTATAGTGATCAAATTCAGGGACTTTTATTGTAGGGGAATAAATATTTAAATTAAAATGCCCACTTCGTGGTCTTATGCTTGTAACATAACAATTGTGCTTAGAAAGTGCTTAGAAAATATTTTAATGAAGAAAAATTTGGAAATACTACAGTCTGAAATGCCTAGGAGCATGTTGCCCTTGGAAGCTTCTCAGTCCTGTGTGAAATTGTCCAAAGTGTAGATTGTTCTCTATCGCAGAGGGTGGCATGCTCTATCTACTGGGACCAGATCAATTGGAATGCCTGGATGTGTGGACTTAATTTGCCTCCACAGTGGTTTGCAAGCAAGAATTAATGGGAGCTATAATTGCTAATGTAGTTTTGCCTTTGCATCTGCATTTGCGTGTGTACCAAGCAAAGTGTTTGCATATGGATATTGCTTGAGTTGATTGGCATGGGTCTACTCTAGAGGGCTTGGAAAATATTTGATTTCTTCTTCAAAGAAACTGGAGGACAAAGCCTATGAAAGGAATGTATAATTAAGATAATTAATTCTATTGCATTTTGAGGTTTTTCCTTATAATCTTGATACCAGACAGGAAAGCCTAAGAAGTTTTTTTCTTTAGGGGTGGGATAGGGCTTGGGTGGATTATTTTAATCTTGTTGGAAAACTGATCTTTAAAAAAAAGTGCAAGGGTGACAAATGGTTATAAAGTCAACTGTCGACCAGATCTTCTCATTCATTTGTTTGTTTGCTTGTGTAATTTGTATTTTGGACTGCTCACTGTGGTCCAGGCCCTTCCTTAGGCATCACAGACAGAGCTATGAATAAAACTATCAAAAGACTGACTCTCCTGTAGCTGACACTCTTCTGAGGAGAAAAGCCCTGTTAACCATGCAGTGTTCATTTCTAGGCCAAATTTAGAATAATTCCCAGTGATGACCAAGAAATACATATTTCTGGTTCATTTTGCTTTCCAACCATGTAGACGCATTTCCTATTCAGATGCTAATTGTTTCATTTGTCCCCGGATGAATCTGAGCCATCTGCCCCTTCAAATTTGACTTGTTAAGAGCTGAGTTAGGGCCTTTCTGTCTCCAGCTCCCTGTTTCCTAAGTCCACAGAGTGTGAACCAAGCAGACGCTGCTGCTCCATTGCCTTCTGTTTGGCTTATTACCAACATGACCTCTGGATCTCTTTTAGTCCCAGCTCCAAATAAATTTAAAACGTGAATCCTTGGGCGTCAGGCATTGAGAAAGAATATGGAGTCTGCACTTGACCTCATATCTTTTCATTCCAACTTTATAATAGACAAACTAGATCAGAGAAATGTCTTTCTCAGTCTTAGAGGACTGAAGAGGAAGAATCTGTGCAGAAGAAAATGAGCCTCTAGTTTTTAAGGTAGGGGAGAGCAAGGGTTGAGGATGCAGGACTGGGCTTTGGGCTGTGCTTTAGAATTGAATGAAGGGTTAACATAGAACAGACTTTAGTAGGAATAGGGTTTGTGGCATTTGTAAAGGTTGCTTCCATCTCTTTAACCCTCTAATGGTCCTATGAGGAAAAAAGAGACAGACCCTGTATTATCAGAATTTCTGGCCTTGGTTTGGCTCAGCAGCAGGAGCGACTCTCTTAAAAGAGGACACAGAACCTTCTGGAGTCCTTGCTCAAGGCACTGACAGTTGTTATTATTCCTTCAAAGAGAAAAGGGAAAAAAATCTGCACAAAATATGTTCCTTTCTTGGACTTAAATCCTTTCTAGCCTGAAAGGCAAATGGGAAAGGTAGAACTAGGTTTTCTCTTATTGAAGTTTTTGATTCATCTCTTCACTTTGCTGAAACAGTAAGTGCATCAACCCGTGTCCCTGCAGTCCACTTAATGCCGCCCAACATGAGGAGCATGTAGCCATGTGACTGCCATTTCAGACTCTGATCTTTAACAAAGAAAATACTCTGTCTACAGAGCTGACACATGAACAATGGTTGCAGTGCTAAAATGGGAGTGAATACACACATGCCTTCTTTTGTTTTGAGTTGTTTTAACTGAACTACACCTACATCCAGGGAGGCTCTGGGCTCTGCAGAACTTGAAGCCCATGTGTCTTTGGGGAAAAACGTGGAGTCAAAGTTTCAGGCAGTGTAAAGTAGGAAATGAAACTGCAGTGTTGGAGATAGGGAGGCAACAACAACCTTCTGAATGTACAACCACTAGTCTTTTCTCCAGAGGACACTGAGATGAAACAAGCAAAGTTCTCATTTAAGATGTTTCTCCGTGTTTTCATGCACTGTACTGACTATCTTTGCTGACCATCCACCACTCCCTGGGCCATGTCATCTATGGCACAGTAGTGCTCAAGGGAGACCAATTCTTGGTCACGTGGCACTTATGTAATCATAGAAGAGACAGAGTATGCAGAGAGTTGTTGCAGGGGGAGGCTGCTTGTTCTTCCCAGCTGCCTGGCTAGCTCTGTCAGTAGAGCATGGGACTCTTAATCCCAACTTTGCAGTTTGAGACCCACGTTGGGCGCCAGATGATGAAGTAAGTAGCAAAACAATCCCATATCACTTCAGAATTATGAATAATAAAAGAATTATTTATTTAAGGGGAAAATTTACAGATCACTGCCCTAGATGATAGTCCTCTTCACAAACAGGAACTGAGTCTAGCAGCTGGAAGCAGGAGCCAGAAGCAAGAGAGCGGGCACATGGTTACTGCTGCTTTTACAATATAAGAGACCACACCCAAGTGGGTTGGTATCTTAAAGGCTATTGGCTGAGGGAGTGGAATGTGTTCCCACAGCAGAGAGTTACACAACTCATGACTTGTTTTCCATTGTATAAAGTAGTCAGAATCCCAAACTGCATGGAAAGCATTTGGTATGTTTAGAAAGGTGTCCATGAGCTAACACTATTAAAAATGTTCAGAGCTGGTGTGGTGATTCTTTATAAAGTGCTGATGTACATAGACCCATACATGTAAACTCCTTTACTTATCTTAATAAATATTTACTGGAGAAAAAATAACTTACCAAACTCTGAGCCTGAATCTGCTGTCACATAGTCAGTTCACCTTTTCACCCAATTAAGACAGTTTTGACCAAAAGGGCTTCTGGACAAGCAGAATGAAGAGTCAGAGGCAATATACAAGCCGGAGCTCCTGGAATGTTTATTGCCTCAAGCTTAAGGAAGAATGAAGGCTCCATTACCACTCTCTGTCCCTAAGAAAAAAAAATCAGTAGAAGCCCAGTGGGCAACTATGCACTTGACCTTTCTGAATTGGGTATGAAGAAGTAGTACTAAGGAGAAATTCTGCTCCCAAAAAACCTCCATGCTTTTTCCTGTGGAGGAAGCCTGTTAGACTAGGTTACTGTTGCTTGGAATGCTATACTAATCAGAGTCTAAGAATTCAGATTGGATTGACTTTCAGTTAAAAAGAAACAAGCGGAATGGGTGGTGGCACAGCAGCTCTAGGTGCTTGTCAGCCATATGGAAGGGAGGGTTTAAAGGTGATCTTTTAATCTCCCACTCTTCTCTAGGCTTACAGAATGATCAGAGTCCAGACACACAGCACCCACATCTGAGGGCATCAAACATTCGAAAGGCAGGCCTGCCTTCCTCCTTCTAAACAGGGGGAAACTCTGACCCTTGTACTAGCAAGCTTGCTAGTGCAAGAAGGAAGTTGATACTGAGAGGGAGAAACACAAAAAATAAGAGAAATGTAACTTTGGTTGTTGCTTTTGTTTTACTTTCTAAGTAAAATCAGAGGTAGAGTCTCCTGATGCAAATGTGGTTTGTAGCAGCTATCCCATAATCCCATTCTCATCCTTCACTACTTTTAGTGTCCCTGTGTTTCCCAATTATTCTTTTAAGCCAATATCCAAGGACAACAGTCGTAATTTGCAGAGCTTCCAAAGATGCACCAAGTCATGGAAAGATCATTCTGAGTGGTCAAAAGTGATTTTCCAATTCTCTTGGACCTTAAACAGTTTAATATTTATGTTCCCAGATCCTCTTCCATTATTGATCTTCAACAGAATTTTGCTTAAAAATGAGAAAAAAAGAGGTTTATTATGCTTATAATTCTGGATACTACTATTGAGTAATAAGACAAAACCCCAGTTTCAATCATGCTCATTGACTGAATTTAGTTTAACCTACAGACTGACAAGCTTAGAGATACTTTGGAATTTAAAATAAAAGTGAGACTATTACAAGTAATAACATAAGAAAACAATTACACTTACCTAATTCCACTATCTAAAACAACTGTTGAGGCCTCTGTTTATAATTTCCCAGGGTCTATCTACATGCAAACATATTTTACCAATTGTAATTTACATACTGTTTTCCATTTTTCTTCTCTTAAGATTATGTTTCAAACACTAAGAAAAGCTTCCATTTTGGAAAGCCGTAACTCTGATATTATCCTGCTGTAGTCTGAAGAGGCATTTACTGCCTGAGGAATTCTAACAAATCATTTCAGACTTCTGTCAGTCTCCAATGGCACCATTTAGAAAGAAGTGGAGATAAGAAATAAAAAATAATGTAACCCTGTGAGGGGAGAAGACAACAGAGTTGCCAAGTGCTGTTGTCTGACGAGACATCTCTGGAGAGGCTGGGATGAAAGCCACACAAATTACTAAAAGCCATTTAAGAAATTGGAGACCCTTCAAGTGTGGGAGAAAGGAAGATATGAACGATAGTGTGGTGTGGAGAATTCTCTTCTTTTCCT
Source organism: Chionomys nivalis (assembly GCF_950005125.1). NCBI lineage: Eukaryota > Metazoa > Chordata > Mammalia > Rodentia > Cricetidae > Chionomys > Chionomys nivalis. Next base: position 33,183,747 of record NC_080089.1, on the reverse strand, counting down.
CGAGAATGCGTGGTAAAGGTGGTTAGTTAAGTGGCTTCATAGATTTTTCAAACAAAATGTTCTGGAAAAGAGAGAATGTGTTAATCACATTGCACTGCTACTGCAGGTTATGTGTGGGCTGTGGCCTGCAGTTGAAGGTTCCTGAGGCAGAACCCTCCTTATTTCTGCCCCCATCAGCCCTTTGTCCTTGTCTTAACCTTGACAGAAAGTGTCTTTACATGATTTGTGACTCTCATGTCCTTGCTGCTTCTAAAATACTTGTCAGTACAGTCCAGATGCCTAACATAGTGACACAGCAAACAAGCATGTTTTCTATGTTTACATGTAGATGCTTGCACAGGCTCCCTATAAAGTCAGGAGAAGAGGACAAAGAAGATGACATGTCCACCTTTTTTGATGTTCTTCGTTTAGGCTGGTGTTTCGTTTGGAATGTGGCTTGTAAGAAGTGGATATCCTCCAACTGCTAGCATAGAGGGACATCTCAGACTAAATCCCTTGCCTTTGTAACTTCAGCTGCAGCAGACTTAACACAAAGGTTGTCCTAACTAATAAATTGAAGTGATGGGGAGAAATGCAAAGAGAAAGTCAGTCTCTTTTCCTGTTGTCTTGTATCTTAACTCTCCTGATTTGTTTATAGAAAGGTGTTGTCAGGGTGATGAAAGCCCTACTAGCTTCAATTCTCAAAAACATCCAAGAATGATTTCCTCACATTTCAGGCTCGTGGACGATTCTGTGTCTCTATGTTTCCTTGTTATTTCTTATTCCTGTGTCATTTCTTACAATATGGGCTCTATGGATATCCTCCAAATGTCCCGTCAGTTCTAGCACTGAACAGTTTCTGTGATTTATTGGTAGTTGGTTCCGAGGAGCAAGGGAAGCATCTTTAGGTAGAAAACGACTAAGTAAAGGGTAAAAAAAGTCAAAGCATTAAGGGTTTACCATTGGATAAGTGCCATTTACAATGTGGTCTCTCTGTGATCCCCACCAATCATTAGTTATGGGACTGAAATGGCAATGCTATCCATTTCCAAATGAGGGCATGAGCCAGGGATACTAAGTGGCACACATTTTCCAACCAACTACTTTACAACCAAAGCATAAGGGGCCCATAGCAAATGCATGAGAAACCTCTGACATCAGGATGGAGTGTGGGGGCAGGGCTGTGCTTGTGGGGATGGCCCGCCAGTGATTATCTCATCTGCACAGACCTCAAAGGGAAAGGCCATGATCAGGCGTGGCCAACATGGAAGATATCACCTGCAGTTCTAGTCTCTTAGAACTAGCCTTAAAATGACTATTTCTGTAGCCTTAAAATTACTATTTCAATGACTGAACTGCATTTCAGTTAAAGTCTAAGGCTGTTTTTATTCCACTGTTTAACAGTAATAATGCTTCAGAAACATTTGTAGGGAAGATTTAGTTACTTCATATCTCCAAGTTCCACCTCTTAGACCCTCAGTCTCTCAACATACGGAGAACATATGGTAAGGGACAAAGTTACTCGAGACCAAATTATGATTTATTTCTCTAGTAAGTTTCTTTTTGGAATAGGTTAAATATGTGCCATATTGATTTCACAAACATTCAGTGTTTTCCCCCTTTTCTTTCCCCTTTCTCGTCTTCCTTCTCATTCCCCTCCTGTCCCTATTTTTCTTCTCAGCGTCCCTCTCTCTGTGTGTCTGTCTGTCTCTGAATAAGGCATTCACTGTTGACTCGCCTTACAAATAAACACACCTCTGAATCAGTTGTCACACACGTTAGCATAATGCCACACTTACATGTCATTAATTTGATAAGAAATCTATACATTTTCAGCTGTATTTGCCACATATAAAAAAGACATGCCATATCTATAAAACTTTGGAACGCAAAGCCATCAATTAGACACTAATTATAATTAGAAGATAAACATGGAGCGCTGTGTTAGAGGACAAGCTAGGAGTGCCATTCACTGTAACAAGCTTGTCATGCTAAGTTGATGGGAGTCTTTTCCTGCAGGATGAGGGGGACAAACAGCCCTTTGATACATGCCATTGTCCTGATTGACCTATGCCTTCACGACAATCAGCTCCAATCTGAAAGCTTATGATCTGAGCACCTTTTCCTTTATTATCCCCAGAGAATTAGCAGAATGAATTATATTGATGACTCCAAGGTTGTATCCCACAGCTGCCACTACAGGTTCAGAGCCAGGAGGAGCTTCCAGAATATCGTCCAAGGCTCAGAGTTTTACCCATGCCCTTCTGATGGAGGTCACCTGGTTTATAACAGCGATTTATTGCAGATTGGATCTGTCTGGTTTATTGTTCTGCTACAAGCTTCCTGATGATTTCCCCTCTTAACTGAGCGATCTGATGATCACAAATAGCCTTAGGATTTGGGCAGTCACTGGGGACTAAAAGGAAGGGGAGAATGTAAAGGTGGCCAGCTGCCGGGATTCCTTTTTTCGCCTGCAGAAGGAAGGCGATGACACCCTAGGCTCTCCAAGTCTAAGCCTGTACTGTATGCGTGTAGGAATGGGATCTCCTGATAGGCAGAAGCATCTGTCCTTCTCACTTGTCAGGGCCCTGACTGATCCGAGGGGAGCAGCTGGCCACAATTACAGCTCTTAATCAGTCTAAATAGATCCCAATAAATGTAAGCCCTTAATGCCCTACCTGGTTACCTCCTGACCACTGCCCAGCACTCGACTATGAGGTGTTCAGTTGTATAACAAACCTCTCCCTTCCAGAAGCCACTGCCCTGGAAAGCTATGGCTGACTTGGTGATATACATATAAGTCAGCCAATGGACTTCAGGTTCATTTCCTATTTAAGACTGCTTCATCTTGAGCCTCTAAACCTCTCTCCCAGCCCTTAGCCAAGGATGATTTGAGCTCTGCCCATTTCTATTTCTATCCTTTTTGTCCCCAAATGGCTCAGGATCTGCCCTTTGGAAGTGATTACACATGGAAGGGTGACAGGTCCAGCCAGTATATGACGCATGAGACTTTATGCATCTCTGCAAAGCCACCCAGCAGCCAACTCATGCTCCGCAGTGAGAAAGAGCTTGGGCTTGAGCCAGACGGGAGTCCACAGGGCAGAATATTCGAGTACTTTTAGGAATGTCAAAGAAGTCATGCTAATTTACTCCATTTCAAGCTTCCCGTCTGTCATGTGCTACTAATAATGCCTCATTTTTGGAGTTGCTCTTAATAATAAATGAAACAAGATCGATTATACCGCCCAATACATAGTAAGCTCCCAATGAATGCTAGCTTAAAATATATTAGCTAATATAATAATTTATAAACCCTGGGTTTGTGGGATATTGTTAATCCATGTTAATGATATTTACTGATATTAATGATATTATGTGCCCTGCGTGATAATATTTTTGTAAGAAAATGATGATTAGGCGGGTGGGAATACTTAACCAGGTGATCAGTAGGTAGAATTAGACGTTTGTATAAAGAACTAGGGTGATTATATACTGTAAAATCCTAATAGAGCAGAAAGGTCACTGTTCGCTAATTCGGGCAGACCAAGACATGCGAGCACTTAGCAGACTGTGTTAGAGGCTGGACTGTGCAGTAGGAAACCTCAAAGTGTGTGCTTTTGAGCAGGTGGGAAGCTAATGCTGTTAGGGAAACCGCTGTTTCACATGAGGGGCAGCCTTCTAAATGCCAGATAGTAAAATGAGGATGAAAGGTGTGGTCAGGATAGGAAACAGGTGCAGGCTAGACTTCCTATAGCCAGCCCTAAGCAGTAGATGGGAGGGGAAGAGAGTAAAATTGGAAAGACTTGTTATTGCTGCCATTGTCACCCTTTACGTGGTCTGACACTTTATGGATGGTGAAAGTCTTTCACCCACACTATTTCTGCAGCCAGAGTCATGTGGCATATGGGTGTTGTGTTAGTTTTCCACCGTTGTAACTGAAATATGTGAGGTGGAGATTTATTTATTTTGGCTCATGGCTTCAGTCCATCGTTCTCAACCCAGTTGATCTTGGTCTGTGGTGAGACAGAGTGCCATAGTGAAGGAGACTTAGGGTAGAATATACTCACGTCATGATGGGCTTAGAGCAGAATGAGAGGAAGGGTCTGACCACAAGGTTCAACTTTCCAAGGAAGGTTCCCAGGGACTTATTTCCTTCAGTACCCCTCAAGACAGCACCACAAATGTTCATCATCCGGGACCTTCAAGTCATACAGGCATTTTCCTCTTCTTCTTCTTCTTCTTCTTCTTCTTCTTCTTCTTCTTCTTCTTCTTCTTCTTCTTCTTCTTCTTCTTCTTCTTCTTCTCCTCCTCCTCCTCCTCCTCCTCCTCCTCCTTCTCCTTCCTCTTCCTCTTCCTCTTCTTCTTTTTCTTCTTCTTTGCAGAAGAGGAAACAAGGCCATAGGAGATACTTACTTTCCTCAAAGTCACACAAAAGGCAAACCTTGAGGCCATCGAGTTCTAAGTCCAGCCTCTGCAGTTCAATATGAAGACTTGTGTGTGTGTGTGTGTGTTTGTGTGTGTCTAAAAGTCTCATTAAGTAGTCCAGGCTAACTTCAAACTAATAATTCTTCTGCTTCGGTCTTTCAGGGGCTGTGATTACATAGTATACTACTATGCCTAACTCAAATTATACTTTCAATTTATGCTATCTCACAGTGTTTTATAGAATTCCTGAATTCTCCCTTGGAAGAAACGCAAAAACACATGATGATACTACTGTGTAATTGACTGTATGTGGTAAATATGACAGTAAAAAAAGCCAACTATAGGATCACTTCAACAATGTTAAATACTCCTCTTACAAATACTCAACTTTAGGACATCATGCTATGATACAGCCATAAGTCATTTGGCAATTAGACTAAAAGTAAAATTTGGTGAAAAAGTAAGAGGCAGACAAGAAAGAAATAGGACATATCATTACCTGTTTTCTATTTTCCTACCAGGACTCTGGAGGCACCAGGAAGATCACACAGCAAATAAATGTTTTTAAAGGGAAACTTAGCATTCACTTTGAGATAAACAACCAGTGGTTACTAGAATGAGTTGCGGTTACTCAGCAGTCACATAGCAGGCCCTTAGCCAGTATGACCAGCACAGGAAGCTCTTATTGCAGGGCAACAGGGCCTGATCGTTCCTTCTCTGGGTCTTTGTGCATTGAAAATCCTCCTACCAGTGGCAATGCTCTTTACTTGGGAACACAGCAGCTGCCATGACTAATAGAAATAATATGATTCCATGGCAAGAAGCACAAATTTCATAAATCCTGGAGTTCAAGAAGGGAGATTCTTCAGCCTCCTTTTTGTATAGATTATATAGTTCAAAGTTACAGAAAGAATTTAATTTACCAATGGTCACTCATGTCAGGTATGGTAGCCCATTGTCTCATCTTCCAATTCTCCTCTTTGGGATAGGTCTATACTGTAGACATATTGTGTCTCCCCATCCAGCATATTGGCTTAAGGCTAAATTCAGCAAAGGGCTCATTTATCAATACTATGTATTATGAGCTTTGCCAGCCACTTAGCTAGATACAAAGGTGACAAGAGGTCTGTGCAACCACAGAGTAGGGGGTCTAGAGGAGATGACTAGAATCTTCAAGATGCCTGTTATCTATCTGTGGGTGGAATTTCTCCAGGGGTGGCTTGAATTCCCAGCTGTCCTCCATTACTCCTTATTCAACACTGAATTTTACGTTTTCAGTTTTCTTTTTCTATCTTCTACATTTCTATGTTGTGAGAATATTGTTTTGTGCATTACAAATGCTCTGTATCTGTCTCCCACATCTTTCTTTCCTCTTCCTCACTAACCCATTTTCCGTGTTGTTCCCTCAACACACACACACACACACACACACACACACACACACACACACACATATATATATATATATATATATATATATATATATATATATTCCTCCCTATTCCTCCCCCTATTTTCATGGGTTTTCTGTCTATGTTACATCACATCTATGACCTCTCTAACTTTCTATCTTGCATTATACTTATGGATATACATATAATTTCTTTTACTAAACTTTTTATACTTGAGTGAAAACGTAAATCTGTCTGCTTTAATCTGAATAATCAGTCACTTCAGTGAATCTCAGAATGGCATCATTTATTTAATTCAAATTGACACCCCCTACAGTGATTTTACTATAAGCCTTCTGTGGTAGGTGAATATAGGCTGTATTTATTCTTAAACAGATTCAACCGTGAACACATGGATTGAATACTCCTGTTAGCTTTAACCATAAGCTAAATCTTCAAAGAACCCCCTTCCCAGAAACTTTGGTACCATGCAGATTCCTTTGTGTATATCTTTGAGGGTTATCTTCAGGTGGACCCTTGAAGAAAAATTCTTAAACCCAAAAGCCACTTCTTTATTTTTTATCTTTTTTTAATTTAATTATTAAAGATTTCTGCCTCCTCCCCGCCACCGCCTCCCATTTCCCTCCCCCTCCCCCAATCAAGTCCCCCTCCCTCATCAGCCTGAAGAGCAGTCAGGGTTCCCTGCCCTGCAGGAAGTCCAAGGACCTCCCACATCCTTCCAGGTCTAGTAAGGTGAGCATCCAAACTGCCTAGGCTCCCACAAAGCCAGTACGTGCAGTAGGATCAAAACCCAGTGCCATTGTTCTTGACTTCTCAGCAGTCCTCATTGTCCACTATGTTCAGCGAGTCTGGTTTTATCTCATGTTTTTTCAGACCTAGTCCAGCTGGCCTTGGTGAGTTCCCCATAGATCATCCCCATTGTCTCAGTATGTGGGTGTGCCTCTCGCGTCCTGAGATCCTTGCTCGTGCTCTCTCTCCTTCTAGCCATAAATAAAGGACATTGAGTCTATAATTCGTGATCCTAGAGAAGCTAAATAGGAAGGTGAACCCAAAGAAAAACATATAGTCATCCTCCTGGATATTAACCTTCATCAGGCGATGAAAGGAGACAGAGACCCACATTGGAGCAACGGACTGAAATCCCAAGGTCCAAATCAGGAGCAAAAGACACTTTTACTGCTTCTTTATTAAACTAGTATCAGAGGGAAATATAACTAAACATCTTTCTCTGTTATTTTTATCCTAACCCTGAGTGTGTTGTGAGCCTTCGGGAATTTTTTGGGGGAGAACTGACATTTTATTGCATATCACTACATATCTCGCTAGTACTGAGTTCACAAGTTTGAATGGAAAGTCAATTTGTCAACTCCTTTTATTCTTCATGTTAGAAGAGATTAGGTATATATATATATGTGTGTGTGTGTGTGTGTGTGTGTGTGTGCGTGTGCGTGTATGTATATATATACATACATACATATATATGTGTGTATGTATATATATACATGCACACACACATATATATAGTTTTTCCAATCTACTATTTAAGTCATTTTCTATAGAGTTACCACTAATTGTTTTACTTTTTTCCTTCCACATCAAATAACATTTACACATGACCTCATTAATTAACACACATCCTGCTTAGAGTTTACATCATTGATTTCTAGTTACATAAAACAAAAATAGGAAAGAGTCTTCAAGATGATTCAGGACAGCTCTTTAAGGCACAATAGAACAGAAATCTGGCCGAGCTATTCCTGTCTTTGTTCTCTTTTTGTTTTTATGTGAACTCAAAAGTAGCCATATTTGATTGGGTTTTATAATAAGGTCAGAGCCAGTGTCATATCCATTCGAATAGCAAAGAGCTGTCATAGGCAATGCATTTTAACATCCACACTCTTCTGGTGTTGTCCTGCCTCATGCAGTTTCACAAAGCAGCTCATTGCACACATACATAAAGCAGCTCATTGCATACATACATACAGCAGCTCATTGCATACATACATACAGCAGCTCATTGCATACATACATACAGCAGCTCATTGCATACATACAGCAGCTCATTGCATACATACATACAGCAGCTCATTGCATACATACATACAGCAGCTCATTGCATACATACAGCAGCTCATTGCATACATACATACAGCAGCTCATTGCATACATACATACAGCAGCTCATTGCATACATACATACAGCTCCTCCAAAGCATGACACTGCAGGTGGAGAAACTGAGCTTCATGAACAGGAGATGGTTTCCTTTTGAGTTACCAGGATGCAGAATTAGAATCTCAGCAAAGAGCTAAGAAAACCATGATTATTTCTCTCTTTCTACCTTTTCACTTCCACAAAATTAAAGACTATACATGGAAAGTCTGTCTGGTCACCAAATATACAGTAAGATCCACCGGCACATGAAATCCCCAAGCAATCCCTGGTTCGTTCAGAGTATCCATGGTTAACACATGACAGAAGAGGCAGCATAAATCAATGCTGGTGGGGTCAATTATTCAGTAAGTGGTGCTGGGAATGTAGGCTTGGTTTATGAGGAGAAGGAAATCAATTCAGATCCTCATATACAACTAAACATCAAAATAAAACCTCGATGAATTACAGATTCCCATTAAATAACAAATAAACTGGAAATAAATATAAATGAATAACTAACTGTTCAATCCTCGATAAGGCAAACTGACCGTGTTCAAAACTAATGGGAGACATTTGAAAGGAAGCAATCAATAGACACCACTAGACACAATTTTAAGCTTCTTGTCAAAACCATAAACAAGAAGTAATAAAGACAGAAAATAACACGTGTGGCAGAAATGGCTTAAAGCCCTTAACACATCAAATGCTTCTGTTGATCAATAAAATCACTAAAACAGTTAGTTGATAAAAGAATCAAGTGATAGAAATAAATGAAAATATATTCAGTTATCAAAGGAAAACATGCAATGAAAGCAAGAAGGTACTTTTGAAATCCACACTTCAATGCATGCAAAGATCCAGTGAGATAAAGAAATCTTCTCATAATGATGTAAATAAATTGATAAGGCTCTTTAGAAATGCATTTGAACAGCTTGCCTAACAACAGTAAAAACATTCATATCCTTTAACCTAATAATACTGCTTATAGGAAATTAGGTTAGAAATAATTAGATATATGAACAAAGTTGTGAATAAATACCAGCTGCAACCTCACCTAAGATGGCACATGAGGAGAGGAAGAGGCCCTGGCATGATGTAAGAACTTCAGAGTTGAATGATAAAACTAAAGATTTTCTACAAACACTTATATAATGATTGAGGAATAGAGAACTTAGAACATATCCATATACATATATTCACGAAGATCAATATTTTGAAAAATTGTAAATGATAAAATGCTATTGGTATAAGGTTGAGAAGGAAACAGGATATAAGTTTGAGTAAGCCGTATAATATATGCAAATCTATATGCAAATATGTGCACACACAGGGTAGAAAATACCAGATGGAAATGTGATAAAATGCTCACAGAGATTACTTTGCAGAGTGGAATTCTAGATAATTGTAATTTTCTTAATAGCAGTGTTCTGTATTTTCCACATTTCACAGAAAGCATACACTACATTTAATAAAACAGCATGCAGATCTGTCTGAAAGGATTCACGTTAGAAAAGTAATGGGGATGATTTGGGTGAGAAGATTTTTTTTCCATTTTGTAAGCATTTTACGGTGTTCTTATATTTTAATCAGGACGGTGTTTTAAGAAGAAACAGAGACCATCATTCAGTAGCATGAAAAAGGCCACTGTGAAATTTAGAGAATAGACTGGAGAGTCATGACAGGGATGGTAGTGTCACAAAGAGGGACTCTGAAAAATGGTTTTCATTAATGGTCCAAACTGTTCACCTCCCCACACCCACTGCGTTTGCCCGTCAATGTCAAGTGTCCTCTCATGATGAATGACTGTGGGCTTGGCAATTCAGTGTACCATGCTGATAGACGTAATGGGTATGACATATGCAGGTCTTGATGGCACTCTCACACCTGCTCTTATCCTGTGACACAGCTAGGCAGCATCCGTCCTCTGGAGGAGAAGGTGGACCTGGCTCGGTCGCCCTTATTACATCGGCTTGCCCAGACGGGAGGGTGAACTCAGCTGAGGCCAGAAGCACCTGGCCAATCCAGGTAGAAGTGCTGCTCCACGTGGATATGCACTGGAGCAGTTCTCAATGTAGTAATGCGTTGTCACAGCATAGTTTACTGCCCAGCGGTGTGGTGACGGTAGCTTTTGATTTGCAGGACTGTGGTGATCCTTCGTGAATTACCAAGGTCATTCAGAATTCCTGCTTCAGTTGAGGTCTGCGTGAAACGTTTCTCTCGGCAATCACCTTCCCTTTTGTTTAAATGTCATTCTCCTCAGTTAAGTGACAGCACCCACTTGGGTTTCATGCGGAGAGCAGGCCACTGTGGAAGACTTGAACACTTCTATTTCTACAATCAGAGTCGTACGTACCCAAGCCTCATGAATCCAAGCAAAGCAACCCCACACAAAGATCAACGTATAACTCCCTTATATTAAGTTAGCCTTAAAACTTCCCCGTGGTTCCAGTCTAATTGGGGCAATGATAAACTGTAGTTTCTGGGATCAAGAAACTGGCCCTGAACCCTGGAGTCTGAGCAGTGTAGGAGGCTGCTAGCTGTGTTTGGTGCTTTCCTGCACAACAAAAACTAACCTTCCATGCCAAGCTGTGGTTGTAATATTTCTACAGTTCTTTAACATTCAATGCCAAATATGAAAACAAGTGCATGAATCAGAGGCATGCCAAAACTCGGAGATGGTGATCCAATGCCCGAGAACTCATTAAACATCATTATGCTTCTCTCCAAACACTGACACATGGAGAAAAAGGACCTTGTCAGTCTGACAGGCACATCAGGCTGTCAGCGACTGATGTCATCATCTATTTGAATTACAAAAGTAATGATAAAAGCCGACCGTTTACCGTGGGTCTAAATGGCATCAATACTGTGCTGTACTCCTTTGCACACATGACATCATAATAGCCTGCCAAAGTGAGTGTTATTTCCTCCATTTTACAGAAAGCGTAAAACAAATGCATTAGCTGAGGTTAGGAAATGAGGTGAGATCATAGGCTGGTGCATGGCGGAGTGAGGGTTTGCAGCCACTTCTGCAGGAATTTACACTCAGTCTTGCATGCCTAAATCAGTCTGCTTCCCCTACCAATACCTTAGAGTGAGCGAACAAGCTAATTTCCACTTATCTTGAAAGTTACATTTATTCTCATAAATCAGCAGATTGGCATTGCGATTCGAGAATAATATTGAGTTCCTAATTAGCCCAGCTCTCTCCTCTGTGGTCTCAGTTGTTTGATATGCAATGAAGACTTTTGTACTTGTCTTTCATACATATCTTATAATCTTAAAGCACTCCAAAAAGTATCCATTCTCACTTGGCAATCTGTAGTCATTTTGCCATAAGGACTAAAGGACAATGAGTTTTCCTCATTTGCTGCTTAACATACAGCAACTTCTGATTTTGTTAGTAGGATATAGTAATTACAAATGCTCTTGATTTTATTATAACTTTTACCCTGCTTTTCTTGTGCTCATGAATGCAAATATAAAAGTATGATCTCCATGTAGTTAATCATTTTGCATTAGAGCAATCATGGCAATGGCACGCACGTGCATGCACGTGCACGTGCACACACACACACACACACAAACTGAGAGTTTCTTTCTTTATTTTTCCTTTCTAGTATGATGCCTGAGTCAGCCTTTGGACCAATGGGGTCCCCACTATGCACTTCCCTGGCCATCGCCTATTTCTTACTTCTCTATCATGCTTTATACACAGAAACTTACCTTCTGGGAAGATTTTAATAAGATACTTTATGAAAATATGATTAATTTACAAAAGCTTTAAATCTTACTCTCTCTGGATTAGATTTACTCTAACTGGGACAGTGATAAACTCAAAATATTAAACTTTAGCAATAAAAATCTCAGCACTGAGTGAAAGCTTATGAAGTGGAAGACATTTATAAGTATGTCTTTCCCCCAGTGTCCCTCAGCTCACATCGTACAGAATTTATTTCTCTCAACAATGTAGCCCTTTCTTACGCAGTACCCATAGTGATAGATAATTTATAAGTAGGCTGCAAAAAAAAAAATAAATGCCATGCTTTCCAAAAACCATGAGAAAAAAAATCAGATTCCAACAAGCAGAACATCAGACTATACACCTAGTGTTTTCCTTTATGTCTTAGCTTTTGCAACCGAGTTTTGATGTTAGCCAAGGAAGATCTATATCTTTCTGCTTTATGATATTCAGAGAAAAAGACAAGTGTTGATGGTCCTTGAATTAGGAAAGGTCATGTCTCAACACACCTATTATAAGCTGAAAATACTGTTGAGTATAAAACACATTTACTACACTTACCTTCGAGAAGACTCTGGCTTATCACAGAGTATGGGTTTAGTTTGGCTGATTCCCCTCATGACTACACAGCAGACCGGAGCTATGATTCACCACTACTGCCAAGCAGGAGGAGAAGTTATTTTACTGTTTATCACAGCTCCAGTCAAAGATCAAAATTCACAAAGCAGTTTCTACTGAATATATATTGTTTTCACACCATGATGGTGCTGGATCTTGATAAATTGGGGGTGGTCTATAATTATGAAAGACTGTGATGATAATACTATCGACTTAAGTAAATGCAAAATAGTGTATTCGCATGCTTCTTGCTCAAACTCCATATCTGAAATAGTGTCAGCTTATCATAGGTAATTCTGTATGGATATGTGTACATTTTCATACATAACTGTACACATGCTACATATACTAATGTAACCACACCCACAGTCTTGTCAGTTTCTTTTTGCTAAAGGATAAAGTCTTGACTACTTTCCCAAAGACTTCACAAAATGAAGGCACATAATTCAACTGTCAACATTTCTGGATTTATAAGTAGTTAATAAATACCATAGAGAATGGGTAAGGAAAAAGGTGGGGTTAAGTAAAAGCCAAGTACCCTGAATTTTACAACTACCATAGTGTTTTGATCTCACTTCAGTAATGTATATCTGGGTGCACCAGCAACCAACCCTCTAGCTTCAATACCATATTCCTCAGAAGAACCATTAGCACGGTGTTGTACAGTTATTTCCTCTGTGCTGAAACACTCCCACTTGGAGAGAAGATGCGAGCTTATAAGACTCCGGATGCTAATGAAACTTGCCAGACTCTGAAAGCACATAAAGTTGCGAGATGTACAAGAAGCCTCCCCAAGGTGATAAAAGTTGAGCATAATTGCTGTGAGAGGAGAGACTGCCTGGTGTCTCTGGTGGAGCTGCCTGCAAGCTGGTCAGGGTGCTTCTCCAGAGCCTGAGCTTCCGAGAATCATCATGCACGCTGGGATAGGTTTGTCCAAAATATGGCTGTGTTTGCATCCCTAAGTTTTTCAGTGGAGCCCCAATAAATACAGTGGTTTCACTAAGGACAATTGAATGGAGTCATTTTGGACTGATGTTGGTCTCCATCTGGGATGGATAGATACTTGTTTGTGTCTTCCTGGTGAAAGTCCAAAAGCACATTGAGGGAAAAGATCATTTTATAATTAATCTTTCTTCACACATTTTTTTTCTACAAGAAACTAACTCAAAAGCATAGTGATGGTGGCTATGGAAGAAATGGTCTCTGTTTTGTTCTTACATATTCCTCATCGAATTCATATGCACCAAGCACTTACTAGCATGATAAAAAAAGGGGCCGCTAGTTAGTTCCTGGCTGCTTAGGCCCAAATAATCACACAAAAACCATATTATTTAAATCACTGCTTGACCCGTTAGCTCTAGCTTCTTGTTAGCTAACTCCTACATCTTAATCTAACTCATCTCCATTAATCTGTGCATCACCGCGAGGTCCTGACCCACCAGCAAAGTTTCTATCTCTGGCAGCGGATCCATGGCGTCTTCCTGACTCCACCCTTCTTTCTCCCAGTATTCAGTTCACCTTCCCCACCTACCTAAGTTCTACCCTATTAATAGGCCAGGGCAGTTTCTTTATTCATTAATCAATAAAAGCAACACACAGATGGAAGGACCTCCCACACCACTAGCTGGTACTTAGTACTGCTTCCATTTCAGTGGGAAAGCATTTAAAGTCACACTGATGTAGAATCTTCAGAAAAGGAAAAAAAAATAAAGAAGCAAATAGGTTTCTAAAGAAGAATGCTTAGTCCTTCCCATTATGCTTAGGAAGGTATGGAGCTGTGAGCCAGGCAGGTTGGTGTAACAACAAGGTAGGATGTTCATGCCTCTTACCTTAGAACAGGGGTACTGGTGGTTTTCCCGGAGTGTTTGGTATGTGTTGGTAGCATGAAGATGTGACAGTGGCATTTGGAGGACCACAGTGGGACTGGGATTGGTTAAGGGTTGCCACTTTGCCCACTAAAGTCTAACTTAATAGTATCAGAAGCTGCACCTCCCTAGTTCCTTCAAGGGGAAGTGGGGCTCATAGGCAGGCTGTTAGTCACCTCATCTTGTGTGTGGGCACAACGCAAAGCACAGGAAACGGAGACGGGTTTCTATAAAGCTTCAATGAGATCTGTGCTCCCTGCCTCTTCTAATTCCATCGCTTTGTTGGTTTGTTTTCTTCTAAGCTGATGCTATGTCTGGCAATAGCGTAGTGAACATGAATCTTTCCTAACTGTTCTCCCTGGTACCAGAACAGGGTGTTTTAACCTGGCACTAGCTATATCTGTCCATGCTCCAACCACTTTGTTCAGGCTTGAGACTGCTTCTGAGACTCTTCTCAAGGCTCAGGATGGGGAAACATGGATGGGAGCACAGAAGGAAGACGTGTGGGAATTTGCAAGTGGAGCAGCAGGTTAGGTTAGCAGATCTTGTGCTCATGTGCTGAGAACCCTGAATACCTGAAATTTCTATTCTCTGACTCAGTTCAGTTGGAATCCATTCGTTCAGTTTCATATAAGAGTATGGCTCCCATAATGCAAGCAATTATTCCTCCATGCAACCTGTAAAGGTAGAGTAAAACAAACAGAACAAATAAAACAAAATACCCTATCAGAAAAGGAAGCAAAGATAACAAAAGTAAGCATTTCCTCTGAGATAGATGAAGGATTTTAGAGATATAACCAGAGAGGGGCCCATTCGGACCAGCCTGCTCAGAACTACAATTACCTTAGCATCAGGTTCCCTAGGGTGGCTTCTTGGCCTGGACATATTAGATACTGGACTGTAAGTCCAGCCACTTGAGGTTAATAGGTTGTTGGTTTTTATAAATTGCCATGGCCTTTATTTGCTTTCAGGTATATTTTTGTATGCCACTTTAAAGATTAAAAGGGGAAAGTCAATATTTCAAAAATAAGTGCTTTGACAAAATTCAATTTAATTTCACAAGTATTTCAACAAATTAAAAAAAGGAAAAAGCATCTCATTCTTGTAAATTGACCACTGCCGCAAAGTATTCAAAAAAACAAAACAGAACAAAAGGACAGGAAAATGTCAGGGGTACTTGACATTATTACCGCTATATGGTAGTATGTTGGAAATCAGACAAATGCAGTTAGACAGGAAAACCAACAATATAAAAAGAAAATGAATTAATATTATCAGTAAATATTATTCATTGATAGTACTCAAGATAATTTCAAAGAACCCAGAAAAATTACTATTAATTCTTAAGACTTGATAATGTTTTCATACATTGAAATTAACCAGTAAAATCTTAACAATCCTTAGAACAATAGCCATTTCAATTTATATCAAAACTATAAGATACCCAAGAAAATATCAAACAAAAATTGTGAAAAATTTGACCTGGATAAATTATAAAATTTTATTGCAGGCAATAGAGTAATATAGCTGAAATAATTTAACTGTATTTATAAAAAAAGGCCAATAGAACTAACCAAATGAGAAAAAATTTGACATAATTGTTTCTAAGGCTTATATGAAAAAAATAAGAATCAGGTATAACTAAGAATTGTAGGCAAGAAAAAAAATTATTGCATCAAACATGACGAAACTTGATAAAACTATAGTATCTCAATATTGTGATCAAGATTCATAAATATTTATCTAGGTCAATAGGACAAAATAGAAATCTGAGAATTGTTCCATATATCTTTAATTTATGTAAAATTTGTTCCTATGCAGGCTGAAGGAAAAACAATCTTTTAATTCTTTAGCTAAGTCAATTAGCCAACTATATTAAAATAATTCAAGCTGTATCTCTGCCTTAAACCAACCACAAAACAATTCCGTAGCATGGTAGATCCAAATGAGAAACACATAGGAGGTAAGGCACACACAGACGCAAGAGAATGCGAGTTTACAGCAGCAGAGGAAGAAACTATTTCTGGAAAAGAAACAAATGAAGATACAATACATGGAAAATAACATTCAAATGAAAACAGTATAAATAATTCTAAAACAAGCTATTGCTGACAAAGATTCTCACTTGGCATAGGACCAGAAAAGGTATCTAGTGTAAGCTTATAGAGTTTACAAAATACCATGGCAGATGTGTGTCACCAAATAGAAACAAATGCTACTCCATGGGTACCAGAAAATCTATATCTATTCTATATCTATATCATCTATATTTACATCTATGTATTTTTTCCTGAAAGGGCCAATATGTATGTTAAGAGAGTGTGTGTTTTGTGTGTGTGTGTGCTTCAGTTAGTCCTCTTATGAAGTTATGATAAATATACATTTTAGCCTCTAAGTAAAACAGCACTAGTGCCACCAACAATATAGTGTCACTTTCTAGCACCTGTTAAAAACTATGATTGCATGAACTACAAACTGCTATCTAGTAAATCCACAAGTCACTGTGTAACAAATACGCATTGTGATACTTGGACAATATGTCAGTCTCCTGCTTTGTAACTTATCATTATGCACCAGTTCACACAGGCAGCACTGACCGTGCTCTTAATCAGGGTAGTGCATATTGAACTACCTCATCTTACCATTCCAGATCTGTCATACGGGAAAGATAGAAATATCTGAAATGTGCTTAGTACAATCACTCTTGACTCGTGACCTGAAATCTCTGTGAGGACTGAGCTTTCTCGGGCAAGGACAGAGAACAGCACAGGAATGAATCCAGACAGTAGTCTTATGAGGCTGCCCTTGTGTTTGATCAAGTTACTAATGAATACCTCAGAAATTTGCTCCCATCACTTTAACTACTTTGACTCCTAGAGAAATGATGAGTAGTGGTGTGGAATAGGACAAATCCTCAGAAATGATGTTAACAAACAATTTTGTCATTGTTTAACTATGTTGCCCTAAATTCAGATAGAAGATTGAAAAGCAGATTTAATATTTTACAGAACCCTAAATTTTAATAGTAATCATCAGTTGTTTGGGTTTATGTCAAAATATATGCTAATTGTTTAAAAAACAATCAGACGTAGTAATTTCTCATGAATCACCTTCAAGTTCATTGACGATCTCATCATGTCTATTTAGATAAGTGATAACCACAATGAAATTTTAATTTTTTTCATATATTATATTTTCACTTAGGTATTTCATTTTGATTCTTCCACACTGTTTTGGCTCTCTGCCTCTAAACACTGTTTTACATTTATGTGGAACGTTTACTTTACTTCATGCAATAAACGATTTGTCGTCTTTGATGAGGCTAACATTTGGGTTATTTCGGTTGGTGTCTATTGACAATATTTTCTCTTTAGAATTTATCATACTTCCAGTGTCAACTGTTTTAATAAATGTTGGATTAAAAAGTATATCAAGAGAGTGTGAGTCTTATTACAATCCCCGGAGACTGTTGCCATTTGATTTGTTTAGCAGACAGCAAACTTCATTAGGTGACAAAGGACCAATTCCAGATCTGTTATGTGAGAAATATTTAAATATCTGGAATGCACTCAGTGTGATCACGTCTGACTCATGGCCTTTATTCTGTCTGTTTGGAATGAGCTTCCTCAGTCAAGGACAGAGAAAAACACAGAGAACTCATCCAGAGTAGTCTACTGAGGCTGCCTTGTCTTCGATCAAACCACTAGTGAATGAATGCCCTGAGAATTTACCCCAGATTAGGCTCTCACAGCAAGTCCTGTTTCACCTTTTACGTGCAGCAGCTCAGAATGTCATTTTAGTGCTCCAAGTCCTTGCCATGTTGCTTTGCTTGCTCCTTGCCCACATGTTCCTCAGAGCCTTGTCTACTGCGTGTAACACTTTACTTCTCAGAGACTTCGCTATGCTGCTTTGGGTCTTAGCCCACCAAAGCTGTTAAAACTAAAATAACAATAACAACTAGAACCAACAGCCCTGCTGGCTTAAACCACAAACACTTGTTTCTCCTAGTTTTGTAGGCCAGGAGGTGCTGTCTCCAAGCTCCAGCAAAGTCAGTATGTGAAAAATCTGCTCTCTTTCTCACAGACAAGTTTCTTCCCATTTAGTCAGGCTTTTCTCAGAGTGAGAGAACTCTATGGAATCCCTCTCACAAGAGTAACCATCTATCAGTGAACTTTGCCACCTCTGAAAGGCCCCTACTTACCAGTAACTGTTTATTAGCATGAGATTTCAATATATGACCTTGAGTCAATCAAATGTTCAGCCTGTTGATGTGATGTCTGAGGTGAACTCAAACCCTATATAAACCTATGCAGAGAGCTTCCATGTCTGCTTCTACAACTCTGTGCTCTTTTCCATACTGCCTACAACACTTGGGTTCTCGGGGTCTTTAATTTGTATTACTCCGACAGAAAACACAAATTTCATAATTGCATGTAGGCACAGGCGAATAGGACCACCCTGAAACGTAAGAAATGAAGAAAAAAAGTGAGACGAAAATATGAAGAGATTTATGCTAATCTTCATTGTTGACTGGATTTAGAATCATCTGGGAGACACACCTCTAGACATGTATGTGGGCATGTTTCCAGAAAGCTGGGAAGACCATGCCGTGGACTAACTTACCAGGACAAAGGAAAAAGGAGACTGCTCTCTGCTTCCTGGCTGTGGATGGTGATATGACCATCTGTCTCACACTTTTTCTTCCATAAGCTTGAGTCACTCTCAGAGCAATGCCTTCTCCACTGGGGTTGTATCCTAAACTTTAGATCAATAAGCCCACCTTCCTTAAGTTGCTTTTGTATTGTTCTGTTTAATCACATCAATGAGAAAAGTAACTATTATCGAGAATTGGTAGACAGGGAGAACTAGTGTTATGATCAACCTGACCATGTAGTTTGTAGGCCACTGGAACTAATTTTCAGGTAGAATGTTTTATGTGAGGGAAATCCTCACATATTGAAAGAAGAGCTTGATGCCCACTTTGGTGGACTGTAGATGAATAAAAAGCCAATGAAAAGGCAGAAAATCAGGGAATAAAATTATACTGGGAATTTAGCAAGAGGCCATTTGAACTATATTCCGGCAATGCAAAACTCCTTCTGCCCTTGTCCTGATAGTTTGAGTGAAGGTGAGCCCAAAAATAATAAATTAAGTTGTTTAACAGAGGAAATTTCCTGCAACAAGGCATCTGCATAAGGTATGGCTATTTCTCATTGCTCTTAGTCATATATTAGGGAAACAAAGAAGAAAGATAAAATGTGCAGGTTGGTGAAGAAAGGAGCTTGGTTGCGTTTAAAGTTTGCAGCTAGGGCTAGTACAAAGAAAACAGCTGGAATTATTTAGAGGTTAAGGCATTAAAGAGAGACCCTGTGGATGCACAGGGACAAGAAGAGGGACCCCGAGGATAAGATCACCTCCCATCAAAGGCTTCACTTTATGAACATGCAAATACATTTGAAAGAAGAGAGTCAAATTAATAGCACAAGTGAAGAAGTTTCCTGCTCAAAACCAAGCACATCAGCAACTGTTTTCCCAAATTCAACTGCCAGGATACCTAGAGGGCTGCACAAATATTCTGGAAGAAGGTGAGGCTGTATCTCAAGCCCACAGTAGAACTTGGCAGCCTTGCCCATGTGCTGCTCCTTTTTCAGTCATGCAAAGTGCAGAGACCTGAGGTCAGGGAGGCTTGGCTCAAGGTTTCAGAAGCCCACAGAGTCCAGGTAAGGTCCATCCGGGCTGAGTTCCCTGAGGAGACCAAGAGAGGCCACCATATGTGCTGTGAAGGTGACACTTAGCTTCCGCATTCATCTTTGTCACTTTCTCGTTATGGATGCAGTGCCACCAAACACTTCATGCCACTTCTGCCGAAACTCAAGCTATTTTCATAGTCACAGCGTCTCCACTGTGATGCTCTCAAACCGTGAGACAAAATAAATCCTTCATCCCTCAGGTCGATTTGTTGGCATTTTGTCATAGCAGCAAGAAAAGTACCAGTGCACAGCCGTAGTCTTCTTACTCTTCAAACTCTTTCCCCAGTTGTTGACTAGAAAACTTTCTGTTGACATGAGGGAGGAAGGGAAGGAGGAAGGAAGGGAGGGAGGGAGGAAGGGAGGGAGGGACGGAGGGAGGGAGGGAGGGAGGGAGGGAGGGAGGGAGGGAGGGAAGAAGATAAAAACATAGATTAAAAATCATATTTCCTTTTTTAAAGTTTCCTTAAAGTAATTTTAATTCATTGTTTTATGATTGAAATAAATTCTATAGTACTGGCTCTAAGCACAGGTATCAATGGGTGAAATAAACAATGGTGCTGAATGACAGGTAATTATGCCTTTGGCTTTTTATTGTTATTAACCTTTCCAAATTTAGGAAAAAAGGCCAATTATTCAGTTTATTCAATTGGAATTTTTAAGATGCAGTAAATCATAACTACAATAGTTTGACAATGAAAGTAGGCATTATTTTCTCTGTTTTTTGCTGTATGTGAGAAAGCAGGCAAAATGATTTTATATTTCAGTTATTTTTTTTTCTAGCAAAGGGCTGCAAGCCTATTTAGCCATTGTTACCAGAGCTAGATCATAACAGCCCTCATTATTGTTCAGACAGTAATCAAACTGGAAAGCCAGCCCATCTGAAGGAACGGCTGAGGAAACAACAAGCCTTTTGATCTTTCAGAAAAGGACAAAACTTGAAGTCCAATAAAACTCTGGCCTCAATTTCAACATGCAAAGAACTTGTTGAAACTGTCTTCCTTTCAAGGAAAATCTGGACCCACTGAAGACAATTACCTTCCTTAGACCCCCACAGACAACTGAAGGAGTATGGGAAGCTACTTCTTCAGAATCCTTAGACACAGGAACATGGAGAAAGAGGCACAAAAGAACGTATTTCCTTGGAGACGGCACTGCTGCTGAATCAGCAGGAATATTTAAATACTAATTATGACCGATTGCTGTAGGCGGTCTGTGGACTAGAGGGAGGCTGTAGTCTTTAGGGGACATGCCTTTGTGAACTCTAACTCCAGAAATCCTAATAGATTCATCTGATGAAGGTCTGAGAAAATCTCTCCCAGTTCTAGCCAAAAGAATGGGAGAGTAATTATTTTGAAGCACATTGGGGGCCTTCTTTAATAATAAAGATCTAATGATCAAGGGGAAAAATCTGTGAGTACTATTCCAGCTGGGGCAAGCAATTTTTCAGTCAACTCTTCCTTCCAGCCTTCCCATATTATGCAAATAGCAAGGGAGGTAAGAGTTCTCTATGAATCTTCATATGAATAGACTGGAAATACAGTTGCTCTAGAAGGGAGTGGTGGTGGTGGTGGAGTGGGGAGGCAGACCAGACAGAGCCAGCGCGCTGGAAAATGTTTCTGAGAGACACCTCTCACTGATGGAGTGATAATTAATCATATGCACTAGGACATGTCCATTCCTCCGTCTTGCCAGTCCATCAGCAAGGTCACGGGGCATCACTTGTGAAAGAAGGCAGACCGTGCAGCAGGACACTCTCAGAGGGACCACCTAGTGAAATACGAAATGGGAAGGAATGAATAACCAAGGATTTATGGATAACTGTAATTCTCTTGCACTTAACTCCACAAATACATGCAGATCAACTCTTAACTTGAGAAACCAAAGCCCTCATGCTGTAGGCCAATTTACCTCTGTCTGACCACATACGTTATGTCTAGATTTCAGGAAAAAAGGAACAAAGTATAGGAAATGATAAGGGGAAATCACTTTAAATTCAAGGGGACATAAAATAGAGTATCATATATGATATAGATTTAGAATTATCAGTGTTAGATCTCAATGAAACCCAGGATAAATGGCTAATTGAGGTGCCTGTTTAACATATAGCAGCAAAAACAGGCCCACTATCCCAGCATTCCTCAGTACCTGGGGCTCTTCTCAGCATCTCTCGGTACCTGGGACTCTTCTTAGCATCTCTCGGTACCTGGGGCTCTTCTCAGCATCCCTCAGTACCTGGGACCCTCCTCAGCATCTCTCGGGGCCCTCCTGAGCATCTCTCAGTACCTGAGACCCTCCTCAGCATCTCTCAGTTCCTGTGGCCCTCCTTAGCATCTCTCAGTACCTAGGACTCTTCCCACCCTATCTTACTTTACCCCCTACCCTAAACTCTCCTCCAAGGCCTGGGCTTCCACTTCCCTTTCCCCAGCTTGATCCCTATGCAACTCAGTCATTTTGACTATACCACATTTTTGAACTCTTAGCAGGGGCTGCCTCTTCTGGTCCCTAGCTCTTCTCTTGTCCTCCCTCCCCCTCTTTCTTGTCATGGTGGGGTTTATTTGCTGGCCGTGTTCAGACTAAGACCATTGGAAAAATAAAGATATTTACATTGTGGCTCATAACAGTAGTGAAATTGCAGTAACAAAGTAACAACAAAATTAAAAATTTTATGGTTTGGGGTCACCGCAACATGATGAACCGTATTAAAGGGTCGCAGCATTAAGAAGGTTGAGAACCACTGATCTAGTGTCTTGCATCTCAACTGTTTTACTGGAAACTACACACTAATCCTAGCACAGTGGGAGAAGCCAATCCTGGTTTGAGGGTAGAATGAGCTACTCCCAAAAGAAACATGAATTTGATCTGATTCACTCACATATTCCCTAACTCCCACAGAGAAAGTCTGCAATTTTAAGGAGACAATGGAAACTGGGATCAAGGAAGGAGGAAATGTTTGGAGGCGAAGAAATCGAAGTGTTATTTGTTACTCTAGCTGTTTCTGTGTTTGACTTTATGATAATTCAACATGAAAGCATTCGAAACCACAGACAGTTCTAACATAGGTATGTGTTTCTAGTAGAGAACATGTCTCGTTCCTCAATTGTTTTTACAGTCATTGCTCATTTTGCATGCCAACCAGAAGTCATAAGCAGAAGGATAAAATTCATAAATTGACAGCAGCTTACTTTACTGGACATTTAAAAATATCTAAAGAAAAGAAATGCAAAAATTGGTAATTAACAAGCATAGCATGAGTCTTAGGGATTGGGTCAAAATTACAAAGGATGTTAAAAATAAATAACGACCGCATTAAAATGTTCAGAACTTATATCAGAACCAGAGGTAAATTTAAGGAATATTGCTATGCTCAGCACCCTTCTAATCTGTTCTCCAACTTTGCTTTCTTTCTTTACATCCAAGCAGAGCAAAAATTTATGCCAATGAGAAAAACTGCTATGGGCTATTTCATGATAAATCCAAGAGAAAGAGCCAATCATTTATACACCACATTAAATGCTTCCATTGGTAAAGGTGTTTCTCTCTCTACTGAATAACTTTTCTTTGTGGGTGGGGCATAATAACCTAGGTCTACAGAACAAGTTTCAGTTGTCAATGTTCTTGTTCTTACTGCCTTTCCTCCAGTTGAAAAAATCGAAATAGAAATTTTTAACTCAATTGAAAAGTAGACTCTGCATTCCTGTGCATTTACAATTGTTTCATGTGATTGTATTTTTCATGTTATTTTTCAGTCTAATGCAATATGGAGCAAAACTCAATTTGCCTCTGAAATTCCTAAATATAGCTACATAGCAAAATGTGTGGCTACTTCATTTTTACATGTTTAGCTTACCATGTAAAATTATTGCTCTTGGTCTGCCGGATTTAAGGTGTGAGTGTTTGTGTGTGTGCGATAATAACCATTTTAGGATGATTTCTGAACTTAGCAATAGCACTACCATGCAGTGACTGTCACCTGCTTGCATATTCTCTAGCATTCCCTTAACCCTGCATCTTTAGAAAAACATAGCTTTCAAGGTCCTCATCTTAGTCAAACCCTAAAAGGCATGAATCTTAACAAAAATGGAGCAGTAACAACAAAACAAAAGATCTCTGCATATATGTTATGGCTGTTAGCTTGGTGTTTTGGGGGGGGGGGGAGACTCCTAACAGTGGGAGCCAGTGTGTCTGTGATTCTTCTGCCTGTTTTTAAGACTTTTCCCTCCTGTTTGAGTGCCTTATCCAGTCTTAATATGAAGGCATTTGCCTTGTCTTATTGCATCTTGTTTTGTCTTGTTTAATGGTTGACTCTTGGAGGTCTGCGTTTTTCTGGAGAGGAAACAGAAGAGGAGGGGTGGATCTAGAAAGGGGAAGCTGTGGGGGGGGGGGCAGCTATGAAGAGAGGAAGAAGGGGGAACTGTGGCTGGGATGTATTGTATGAGAAAAGAATTTATTTACAATTTAAAAACTGGGAATAAAGAAAACAAAACAAAAGCAAAATATGAAACAAGACAGTCATATTAAATGACTGTTCATTCTGTAACTACCCGTTTATTCTGCTTAGGGCTTAAAAACATCATGTAAACAGGTAACAGAATAAAGCGCTTTGTTACATCACAAATGTAATTTAGGTTTGGCTTTCACTCCATACAATGTATTTGGAAAAATAATGTATCACAAGGCCTACGGGGCCAAAATGAAGAAGGCTTGAAAAGGTGGGTTTGAAGTGTGCATTATTATAGGACTTAGAGCTTTAGCAAGAAGTTCTTTAAAACTTGTTCTACCTGTAGTTATAACTGCTAGATATTTTTTATAATCTCCCCTTGTTTGCAGATAAACTCCAAGATTTTCAATAAAACAGTGTTATTTTATATTTTTTTTCAAATTTTGGGAAGAAAAATGAAAGAATAAACAACACCCTCTCAAAATAAAAACACGAATAAAATAAAAGCAGGACACATAATAGTTGAATGGATTTTTTCAAGGTTAAATTAAAATGCTTTCATATTGCAAATTAGTTTTTTGTTTGTTTAATTTTTTCAAGATAAAGGAATGTTTCAGAATTACAGTAGACAGACAAGAACAAAACTAGGTGGTAAAATATGCTAAGGGCAAGTCCATGCTGAGGAGTAAGTGGCCAACACAAAATGAGCTCTATTTTTGTGTGGGGGCTTGTTTATTACATTTTGTTTTGGCTGTGTGTGTGTGTTAGTAGGGTTATCTTCATTTTGATTTTGTTTTGTTTCTTTGCTTGCTTTTGTTTTTCTCTTATATAGAGAGATAACAAGAAAGAACATGAAGTTGCCTGGTAGGAAGATGGGAAAGATAGATAAAAAAGGTTGTAAAAGGTAAAAAGCCAAAGAAAGACAGGATAGATGAAGCTTGGTTGGCATTAACTAAAGATTATTAAACATTACTAAGGTCAAACCGTTCTGTACTCTGAGGTAGAATCCTTGCCTGATTCTGTTAGTAGCAACACTGTTTCTTAAAATAGGAATATCTTGATAACACTCACAAAAGACCTGACCGAAGAAATGAGGGTTGCATCTTTTATTCGTTGTACTTTGGTTTCTGACTTCAGTTTGTTTTGTACTGCAAATACCCATGAAGCTGTTACTATCATACCTGAGGTAGCCCGAATACTTGTTCCTGGGCCATGGTTTCCCCTATATTTTTCCAGAACAAACTCTTATTTCCTTTGAAGAGGTGGCAGCTTCATTGTATCAACAAATAGTAGAACTGATTGGAAAATGAAATAAAAGGAAGAGGACATGACTACTTTTGAAGAATGGAGATTTTTACTGTAGATACAAGGGAGAAAGTAGGCAG
Source organism: Chionomys nivalis (assembly GCF_950005125.1). Classification (NCBI taxonomy): domain Eukaryota; kingdom Metazoa; phylum Chordata; class Mammalia; order Rodentia; family Cricetidae; genus Chionomys; species Chionomys nivalis. The sequence continues at coordinate 33,157,981 of NC_080089.1, read as the reverse complement.
AAGGAACTCTGTAAAAGGGTTGATTTCCAAACAAGTCACAACCACAGATTGAAAACCATGTCTGCACTAGATGATTAGTCCTTATGTATGCCTTCCAATCTGAGGCAAAATAATTCCCTACAACCCAGGAATGGTATATATTTAGAGCTTCCTTCTAAAATGATTACATGCTATAGCATATCCTTCCTGACACCTCGATCCCACCCCACTGGGCTGTGTCTCTTATTTCTGGCATCTGTATAGTTAGAGCAATTATGGAATTAAACTAAAGTAACAAGATTGCAAGGAACAGGAAATGTTTCAGAAGAGCTCAGAATCAGGTCCTGATCAGGTGGCAGAGGCAGAAAGACTAGTGGTTGTAAATTAGTAAATGTTCTGAAAGCAATAAAAATTAAACTGAATTCATGAGACAAAATATGCTGAAATAAAACAAATTTAATAAGATGTCTTTTGAAACCAAATGCTAAGAAACAAAAAGGAAAAAGAAACATAGAAAAAGTTATTCAAACAAACAAAAAGAATCTAAGTAATCACCTCATAATAAAGCGAGTGACCATTACCCAAGGAAGCAGTGTCTGATGGGTGTGCACAAGATGATAACTGGGGCCAATCAAGGTGAATCTTGCAAGCAAAGTAGATCATGTCTAAAGTCCTATGCTAGTTGTTAAAATCTGTTGAAGCAAAAACAGAGCCTTACCTCAAAGACAGTAAGAAATAACTTATTCTAGAGCCAAATCTGAGTACAGCTTGTAATCATGGATTCAGGTCACCCCAAATAGCATGTTTCAATGTCGTAAGAGTTTCTTGAAGCCCTTATAGTAACATATCAAAATAAAGTTATAATTAAAACATTGTGTAAACACTTTGTTGGAAACATCAGTTTAGTGAGTGATAGAAATCCCAGTAAATCTCCATTTTAGGTAGATGGTGTTTGATGACTTTTTTAACCTAGGATTGGTAGAAGCTTTCAGCCTGTTAGTACATTCCAAAAGAATTTACCTAAACCATTACATAGAGGTGGGAGGGGAATGACTGTATATGGAATTAAAGATAACTTAAGACAGTTTGGCTCAGGAGTTTCAGCTCTTTGGAATGCTTTTAGTTCTAATCAGTCAATCAGCCTTGTAGCTTGTTTAACTTAGTTGAGCCTTTTTAAATGGTAACTTCAGTTTTTTCGGTAATTAATGTGATAAAGATGTAAAGGAAAAATCAGCAACATATAGAAACAATAGGAGAAAAGATGGAATAATCTAAGAGATAATTATAAGGAAAATCTAGCAATCAAAACAAGGATTTTCCACACTCCAACCACCAGCAATCTTTACATATTTGCAAAAACATATGAATTAGTAGAAGCATAACACACTGAATTACAGAGAGAAAAGCAAGTAAATCATTCCTTCACAAACTTAAGGAGATACAGTACCTAAAGAGCTGTGGAACAGCACTAAGCCATAAAATGAATGAAGGATTTAATACAAGATGGTGAAGAGATAACATGGTAAAGAAATCATATTTTCAAAAATAACATTGTATATCAGGATAATTTCCAAAGCTATGGCAGACACAAAACTCCAAAACACACACACACACACACACACACACTCCTAAGCATAACACATTCAAAGTACAGAAAGCCAAAACAAAGACAGATGCTAGGAGATAAAACACTATTTTTAAGACAACAGGGATAAATTTTACTGTAGACATTTTTAAAACTATTGAGTAAAGGTGGAGTTTAGTGGAATATTTAAATTAGTGAAAAATAAACCAATGACTCAAATCTTTGTATCCAGTGAAATTATCCTTCAATAGTAAATGAGAAAAAAAATTCTCAAACAAACAAATTTAGGGCAATTTATCACCCAAAAATATCTGCCCTATAAGAAATAGTAAAAACCCTTTCAGGCAGGAAGAGATGGATATTGACCACAATGTAGGAGGGAAAGTGGTGTGAGAAAAGTGACTAATGGTGAATAAAATCTTTTCTTCTTTCTGAGTTTAAAGTGTAATTAAAAGTAAACTTATAACTCGTTAAAGAAGCAACACTTTGTGTACTTACAACATGTGGACAAGTGAGACAGGAGAGTCAATGCCAAGAATACTTTGGGCAGATGGAAGCGAAGTTTTTGTTCTTCAGGACTGATTTACAAGGTGCTATTTTAAAGTAAGTTAAACTAGCTAAAATATAAACTGTAAATTCTACCTTGACCCCGGTTTTCTTTAAAATGTATTTAACCAATATTATGAAGGAAGAAATGATATAAAAATTAATATATGTATATATACAAGAAAGATAAATAAAGCAAGAAAAAGGGAGTTAATTGACACAAGAGACAGGTAAGAAATACAGAAATTTCTATTAGTTAAATATTATTAATGATCATTTTAAGGACTAAATTGAAATGGGTAAATACATGAATTAAAGATATATTGCTGCTACCATGGGGCAAAATCATATGTTATAAGTATATGTTATTAATAAGAAGCTTTATTTAGATACTAAAACTCAAGTAGGATAGAAGTAAAAGACAGAAATATAAATCAGGCTAACACTTATCAAAAGAAAACTGGAGTATCTATATTGACCTCAGATTTTAGAACAAAGGAAGTAATCAGAAATAAGCTTAAGCATTGCATAATGATAAATCAATTCTGCAAGAAGAGAAATCCTAACATCAAAATATATGCATCAAATATTTCATAGATATGAAAAGAAATAGATACTTAATATTTGAGTTGAAATATTTAGTATATTCTGTCAGCGTCCAGTTGATCAAGCAGATAGAAGTTCAATAAAAGTATGGGTGACCTAAATGGTACAATCAATAATGTTGTTCTAATTGACAGATATTGGATCCTCACTCTAACAACAATCCAACTCATATTCTTCTCAAACTCATGTGGATCATTTATTTGAATCAACTACACTCTTTGTGACAGTCTATATAATCGTAACTTTTAATGGTTGGAAATTATGCAAAATATATCCTCAAAGCAAAGCTGAATTAAAATAGAAATCAACAAGAGTAGAGCAGCTGGACAATCTCCAAATATCTTGAAATTACACAACATATTTCTAATTAATACACGCTTCCAAGAAGTCTAGTGAGAAATTTAAAATCTTTTATTTAGTTGAAAATAAAATATAGCTTGCCAAGAGTTGGACGATGTAGTGACTACATTCATCACTGAATTTAGTATGAATTTGCATATGTGTGTAGGGGGGTTGTACATAAAGAAATAATTTCTAAAGTCAACCATCTAAATTCCTACCTTACGAAACCAAAAGAAGAATAATTTAAGAATAAATCAAGCAGTAAGAAATGTTCAAAATTTACGAAGGAAATTTTTAGAATCTAAAGAAGAAAATAATAGCAAAGTCAATGAAAAGCTATCCCTTGGGGATTAACATAGTTTATAAAACTTTTACCAAACTGAGAAAAGAAAAAAGGAGAGAGAAAGAAAATTCTTAATACCAGAAAAAGGAAGAAGGATAATGATTATAGAACTTGTGGGCACTTAAATGAGGAATCCCACCAGCGACACCATACTGAAGGAGAGTACTTAGAGAATGATACTTGGAGAAGAAGGAAGATTGGTGAGTTTTGTACTTCTAAAGGAAGTTAAAGTACTAAGTATTAACTTCTCAGACAAGAAGCCACCAAATATGGATTGTTTTATGATGTCATTTGACCAATATTTAAGAAATAAATGGTAATAGTTCTGTACAATTTTGTCTAGAGAGATTTCTCCTAACTCTGATGCTTTTCTGCCATTGACATTAATACATAATGAACTTCAGGACAAGCAGATTATGTCATAAACATAAGATGAACAATTTATTAACAAAATAGCATTTTACTAAACTAGAAAATGTACTAGGAATCAAGGAATTCACGAATTTTTACTCACAGATATCTCTAAGAAGAACTGTCTCCAAATTAGAAAATAAATGTAACTTCTGGAATTAATAATCTATGTAGCAAAGATTTTTGTAATAAGATCAAATGAATTTACGTATCTTGATGTTGAATAATTAAATTATCTAAGTTTTAACAGTTGGCAAAGGCATGAAATGTTACTTACAAGTGACAGGCAAATTTAGACATAAATATGACAAATAAGTACAAGATCTATATTTACAAACTGAAATAAATAATAAAGCATTAATCAAAATAAATAAATATCCCCACTGAATTAATCTGAATACAATTTTGTTGTGGTGACTGTTTAATTAAAAATGTAGATTAATTGATATCTCAGTATATGTGCTAGAAGTTCATACGATAGACATCAACAGATAGATTCTAAAATGTGTGTGGGAAAGCATAAGGCTCCAACAACGACAGAGCTGCTGAACAAGAAAAGAGTTGAGACATTGACTGCCAGAATTTGAAGGCTACAGAAAGACTAGAGTAATAGTAATCGTGTTGTTGATGATGATGACTTAGATAGCTATATTAATAAATCCAGAAACTGGCCCACCTAAATAGAGTCAACTTTTACATGAGGAATGGCTTTCACGAGCTGGGGGTGGTGGCAGAATGCCTTGGTATAAAGGGAATAATGGTAAAGGAAGGGCTAAATTTGGGTGTTCCAGGGGAAAAAAAAAGAGAAGAGAAAGGAACTACCATTTAGCCAGGCTACAGTTTCCCTAAAACCATCCAGAAGCTAAACAAAAACCAAACAAAAAAAACCGTGCCAGGAAGGGGTTATTTCTTTTGGAGTTCTTGGCTAGTGACAATCCATAGACTAGATCTCCCTATATTTCAGTTACTGTCATTGCTCTTGGTTGCCCTCCAGAACTTGACCGGAAGACCCTATTGCTGAAGATCGCATCTACTTGAACCATAGAACGAAAAGAAATCAAATTGATACTGACCTAGAAGCTTCGTCACTGCTGGCTAGCTTTCCTAGCACCGGGAGTGCTAGGCAGTGTTACTGGAGGAGAAAAACAGTCTCCAGTCTTACCCATCTATAAGCCCTGCAAGCTACAATAATGACCTGCCAGACAAGATATACCCCCTGGTGAAACGGTGTCATGAATGACATGGGAGAAACCAGGTGCTTTATGATGTGTTTAAAAGCTGCTCTATAAAGTGGAATCTGTATCTGGCACTGCCAAAGGGGCCAACAATCTATGGTTAGACAAATCATAGGCCCTAGAATAGCACCTGGGACATAGACAGTATTAAACTGGATCCTAATGACTTATCATTATACTCATAGACTAATACATATGCCAGCCTTCATCAGAAAAGCCACAATTTTTTTTGAGAAGCCACAATTTGCAGTAGATGACAATTAACACAGGGATTCACAATGGGTCAACATACAGAAAATCAAAAACTATCAAATTCTCACTCCTAAGTGGGCTATATAAATCACATTTCCCCGTCTTAAGGCTCAAGGATCATTGTGAAAGAGGCAGAGCAATGGCTGGAAGAGGCAGAGGGAGTGGGTGATTACAAGAGAACATGAGCTGCTGACAGTTGTTAACAAGCTAGTAGAAAAGAAGAGTCAGTTTTCTCTGAGTATAGCTGCTGCCGAGCTGACCACACTCCAGTGGGAAGCTACACATCTAAGACCATTTGGACAACACAAAACGATCTTGATGGCGGGGAAAAAAAGAACACAAAACTGGTGAATGAGGAAGGAGGCGTGAATCTTTAAAGAACTAATGGAGTGGCATGAATATGTTCAAAGCATTTTGTATAAAATTCTCAAAGAACTAATATAATTTTGAAGTATAAAAAAATTAAGTGCATTGAAGACCAACTTTTTCTTTTTGTCCTTTTAGTTTTTACATATCAACCCCAGTTCCCCCTTCTCCCATCCCACTCCTCCCACAATCTCCCATCCCATCCCCCATCTGCTCCTCAGAGAAGGAATGGCCACAACTGGGAAGTCATCTAAGCCTGTCCCATCACCTCCTTGAGACAGGACCAAGGTATTTCTCCACAGAAAATGATTTCTACAAAATCAGTTCATGCATTAAAGTTAAACCCTGGTCCCATTGCCAGGGACCCCATATACAGCCCAAGCCACACCATTTCCACCTGTATTCAGGAGGCCTAGTTTGATCCTATGCATGTTCCCCAGTTGTCAGTCAGGAGTCAATGATCTCCTACTAGCTTGGGTCAGCTGTTCTTGTGGGTTTCTCCATCATGGTCTTGATATCTTTGTTCATATTATTGCTCATCCTTCACTTAGGTTGAGCTCAGCCCAGTGGTTAGCTGTGGATCTGTTTCCATCTGTTTCTGGAAGAGGGTTTTAGCTTCTCTGGTGTTGTGGACTATAGACTGGTGATTTCTCAGAAACTGGGAATCAACTTACCTCAAGACCTAACAATACCACTTTTGGGCATATACCTAAAGAAGGCACAGTCATATTACAAGGACATTTGCTCAGCTATGTTCATAGCAACATCATTTATAGTAGCCAGAATCTGGAAACAACCTAGATGACCCTCAACCAAAGAATGGATAAAGAAAATGTGACACATTTACACAATGGAGTATTATGTGTCAGAAAAAAACAATGACATCTATAAATTTGCCGACAAATGAACAGAACTAGAGAAAACCATCCTGAGTGAGGTAACCCAGACCTACGAAGACAAATATGCACCTACTCACTCATAAGAAGATACCAGGCATAAAGCAAAGAATAACCAACCTGAAGACCATTTTCTCAAGGTTTATCCAATACCTTTGAGCAATCTACAACTTCACCTTTGACCAAACTTCTTATATGTTAGACAAAAATTAACCCTAAAAAGATAATATTCTTAGATAGAAAATACAAAGTTATAAAAGTCATAGAATGAATAAAAAATACTATGTCACTTTGAAGTTTTTTTGTTTTTGTTTTTGTTTTTCGAGACTGGGTTTCTCTGTGTACCATTGGAACCAGCTCTGCAGACCAGGCTCGTCTTGACCTCACAGAGACCCCCTACCTCTGCCTCCTGAGTGGATTAAAAGTGTATGTCACCACCACCTGATCTCACTTTGAAATTTTTGAAAATGGTGTTTTTATTATCTGTGAGTGTGTGTGTGTGTGTGTTTGTATTAAGGTAAACATGTGATGGTCAGAGAGCACTTTGGAGAATCAATTTTCTCTTTTTACCATATAGATGCTAGGGACTGACTTCAGTTCCTCGGGTTTGGTCATAAACACCCTCACCTCTTTAGCAATCTCACCAGGCCCTCACATTTAAAAACAGGGTTTTAAATTCAAAGCCACAAGCATTATCCATTAAAAGGAATGGTTCTATTTACCTTTACTGTTCTGGCAAAGGCATAGAAAATTTCAAAGGCAAGTTGAAGTTTAAGTGAACGTATTTGGAAGACAAAGAACTCTTAAGACTCAAAAATATGAAGCCCAACAATCCCATTAAAACATGGGCAAATGATCTGAACTGACACCTCATCAATGGAAGCGTGCAGTTGCCAAATGAGTAGATGAAAAGATACGCAATGCTCAACCTCATTTGTCACTAGGGAAGTGCAAATTAAACTACACTACAGAACGAAATGATAACACCAGTTGCTGGCTATGATGGTGAACTTCAGGATCTCTCATTGGATTCCAAACACAGAATGGTACAGCCTGGGAAAACACTAGCTGAATTCTACACAGCCCAATAGCACTTTCTGTTCAGTCCACCACCTCTGCTAATATTTGCAAATGGATATAAAACTTCAAATGGCCAAAAGACACCTAAGGTCATGCTCAACCTCCTTAGCGATAAGGGAAATGCAAATTAAAACAACTTTGAGATACCATCTTACACCTGTCAGAATGGCTAAAATCAAGAACACCAATGATAGCCTTTGCTGGAGAGGTTGTGGAGAAAGAGGCACACTCATTCATTGCTGGTGGGAATGCAAACTTGTGCAACCACTTTGGAAATCAGTGTGGCGATTTCTCAGGAAATTTGGGATCAACCTACCCCAAGATCCAGTAATACCACTATTGGGAATATACCCAAGAGATGCCACATCAAATGACAAAAGTATCTGTTCAACTATGTTCATAGCAGCATTGTTTGTAATAGCCAAAACCTGGAAACAACCTAGATGCCCTTCAATGGAGGAATGGATGAAGAAAGTGTGGAATATATACATATTAGAGTACTACTCAGCAGTAAAAAACAATGACTTCTCGAATTTTGCGTGCAAATGGATGGAAATAGAAAACACTATCCTGAGTGAGGTATCCCAGACTCAAAAAGAGGAACATGGGATGTACTCACTCATAATCGGTTTCTAGCCATAAAATAAAAGACATTAAGCATATAATGTGTGATCCTATAGAAGCTAAATAAGAAAGTGAACCCAAAGAAAATCATATAGTCATCCGCATGGAGAGGGGGAAGTAGACAAGATTCCAGGGCAAAAACTGGGAACTTGCGGGTGAGGTGGCATGGGGCAAAGGGGAAATGGGATGAGAAATATGAGAAGGGGAGGATGGGAGGAGCTCGGAGGATTGGGATGGTTGGGATATAGGAAGGATGGATACGGGAGCAGCGAAGTATATATCCTATCTAAGGGAGCCATCTTAGGGTTGGCAAGAGACTTGACTCTTGAGGGGTTCGCAGGTGTCCAGGAATATGTCCCCAGCTTGTACCTTGGGCAACTAAGGAGAGGGAACCTGAAATGACCCTATCCTATACTGATGAATATCTTGCATATCACCTTAGAACCTTCATCTGGCGATGGATCGAGGTAGAGACAGAGTCTCAATTTGGAGCAACGGTCTGAGCTCTTAAGGTCCAAATGAGGAGCAGAAGGAGGGAGAACATGAGCAAAAAATCAGGACCACGAGGGATGCACCCACCCACTGTGACAGTGGAACTGAGTTATTGGGAGCCCACCAAGGCCAGCTGGTCTGGGACTGAATAAGCATGGGTTGATTCCGGACTCTCTGAGCATGGCGGTCAATGAAGACTGATGAGAAGCCAAGGACAATGGCACTAGGTTTCGATCCTAATACATGAACTGGCTTTGTGGGAGCTTAGCCTGTTTGGACGCTCACCTTTCTGGACGTAGATAGAAGGACCTTGGTCTTCCCGCAGGGCAGGGAATTTGGACTGCTCTTCAGTATCGAGAGGGAGGGGGAATGGAGTGGGGGGAGGAGAAGAGGAGTGGGGATGGGGGAGGGAAGTGGGGGGAGGGCAATATTTGGGAGGAGGGGAGGGAAATGGGAAATGGGGAGCAGGTGGAAATTTTAATTAAAAAAGAATAAAAATAAATAAATAAGTAAAAAAAAAAAAAGAAACAATCTTTTAATAGATAAACAACTAAACTGTTGTGCCTTTTTGAAGGACTACTATTCAGTGATGATAGGTTATAAACAATACTACATGAAGAAAGGCAGGCTGAAAAACTATATCCTATATGACTGCATTGATATGATAATCAGGAATAGCCAAAATATTGAGATGAGATGGTCAGCAGATTAATGATTACCAATAGCTGGTAAAGGAGGGGGCAATGTAAATGGAACAAGGTGTTTTTTGTTTTGTTTTTTGTTTTTATTTTTTTTTTGTAAGCTGGAGAAACTTCTGATTGATTCTTTGGTGATACATACTCAGCACTATGTATTTGTCACAACTTTTTGAACTCTGTACTATACCATGAGTCTTGAATGTACAAATTAAAAAATCTCCCAGAGGTCTTGAGTATATAAAGAAGACCGTGATGGCATTCTAAATGCACCAAAGGTATATGAAACAGTAATTCTGAAAGGTTGTGAAGGCTAAAGTGGCTGGTCAAAGTAATTTGGAAACTGAAAGTCTGTAAGACCAAATACTGGAGCAGTGGTGATGGAGGAGGAAGGTCATTGGTTAACTAATAAAGAAACTGCCTTGGCCCATTTGATTGGCCAACCCTTAGGTGGGTGGAGTAAACAGACAAAATACTAGGAGAAAGAAGCCGAGTCGGGAGTCGCCATGATTCTCTCACTCCAGACAGACGCAGGTTAAGATCTTTCCTGGTAAGCCAGCTCATGGTACTACACAGAATATTAGAAATGGGTTAGATCAATATGTAAGAGCTAGCCAATAAGAGGCTGGAGCTAATGGGCCAGTCAGTGATTAAAAGAATACAGTTTCCGTGTAATTATTTTGGTGCATAAGTAAGCCATGCGGGCGGCCGGGTGCCAGGGACGCAGCCCCGCCGCTCTTATTTCAACAGAGTGGTATATAATAGCATCCTCTAGCAGTGAAGACCCACGCCCCTTAGCAGGGATCCTGGTATCCAATCTGAAGAGCCTGCTGGAACCCAACAATGGCACAAGCAGACGCAAAGGTTGAATCCAGTTTTCTCATGATTGGAGCTAGAAGTCACAGGTAAGCAGATGTGATTGAGATGTCTAGGTTGGTGCCATTATGACTTGAGGAAGAGTGGTATGTTATTTATTTACTTCTTTCCTTTATTAAACATAAGAAAATCATCTTAACAGTACAAACTGAGGGACATCTCAAGTTCATAAACATTTTTTTGAGTGAACAAAGTACGACAAAGCTCTCTCAATCAAGAGGAATGCAGAGATGTGATGACACTGGTAAAAGAAGACACTGAGGAAAACCAAGGAAGATAGAAAAGTACAGTATTGAATAATGATGTGTTAGTATGAGTTTATTATACATGTAAATGTACCATAGTGGCATATAACACTGGTGTACTGGAAACTTGCATGGCTATATGAGGCTTCTCTTAAAAAACAGTATCTCATCTTTCCTCCATTGATTTGAGACATTAACTTGATAAGTTTTTTAATTCTCTGGATGGTGGTATATTTTTGGATCTGCTCTGTTCCATTGGTTTGTCTATTTATGTGTTTGTAGCACACCAATGTCATTTTAAAAGTTTCATTATCTGATAAAGCATTGTTAGTGTTAGGGAATTCTGGTGTCTTTTTATTTGGATGAGTTCACATGACTAGTTTCACAAATATGTACTTAATCACAATTTTAATGGGTTTTTTATATGTATTAACTTAGAAACAAATTATAACCTTCTAACTGTTGATTATCATTATGAAAAAAGGAAATGCATTCTTCTTTGTATAAGTTTATACATGTGTTGTTTTAACTGTTATTGTCCATAGTGGTTTGCTTTGTACTATTTATTAAGTGATTTTAGTTAAACAAAATTGAAAGGTACTTATTTTGCACAATAAAACTATAACCAAACACCTTATCTTTTCTTGATGTTTCTAATGATTTCTCAGTTGACTGTTGAGATTTTCAGGTTTACACTAATCATATACTGTTGTTAAACTTCATTCCCAGAGGGAGACATAAGCAGCATCTGCCTCCTTCCTTCTACAGTACCAGTGACTTACTGTATAGTACTTCCACAAAGGTCCACTCTGAAAAACCAATGACTTTATCAAGGCTAGTTAAAGAGCACTGGGTAAAGGATTACAGGCACAAAGTAGCCACACTAGAAGGTATGTACCCACCATGTATGATGAGTTTACCATGGCTCTGGAGATGAGGTTCCCCTAGCCCTTCCCTTCCTATATACTCTAGGTTAGTGGTTCTCAGCCTGTGGGCCATGACCCCTTTGGGGTACAAATGAATGACCCTTTCACAGAGGTTGTGCTGATGGAGGCAGCTCATATGTTCCTGGCCACCCAGACTTGAAATAACTACATAAAAACTGTATTAATCAAATCACTGCTTGGCCTATTCACTCTAACTTCTTGTTGACTAGTTCTTCCATCTTAAATTAACTCATTTCTATTATTCTGTGTATTACCACATGTTTGTGTCTTACCAGCAAGGTTCTGGCACTTCTGTCTCCTGTAGGAGGGTACATGGCTTATTCCTGACTCCGTCCACTTGCTCTGTATATCTTTTCAAGCTGGGTCGTATTCTGTTAAGCCATTGGCTGACAGCAACTTGTTTATTCATTAACCAATAAAAGCAACACATATATAGAAGGACTTCCCATGCCAGGGTTGCCTAAGATATTTATATTAAAATTCAAAACAGTATCAAATTTATAGTTATGTAGTAGCAACAAAATATCTTTATGGTTGGGTGTCACCATCACATGAGGAACCGTATTAAAGGGTTGCAGACTTAGGGAGGTTGAGAGCCACTGCTCTAGCCCTTCCCTGAGATGCCCAAGATCATGTGCAAGGAGAAAATAATTGCATAAAACTTGTCGCAATGGGTGGCTAGCCTTGAGTGACAGACTTGTGTCTGTTCATCCTTTTTTTTTTTTTTTTTCTGTAAAGAAATGTGAACACCCAACAAGCCCAACTCTGAGGATCTTTCAGGACCAAACTGAGTGTAGCTCATTAAGATGGTCGCAGAGTTGTTCAGAGGATGGTGCTATATATAACTCACCTCTTCCTCTGGCTTTTACATTCCTTCTGCCCTGTTCTTTCAGAAGGGACCTGGCGCCTAGGAGGAGTGACATAGATGTCTAACTATTCTCCTCCAACTCCAGGGAGGCACCAAACCCTTGTGCCCTCTCATAACCTATCTCCACAGAATGACTATTGCCAGTCTTGGGGAGTCTTCCTCCTACCACAAAATGCAGGTGAAAAAAAGAACAAAGAACAGAAAACAGAAAAAACGTACAAATAGATATTTACTGCCTTGATAACCTATGATTGTAAACCCAGATGTCAGGAAGCACCCAGCCAATACCTCATTTAAAAAAGCTATGCCAGTTACTTTTCCACTGGACCCCGTACTTCCTGGTCACAGGATTTTGTCTAAGTTACCAGTGCCAGATGCGGTGACTCTTTTCCTGGTTGGGTAGGCCTAAAGGTCAATAAAATTTTGTCTACTACATGAATACTCCTTGCCACTATTGCACAAGCTGTCATAGCTTGCATGGCACTCTCATTGCGAAATATGCATGATCTACAACAGAAGAGGTCTTCGGCCTTAATTAGCCTCAACAACCTTAGTAATATCTTTTTACTCTGCAAAATTAGCACAGGGAAGGGACACTTCTGGTTTGGTTGTAGCTATATTTCTGTAAATCCTGCAACAAAACTATGTTATATCTTCAGCAATATGATATTTCTAGTTAGTTATAGAATACTACTAACAGTTTAGCAGAAGCCTCTACCCTTTTGGGGTCTCTAGGACTTTCTTGGCCATGAACTAATAGGGAGGTAAACCATCCCTAGCAGTGGGCTTCTCAATTAACTAAATGCCTGAAGACAATAACAGCATGGCCTGTTGGATAGTCCTGTGTAATGTATTTTCTGAAAGTTACAGAGAGCCTTCTATTTGATCTCCATCCTGTTGCAGTTCTTGATTAAAAATTGTCCTAGTTCATCACTCCCAAGGTCATCTGCTGGTATAACTTTCCCCGTCTGATTTTAATGTTTTACTCTTCAGTCTTCACTGTTTTTCCATTTTAAGAATCTGTCTCTTGACAGCTAGAAAGATGGCTCAGAGGTTAGGCGGCGTGGGCTGGTCCCCTAGAGGACCTGGGTTTGAGTTCCAACACCCAGCATGGTGGTTTGCAATCATCTATAACTCCAGTTCTAGAGGATCTAATGCACTTTCTGTCTTCTCGGACAACAGGCATTCATGCAGGGTAGAGAATACATTCATGCACATAAAATAATAATGATGATGATGATATAACAATAATAATATAATGATGATCATAAAGATGATGAACTGTCTTTCATGCTGGCTTCAAACTCACTATCTAGCTGATAATGATTTTGACTTTTAATCCCCCTGCCTCTACCTCTCAAGTATTGTCACCACAGACTGAATCAAGAGCCCCACTCTACTAACTGAGATATGCAAAGCACCCATTTTCCGGTTTCCATTGCATACCCAATATTTAGAAATTTCCTGGTGATTAGGAACAGTATTTTTTATGATATAAAGCTAAGTATCAAATACCCAAATCCAAAACCCATAGTTAAGTGAATACAGGATCCATGGTCCAGCAGCTACTTGAACCCAAAGACACCTCTAAGTCCTAGGTGAAATGAAAGATCTCAAATTTAATGAGGACAAAACTCCAATGGTTTAAGATATTTTCAACAGTACTGTACAAAAGCCAAAGAATATCCTCTTGTTCTTGATCATAGAGCCAAAGTTGCAGCTTGGGGCCTCTCCAGTCTCCAGGAAGCTTGTGGGGCTATGATTGCAGTGCAGAGATGAAAGGACAATGTCAAGGACAAAGGGAAGGCAGGTAGTAGAAGCAGCAGCCCTGCACAGTGGGAAGAGCCAGGACTGCAGGGTAGTGGTACATCCCAGTACACACTGCTGACTCTGACAGAAGAGCCCAGGGAAACTGAGATGCCCTGCAGAGAAATTCTTAGAAGAAACACTACCTGGAAAAGCAGTATGGAGCCTTCCCTTACACTGGACAAACCTGGAAAAGCGACCTACCAACTACCAAAAATAAAATAAAATAAAGGAACTATTTATGGATTTGTGTACTAAGACTTATGTATGTCAAGCTGTTTTGAGAGACAGTTTATACTTTTTGAGAAATGCCATTCCTGGACTGCAGAGGAAACACTTGCTTCCTCATTCCCATTCAATACAGTACCAAGACCATGGAAAGAATGTGACTTCTACACTTCCATGTGGCATTTTACACTTTGCCATGCTGCTGGACACACAGAAAGGCTTTTCTTACATTTATTACCATCATTCAGTTTTGTGCCACCTTAGGGGGAAAGGGAGTTTCTTTCCATAACCCAGTCATAGGAAGCAGACAAAGCCTCTGAGTTCCCAGCCTTAGCATACAGCCTTGCTGAGCAGACTGCCTTTGATTTACATGCCAATGTTGAAGGAAAACCCACTGTAGAGTCTTGACCATTGCCCGGCCTCTTCCAATTGCAGGCCTCATATCTATCTTCTTCAGGACACCAAAGCTATTGGACCGTCATCCTGAAACACACAGAAACCTGAGAAGTGTCAGGCCAGAGAGTGTAGTTGAACTTCATACTTCATACCCTGGCAGATATAATGAGGTGTTTGGAAATAGGAGGGAAATAAAGATAGAAACACAGCGGTCGCTCACACAAAGTGGAAATTCGCAGCAGTGTTGTGGGAAAGAGGAGGTTCTAAATTCGACATGTGAATGCAATCCTAACCTTGCTGTTCAACTCAGAATACTGACAGCTACCTACTGAGAGAAAGTTTGAAAGAGTAACCACCACCTTGACTTCCACACCTTGGTAATGCATGGTAATCCTCTACACATGGGTGATAAGAAAACATACTTGGGTTCTAGAGATGGTTGCGTAGGTAATGCTGTTAAAATTTTGCTAGCCTTTTCTGTCAGTACCCTGTCCCTTTAAGAGACAGGCTCAACCTACTCCCAATCTCCTTTTTCTCAGAGGAAGCAAGCTGGCCTCTTCTCTCCTGTTTTTCTCTCTCTCTTCCCACTGTTCTTCTAAAGAGGCAGCTTTATGCCTCCCTCCTTCCTGTTCCTTTTTCTCCTCCTCTCTCTCTTTCTGTCTCTATTTCTTTCCCCTTCTCTCTTTCTTTTTCTTCCTCCATACCCGCCCCAACCTTTATACCCTCCCAATACCCACTAAATAACTGTACATACCCAAACTCCCTCTGCATGGCATATTCTGGTCCCCACCCACCAAGGTCCACCACCCTCAGTTGGACCTTCTAGAGTCACTCATGCAGTAAATCTTTCAAATGCTCTTGCTGCACAAGTGTAAGGACCCGAGTACAGTTCTCTAGAACCCAGACAAAGCTAGATATAATAGCAGGTGTCTAATCTCTACTCTCTTAGGGAAAGACAGAAGGGGAAGAGAGGAAAATGCCCTGAAGTTTACAGGCTAGTCAGTCTGCCCTATGCAACAGCCAATAAAAGACCTTGTCTCAAACAAAGTGGAAGGCAAGGACCAACACACGGAATTGTCGATTGAATACCATACACGTACTTATAACTTCTCACATAAATTTGTACATCACACACATAGAAAGACTTTTAAGAAGAAGTCATGTTTGTTATATTTCAGAATTTTATAAAGGAAAAAAGAAGAAATCTATGGGTATGTAGAAAGATTCTCATCACTTCCCCTTTTCCCCCAACTGAGAAAACAAATTGTATGAGATTTTTATTAAAACATAGATAACAACATACAATGGGTAAAGTCCATTACCAGTGCACATTATTATCATAGAAATATGACGTGAGGCATAGAGTAGAATTTGCTTGGCATGGATACATAGGGCATCAGCATACTAAAATGATTTTCAATTGATTAACCACATTTAAACATCGGCACCATGTCCATGGGAAGAAGTCTAGAGCAGTCCCTAAAATAAGCAGAATGTCAGTTCCCATTACACTCATGCTCAGACACACCAGTGATGCCCTGGAGGTGAAGTGAGTCTGGAAACCTCATGAATCATATTCTATAAGACTTGCAGAAAATGGATAGGTTGAGATCCGGGCACTTACTGATGTTAGAACTTGCAATTACAAGACTGGTTTTTGTAAGGAAATTAGGAGAGGTAAAGAAATAGGAGGAATATTTTTGCTACTGAAATAGCCTCTTTCAGGCCACACAGCTTCAGTATTAGAAAAGTGAAAGTGCTCTTTGTCTTACAAATTGTTTGGCTTATGCTACCATTATGTCAGTGTGATGTCACACAATAAACAATTAAACTTTGTCTCTTCATCTTCCATGAGGTCTAAGGGCATGTGTTAACCAACTACTCTTTTTATCCTTTCTACATTGTCATAATTTTTTTCTTTGGTTTACTGAAAGAGCTTCTTTCCCATATAGATTTATTTAGGGTTTTTGTTTGTTTGTTTGTTTGTTTCCTTTCTTGTTTGTTTTCTTGCTTGTCATTTAGAGGTCAGCTGATATTCTAAGTTCAAAATACCACAGGAGATACTGAACTATGGTGCTGGAAGAACTCAAATGAACCTGTTTAAGAAAACCCTAGACAGTTTTGTTTCTCCACTGAATGATACAGAGAGGTGGAGACACTCATTAAAGGGTCCACAGTTCGTTTGCATAAAAGTGAGACTAGAATGCAGGGGTCTTCATACATTGACTGATTTTCTTTGTCCCACAATACTGTGAGTACTGATGACTGGTTAATTTTTTTTTTTTTTTTTTTTTTTTTTTTTTTTCAGAAATCAGGGAGAAGATAAGAATACATGGTGCTAGCTGGGCGATGGTGGCGCACGCCTTTAATCCCAGCACTCGGGAGGCAGAGGCAGGCGGATCTCTGTGAGTTCGAGACCAGCCTGGTCTACAAGAACTAGTTCCAGGACAGGCTCCAAAACCACAGAGAAACCCTGTCTCGAAAAATCCAAAAAAAAAAAAAAAAAAAGAAAAAAAAAAACAAAACATGGTGCTCTTTTGTCTTCTCAAAACTTGCCTTGGAAGAACTCAACCTAGTCACACCAGTTTCTTAAAACATAACCATTTGCTCAGATTCGGAATTCCTAACATCATAGGCTTCCATGCTGGGCTCTTTTGTTTGACCATTCATCAGGCGTTTTCTGCTGAGAGCCAGAAACTTGGCTCACTTCTCCACCCTGCACAGAGAGCTTCATTTGTGCTGATTACCCAGCATTTCACATAAAAGTCATTAAGAATTCTGTTTCAGTGAATAAAAGAATGTAAATGAGGTAATTATGAGCTCCGCTTACCTTACTAACCCTGTGCATTGTGCAATCATTAATGCTTGCACATGATCTACTCACTGGAGAAACCAGAAAGATAGAAGCAATATTGCTGGGAGAGAAAATTGTGCTGAAGTTTATTTGGTGGCAAACTTGGGTGTTTTGCTTTTTGTTTTTTTTTTTCCTGTTTGAGGGGTTAGGGAAACAGTCTTTTAATGTAAACTGTGAAAAAGAGAGTATGAGAAATGGCTTTGTATTATTGCCTCTAACCCTGCATCCCTTTTGCATAAATTAACTTCAAGTTGTAGAGGTTTTCTCCTAACACATTTCACACTGTAGAGTGGCATTCATCTGAAGAACTCCTCAAGATACATCCGCATGATCCTTTCCACTTGCTGGACAAATGTGTCTTTCCACACAGCGTAAGTTGGCTATTAAGCTTTAGCAAGCACAATGAAACTGGGACACTTACATTACTATGGGTCAGGGATAATGTAGCACCCAATGCTGACCTTGATCAAGCCTCTCATCTTTCCTCTTGTGATGAGCACATTATCTTTGTCATCTCAGTGCCTCTGCCGTGTACACCTACCTACAACTCATTAAACGTCCCTGTTTCTGTCAATGTGTCCTGCTACTCTTGCCACAAGATTAGGTACCATATGACCCAAAATTGCGTAGTCATGTATGCTCTGCCCTGGATCCAGGTGGGTTTTGCAAGTAGAAGGGTATGACCCCATTAATGTCCTCAGTGCAAAGAAGAGGATAAACTGAAAACATGAAGAATGGAAGACTAATGATTTCTGCTCATTTCTAGTTGCAGGCCATTAAAATGTAAATTGGTGATTGATAGACACCCTCTTTATTTTCTGTGTGTAAAAGCAAAGGGCCTTTATTCTTATACAAGTTTGCAAACTTGGACTTTCTGTGTGTCCAATGTATTGGAGTGATCAGAGAACTCCGAGATTGGTTGGGGTTGGGTTTTATACTATCAGAGTTTGGGACCCCTGATAGGCTGTGATTTATATCATGTGCGCCACAACCTCTCCTCCCCGCAATTCCCTTTATTTCCCTGAACTACCTCTCAAATTGTATATACAAATACAGTCTGCTGAATCCACTTAATATTTTGTGTCTTTCATATACACATGTGTTTATAGCTGATCACTTTAGAGAGGATGACTTATCAGAGGTCTCTTCTCTAGAGGAAACTGAATCTTTTATCTTAGTAGCTTTTAATTATTATAGCTCTTCTTTTGGGGTGAATCCTTGTGAGATTTCCCTTTCACATGTTGAGATGCCAGTTAGTATTGTCACTGTAGGTCTTGCTTAGGCCACTATATGACTGTGGTTTCATGGGTAAAGCTCCCTGTCATGTATAGAAGATTCAATCTTGCAGCAGACTTTCGGTCCTCATTCTGCCCTCTTCTAAATGTTCCTGGAGCCTTAGCTGTAGGTTACCATAGATAGATCAAGGGATCAAATGAGGATGGACACGCCAAGGTCAGCTGTTCTTTGTTGTTTGATCAACTGTAAATTTTTCTAATTGTCACTTTCTTCTGTGAAAAGAAGCTTCTTGGATGAGATGTGAGAGTTATACTTATCTGTGGATATAAGGAAGAATATTTAGATGTAGCTGGGAATTATGCTAGTATAGGAAAGTGACAGTAGTTTAGCTTCTTGTAGGTCCATGACCTCTCTAGCCCTTGGTAGGTAGCTATGTTTCTAGCACCAGGTATAAGCTCCTTCCTATTGAATGGATCTGAAATTCACTTAGGTAGCTTTTGGTAACCCTTGAGAAATCACTTCCACTATTGCGCCCTTGGGGACCTCTTGTTTTTCTGGTCATTGTTGTGGTTCACGGGTTTTACAGCTGTGTAGAGCTACTGGCTGTTCTCTTCCTTGACAGTTTTCAGATACTCTGAGAGCTAGTTCTCAGAGCAAAAGCTCCCAGGTTAGCTCCAGTATGATTTCTCAAAATCCTGCATCCAATGTGTGTGGTGTCCTTAGCAATAGAATCTTACTCTCAACTCCTGGGAGGCAACCAAGGGAAGCAAGCAATAGCCTATACTATATTGTTTGGGGTATGTCTTGAATTTCTCTAGCTAATAACTCTAAAGGATGTTTGCCATGCCTGACACTATAGTTTTTGTTAGAGAGCCTATGTCTTTTGGAGAGCATTATCATACCGTGTAGCACAATTTCACTTAAACTATATATACAGATATATACATAAATGTATATTATATATTATATATGTAAACCTCTTGAGCGTATGGTATTATAAATTTTGTTTCAAAATGCAATTTGATCAAACTTTTAAAAAGTATAATCAAGAGTAGTTCTCCTGATATAGAAATTGGAACTTTCAAATAAAATACTATAAGAAGAAAAGAAGTCAGATAGAATCAAAAAAAAAAAAAGTCTATAGGGGTAAGAATTCCCTTTTTCCTTTTTCCACTTGTCTTTTTTCTTTTTCTTTCTTTCTCTTTTTATGTGTGTGCATGTGTGTGATAGAACAGTGAAAAAAAATGTTAGCCTTTCTCTATCTAACTTTTAGTAAATTTTACTCAGGCTGTTAGGATAATTGGTAAAACAAAATAAAGTAATATAAAATCCTCAAGTTTATTGTGATCTTCACCACGGCTTGAAAAATAAAGCTAAATATAAGCATTGGTCTCTGTCTTATTGCAAGAGAAGACTTATTATAGCAGAGTGAGTCTTTCTCTGCATGAGTGTTGACAATGATTACTGTATGCAGCTGAGTGTTTGCAATGGAGTAGGTATGAGGAAAAGCGAGAAGACAGACTACCATGGATATAGTTCAGAGTCAAAAGATATAGAAGTGGCAGGGGCCCAACACATCGGGCACAGCCCTACACTCCTGTGTATGTGGGCTGAGTCTGATAGGTCACATTCCTATGCTAAGCACTTTCCACTGCAATCCAGGCCAGTGGCAGGGGAAATGATGTCTGCCTTCAACTCCCAGCTGAATCCAAGATGGAAACATTAATGGAAGGTTTGGGGCCTGGCCAAAGCCCTAATACCTGTTGCTGAAAGACAAAAATTATGAGAGAAAATGCTTGGTTAGATTGATGTCGTTGACTATTGAGACAATGAAACATGGGGAAAAAATAATAAAACCAAACAAGGACACAAAAGAAACATCAGTATCCTACTAGAATATTCCAACGGGTTTATTGAAAGATTTCTTCATACATTTAGTAGGCAAGGATGTGAGACTGACCTTAACCTCAAAACTCCTCAATTACCTCCAGGTGCTGCTGTGAAGGACAATTGACTCCGAAGAGCCTTTTAAAGGGCAGAGCCAGAGGCACAGGACTGACAAATCATGTGTGCTCAGACTGTGTACACACTAACCATTTCTCTCTCTTTCTGTGCTGAATATTTGCTTTTCTCAAGCATTCTGGCATTTTCCCAATAGCGTATAATCCAGAGGATGCTGAATGTGCTACCACCTCTAGCAATCTGTGTCAACCATGGTAAGTCGTGCCACTAAGCAGGATCAGTTTTTGGAAACAGATTTTGTTAGGAGGAGGGTGAGGTACGTTATAGAAAAAAATAATCTCCTTTCCTCAAGAAAGAGACAATGTCTATGATTTTCTGGACATGCAACATCTCTACACATACCTGGTTGTGACGGTTATAATTAGAATGATCTTGTTGTAGACTGAGGATGAGTCAGTCATTAAACTAAGGTGGGGAAAGCAAGAGCACAGCATCTGATACCCCTAAGTCTCTGAAATTAGTATTTTGCCTAATTGGTGGTTTTTCTGTTTTACCAAGATACTCCCAAGCAATATAAGCTATTGTTGCTGTCCAAGCTTGCCTCCAAGATATTGAAGGTAGGTTCCTATTGCTGAAAATGCCACACAGTTCAGACACAGAATTCTGAAGAATTAAGATGTGTCTGACCCAAAAGCCTCCTCCCTAAAGACTAGCTTCCATAACATAAGGAAGTGCTATCTGAGTTGCCAAGGAAGGAAATGATTCAATAGTCCTACCCAATGGGGGTGCCTAGGAGCCACATTAAACGTCAACATGACAAGAAATCTCTGCAGGTAGACTGGTGGCACTCATATCTCGGTGCTAACCAACATCTCTATAATTGGACTTAAGGCCTGTTAAACAAGGGGGAAATAGTGCTGTACCTAGTCTACCACCTATGGCTATTGAGGTCTTAAATGTTAGAAGAGAATCTATATCTGCCAATTTCCTAAACTAGTACCATCTAAGCTGAATTCTAAATACTTGTCTTTATATCTGCAGATAAGTGTACCTCTCATCACTAATAAATGAAGCTTCCCTTTTCAGTAGATGGAAATCCAGAATTAGTCAAAATGCAGAGAACATCTGACTGATGTTCCCAGACACAATTTATACATCTGTGACACACACTTACCCCATGAGGCTCAGAGAACATCATGGAAGAAGGGGCCGAAAGATAGCAAAACACATAGGACCAAGAGGTCTGCTACTAGATTGAGTCTTCTATGTATGATAAGGAAGCTACACCCAAGAAGTCTCAACCATAAGGCTGCTAAAACAAAACTTGAACAACGACATCAGTTGATGGGACAATGTAGATAGTAAAAATGGCATGCAGCCTTATCGTTACGTGAAGAGCTATAGGCAATTAAAAACTGCTATGAGAGGAAAAATTGATCTGTCACAGAAATAAGCACCCTATATGGTTATTCAGTCTTAAGTAGTTAGTCTTAAATTAAAAGTATACAACCAACACCAAACAGATTCAACAGGTTTCACTTACATATTTATTTGCATACATATGTAACAATAATAATTAAAAGATAAAAGGCCATGAATTTTAAAGGTAGGAATAAGAGAGGGTTTGTAAAGATGAGAGAGAGTATGCAGATATATATATGTGTGTGTGTGTGTGTGTGTGTGTATTTAACAAAGAAATAAATCATCCTATGATATCAAAACCTCAATTTTGGACCAAATATAAGAACCTATATTTTCACATAATACCCAGAAAATATGACAATGAAACACTTATTTCAAATATTTCCTTGTTTCTGTTATATACAAGTGTGCATATATTCATTTTGACTCAGCAAGGGTGAGTTTCTTTCAGTTCTTGTTGTCTTAGCTAAGTTACATTTTTAAAAATTTCTGGAATGTTCTATTTAAATTTTTCATATTATCCTTTAGAAATCCCATGTGACCTATGACAAGCAATTTCATTAGAAAGCATGGAATTTTCCTCAAGTGTTTTGCTCAAAGTGAGTCCACTCTTTCCAGCCGGGTTTGGCTATTCCAGCATTCTCTGTAGGTAGCATTGCTGCCAGGGCATTTGGTGCTGAGGATCATCCACTTAGGTTTTATAGCTGCAGCTCATTTGCATAAGTAAGGACATTACCATTTACACAGTCTTCCAGAGTAGAAAATTCTGGTGCCCTTTTCAGCAGCACTTCTGGGTTTAACAACCTTGGTCAGCTTCCCACTGCTGACTACATTCTATTTGTCTTATAAAGTTTGTGAAGTGAGGCCCAACCTATAATTGCAGTCTCTCCTACGGTCATCCCGAAATATTGCGTCACTGTCAAATCATTCTCTTGACATATCAGTCTCTGTCTCATTCCATCCTCACCACCTAAACTCTCGGTCATTTTTCGCCGTGGTGACAGTTCCTATTTGTCACTCACAGTACTGCTCAAATGTTAGCTCTGTTGGGTGCAACTCCCCCTCTCTTTCCAGTTGGATTAGAGCTTGACTTTAATCTTTACACATGTCTTCTGCAGCCCATACCTCATTTACAGCAATTTATCTATCTGTCTCCCATTAATGTTTGTTTCCTTTAATATCTGTAGAGTTTTAAGTATATATTTTTATGCATTCTGTGACAGCCATCTCTTAAGAAAGACTTTGTGATGATTTGATGATTAAATGGATTAAGTGAGTGAGTGAATGTGTTAATTAATTATTAAGAATTCATGTAGTACACAGTTTGAGAGAGTAATTAAGAGGAATCGCTAAACACAAAGAAGTTAAAATGAAAAAAAAAAACAGCCTTCATAATCCAGGAGAAAAAGAACAAGGCTAAATATTCAAGAATACTTTACTATCATTGTTTCTAAAATAGTATTTATTGAAGCCTGTTGAGTACAGGACATTTGTGTTTTCCCTGAAGCATTGTCTAATGACTTTTAAATTTTATTTTGATGAGTGATTAAATGGCAATCTAATGAAAAACAGAGGATAGTGGCTCAAAAAAGGTTAATAAGATTGAACTCAGCTATAAAAATTTTTCAGAAAGGATCTAGGACTTAAATTATCCATGGAACATCAGGTGGAATTTATATGTAATCATTAACTAAATAATGTTTAAGATGGAAAGATTTATAGTGTTCCTTTGCAAAGCCATCGCCAAGGTCACAGCAACCCTGTCTTCCTCTTGTGGTGGTAAATACATGTTGAGCGAAGGAATGAAAATAATCAGCTTAATAACCTAGCTTCACCCATGAGTACACCAATGTTCCAACTCAAAGGAACGTGGAGAAGATTAAGTATTTTTAAGTTTGAAAGTCTGGGTTCAGATCAAAGCTTCACTTCTTACCTAACCTCTATGTTCTTCCATTTTCAATTGCTGTGACAAGAAGCAAGAGGAAAAAATCGCCTTAAAGAAGTAAAGGTTAGAGCTGGAGAGATGGCTCAGCGGTTGAGAGCATTGACTGCTCTTCCAAAGGTCCTAAGTTCAATTCCCAGCAACAGCATGGTGGCTCACAATTATCTATAGTGAGATCTTGCGCCCTCTTCTGGCCTGCAGCCATACATGCAGACCAAACCCTGTATACATTAATAAATAAATAGATAAATAAACAAATAATAAATAAATAAACAAATCTTTTTTTAAAGGGTTGATTTTCATTTATATTGCTGGTAGGGACTATGTCAGGTTAGCTCCATGGTTTCTGGGCTCAGTTCATCATTAGGTTACTGTTCACCTCAAGCAGGCAGAAAGCAGAATGAAATACATGATTGAAAGAGGGAAGGAGGAGAAGTAGAGATGAGGGGGCTGTGGCCAAACTAGGCTCTTTAAAGACATACTCCCAGTGACCTACTTCCCCCAGCTAGGACCTAATCCTGTATTGTGTGGCCTTTTCTTGGCAGCTGTGGACAAATGTCTAGTCAACCAGGTAAGGCACTGATGACAGACAAATCAATAATTCCTTCCAAGTCTAGGTTGGCCAACCAATGTGATTATTGGGGTTACTTCAAGAAAAACGGGTGTTTCAGAGTCAGTGGCTGGCCTCACTGTAATCCTACCCCAGCATGGGTAACAACTGACCAAAGTTGTGCCCCAGAGTTCCCTACAAAATTTGACAACTCCACCAAAGAGAGTCCTCCTTTCCCTCCTCCTCCTCCCCTTCCCCCCATCTTCTAGCGAGTGTTTACCGCTCATACCAACCCGACCTTGTACATTTACCACCTCCCCTCAGTGCCATCAAATAAATGAGGAATCAATCCATTGATGAGAATAAAAGACCCTCATCTTCCAGATACTTCCCAGAAGTTTCAGCTCTGAGAATGACAGCATTGGAGAACAGGACTTCAGTATGGGAGACTGTGGGGGAGGGGGAGATTGCAAACCTAAACCTGCTCTCTCTGAGCCTCAGCTTTATATTCAGGACAATGTGAATAGTGATAGGACTAATTGAACAAAAGTGCATATAAAGTGCATTTTTGTGTCTATAAAGTATCCAGAATACAGTTAACAATCACTAAATCTTATCTATCAATACACAGCCACAGTGGTACGCCATGGTAAGATTCAAACTATTATCCAGGTCTTCTGCATCACATGAATGGAAAAATTGTTTTCTTATCATAGAAAAAAATGTTTAAATGGATTGATAAGGATAGAAATAAAACAACTTCTTGCTTTGATAATCACGGAGAATGGGGGTTGGGAAAGTTCAAGTAGAAACTGCCAGCTACATACAATGGTGGGAACATTTGTCATTTCACTTAAAATACATATCATGTTGGTTCCATCAACTCTTACTGGCATCACCAAAGACATAGTCCCACTTGACGTTGGATCAAAATGGAACCTTGGCTTGAGTGAGAAATGAAAAAGGGTGAGTTAAGTGAAGCTCACTGAAAATCCTGCAAAGTTTAGAGATACTAGCTACCCTTCTCAAAGTGCAAAGGAGTCTGAGTATTATGTAATTGACATTGTGACTATTGAATATCTGACATGAACCACAAGGATGAATTCAATTTTTGTCAGGAACACAAAAATGAAAGTGAATACAGGTGAAAATATGAGTGGAAAAATATCAACATAGCAGTAAATGCTTTATAAATTACAGAAGAGTGTTAAGGAGAAAAAAATTGACATTGGACATAATGCATAATTTTTAATGTACATTTGAAGGACACTTGCTTGGCAAAACAAATAAGATGGCCAGTGCTCTGTACTTGCCTCAATTTTAAGGAAAATGTATTTTAAGAACTCATTAAAAGCTAACCTAGGCTAGCTGGTCATCAGAAAGCTTCCAGAAGCCAAAATGTTGATGATTTGAGCATAAATGAGTCAGAAATGTGTGGTTGCAATTTCCTTTCAAATGAATGAGAAAAAGTGCTCCTGGCAAAATCCATTTTGCAATTCTTCTGGGCCAGAACCTCTAAAAGTGTACAAATCACCAGGAGTGATGTTAGAGGAGACAGCAAGGTGCTGGAAGAGAGCGGGAAGTTGTGCAAGCTCTTTGGGCTCTATGTCTTTCACTCGGACTCCTGCTCCTGAGTGTAGCCATTTCTTTCCACTTGGTGGGAGGGGGTGTGCCCATGTAGAATTGTCAGGCATTTTTCAGTTCCATAATAAATGGGTTATGAGCAGTGAGCTAGAAATTGCCAACTCTAAGCGCATTATTGTAATAAAATATGAAGGAGGTCTAGTCTTCATTTCAGCCTTCAGATGAATAAAATTTAATATCAGTTCATTTCGTTTTAAATTTCTGTCTTAGAAACTCTAGAAGTTATTTGTGTCATCAATACAAGAGACTCTCTTAGAGGAATCATTAGTAATTGCTTGACCTGGAAATGGTGTTTAGGAAAGGGGTCTCCCTACTCAAGTCTGACTTGTGTTTTTATTTGAGAGTGGAAGGTTACAACCTCATGAAACTTCAAGACATCTCCTAATTAGATTCAAACTTGATTCTGATAAAGAAACAACTTTCTGCATTTTGAATTCTGGAGTAGAGAAAATTGCAGGAGACTGAGCGTACGCACTAGTGCTTTTTACAGACACAGGGAGATTAGTGTTGTGGTTAAACCTATTCTCCATACAGTATTTAAATGACTTCTGCATGGAAATCATATCCCAAGGGACATCTTAATTTGCTAATAATGGTATACCACTTGGAGGATCAACCCTTTCCAAAGACATTGAGAAGATTTCACAGGATTTGTGCAGATTTAGAAATGGGAAGTATCAACAAACAGATGTCATTCCAGCCCAGTTTTTTTAAATGGCAAAATTAATTTCTGAAAGAGAGAGGCTTGAGAATGTCACTCCAATCTAGTGGCAGGAGGAGTCGAGTGGAGGGTCAGGTTGCGATTGAGCAAGAGTAAAATCTGATAGTCTAAGATATATATATATATATATATATATATATATATATATATACACACATATATATGCAATTATAATTTAAAATCTGCTATTTTAAAATGGATTTTCCAAAAGAAAAACCAGTATATTAATCTGCTCTCACATTAACTACTTTTTAGATATCTAATGATTGAAATTTATAGCATATTTGTAGACTTGGATGATATTACAGAGACTATTTAGAATGGCTTTTGTAAATCAAGCGGTATTAATTAGGATAACATGTGAAACATCAAGAAATGTAAGATGTCTAACACTTATAAAAATGTGTTTGGCTGAAAACCGCGTATTTTATAATGGATGAGCAGTTTCCCCCTGGTTGTTATTCATGGCCTTGGGCTTCTCTGAATTTTGGGTTATATTGAATTTTGGGTTCAATATCTCTTAAGGCCTCGGGTCCTCTGTTCAATCTTCTCTTTCCAATAGTCAAGGGAAAAAATGAGTGAAAATGTCTCACCTGCTTGATCATCTCACCCTGTATTGCTTTAGTTCACTTCTCCCTGTGTTCCACCAGTTCCACCATATCCCCCTCAGTCATATTCACTACCTACGCAGGATAGTCTGAAAAATACAACTTTTGACTGTGTAGTTACTCAGCAATAACTGGAAAGTATGAGATTCCTCCCTCCCACAGTTTACCCCTTCAGACACTAGATATGATGCTCTTTTACTGCTGTTCCCAGAAGTAGGGTATATAGTAAAGGAAAAAGAACGGGACAGCTTAGTATCCAATTTCATGCAAACTTCTTGATTGTTGTCCAGCCCCTTACTACCAGAACCATATATGAGCCAGGACTCTGAAACCAGGGACTTATCAATCAAAATGTTATCTGTCCTTTAAATACTCTCTAATACAAAGAGTGGTAGAACAGACAAAATAATGACAAAAATATGCTTTTATAAAAATAATGATTGTGAGAGATAAAAGTTGCTGATGCAGAGAAATGGAGTTACTTTCAAAAGGGTGTGTTAAATGTCGCCAGGCTGAAGAAATGGGTTGGTTATTAAGAATGCTACTACTCTCCTGGGTACTCAGGTTTGACACCTAGCACTTACAGCTCCAGGGCTTCTGGGGACTCTGATATTTCTGGTCTCCTCAGGCACCTGCACTCACAGGCCCCAATACGCCACAACTGAAAATAAAATAAATCCTTAAAAAACTAGAATGTTTTCTACTTTTCAATAAAATTTATAATTGTGTGTGTGTGTGTGTGTGTGTGAGAGAGAGAGAGAGAGAGAGAGAGAGAGAGAGAGAGAGAGAGAGAGAGAGAGAGAGAGGTCTGTACATACATTATGCATATAACTTGACAAATTTGGAAGCAGGTTTGTGCATACTGGTACTACCACCATAATCAAGGTTATATTAATAACTTAGCCAGGGCCTAGAAAGATGGCTCAGATATGAAGAGCATGTTATGTTCTTCCAGGGGGGTTGGGCTCCATTCCTAGTACTCACATAGTAGCTCAGAGTCCTCTGTAAGTCCAGTTCTAGGGGGTCACATGGCCCCCTTTGGCCTCTGTGGAAACCACATTCTGACAAAACAGTCATATACACAGTATTTTTTTAAATTTGAAATTAAAAATCCAATCACCGTCAAAGTTTGCATCTGTTCTTTTAAATGTATTTTTCTTTTGTAATTGAGAATTCAATATAAAATTGGCCCTCTCCGCAAATTTTTTGTATTAGTTTTATTTAAAAATCTGATAAAATTTAGAAGTAAACCCATCTGGTTCTGGGCTTTTCTATGTCAATGTTTTTTATTACTGCCTCAATCTCATAGTGTACTGTGGGGATGCAGGTCTGTGTGTGTATGTATGATGTGTCTGTGGAGTAGATGTAATATACAGCATTTGGGACAGTTGCTTTTGATTGCCAACTAGATTGACTGGAAGGTGTCTGAGGTATTAGTGATATAACACCTCTGGGTTATCTTTGACCATCTCCAGAGAGGATTAAGATTCTTTATGAACAGGAAAGGCTGACTAAATAAAAAAAAAAATGATATTAAGAGCAGGGTCAGTGTTGTACCTAAACTCGACCACATGGTTCTTAAGCCACTGGAAGTAGTTGTGAAATGATTTTAAAAAAAAATGGAAATAGGGATGAGTGAAAATCTATATGCTATAAGTAGAGCTGAATGGATAATTCTTCTGCGAGCTCAGAAGGCCAGAATGTTATTAGGGGTGTGGATAGCAAATGTGCACACAGGATTTCTGATGGAAACCAAGACTTGGATTTACTAGCCACTCCCAGGCAAAGAACTTGTATACATTTTGGCCATGACCTGAGACTTCTGGCAGGAGACTGAGTCTAAAGGTGCTAGACAAGCTGGAAGCAAAAGAAAAGCAGCCAAGCAGCCTTGTTTTCAAAATAGACATTTCATTCTTTTTTATTATTATTATTATTCTTTGAGATTTTCTTACAATGTACCTTGATCATGTTTGCTCCCAATTCCTCCCCTTAATCACTCGATTCTCCTACCCCCAAATTTGTGTCTTCTTTTTATCTTTTATTTAATAATACATTGAGCCCAGTGCTCTTTATATTTATGTGTGTGGGGAGGGGAGAACACTCACTAAAGTGTGCTCAGTTACCCAAAGTCCACTTGTAAAGAAAACTGATTCTCCCTATGCCAAAGCAATTCACTGTCTGTACCACCTCAGTTGGGGGTAAAGTTCATGAACCCCAGCCTTTTTGGTAGATTTTATTTTTGCTTTTGTTGTTGTTTTGTTTTTGGCGTCCTGTCACTCCCAAATAAATACACGGGACTTATTCTTTCTTATGACTGCCTGGCCTTACCTTCTCTTGTCTCTAGCCAACTTTCTAACATAAATTATACCATTTCTCTTTAACTACAATTTGCCTCTGGGCTTTTTACCTTTCTTTTTTCTATATATCTTTCTTTCCTTCTTGCTCCATGGCTGGCTGTGTGACTGTGTAGCTGGTCTCCTTTCCCTTCACTGGAGCCTAGATTTCTCCTATTTATTCTCTCTGCCTAACAGCCCTTACTATCCCTCTCTCCTGACTATTATTCATTCAGCTCTTTATTAGACCAATCAGGTATTTTAGGTAGGCAAAGTAACCCAGCTTTACAGAGTTAAACAGATGCAACATAAAAGAGTGCAGCACATGTTTGCCTGTTACACAAACATACCACAGTATAAATGAATGTAACAGCACATCTTAAACTAATGTTCCACAAGTCTCTTTCATTCTAGAATATTGACTGGCTTGATCATGGGTAGGATTGTTGGTTGCCTCCCTCCTTTGGAAACTTGCATGATTCCTTCTGGACCATGAATGTTAGTCCTCAGGGAGGGAGCATTCAGGTGAGCTCTGTATTGGAAGCAAATGGTGTCTTCAGCAATAGGGATTTAACTTTCTACATCTGGGAAGCACCCATGGGCCATAACAACAGCTTATGTGCTTTTGGGAGTCTCTTGGATAACCCTGACCTAACTCAGAAGGACTCCTCATAACTGATATAAGGTTATTTTTATAAAGGTGGTCTTTGGCTCTTGGAGGGAGCATTGCAGTGTCAACCCAGATGAGAAATTTTATTTGAACCATGTATGTCTATTTACACATAGACTTAGGAGTATCATAGGTTTTCTTTAGATAGCTAATAGCATGATTCTTAATGACTTTTTTCAGACATCCTTACTGTTATTTTACCCTTCTTCTTCTGTATTTATCTTCTTATCTCTCCCTAGTGAGAACTCCCCACTTTTCCTCATTTCAGTTTTCATAATAGTACAGTACTCTTTTGGTACCTATATCTTTGGTGTTTACTATGATGTTAGAATGTAAAATGTCCTCAGATTTATTTCTTCCTCAAAATTTATTTGTTCATTCAGGGTCTTCCGTGGTATCAAATGAATTTTAGTTTTTTGCTTCTTGATGGAGAAGGGTCATCTGTCTATGTGTTACTTTCATTGGTTAATAAAGAAACTGCCTTGGCCCTTTGATAGGACAGAAAATTAGGTAGGTGGAGTAAACAGAACAGAATGCTGAGTAGAATCAGTGAGGCAGACCCAATGGAGCCAGCCGCCAAGTCAGACATGCTGAATCTTTCCTGGTAAGCCACCACCTCGTGGTGCTACACAGATTATTAGAAATGGGTTAATCAAGATGTGAGAGTTAGCCAATTATAGGCTAGAACTAACGGGCCAGGCAGTGTTTAAAAGGATACAATTTGTGTGTTGTTATTTCAGGTGTAAAACTAACTATGAGGGAGCTGAGCAGGACGAAAAGCAGGCCTGCTCATGGCTCTCATCACTACAGCTTCTGTTTCTGGAAAGATGCCATTTAAACTTTAAGAGGGATTGCATTCAATTTAAAGGTCATTTTGGGTTCAAACAAAGTTTTATTTATAGAATAAATTCCACTCTATTGGGGAAAATTGATAAATGAATTTTCTCATCATCACAGGAAAAATCAGAATAACTCAATACAAAGGTCTTTCAGTTCTTCATATTATGGAGTTTTACTGTTTTTCTTCAAAGAATTAAGAAGCTTTCATTTTTCTTTGAATTCAAAACCAAATGGTATTTATCCACTTAAGATATACATAAGTGGGTGCTGAGAATTTCCTAGTTTAGATGTACTTTTCCTGAACCTGACAGGATGTATGGACAGAAGAATAATACAGTTGTACGTTGTGGTGTCAACATCAGAGAATGCATCAATGCATATTTAATTAGCATTGCCTACATGCTATATGAAGTATACTACATTGCCCCTAGGGTCATGATGAGCAGACGATCAGGAGATTAAATCAAGCACAAGAGAAAATGATGTGACCCAGAGACGCAACACTGCTGCTGTAACTCTCTATGTACTGTAATAAATAGGAGCAGTAAAAATAGTGAATAGAGCACTTATCATCACTTACTATCATGAAGAAACATTGCATAGCATTCACTATTGCGTCCCATACCTTATATGACTGGCAGCCACAGGACATTACACATCTTAGCAGGTGGTAGGATTTTCAGCCCCACTCTACCTTCTTGGACTCATTAGTCTATAAGTGGTCCATGTTGACTTAAATACCTTCATGTGCAGCAAGCCTGTGCTTGAAGGATATGATCATGGAAAACTGTGTTTTAAAATCCTAAGCCTGACACCAAATTTCATCAGCAAATTTCCTTAGAGGAGAGAAACTGCACTGGCTTCTGTCATAAGAAAGAGATTCTCTCTTTTTCAATCAGGGAGTTTTTAACCAGTGAAATTAAGGATGAAGGCACTTACTTTGGAGACACATAGAGGTTGAACATGTTGGATGTGCAAGGTGGTTAGCATTATTTTCACCAAGTTGGATAGCTTATAATATGGATTTTTTCATTGTTATCATGGGAGATGTGCAGACTGTCTTCTCCATGCTAAGTGACCTTTGATTCCCGGTTCCTAACCAACATGAAAATGCAAACATACAGTGGTACTGTGTCCCATTGCCTGTGACCACCCAGTGGTTATATTTATATTCTTGGAGTACAACATACTCTATGGAAACATCCAGATAGTTATGTGTCATAGATAGTCATGCAGGTAAAGAAGGATGTAAAATGTGAAGACTTGGATTAGCCAATTGGCTCAGTTTGCTAACAAACTTGGTCACTGTATACTTCAACTTTAAAATGTAAAAGCTCCCTGTCTTTCTTTTTTTGGCATATCTCTAACTACACTCATTTCAACCATTAACACAAGATCAACAAAAACTGAAAATATTGAAAGGTGAAAACAGAAAAAATCCAACCAATTAAGAAAGTATGTAAATGCAAAGCAAATGAATTATTCACATGCTCTGCAGGTTGCCTTTTTTGATTCTTAAAAAATAGAAAAATAATTCCTAAGGAATAAAAGTTGTTAAACACTGGAGCAGCTCACAGAGGTGCCTGTTGCGTCTCTTTAGGAGGCCATTATACATGAACAAATTCTCATTGCCCCTACTAAATTGCACCATTATCTATAGGATAAAATGGTAGGTCATTTTTTGGTAAAATTTTATGGCATCTTGGACATTTCACAAAAACTACATTCATTGCATATGTGTGTAAACATGCACAGGCCACACACACACACACACAGTGCTACTAAAGTTCACTGTCAAGACTTACATATGGGGTTACAACAGGGCTATTGTAAAAGATGATCAAGAGTAGGAAATGGGATTTCAAGAGCCTATAGCAATGAAGAGTAGGTCAAATAAGGTGGTGCAGGAAGAGCCTGGAAGCCAATCATGGGCAGGGGAGGAACACCTGAGAGTAACCTGCAGGAATGGCAACTTCCATGAATGAATCTTTAGCTGATGGCACAGGAATGGAGAGGTTAGAAATTTCAGAGCCTCCTGGAAAGCTGAACAACTCCTTTTGATTACCACTCTGCAAGGCTTGGAAGCTATTCCTTTAGGAACTATGTTTTCAAAGCACTTGTATTGTTGATGAATGCAGGAAGGAGAAAGACAAAAATGTCAAAGATCCAGCACGGATGGTGAGGAGTTGTAGCAGTGGATGGGAAACAAGAAATAGCAGAAAATACGTGCATCAGAGAAAGAAAACCGTATAACTTTAGAAAATATGTGAAAAGACAAATGGGAAATAAAAAACATCATTTTGACTCCCATAGCTGGCGCTACCTTGACACAGCCTCAAACAATAATTAGTCCTGGGGGACAGTGCTGAGGAATACAGATTTTTTCAAGTAAGAAGGAAAGAGAAAATAAAGTTGGAAACTAACTTTGTAGTTCATAAATTCTTGATATACATTCTTTCATTAGAAATTGCTAATACTTAATGACACATAAATAAATCAAAATCTTTTTTATTTATAATATAGATGAGGACATATATCATCTTGAAATATTTGTTCTAGGTCATGTAGTTGGTAATTGTTAGAACCAAGTTTCAAGCCCAGATATTCAGATAATATGTCTGAGTCTTTCCTAACAGGGATGTAAACAAATGTAGTAGAAATGCATTTTAAAATGAAATTCAGAAAGGGGAGGTTTTGGCTGGAGTCCCTGCAATGGTGCCAACAGATGCTGCTAAACTCAAAGTGTGGTTCATTAAGATTTTTTAATTTGTCCAATTATAAAATGAATAAATATAATTATAGCATAAATGAAGAAAATTCATGCCCGAGTAATAACAGCTTTGGATGAGGTTTTAAGCCTGAAAACACATTGGATTCTAAGCCTCCAATATGGGGCATTGTCTCCCTGGACAGAATACGAATCTCTCATTTTTGAAGTTCATTATTATTAGTGATAAGAGTACTAATAGTGTGTGTGTGTGTGTGTGTGTGTGTGTGTGTGTGGTGTGCGTGTGCATGCAAACAGGCATACATGTTTGGAGGACCACTTCTCCTTGCACCCATTTTTGGTTATCAAGCAAAGATCATGAGAAGTGCTTCTAACTCCCTGACTTAACTTGCCAATGCAGTATAGGAGCCTGATGCCAGCTAGAACCACCTAAAAGATGAAGCAGATGCCAGCACCTAGACTCTAGTCTGACCCCCTGTTTCCTGGATGGTAGATCCACCAAGAGAGGACTTAAAAAATATCATCCCGAGAGTATAAATGCATAAATGTGGATATGTGAGGTAATTTAGAAATTTGAAAAAAAAAAAGAACTACAAAATTAAAACAAAGAGCTGAAATAACAAGCACATAAAATTCTTTTCAAGTGTATCAGGAGCCCAGAGTAGGGACAATGTTACCTTCTAAAGTTTCTACCAATCAATCATTGGACTTTCATATAAAAGACATAAAAATATGTTTTAATATTTGCAGTTAACATTTTAGTAGACCCATGTTTTAAATTCTAAAGACCAGTTTTAGAATAACATGTACAAAGATATTTATACACACAAATACATTCTAACTACACCTGTGTGCAACACATTCTATTTTCAAGCATGTTAATCATTTTAATAGGCTACTATCACATTTTATTTATTAACTCATATATTTTGTTGTAAACATCATTAAGAATCCTTTTTTTTCCTTTGATACACCACTTAATGAGTCCAATTATCTAATTCTTTGGAACAAAAACAGTTTCTGTGATTAAATACACGTTTCATATAAATAAGTGGATTCTATCAAAAGTTTGTTGCTCTCAGGCATAGAAGTGCCTGTAATCATGATAACAAGTTCATGAATAGTATTATGCTTAAGAGAAGCTTAATATTACTTTGTAAAAATTCTAAGATTAAGCTTATGAAAGATTAGGGAAATTAGTGTTCAGGAAACAAAGGATAATATCATCCTTAATGGATTAGCAAAGGCTACTCCATGTATTCAAAATGGACATGGGAGTGTGCTGGCTAACTGGCTGAAAAAGCTGTATGGACCCATTGACACCTGAAACCCCTGGAAACCCTTCCAAATTCGTGCTGGAATCAGCTAACCTTATGAAAATAATCAGAGCTGCTGGGAGTTCATGCAACAGCGATGTCATGTCCTGAAGATAGAGTTCCCCACTAATTTTGTCCATCCTCTAGCTCTAAATCTTCTCTGTATTCCCTACTGCATGATGTTTCCTGGACCTCTGAGTGTGGCTGGATTGGTATAGCTGTCCCATTTATGGTGGAGTATTCATAGCCTCTTATTCTGTTACAAGTTTCTACAATAATTGTTTCCAACTGCAAAACAAGCTTCCCTGACAAATATTGAGAGCAGCAAAGATCTATGGGCATACACATACATATTCAGAAAATACTTTTACAACGGGCGGTGGTGGCACATGCCTTTAAACCCAGCATTTGGAAGGAAGAGGCAGGAGGAGCTCTGTGAATTCGAGGCCAGCCTGGTTTATAAGAGCTAGTCCCAGGAGAGGCTTCAAAGCTACAGAGAAAGAAAGAAAATACTTTTACAACCTAACAATTTAGAAAAATAGCAGATATTCCTCCCTGCCCAGGCTCTTTGACTTTACCCCCACCTGGGTTTTTGACCAGGTTTATATAACACCAGGCATAAATTCTCTCCTGTAGAGGAAACCTCAAATCTAATCAGAAACTGCTTGGTTATACCCATTAGCAACATGCCACTACTATACCATGGGGCACACCTTGTCTCTCTGGTTGGTATTGTGGCACACAGGGTCCATTGATGGATAAGTCTGTTGATGTATTCTGCCCTAATGGTTTAAATAGTCCTTTGTGGCACTGTGAAAGCTAGCTAGCAGGAATGAAGCTTCCAAGTCAGTTCAAGATTGATTCTGTACTTCCTAGAGTTAAAGTGTGAGGTGTCTTCAACAATAGGTTCTTATTTAGTTTTGGTGGATAACCAAGAATAGTCTGTGTTGTTTTGAGGACCTCTGCACTGAGATTTTCACTTAATAACCTATTCCTTCTGGAAGTAGCATTGTCCATCCATTCAAAGTTCCTCCATTTCAACTCCTATTGTTACTATAATTTTAAATTTGCTTACAAACTAGTGGGTTTCCATAAGGGTTTCTCATACATCCTTTAGTTTTAACTAATTGTTCTTCCCTCTTCTCCCCTATCCACTTCATGTTCCATTCTTTCATGTAATAAGTATTCTACTATACCATCTGAGTATATTTTTAATTGTATTTCAAGATAGTAGGTTGCTGTTTCTTCTTCTTCTTCTTCTTCTTCTTCTTCTTCTTCTTCTTCTTCTTCTTCTTCTTCTTCTTCTTCTTCTTCTTCTTCTTCTTCTTCTTCATTTTCCTCTTCTTCAATGGGTTTTCATTATGTAGATCTGGCTGGCCTGGAATATTCTCTGAAGATCAGGCTAGCCTTGAACACACCAAAATCCTCCTGATTCTGCTTGCCAAATGCTGAAGGTAAAGGTGTATACAGGCATATATTTTGTATATGTATCACACTTGTTCATTCACCAGCTAATGTAAGTTGCGATGCTTAGTTTAATTGCTGTTTTGATGGAGTCACCTGGGAAGAGAGTCCCAGTGAGAGATTGTCTAGATCTGGTTAGCCTGTGGACATGCCTGCGAGGGATTGTCTTGGTTCCACCTTAATTGATGCGGGAAGACATAAATCACTCAGAGTAGCGCCATGTCTTATGTAAGAATTCTGCCATGTGTGTGTATTAGAGGAGGCTGAGCACAGGTAAATGTGCATACATTCATTTCTCTCTGTTGTGCATGTATTGTGATTAAGCTGGTCTAAGTTCCTGCCTGCTTGAGTCCCCCTCTAAGATGGGCTATATCCCGGAATAATGAGTGAATAAATGTCCTTTCTTTCCTAAGTTGCTTTCTGTCAGAACATTTTATCATAGCAACAGAAACAAAACTAGAACAATATAGAATTTACACCAGCACTTGTCTCATGCTCATTTGCATTCCTGACTATGGTCATTCTACCTGTGGTGAATAGAATCGTAGACTTAGCATTAACCTGTATTTCCCTAGGGGCTGAGGGTGTTGAGCACCTTTTTAAACTGTTTTAGTCATCTATATTGCTTGGTTTCATTTTGTTATTCTTTTTTTTTTTCTTTTTTCCCTGTGTTTCCAGAATCCTGTTTAGAATGGTATTATCTAAATCAAGTTAAGCATGGACCCTACAGCTTCCACTTGCAATTTCAGGATGCCATGTCTTATTTCACATGTCCTTGGTATGTTTGGTGCTTAATTTTGTATTTAATGAGGGATTTTTTTCTCCATATTGATATTGAAACAGCACCACTTGTTGAAGATGGCGTATTTCTTCACTGAATATTTTTGACATCTTTATCAAAATTTGGGTACCTGAAGGTATTTGGGGACCCCATATGATCTAAATATATGCTTTTGTATAGGTATCATGCCACTTTTATGACCATAGTTCTTTAGTGTTGGGAATAATGTTTGGTGATATCTTCAACAGTTTTCATTTTGTGAAAGGGCATTTGCTCTATGTTTGATCTGGAGACTGCTTTTTCTGTTTGTGAGGAATAGCCCTACGATTTTGTAGAATTGGATCCACAGATTGATTTTTGTAGGATAGCCATTTTCACATGATTAATTCTGATCCATTAGTATGGGAGGGGTTTCTACATTCTAATGTCTTTTTCAATTTCTTTTCTCAGTGATTTAAAATTTTCATTGCAGAAGCCGTTGGTTTCATTGGTTATACTTATTCTAAGGCATTTTATTTGGGCTATTGTGAATGGGATAGTTCCTTGACTTCTGTTTCAGTGTATTTGTCATTAGTATATAGCAAAGGCACTGATCTTTGTGTGTTAAATTTGTGTCCTTCCATTTTCCTAAAAATAGTCATGAACATCAAGAGTTATGGTGTCAGGGAGTCAGGGACTCTTAAGTATTGAATCTTCTCATCTGCAGGTGTGGATACTTCGATGTCGGTTCCTATTTCTATCTCTCCTTTCATCTAATTGCTCTAGCTAAGACATCAAATGTAAAATTAAAATAAAGCACACAGAGAGTGATCACTTTTATTTATTCTCGATTTTTAGTGGGAATGATTTTTTTTTAAATATTTGGTAGTCATGGCTATAGGTTTGTAGTATGTATCTTTTGATGTGTTCAGGTATTATCCTTCTATTTGTAGTCTCTCTGTGACTTTTATTGTGAAGTGATATTGTGTTTCGACAAAGCTCATTTCAGAAGCTATTGAGAAGATCATGTGATTTCTGTATTTTAGTCCATTTCTGTGGTGAATTCTCCTTGTTGATTTAAGTAGGTTGAACCATAATCCCATCACTAGCAGAGCCAGTTTGGTGATGATGAATGCTTTTTATATGATTTTTGAATTTCGTTTAACAGTATTTTATTGAAAAAAAAATTTCATTGATGTTTATTGTGGAGACTGATCTGTAATTTTCATATATATATTATATCATTTTCTTCTCTGTTTAGATATCAGGGCAATGCTTTTTTTCACAAAACCAGTGTGGAAACCTTCCTCCCATTTGTACTTATGAAGAAATTGAAATAGTTTTATTTTAGTTCTTTTTTAAAAAAAAATCTGATAGAATTCATAAGCTAATCCATTTGGTCCAAGATTTTCTTTTGATGCTTTGATCTTATTAACAGCTATAAATCTGATTAAGTGGTTTATTTCATATTGACATAATTTTGGTATATTGTATGCATCTAGAAATTTGTCCATTTTATTTTCCAATTTAACGAAATATGAGTCTTTAAAGTATATCATTGTGATTTTATAGATTAAATTGATATCTAGTGTAATGTTCTCATTTTCATCTTCAACCGTATTTATTAGTGTCCTCTATTTTGGTACATTTGTCTAAGTGTTTGTCAATATTATCTTTCTTTAAATTAACTAGCATTTTGGTTTTGTTATTCTTTGCATTGTATGTATGTAAACATATATGTTGTTTATGGGAGTTCTCTCAAGTTTTTTATGTTGACACTCAGCACTGTAAGCTTCCCTCAGGACTACCTTCGATGTGTCCAACTGAATTTGGTATGTTCTGTTTGCATTTGCATTCAGTTTTAGGGTTTCATTAATCATAGAGTATTGCTTAAGTTCCATAAGTTTGTGTACTTCCTGTACTTTTTATTGCTGATACCTATTTTTATTCTGTTGTGGTCAGACAAAATCATGATATTATTTCAATTTTTCTTCATTTTTGAGACTGTCTTTGCATCCTAATACATGATCAATTGAAATTTCACGGGCTACTGAGAACAATGTGTGGTCTTTAGTGTAGTGTATACAAAACTGCAATGAAGTCAGTTAGGTCCACTTGATTTGCTATTTAGATTGAATATTTCTCTGTTATTGTTTTATTTTCAGAATGATCTTTTCTTTAGGGAAGGTGGTTATGTGTTTGGACTGGGGTTTTTGTCAATTTGACATGAGCTAGAATCATTTAAGAAGAGGGAACCTCAGTTGAGAAAACATCTCTATCAGATTGTATATTAATTTCTACCCTTTTGTTGATTTGGTGACATTTATTTAGATGCATTTACCCAGACCATTCCAATGTCTTTTATTTATCCCCTGAGGAGGCTTGGGTATGTTTTTCTTCTCCTAGTTAATGTAAATATTTTTGTATTTAAGTAAACACATGTATGTAAAATAGTCATGTCTCCAAGAACTAAAAATTCTCTGTCCTATAACCTGTCAATCATTCCTCATGAATCACAGGAAACTGATTTTTTCAAATCTTTAAGGTATTTTTAAACATATATTTTGCCTTATATTGATACCTGTCACTGTTATACTGTAATACCTTTATTTATTGAGCTTAGATTTTTCTATCCTAATATAATAACATTCTATGTTGCTTAATTCTTATATGGAACTTTATGCCTGTCTTAGTCTGTGTTCTATTGCTGTGAAGAGCCACCATGGACATGGAAACTCCTATAAAGGAAAACATTTACTAGGAGCTGGTTTTTATTTTCAGAACTTTAGTCCATTTTAATCGTGGTGAGAAGCATAGTAACATACAGGCACACATGATGATGGAGAGGTAGCTGACAGTTTTTTTTTTTTTGAAATCCTGCAATTTTTTTTTTTAATTTTTTTTATTAAAGATTTCTGCCTTCTCCCCGCCACCACCTCCCATTTCCCTCCCCCTCCCCCATCAAGTCCCCCTCCCTCATCATCCCTAAGAGTAATCGGGGTTCCCTGCCCTGTGGGAAGTCCAAGGACCACCCACCTCCATCCAGGTCTAGTAAGGTGAGCATCCAAACTGCCTAGGCTCCCACAAAGCCAATACGTGTAGTAGGATCAAAAACCCATTGCCATTGTTCTTGAGTTCTCAGTAGTCCTCATTGTCCATTATGTTCAGCAAGTCCGGTTTTATCCCATGCTTTTTCAGACCCAGGCCAGCTGGCCTTGGTGAGTTCCTGATAGAACATCCCCATTGTCTCAGTGTGTGGGTGCACCCCTCGCGGTCCTGAGTTCCTTGCTCGTGCTCTGTCTCCTGCTCTTGGTTTGGACCTTGAGATTTCAGTCCGGTGCTCCAATGTGGTGAGGTGAGCCAGACCC
Source organism: Chionomys nivalis (assembly GCF_950005125.1). Lineage (NCBI taxonomy): Eukaryota > Metazoa > Chordata > Mammalia > Rodentia > Cricetidae > Chionomys > Chionomys nivalis. The sequence continues at coordinate 33,116,745 of NC_080089.1, read as the reverse complement.
AAAAAGAGGAACATGGGATGTACTCACTCATATTTGGTGGCTGACAGTTTTACATCTGGATCAGGACACAACAGAAAAAGAGAGAGAGACTGGGCCTGGTTTGAGAATTTGAAAACTGCAAGCCCTCCCCCAGTGACATGTTTCCTCCGATAAGGCCACACCTACTACAGTAAAGTCAAAGGTCCCAATTCAGGTAAAGTAGCTCTATTCCCTAATGATCACACATTCAGACCTATATAACCTTATGGAGCTGTTCTTATTCAAACAATCGTATTGTTCATGCAGACACTGTTTGCCAAGATGTCTAGTCAAGCAAACACTATAGTTATGCTCTCTCCCATTCTGATCTCCTAAAAATGAACACTTAGAAAGGTATCCTCTCAGGTATGACTTCTGTAGTTCATTACCATTTACTTTTTGTCTTTTTTCTTCCTGGAATCATTGACCAAGCCTTTCCATTCTTTATAACAGGTTGTACAATGCCAGTTAATGCATTAAAAAAAATATTTGCAACTTTGTCTGTTGATTCCCACTTCTCTTTCTTCCACGGACTGGGACACCCTCCTTTTCTGTGTTTCTCTTCACTGGCTGCTCTAAAGCTCTCTGGCTGGTTTCCAGTCCCGGGATTTCTCTACAATGATCCCACAAATCACTTGTCTCTTGCCCTGAGCTGATGCCATGAGCCTCCTCTGCTATTGTTGGAACATGACTTGAGTGTGTTGTTCAAAGGTTCCTGTGTTCACCCCAGTTGTAAGGAAGTGGGAGAGTAAAAACTTATTCCAGTTATGGATTGTAGAATGGGCCTTTGTGGAAGTGATTGTGTTACATAAGGTTATCAGAGTGGAGTGCTAATGGTTGAATCTGACAGCTTTATTAAGAAAGAAAGGAGGGAGAAAAAGAAAGGGGAGGTGAGGGCAAACTCACATTACCTGTCTTCCTGCCCCGTGAGACCTTTCTGGTTTCAAGAAAACACTTACCAGCTGTGGTTCTTTGACTTCTCACCTCCAGAAACTTGAGGCAAAATAACTATCATTTATTTGTAAAACAGTCTCCTTAGGTTTTTCATTACAGTGATTTGAAAGAGACCAGAAGACCTCTTTTCCAGTGGTTGGCCTCATTGTCCTGGAGCTTCTTAAGGCAGAGCTTTGAAGAGATTGATTTTTGAAACCTGGATATCATAAAATACTTCTATTTTGATCTCAATCTATTCTTAGTTTGTCTTGGTAAAAAATTCAAGACAGGATACTTATTTTCTTACAACTTTTAAAACTTCTATTGCCATCAATCTATCCCTATTAGTAGAGATAAAATACTATATTATTTCCACTTCTTTGTGCAATTTGAGAGTTTCTGGGGACATTTTTCCCCCTTTCATGCTTCTTCCATTTTTCCAAGTAAAATTTATAACTAGTAAATTATTTAGCAATTTCCTCCAATAACTTTCTTTATTCTGATTTTAGGTGATGGGGGATGCCTCACATTAATCACATATAGAATCTTCTGATTTCCCATATAGTTCTATTTTTAATTCTCATTGTACTTACCTCTGTGTTTGTGATATATTTGCCAAAGCATATACCATATTCATGCATGTGTGTGTGAACATGTGTGCCTGCACACGAATGGAAGCCAGAGGTCAACATCAGATGTTTCCCTTGACTGCTTCCCCAATTATATTTTGAGGCAGGGTCTTTCACTGAACCATGGGCTCACAATTTCAGCTGAGCTGGTTAGCCAGTGGGCTATAAATATCTGTCTCTGTTCCCCACTAGTACTGTGGGGACAAATACATTCTGCTGTATCCAGCTTACATAGATGGCATAGATAATCGTAGGTCCTCATGCTTGCAAGACAGGTGCTTTACTGCCTGAGCCAAGTACTTGTCCCTCATTGTATTTTAACTTCATTTTTAATTTTTTATTGATTCTTTGTCGATTGCATATCATGTATCCCAATCACATTCATCTCCCTGTCCTCATGTTTCTACTCATTGCCCTTGCAACTTCCCCCAAAACAAGATTTAAAATTAATCCTCGCTGCCCTGGCTAGCTTACCCAAGACATCAGGTAGCAAGGAGCAGGGCCCATGCTCCTGTAGAACAATTCTATTTCTCTTCAAATTTCTTTAACTTAACTATAAGTATGCTTAATGACTTTGCTTATCTTAGTAAACTTAATTTCAAAAAGTTTACAAAAAATAAAGATTGAGTCAAATATGTTCTGTATAGTATCCTTTGTTGTTAACATTTACTAGTCAAAACTGATGAAGGATTCTTATTTATGTTTTGTTTCCATTTCATTAAAGCCCTTTCTTTGTATTCTAGTCGGGTCTGCTCTAGTACGACTGCTTTCTTCCAGGGCTTCCAGGATATAGTGCTGTATGTAAACGGGGCATTTTTTTTTTTTTTAGCTTCTCCTGTGGCAGTTTCTCTGATTTTTTCTTGGTTTTGATAACTCTGTTTGTTCTTGTGATGACCTTGAGACATTTTCTGGAAAGACTTAGTTTGGGCTATCTGGTGTACATCTTCTGAAAAGACTGTAGCTAAAGGAGTTTGAAAGAAGGTTACATAGGCGAAGACATGGTGTTTTCCATATATCATATCAGGACCCATATGATCAATACAACTTCACTCCAATGTGTTGAGTCGAGTCCCTGCAAGACAACAGTGTGGGGGTCCCTCCAGTACAATCTTGCTTTTTGCTTTCCCATTGCACTCTTTGAAAAGAAATATACACACATGAGGCAGAAATTCTTCTCCCTCTTTGAGGGAGGAGTTTCTGTACATTGTTTGGAATTCTTCATGAGAAATTTACTTTTCTTCTCATTTAGCTGAGTGTCTATTTATCTGTGAATGTAAGGACGTGGTTATTTACTTCCTATTTGAGTTATAACCTGATAATATGCTAGCGCTTCATTTTTACTTGGATTATCTAGCTCTGAGTCCTGGGGGGTCTCTCACTTGGTTTCCGTGTGTGTGTGTGTGTGTGTGTGTGTGTGCATGCACGTGCTTGTGTGTATGTATGCTTTTGTGTTTGGTCTTATGTGTTATTTCATTATCTCACCATGCCCACACTTTCTAATAAGATGTTTAGAGTTCATCTTTTATGTGCATTGTTTTCCTTGCCCAAGAGTCTCCTTGTTCTCCAAGGAGTCACATGTTCCTTCACTGAAGAACAACATTGCATGACTGTGTTTATTGCTACAGGAGCATCATTGTTCTATTTCTCCCCTAGGGAATATACACATTTATAGAGTTGTTTACATTGGTATATTTTTATCTTAAGTTATATATGAATCCATTTGATGTATCTGGCTCTACCGTGGTATCTCATGTTTATCCCAGTTTTTCCCTGCCTCTGCTCATCTGTAAATGGCTTACCCCAAACACCACCTCTCACCTTCTGCTTATAGCTTTGCTCATTTGTCCAATTCCATTATGTATGTGTTGTAAGAATTGTGAAGCCACATTCTTGTAAGAAACAAGCATGGTGTGCAGTACAATGCTTATTTTCAATTCCTGTTGCCTTTTGTTTTAAAGTTTGCCCTTATTAACAAGGTTACTCAGCTCTGTAGCTCCTCCCTCCTAACCTTTCTTTAAAGGTGTATCACATATTTGTAACATACTTGAATTCCTTTTGTCATGGTGTCTACTGTATCCAGGATCTCCTCCCTCATCACTGAATTCTTCCTTAATTTGTATACATATGGGCTCACTTTTTTCGGTTGTAAAATTAGGTGAGATTTTACATGGAAAGATATGAATTGCTTCTTAGCTACCTCATCTGAATATGTGATGGGGTATATGACAACCACTATTGTAGAACACACACAATGGTTTCATATTCACAGACAATATGTTCTCCTTCATACTTAACCCTCTCTTGAACCCCAGACTCTTTGCTTTCTACTTCAGCTTTAAACACGCTGTCTTTTCCAGGTTGTCATACAAGTGGAATTCAAGGTGAAATTCCATTTTCCCTTAGAAAGTTATACAAATTCCCTTAGTGATGGCTCATTTGCCTTGACATCTGAATAAATATTTCATAGTCTATCTATCCATATTGAGAGAAATGATTTCTTTCAATGTAGGAAGATTATGAAGACAGCTGCCATGATCACAGGTGTTCAGGTTTCTGCATGGTTATAACTTTCAGAATTATGTGGATAAATGCCTAACGGATGATTGTTGGAGCACCATGTCAAATTAAGTTTAATTTTGTGGATGCTGTCAGCCTGTATTCTACAGACATTGTCAATTTGCATTGTCATCTGCAATATATAGAAGGCCTTGCTGTGCATACATACTTGACAGTGATGGCTGTTAGCATTTTTTAAGGATTTGAAATAATAAACATTGTTTTTAAAAGGCATGTTATTATATCTTAGGGTTATACTTTCTTGGTTTTGACCTTTTAAAAATTGGCTAACCATTTTTTAAAACTTGGTCAATGTATATAAATAAAGTTACATAAGATTGAGTAGACGATTATTTCCATAGAGCAACAAACATTTTTTAAATATCTGGTGTGAAGACATGTGGATCAAGGAAAACATTGCTTCAGACACTCAAATCTTCATAGAAAGTCAATTCATACTGAGCATGGCAGTTTATTCAGTGGCTTGTAATCTCAGCTTTCTGGAGACTGAGGCAGGAGGGTAAGGTATTCAAGGAAAGCCTGGCCTACACAGAAATATTTGTGTTTAAAAACAAATAAATAGGGCTGGAGAGATGGTTCACAAATAAAGAGCATCTGCTGTTCTTGCAGAGGATCCAAGTTCAGTTCCCAGCACTCATATCAGTAGATTGAAAACCACCTGCAACTCTGCCTTCTGGGGACTGGATGCTGTCTTCTGGCTTTGTGGGCACCTGTACTCATATGTGAACATAGTCACACACAGATGCAAGCATACACGTAATATATGTATATATATATATATATATATATATATATATATATATATATATATAATCTGAAGAAAACCAATATATATATTAAAAGAAGCAAACCAATAAACAAAAACACTAAATTCATCCTTTCAGGAGAAGTTAATAATTGGTCTAATTAATATCACCATAGATTATTTTGCTTACGTTTTAATTTAAATTTTAAATTAAATTTAAACATGTTTGCACTCCTTAGTATTTGGAGTCTTTGACTGACTATTATGTTTACGAGGTTCATCTGTATGTTTTTTCCCATAATAGTCTAGTTTCTGTATTTCATATAGTAACCCACATTATACAAATGTTACAAATCCATGTATTCTATACTTCAGAGACATAAGAAGCTTCCGTTAGGATGGCCATGAGGAATGTTATTATGCATATTACTGTACTTCCTTTTGGTCAACATACTTATTGCATTTCTGTTTGGAATAAACTTAAAAGTAGAATTTTGGCCTAATAGGATAAGTTCATGCTCAGATTTAATAAACACTGCAAAATGGTTTCAGTGTGATTAAAGCAATTTATGCTTCCAGGATTATTCAGAACAAGGGTCATGTCATACTGTTTTCCAACATGATGTTGTCAGCGTGTTTTGTTAATATTAGTCATTATTGTGTGGGCATGTGTGTGTGCATGTGCCTGTGAGTGACTAAACGCTGTTTTGTCAGCTTTAGTAAGTAATGAGGCTGCACACCTTCTCTGCTCCTCCCGGTCACCTGGTTACCGGCCTTTGCAAAATGATTCACATGAGGTTTACCCAATTTTTATTGCATTTTATGTAATATTTTACTGGCTTTTAAGAGTTATGGCAGATCCTCTGTACTTAATCTCAAACTGGTACAAGTATTGCGAAACTCTCCCATTTTGCCTTAATTTGGGGCTCATTTTTCCTTAATTTGGAAAGTAAAGGACAGACTCAATGGAATCTATTTTATTTATGTTTCACATAGTGGTTATTTTGGGAACCCTGCTTAAGCAGTTTTTGCTCACAATTATGAAGATAAACTTTGTAGTCTATAAACCTCGCACTATTAACTTCCCTGTTTATCTGAGTTACTTTTCTATTGCTGGAGTAAAACACCATTACTAGAGCAACTTTAGGAAGGAAAAAAAAATTACAAGTTACAGTCCATCACTGTATTTCTCAATTGAGAGGCCCTCTTCCCAAATGACTCAAACGGTGTCAAATTAATGAATAAATAGCCAGCACACTGAGTCTTGTTTAGTTTTATATGATGAGAGATGAACAAGTTTTGATTTCTTTTAATTGAAAATCTGTTTTATTCATTTTTGATTACCGCTATAGCATTTTTGACAATACTGATGTGTGGGTCAGGATGCATTCCCAATCTTCTGTTCTTGTCTGTTGAAACACTTGCTGGAGCATATGCCAATATTACTGCATTATTACTTATTATGATCTTATTCTCAGGACAGGCTCACTCCAGTGAGTCTTGAACTCTCAGTTCTCCCACTTCACCCTGCCTAAGGATGAAACTGAAGATATGTCACCATGCACAGCTCAACACTGCAGGTTTATTTGGGAGGAAAAATTAAAAAAAAAAATTGTTAGTGTGTTTCAATTTTATTCTTTTTCTACAGAGTATATGCACACACCCATGTCCACACACACATACACACACACACACACACACACACACACACTCCATGTAAAGAATAAAAATGTTAGAAATAACATTCCAATTTCCCTAAAGAAAGAAACTAAAATATGCTGAAGTTTTTTAATTGTTGATAGTTAGACTGCCTTTGAATAAAAGGATAACTTTGAAGAGAATGATATATTTATATCATCTCTTGAAATTTATAAGCCTTGTGTTCCCACATTTCTTTAAATCTTTCATTCCCTGCAACATTTTCAGTTCTATGTGCAGCTTAAACACCTTTTGAAACATCCTTTAACAAGTATTTGATGTTTCATGTTCTTATAAATAGCATGGTTTCTATTTTGTGTTCTAATTGAACTATATGTGATATGACAAAAAGATGCAATTCAAATTTTGTATTTTGACCTTGAATTATGTTACATTTTGGAATTCATATTTCAATTTCAAAGCTATCTGCGGGCTATTTTTGAATGTTTAAAGCATAGTAATATTATCTGCAAATAGTGATAATTTTGTTTTGCTTTTTAATACTTAACTTTTTTACTGTGTTATATTTTATTAACTAAAACCACCTTGATAATGTGAAACAGAACCAAGGATGGCAAAAATCCTTTTATCCTTCCAATTCCAACTGGAAGCATTTTTTTTATTTTATTAAAAATAGGTTTCTTTTTCACACAATGTATCTTGATATAGTTTCCTCTCCTTCTTTTTCTCCCAGTTTCTCCTCATTTCCTATGCCATCAGGAGCCACTTCCTTTCTGCTTCTCATTGGAAAGCACACTAAGATAGCTAAGGGATAATGACAAAATAAAACATAGTATGATAAAATGGGTGATGTGGAATTTCCTCTGTATGCTGTGATTATCATTAATGAATAAAGAACTGCTTTGAGCCTATAGCAGAGCAGGGCAGGGCAGAGCAGAACTAGGCAGAAAGGAATAGACTGAATGCTGGGAAAAAGAAGGGTGGAGTTGGAGAGAAGCCATGGAGCTGTTGGAGACAGATGCTGAAACTTTGCCGGTAAGCCACTTCCACGTGGCAATATACAGGTTAATAGAAGTGGGCTAAATTAATATAAAAGTTAGCCAATAAGAAACTAAAGCTAATGGGCCAAGCAGTGATTTAATTAGTATGGTTTCTGTGTGATTATTTTGGGTCTAAACTAGCCTACTAGCTGGGAACCAACAAGCAGCTCTTTCTTCCAACAATAAAACAAAAACAAAATATCAGAATAAGAAAAAACAAACAAGTATGAAGAAAAGAGCCCAAGAAAAGGCACAGGAAACAGATACAGATGCAGAAACCCACTAGTTTTCTTGTTCAGTAATCTCATAGAAACATAAAACTGGAAAGTAAGTACATACACAAAGAACCTGTAGGGTAAAATAAATAAAAAATAAAGGTAAAATCAGAAAGAAAGGAAGTGCCCTGACGTGACATTATGAGGCACAGAAGTTGCAAAGATGCCATTGAGTTTGTTTTCTATTGGCCATCAATTCTGGGTATGTGACCTGCTCTTAAGAGTAGCTTGTTTTCCCAGTGAGACTTCCATGGAGAAAAGTAATTATTTTATTTGCAAATAGTCATAAGTGCCTTCCTTAGCTATCATCAGAAAAGCTTCCTTCTGCAATAGATGGGAACAAATGAAGAGATCCACAGCTAGACAAGATGAGGAGTAAGAATCCAGGGCACACTCAACCCTAAAAGAGAGGTCTCCATCAAAACCCTCCTCTCAGAGCTCAAGGCCCCTCATGGAAGAAGAGGCAAAAAGAATATAAATGTCAAAGGGTATAGAAGGTGCCAAGGAACCAAGACGTTCTGGACAACAGGGCTGGCACACATAAGAAATCACAGAGACTGTGGCAGTGTGCACAGGGCCAGCACAGGTCTGCTCCAGATGGGGTCACACACACCCATCCCTAGCTCAGAAGCTATCTCTAATTGATAACCTCTTGCAAGAAGAAGTTTTAAAAGTGTATTTGTTGTAGTTTGTTTTTTAATCTTAAGAGTAAAATGTAAAGCTCAATAAAAAGAAACAGAAAAAAAAGAGTGTATTCTTTAATGGTGAAGTGATTTTTTTTCTTTTGTCTCTGGAATTACTACCTGGATGAAGTGCTTTATTACCTGGAATTAATACTCTTGAATTTAATACCTGAAATTTAATAATCTGGAATTAATACTTGGATGTGGGTACTATCATTCCTTCTTGGGTAGTATCACTACAAGTTTTATTATTTTATTAATCTCTTTAAAGTATTAACTTACACATTTTATGACATTTTTGCTCAAGTTGTGTCTCTTTGTTACTTCTTTTCTAATGTTTGTGTGTTCATTTTACATATTACTTACATGTTATGTGATGTTTCTGTTTCTGATTTTGGCCTCTTGTGTTTTCTAATATATACACATATGTGCATATTTATATTTGGTTGCAAAGTTCCCTATGAGTACACATTTACTGAATTCCAAGAGCTTTACTATAATTTACTTTTTATCTTCGTTTACTTTAAATATGTTTTCCCTAGCATTATAGTTTCAAATGTACTCATTTAAAAATATTTGAAGCTTGTTTTGAGCTAAGTTATCCCTTGGTCTCAAACTTGTGAGGGTCTCCTTTAGTGTCCCAAGTGATGACATAACAGATATGGACTCCCACATCCAGCCCTTTGGGGATTTCCTAATTAATATTTGGTAGTGACTCTTAATCTTACTATGGTAAGACAGTATATTCTATATGAAAGCAATTCTTCCAAAGGTTTTCAGACTTGCTTTATAACTTAAAATATGGTTTGTTTTAGAAGCATAATTTTCTTGCATTTGAAACGTAAATAAAAAGGTCAATCACCTGCAGGGTTCAATGAATGCAAATCGGGGTAGTTTAGTTAATTTTCTCCTGGTCTTCCACATGCTTCCTGAATGCATCTGCTTTTCATAAAGTGGTGAGATAAATTTACAGCTATGTTGTTGTTTTGTTTTTCCTTGTCTTTGTTGGGTTGACTCTTTCTATGCAATCACCTTTGTGTTAGATATGCTAAGCTACACATCCTCAAGTACACACAATCAGCAAAGTTCATGGTTTATATAGAATGGACCTTTAATGTTACCATACATCTCTGTACTTAGACTGCTTTAAGTCTAAGTAAATGTTTTACATTTATCTTTTTGTTCAATTATTGTCTACATAAAACATATTTCAAACATTTTATTTCTGATCTTCTTGTGCTCTTTAAGTTGTGTGTCATTATAAAGTGAGACTTAGTTATGTTATTCAGAATGATAATCCTTGTAGATCAATACACTTGTTACTCTGTAGCAATAATGCCATTCCTGACATGTTTGATTTTATTTCTGAAAAACATTACCCACTGCATGTTTATGAAGTTTTCAGCCCTTTTATCCCTGTTATTGTCTTCTTTTGGAATTATCAACTAATTTAATTTGTCACATTTAGTTTTTTGTCATTTTCTCGGATGTTATTATTCCAGAGGCCCACCCATTAAATACCATGCTTTACCTAATCTTATTGTTTCTTATTCATGATGCAAACACTGATTCCTGATCAGCTTGGATGCTGTGTACCTATGTTATAATTTATGTTTATCCTAAATGTTACAACTGTGTTTATTATGGCTTGAAAGTTAATAACCGTTTCATTTTAACTAAATACTCACCATTTCTCTCCTTCATATAGAATTTTCAACTAAATAAATTAAGTTCTTCTATAAAAATCCTGGTTTTAGAATTTATTTCTCTACAAAATATTGGTAATAAAATCTATAAGCCTTTTAAGCTTCTGAAGTCATGACTTGGCTTTTGTTTTGGTGTCTATTTTCATTTCAGCTAGAACATTGGCATGAGTTCCGTCTGCAATCCACAGCATTTGTAGCCATCACCACTCTGTGCTCTAGCACATGCCATGCTCATAGTTTCTCCAGGAAGACATAGCTTTCCGGTACAGCTGCTTTTAACATTTTATCTGCTTCTTTGGTTTTCAGGAGTTTTCAGATGTGCCCACATGTGCTACTCTTTGTACTTAGAACTCTGGGGCTTTATGGATCTTCTGGAACTTTGGTCATTCATATTTTTAAAACCATATTTTTGAAAGATTTTTGTCATGGCTTCTTATGGCAGTTTCTTCTTCCATGGGCACTGTCTTTTCATTCTGATCCATAGCTGATAGACGCTAGACCATCCATGATGGAGGACCTGTTTCTCATCTATTATCTTCATTTCTTTATCTATCCTTTTTATTATCTTTTTAAAAAGCAAAATGAAACCGTGTTTTATTTGTGAGAGATTTGAGAGATTTCACATACATTTTTCTGCTTTGTGTCTTTTTATTTTTGTTTTTAAAAATTGTTTATTTTGTTTTGACTAGAAAATTTTTATTAATTTCCTAGTAGTTTTAAGTGTGTGAATGGATGATTACTTGAATGAAGGGATAGAGAGATACATAATAGGTGGTAGAAAGGTAGTCGATTGACAAATGCATAGGTAAATACATAGTTATTTAAGAATGAGACAATAAAATACAGATTAGAGACCAGATTAGAGACAGTATAGAGGCCCATTTTTGTGAATTTGAAAGTGCTTCTGCAGAGCAGCCAGTGTGTTCACAACTTTGATTTATTTATTTGTCTATTTATAGATCTATACATCCATTCACTAACTCATTCATTCATGTATTTATAGTGTTGACAGTTAAAAGTTATGTATATTTATTGTATACAAGAATTATTTTTGAGCTATGTAGACAAGGCCTTTTTTAAATTCTAGAGATACAACTGTATCAGTATTATTTCTTAGGTTTTCTTTTACTTTTTCCAAAAATTATTCATTTTCCTCTTTTGTCTCCTAGGAGAATACAGCTGACTCAGAGTTAGTATCTCTGTGCTGGTAAATGAAGGTGGTTGACATTATTCCACACAGAATATAATATTAATTTAATATCTTTTCTTTCTAGACTTTCATGCTTATTGCCTTCTATATTAGTTAGGTCTAAGCTTACAGCCTCTCTGGTTGAATTGCTCTATAGTAAAACCAGTATGGTTGGAAATGAAACAGTTTTCTCTTTGGTAAGAAAAAAATGGGGACCTTGAAACTTGGAAATATATTCTATACAGTTTTAAAATAATATTTTACAAATCCATTGAGAATGTCACACAGTGTATTTTGATCGTAGTTGCCTTCCCAAATTCTCCCAGATTCACTACCTCTCTACCTATTCAATTTCCTGTCTTTTAAAAAGTTATTTGTAATTAAATGTAATTATATCATTTTCCCCTTCTCCATCCCTCCTTCCAAACCATCACGTGTACCATTCTCCTTGATCTCTCTAGAGCACATAGCCTCTGCTCCCTCACACACACACACTTTTCAAAGCCTTTCAAGTTCACTTTGGGTTGCTAAATATTTCCGGGTGTGAAGTAAACCCCTAAAGCAAACATCACATGTACTCACTCATATGTGGCTTTTAAACACAAAGCAAAGAAAACCTGCCTACAATTTATAATCCCAGAGAACCTAGACAATAATGAGGCCCCTAAGAGAGACATACATGGATCTAATCTATATGGGACATAGAAAAACACAAGATCTCCTGAGTAAATTGGGAGCATAGGGACCATGGGAGAGGGTTGAAAGGGAGAGGAGAGGCAGGAAGACAGAAAGAGAAAAATGTATAGCTCAATAAAATCAATTAAAATTTTTTTAAAAACTGCCACAGGCCACACCCTTAAAGAAAACTGACCGTCTCTTTTCCCAGAAGCTATCAAATGCTAATAACTTCTCAGCTACACATTTCTCTGTGGTAGCTTGAATGTAATTGACCACCATAAACTCATAGAGAATGGCACTAATAGGAGGTATGACTTTGTTGAAGTAAGTATTGTCCTTGTTGGAGGAACTGTGTCACTGTGAGATTGGACTTAAAGGTCTCATTTATGTTCAAGCCATGCCCAGTGTTTCAGTTCACTTCCTTATGCCTATGGATTACAGATATAAAATTCTCAGCTCCTTCTCCAGCACAATGTCTGCCTGCACATTGTCATGTCCCACCATAATGATAATAGACTACAAGCCACCCAGTTAAATGTTTTCCTTTATAAGAGTTGCTGTGGTCTGGCCAGCCTGGGTCCTCACAATGCATCCACAGGCCAGCCTGGTGCCACTTGGCTCAGATGAGCAAAATCACTCACAGGCCAGCCTGGATCCTCACAGTTCAGGTTGACTGAAGACATCCACAGGACCACCTGGTGGGCTGGGCAGGTAGGTACTATTATGATGAACTAAGTTATGGTGGAGAAATGGGAGAGAAAGATAAGCAGACAGCTCATGTGCTGTGGAAAGAGGCAGAATTGAAGAAGAGAAGGAGATAAGGAACAGGCTGATGTGGGTGACCAGCTTGTTTCCTAGAGCCATGATGACATTCAGGCCTCCAGGCTGTTGCCAAGCTCACGAGGAGACTAGACTGGTCCTGTGGAATGGTAGCCTCAGAATGTCCCAGGCTCAGGCTCACAATAAGATATTTGAGAGGAGTTTTGGTGAGGGTCCAGTGATGATGGTATTGCAGGGGTCAGAGGCTTGAACCAGACCGATGATTCATTGTAAAGAACATTTGCAGGTGGGGCTGACTGTACAAAAAGGTATACTACATAAAACACTGCAGATCTCAATGCCATTAGGACAAATGAAGATGTGCTGGACAGGCAGGAAAAATGGAAGACTGAGGTTGTTTCTTTGTTTTGTTTTAAATTAATTTGGGGGATTTTCTTTTGGGGGTGTACTGCAAGGTAAAGGGGAAGATATGGAGGGTCTGGAAGGTGAGTGCGATTGGGGTGCATGATGTGAAATTTCCAAAGAATCAATAAAGAATTATGTTATTAAAAAAAGAGTTACCATGGTCATGGTGTCTCTTCACAGCAATAGAAACCCTGACTGGGGTGTTGTTGTGAAAGGCCTGATCATTCCTTTGTTTGAAGCAATATGGATCAGGGGACTGTGGATTAGAAAAGCAGTTGATTCTGCAGTGCTGCTTAGTGGGTCATCCCAGTAGGAGCATGGAAGACAGTGGTGCTGTGTGTGATCTGATGAACTACAGGGACCTGGTTCAAGAAGTTTCAGAGGAGAAGAATTTTAGTATGTTGCCTAGAAATCCTTCTCATGATATTTTGGTGAAGAATGTGATTGCTTTTTGTTCTTGTCTGAAAAATTTACCTGAGACTAAAGTGAAAAGTTCTGGATTAATTCTTTTAGCAGAGGACATCTCAAAACACTCTACTGTGTGGTTATTAGTGTTAAGATGTTTAACATGGAGGGGTCAGGCCTGCTTGTTTGTTTGTGGGGGTTTTTGTCCCACCTGGTACCCCACAACTGTTTGGTCCCAAAGAAAATCACACATAGGTTTCCATAAATTATAAGCTGATTGGCCCGTTAGCTCTAGCCTCTCAGGGGCTAACTCTCACATCTTGATTAACCCATTTTTCTGATCTATGTTAGCCATGTGGCCCTGTACCTTTTTCAGTGAGACATATCACATCCTGCTGCTTCGGTGGTCTGGGCAGAAGTGGGAGGAATCAGCATCCTCCTTCCCAGAATTCTCCTGTTTTCCTTGCATCATTTCTATTTCCTGTTTGGTTTTCCCGCCTACACTTCCTGCCTGGCCAATCAATGTTTATTTAAAACATAATTGACAGAATACAGACAATTCTCCTTCACCAAAGATGAGCAAAGGAAAAATACAAAATTTACAATTTAATGAGAAAAGGAGCACCAGGAAGTGGAATGGAGCTAAACCCTGCATTCAAGGAGCTAAATAAATGGCATAAAAAGAGTAGTGACCTCAGGGCAAAATCCACCCAGCTGAGCTTCCAAGTTGTGGGCAGAAATTAAGGAAAAGCTTAGAGACAGGTGTAGTGGTACATTCCTTTAAATCCTTCAGTGGAAAGGCAGAGGCTGACTCTTTTGGGGGCCAACCTGGTCTACAGAGCAAGTTCCAGAATAGCCATGCTTAGGCAGTAAAGATTATCATCGAAAACAGAAAGCTGGTGAAGATATAATTGACAGACCTCTGAATTCAAGGCCAGCTGGTCTACAGATCCAGTTTCAGGATAGCCAAGCATAGGCAGTGAAGAAAACCATCAAAAACAGAAAGCTGGCAAAAATGTAATTGAATAACAGGGCCATATTCCAGCCCCAGCAAGCAGTAGAACTTGGCAGCTTAGGGCACATGGTTCTGGCTTTAGAGTCAAGGAAGGAGGAAGGGGATGTGGAATATTCCTCCATGACTAAGGAAAGCTGATGAGACCAGGCATATGTCAGGGCAGTCCCTGAATGGAGGCCCAGAAAGACCATTGCATGAAGCTGTGAAGGAAAAGTCTGGATTGCCATGGAGACCCCATATTGTTAGAGGTGCCAGAGTAGTGATACTGAAAAAAAATAGAGATGAGTAGAGATCACAAAAAAATTTAACTGTTAACAGGGAGTGGAACAAGCAAGCCCAAGAGAAAGATGTGTGCTGTCATCAACAAAGCTGAAAGGAATTGGAGATCTGAAGTGCTTTTTGACATCAGACATGGAGATACAGAGCTTGGATGTTTGCCTGGCTAATTTTTGGTCTCGCTTTGGTCCTGCATTTCTAAACTATGTTCCCTTCTCTATCTTTTGAAATGTTAATGTATATCCTATGTCATTAAATCTTGGAAATATGTGGTTTGTACTGTGAGTTTGATTCTATAGGGGGCTACAGTTAGACAATTGCATGAATCTCAGAAGAGATTTTGAACTTTGGACTTCAAAACATTGTGGAGGCTGTGATATACTATGGGGACTTTTGAAGTTGGACTAACTAAATTTTGTTCTATGATGTTGTTATGAGCTTATGAGGGCCAGGGAGTGAAATGTGTTAGTCTGAATGTAACTGGCACACCCAAGCTCATCTCATAGTGAGTGGCACTATGAGGAGGTATAGCTTTGTTGGAGTAGTTACGGTCCTGTTAGAGGAATTGTGTCACTGTGGGGGTAAGCTTTGAGGTCTCATTTATGCTCAAGCCACACCCAGTGTTTCAATACACTTCCTGTTACCTTCATTGAGATCAAGATGTATTCTTCTCCCTTCTCGGTTCCTTTTCCAGTATCATGTCTCCCTTCATGCCACCGTGTCCCACCACAATGATAATGAACTGAACCTCTGAAACTGTAAGCCTCCACCCAACTAAATGTTTCTTTTGTAAGAGTTGCCATGGTCATGGTGTCTCTTCACAGCAATAGAAATTCTAACTAAAACAGCCTCTGTACTAGAATTTTTTCTGGCTTGAGCTTGCACAAGACTGTGCAACTGCTCTTCTGTGTCCCCAAACCACTGTTTCATTGTAGTCATCTACCAAGTCTGGCTCTTACAGCCATCGCACTGCTCCCTTCTGCAATGATCCTTGAGCCTTGGGAAGAAGGTTGTGAGATAGATGTCCTGTTTGGAGCAGAGTTCTCTGCAGTCTCTTCTTCTCTGGACCTTGACCAGATGTGGGTCTCTCTGTGAATCCACATCAACTGAAAGAGGTAGCTTCTCTGACGAAGATTGGAAAATTTAGTAGTCTATGCATATAGCAATGAGTCATTAGATGACAATTTAAAACTATGTCCACTTAGCAAAATAATCATAATAAGTTCTTCCTGGGGTCTATGACCTTGCTAATACCATATTCTTGACCCCAGTTATGGTACCAGCTATAGTTTTCATCTTGTGGAGCAAGTTTTTTTTTTAAGAATTTTTTTATTGTTTTCATTGAGCTACATATTTTTCTCTGCTCCCCTTTTCCTCCCCTTCCCCTTCTACCCTTTTCCATAATCCCCATCTCCCAATTTACTCTAGAGATCTTGTCTTTTTCTACTTCCCATGTAGTTTAGATACATGTATGTCTCTCTTAGCATTGTCTAGGTTCTCTGGGATTATGAATTGTAGGCTGGTTTTTCTTTGTTTTGTGTCTAAATGCCACTTATGAGTGAGTACATACTATATTTGTCTTTCTGTGTCTGAATTACTTCACTCAATATGATGATTTCTAGATTCATCTGTTTGCCCACAAATTTCAAGATGCCATCATTTTTCCCATTTTATAGTACTCCATTATGTAAATGAACCATATCTTCTTTCTCCATTCTTTGGTCAAGGGACATTTAGGTTGTTTCCAGGTTCTGACTATAACAAATAATGCTATTATGAACATAGTTGAGCACATGTCCTTGTAGTCTGATTGGGCATATTTGGGTATATACCCAAAAGTGATATTGTTGGGTTTTGAGGTAGGTTGTTTCCTAATTTTCTGGGAAATCGCCAGTGAGGCTTTCATACCAGGCCAGATGTGGTAGTTTATAGATTTCACAGAATTCTTTTCACTCTCAACCCCTTTTCTTCCATCCCTACTCTACTTGGTACATTGTATTTCTTATCATTGAATCTCTCCAAGAATCTGTGTGGACATTGGTCTGATGGGTTAATTTATGTTTTTGTAGTCTTTTAGCTGTGATCTTTCTGCATTCTGCCACATTGTGATGCTTCCTCCTGTACAGAATATAGTGACAACAATAGAAATCTCCCAATATTTAAAAACAAGGCCCTAGGAAACAGTTTCTTATTTTCTATTAGTTGGTCAGGGCACCACAGAACACTTTGAGGCTAATGGTGCCCATTTCACTGCAGTCCTGAATACCCAGACAGCCTGCTCTTCTGGCTCCTCACTGACTATCCTAAGTTTTTCCCAGACTGTATCACAGTTTGTCCTTTTAAGGAGATTTTTTTTATTACACACACACACACACACACAATAACTATTGATCTTAATTCCATTACCCTTTCTTATACTCATTCTGCCCACTGAATACATTCTTTTTCCAAAGTACAGAGAAACTCTGTCTTGAAAAACCAAATTAAAAAAAAAAAAAGACTTTTTCCCAAGATGTCTCCCTCCAACTTAATTTGTTTCATTCTGTTTAATGTGCTTTGTGAACGACCCACTGTGATTAATCAGTGTTGATTTTGTCTAATTTTTTTTGTATGTTGTTGTATCATTTGTTTGCTTTGAGTCAGTCTCGTGTTCCATAGCCTTAGCTGGCCTGGTACTGGCTATATAGCCCAGGCTGATCTCAAACTGATCTCCATAATCAGCCTAGCTTAGCTTCTTGAGTGCTGGTATTGCAGATGTGCACAACCATGACCAGCTCCTCTTTAATCCTTTAACAGATGTGCTCGCATGGAGATGGGGCTGGATCTGAAGCTGCTTTCACCATCACACATTTGAGAACTGTCAAATGTCAGACACATGCAAATCTATAAATATCAAAAGTTTTTACTACACGACTACACACTGATTGGTAACAAAATATCAAATTTGGTAGCAAAAAATGAAATTCAAAGTAATGATGCCTTAAAATTATTTTATAGATTAAAATTGGGTGTCCAGTTGTTTTCCAGCCATGCATGTTTGTTGGAAGGTAGACATCGGATGAAGAAAGAAGACATAAGAACTGCCATGGTCACTGCTGTTTCAGGCCTTAGTTTAGATTGCCAAAATCTTGTACATTGCTTTTAATTAAATAATGAAAAAACATTTTCCTTAATTTTTAAAATAAAACAAGGTCTCACTCCAGACTTCTCCAAGGGAGAAGAGAGGGAGGTCTTATTTGTTTCCTAAGATGGTCTCCAAGGAGGTCCTGTTTCCTTAAGGTGGTCTCCAAGGAGGTCCTGTTTCCTTAAGGTGGTCTGCAGCCACCAATGTTAGAGATTTAGTTTAAGTCAGTGAGTCTCAGGGTACTAGAGTCATAAGTAATGCTTGAATCACAAAAACTTTGTTTTCTTTAAGTTTTCACTCTCACATTGGTTTATTTTTATTTCACATAATTCTGGTTGAAAGTAAAAAAATATTTTAATTAAACATTTTTCCAATGAATGATTAATTGCTTCAAAACAAGTAGAGAGGTGAATAGTGCATACAAGAAATCTCATTTTTATGCTAATAAACTATAAAAAGAGTCCCTAGATAAAAGCCTTATGTAAGGCTTGAGTGTCAACAATTATATCAGCACTTAATATTAGAAACTGACTAATGGATAATCTAGTGGGAATGGCTTAGATTCACTTGCAATTATTTTTAAAATCCAAATACTTAAACGGAGAAGCAAATTATCTTTGCTATCATAGATTTTCCACTTGTGATTGGCGTACACCACCCTGCTCTGCTCTTGGGGACAAAGAGGTGGGGTACGATATGGGTAGAACACCTGGCATACGCTTTCTCATGCTGAATACTGAGCAGCCCATAACTATAAATACTAATATTAACAATTGTCTGTCTATAGTAGACGTCTACCACATCCTTAGTAGTTTGTCCAAATGTGTGGTCCACAATAATTTCGGGGCTTTACTTTTAATAGGCCAGATCTCTAAGCATGCAGGCAATGATGGTAGGTGGATCTTAGGTATAGCACTTGAAAACCCTTATGGCAGAGAATAGAAGAGGACAGAATGGGGGGCTCACTAAGCGAACTGTTCTATTTGCCAAAGTGAGGCAAGAATAAAGGGACATGCAAATCCCTGTAGTGCATCTGGTAGATGCTCTCTCATCTCTTCCCTATTCAGACCTCATTTCCTTTCGCAACAATGCCTTCTGCAGCAATCAGGAACCATTCACAGAGCCGTTTCTTAGGTTATTTATTATTTGTGCCTATCAACTTGATGAATAGGGGAGAGACTTCGGAGCAAATGCACATGACCTACTTTTCTGTGCCAGCCTCTCCTGCCTTTGCTTTCCCTGGTGGGAGGATCTGCAGTGGGCCATTGATTGGGAGTAGCTTTAGATTAGTGATGACAAAATTAGTCTTCGTTTCCCGTGTATAGCCCTGTTCGGCACCAATCAGGAAGGGCAGTATGAAGTGCAAATATATTTGCCTCTTGCTCTCCCCTCTCCTGTTACACTAAAGGACTACAGGTTACCAAGAAACAGAAGATATATTCTCTCGATTTGCCCGCCCTGCCTCCAGCCCAACCAGCATCCTTGAACAGGAGTTAATTTCTCTCAGAGAACTTTACTTTTCTTTCTCTTACTTTCAGCTTCAGACTTGTGGTCTTCGTTATTGACCTTGTGAATTACAGCCTCCTGAAGCAATGGGAGCTTTTAGCTCTCTCCGAGAGTCTCTTTATGCTGCTCTCACAGACATACATTCTCACTAAACCTTGTTCCTCACATTCCGGGAGCAAGCAACGTCCATCCCCTTTCCAATCCTCTCCTGCCTCCCTGGATTTATGCATTACCTGAGTTCATCACATTCTAGCCTCTGGGTATATTTCCTAATGAAATTTTAAAATAGGAAGGCCTTCCTCACTTGGTTGAGGGATCCAGTAGCTTTTTGTTTTTGTGGCCATGCACCAGAGCCCTTGTGTAATGCTGACAAGAGCAGAGCTAGGGATGGATAGCAGGGGATGGCGCTTTCTGCATCTGCAGAGGCAGCCAGGCAGTGAGTTGCCTTTAATTCAATTTTAGGTACAGTTCAGGAAAAACAAAGCAAGACTAGCTGCCACTTCAGACCATAGAGCTTGAAACTTATGTTCTCTTTGTCCCGGTAATTGGACTTGCAGTGACCTATAGTTGCCCAGAATTTGAGCTCTGCAGCCAGATTATCTGGGTTGGGAAGATTCTTTCTTGACCAGGGCATATTATGGGGCATTGGTGTCTTGCTTAACACCTTCATTCTTCAGTCTCTTGAGGTACCAGATAGACCTGTATTTCTGCTTATTAGGTTTTTGGGATTGAATGAGATGGGTTTCCGCATCCAGCACCTGACATCTATGAGTCTGCATGGGTCAGGTTATGCAGATAGCTGCCTTGACATGTTTTCCACTACAGTAGTCATATTTATCTCACCTTTGGTACTTACAAGCAACCATAGAGCCCCTGACCCTCTAGTATCCTATCAATACATTGCCGAGTACATTATATAAGGTGTGTGTATCTGCGGGAGGGGTGTTGTGCTTAACCCAAACCAAATAGGGTCCTGTATTAAACTATCTCCAATGCTTTCCTGCTTCAGCAGGGTCATGAAGAAACTCAGCATTATGGAGTATCTTACCAGGTGGCTTATTAAGGGGAAGGGCTGCTGTGGGACAATGGTCTGTACCCTGTCACTTATATTTTAAATAAATGCTGATTGGCCAGTAGCCAGGCAAAAAGTATAGGTGGGGTAACCAGGCAGGAAGTAGAGGTGGGGCAACAAGAATTCTAGGGAGAGGAATGTGCATTCTGCAGCTGTGACCCGGACACAGAGGAAGCAAGATGTGACTGCCTCGCCAAAAAAGATACTGAGCCACCAGAATTATGGGCTAATGTAAGTTATAAGAATTAGTAAATAAGAAGTCTGAGCTAATGGGCCAATCGGTTTGTAAATAATATAGACCTCTGTGTGCTTTCTTTGGGACTTAACAACTGCAGGAACCAGGCAGGACAGAAAACTCAGTCAACAAAGGGCATTCGTATTAATCCAACTATATGGAAGTGAACAAGTTGATATTGCTACCATAGAAAGGGTGTTTCTCTGGGCAAAGTAGAAATGAAAGGGCTCAGTACCCAAAGTTTCTTCAGGCCACCTGCATAGTCACATTCGGCTTTTAAGATTCCACATCGTTCCAATTAGTGCTCTAGCTTATAGATAGCTAGAGTGGGAAGAGAATTCAATTTGCATAATAAGCCAAATATTCTGAGATTCTGGGTTTGATTTTTCCAGTAACCTCAACCCATTGGCTACATGGAATAAGCACACGCTAGACAGTTATAAAGATTTCCAGGTCCTGCATTTGAGCAGAGATTTTGAAAACCCAAGCTCCTCCTCTCTCTTACTTTGTTCATAAATATTAGTAATGATAACCTAATCTAAGTATATTTCTTATTATGAATGTGTTCAAAAGCATCACACACTTGTTTATGCAGACCCTGGCCTCTCATAAATGTCCTATTAGCAGTATCTCTGGGATGATTTGTATAACCCTGTTACCATATCATGCTGGGGGCAGCCAGTGCTCTTTTCACTGTGTGTTTACATTGTCTTTAAGTCAGATGTAAAATATCAAGAATCTCTAGAACCAATTCAGAAAATTCAACTTCAAGATTCCTTCCTCAGAAGTACCATTGGTACCCAAATCTTTTTTAGTCAGCTAAGGATACCATAACAAAATAGCATACGCTGGATGGCTTAAGCAAGACAAATGTATTTTCTGATAGCTATTGAACCCAGAAGTCCAATATGAAGGCCATCTGTGTGCTGTGCTCTGAGGAGACCTGTCATTGTCCAGGCTGCTACCTTTTCATTTTGCTCTCACACACCCTGTTTGCTTTGTGTGTTTTCTCAGCATTTTTTTTTTCTTCTTAAAAGAACATCAGATTGTCAAAGACCCTTGCCATTTACAGTCCGTTCTTTTTGATAAGGGGCCCATCCTTGTGACTCCATTTCACTTTTATCTTCTTATAAGACATATTTCCAAACACAGTCACATTAAAAGTTAGGACTTCCCATATGAATTTAAGGGAATAAAGTTCATTTTATCAGCTGTTGAGATGGTTCAGTGAATAAAATACTGGTTACCTGATTTCAACCTCTGGTTCCCATTGTGAAACAAGACACTCTTGAAAGTTATCTGTTGGAGAAAGGCTGCTTGTTGGTTACTGGCCACCGGCTAGCTTAGACCTTAAATAATCACACAGAAACTGTATTAATTAAATCACTGCTTGGCCCATTAGCTCTAGCTTCTTATTGGCTAACTCATATTAATTTAACACATTTTTATGAATCTGTATATTGCCATGTGTCTATTTACTGAATAAAGTTCCCAGTGTCTATTTCAGGTGGCTCCATGGCTTCTCTCCAACTCTACCCTTCTTTCTCCCAGTATTCTGTCCAGTCCTCCCCACCTAACTCTGCTTTGTCCTGCCCTGCTATGCTATAGGCTCAACACATTTCTTTATTCATTAACAGTAATCACAGTATCCAGAGGGAAATCCCACATCATCCCCCTACACAATACACTCACACCTCACAGTCACAAATACAATTGCACACACACACACACACACACACACACACACCATACTCTATCTGAGACACAGGCTAATCAATAATGTTTTAAAAATTCAGTTTATAACATTCCAGTGTGAGAGACAGGCGGATCTCTGTGAGTTCGAGGCCACCCTGGTCTACAAGAGCTAGTTCCAGGACAGGAACCAAAAGCTACGGAAAAACCCTGTCTCGAAAAATCAAAAAAAAAAAAATTCCAGTGTGATGCAATGTTTTGGTGAACAATAAAAATGATTATGGGTGTGTCACTACTTCTGGGAGATGCAGTTGGGTACTCCTGTCTGTGTACTTTGAGAAACTCCTCCCCATGGGAGTCAGTTGAAATATGATTGAGTTGGCTTTTGATGCAGTAAAGAATTTCAGAATATGATGTGGGATGCCCTTCTGTATGCTGCAAATACATTTTATTACCATTGGTTAATAAAGAAGCTGATTTGACAGATAGCCAGACAGAATAGAGTCAGGCAGTAAATCCAAGCAAAAATAAAGAGAAAAAGAAGAGTCAGGAAAACTGGAGCAGTCAATGAAGAAACAAGATATGAGCTCAAGCCCTGAGCCTCAGGGTAAAATACAGAACAATAGAAATGAGTTAATTAAGTTGTAAAAGCTAGTTAAAAATAAGCCTGAGCTAATAGGTTAAATTGTTTGTAATTAATATTAAAACACAGAGTGGTTATTCAGGAACCGGTGGGCAGGAGAGAAACTTCAAGTTACAAGAATAAGTCAGTATGCAGCAAGTTGGTATCTGCTAAGATAAATAAAGATAACATTAGGGAATGAGGCATTTGCCTAAGGACCTTGGAAGGCTTCTAATGTTCTGTTGCTTAAAGAATACCATTTGCAGCTAGGTTCAAGGTTGCAAAGCTTAATGCTAAGTTAAAAATCAGAGCTGGTTGATTTATTTGTCCTATTGCAAGGAAATTCCTTCACTAAATGAAGCTGCAGTGTGGTTGAGAAGATATTCTGTTAGGTGTAGGAATGAAAGCACTTCTAACAACACCGAGAGTCACCTACACCTTAGCCATCAGCACTTCTAACAACACCAGGAGTCACCTACACCCTAGGCTTCAGTACATCTAACAACACCAAGAGTCACCTACAACTTCGCTGTCAGCACTCTTTTGTTGCTTTAACACTCTTACTTGAAACATCTTTCAGGAGAAGGACATCCCAGCATGCATCATGATGTCTATGGAGACAGTCTTCACAGCTGTTTTAATTTTTTCAGTTGTAATGAAATTCTGGGCTCTCAACCATTAAGAAACACAAAGTGAGGGTTTCCTTACCTTCCCACGTCCTCTGCTTTTTCCCATTCTACTTCAGGTCAAATCTCTTTTCAGTAAGCCATTGGTAAGATCTGAGGATCCTGACCTTTAATTTTTATTTGTTTGACTTTTTAAAGATTTATTTCTAACTATGTATGCATGTGTTTTTCACATATGGATATGTGCACGGGAGGACAGAAGCATCATAGCTCCTGGAGCTGGAGTGGCTGGTGGTTGTGAGCTTCCCAGTATGCCTGGTGGGAAGCAAATGTGGGGCTTTGCTAGAGCAGTAGCTCCAACTCCAAGGCCTTGCTTTTTAAACATTTTTTTTTCTACATGGTCACGTTATCAAACCACCTTCTAGATATTTATGTTTAAGTCAATATATATGTGCTTCTCGTAAACTTAGTCCGAGAAACTCCTGCTTTTGATTCTCAGTGGTTAATATACAGCTTCATTGCTTCTCAAACTGGTGAGAATAAGGACCTGCATGCTCACTCATTCCCTGCGATTTGGACTGGAGAGTGCTGGATTTTCAGCTCTCCCTTGTTAGTTTTCAACATTTTTGTACAAAGTAGAAATTAACAAAGAATGTCATTACATTCTCAAGCATGACTCGGGATGAGCTGAAAGCACTTCACTTACTTTGACTCCATGGCAACTTCAAGTCCAATAACTAAGCAAAATTCGTTATGATAATACTATATGAAGGACCATAAATGAAAGTTTACCTCATGCCACACTGAATTACACGGTTTCATAAATAATCTGTGTCAATTACAAAAATTTTACATAAAACAAATAATAGCTAATGTCCAGACCTTGCATGTCAGCTACTTCAGAAACTGAACCAAAGCATCAAAAGTTCTGGGCCACCTTAGGCTACAAAGTTGAGTTCAAGGCCCAGGAAACTGTGGAGATCCAGTATTAAAATAAATAGGAAAACAAGAGTGGGGATGTAGCTCAGTGGTAAACTACTTACCTAGCATGCTTAAGGCCCTCGGTTCCTTACAAATATTTAAGTATAGACTATATACTGCACATAATAACATGTGTAGTTAAAGAGTGGGTCTATGACCAAATGACTCTTACACAGCTTGTGTGTGAAACAAATCCAGACCAGGGTACAAACTCCTCACATTTCCTCATTTGCTGAATGGATCCTTGAAAGAAAATGCATTTCTCCCATTTTCTTGTGAAACAGAATTCTCATGTTGTTTATTTCATATGATACTTGGAATCCAAAGACCTTGCTTACTGTCTGCCAGTACATTTTACACATTTAAAAAGATAGAAATCAGTCTTTGAGAAGAAGCTGAGCTGCACTCGCCTGTCAATGTTTGCCTTTTCTCCACGACTTTGTGTTTTCTCTGGAAATCATCAAAAAGGAAGCACACATTTTATAGAAGTTGCCATCAGCAATAGACTGATACTCATCCCCCACCAAAGCCTAGGTCATTTATAAACTTGTGGTTCTCAACCTGTGGATCACAACCTCCACAGGGGTGGCATCTCAGATATCCTACATGTCACATACTTACATTATGATTCAGAACAGTAGCAAAATTACAGTTATGAAATTGCAACAAAAAATAATTTCTTGGTTCAGGATCACCACGACATGTGGAACTGTATTAAAAAGTCATGGCATTAGGAAGGTAGGAAGGTTGAGTGTTTCTAGCCTATATTTTTAGCCTATATTTTATCACTTGTGTATCTTGAGAATCCTTTTCCTGAGTAGATTCCACATCTTTTTGGTTGTGTAATAGTCTCACTATGCCCACAAAGTTCCAAAATATGTTCTGGTTCTCATCTTCCTCCTTCCCCTCTTTTTTAAGACAAGTTCTCACATACCCAAGGCTTGCCTCAAACTTCATATGTAGTTGAGGATGACTTGAACATTTGATCTCCTGTGAGCATCCTGAGTGTTGGGGCTACAAGTGTAGACAACAGCACACAGTTGACATGCTCCAAGGCTTCGTGTATGCTAGACAAGCTCTCTCCTTCAGTTGAGCTCTATTTCAGTCCTCTATTTATTATTGGGCCAAGCTGCCCAAAACCTTTGACTACTTCCTATAGCCGATTATTTTTGGTCTACTTGACACAAACTACAATTATCTGAAAAGAGGGAACCACATCTGGAAAATTACCTCCACGAAGATGGCTTGTGGGCAGATCTATGGGGCATTTTCTTGAGTAAAGGTTGATGTAAAAGAGCCCAGCCCACCGTGGGCAGTGCCACCCCTGGGTCTGTATAATAAAGGAGGTTGTACAAGCCATGGGAGCAAGCCAGGAAGCTATATTCCCGTGAAATTTCTGTGTCACACGTCATCCTTGAGGTCCCGCCTTAACTTCCCCTAGTCACACACTGCAACCTGTACGATCCGGAAACTTCCCCACCCACCCTCCAAACTGTTTTTCTTCCATGTCTTATCACGGTAGCAGACTTTTTGCTATAGCTTACCTATCTGATGTTCTCCTTGCTCATTTTTCTTTTTCAGTTTTAGTACACAAATCAGAATATTCATTTACAAGTTGAAGATCTGACCATGGTGTTAAATGCCTGCAATAGCATCGACAGCATCAACAGCATTGCACCTCACTCAAAATCCAATCAAATTCCTCTCCCAGCCTCTAAAGCCACATGCGGCTGGCTTCTGTCTGCCTCTCCCGTCCTTTCTTCTATCTACTGCCACCATACTTACCTACCCCCACTGCTCCAGCCACACTGGTGGTAGCTTTCTTGCTTGTTGCTCTCTGTATATCAAGGCAGATCCTGCCTGTGCTGGGCCTTTGTCTGTTTTTTTCCCTCATCTCACTCAGATCCTGATGCTTTAGTCACCTTGTCAAACAGGCTGCTGATGTCTCTTCCTTTTATGAAGCAGCCTGTCCCATCCTGTCACTTTGGGTTAGGCCCAGCCCTTTCTGTTTGATAGATTTATGTATTTCTTAACCTTATATAGTTAATCCTCTGTTAGTGTATATTGTTGACTGTAGTTGTTTTTCTTTCACGCCTCATAATAGCCTTTAGAGGGCACAGATCTTGCCATTTTGTTTATATCTATATCACCATGGCTGAAAATGTTTGAGATATAGAAGATTTTAAAATTGTGAAGCAGGTAAATGAGTAAATCAATGAACATATTTACTAGAGAGTATGTGTATTACAAAATGTACATGAAATAGACATAGAAATTCCTTGTAAAATACATTTTATTAATTCATTCATATTCCATACAAAGTATTATGATTATAGTCACTCTCCACTCCTCTCTTTAATTCTTCTAGATTTACCTCCTCCCTATCCCCGCTCAACCTCATATCCTTTTTATTTTTTCACTGAATCCAGTTTGTGCTGCCTATAGATTCCTAGATGTATGGCCATCTGCTGGGGCCTGATGAACCTACCAGGAACACACCATTAAAGGAACCATCATCTGCCAATGGCTCCTCAGCAGATGCTCAAAAGCTTTTCACTCCTCCTTGCCAGAGTATGGACCAACTTGATCTTGTGCATGCAGATGACATAAAATTCAAGGGAAATTCCCAGTATTTTCTCCTTTTCATGAATGGAAAAACTCATTCACCTAGAGATAGTCTAGAATACCAGAGAGGTCAAAGGAACATTGGAGAATTCCCAATCCTTTTGGTTCCTTTAGCTTGTTTTGTCCAGGAGTTCAATTACATGTTCTCTTAAAAATACTTATTTTTTAGGTTTCTAGTTCATAAAATCTTAAAAACACAAGTAAAGTCATGGATAATTCAAAACTCAGGTGGGTTTGGCTTACTATTGAACCATATTGGTCCTTCTGCACACTCTTTAAAGTCTGACACTTGTAAACCAGTCTCTTACATGGAATTTGACCCTTAGGCCAACTTATCTCAGGCTTAAATATTTCCTGTCCTCGTAAGCTTCTGGAATCTGTTTTTATCTCCTGACCTTTCATATCTGGAAGTGACCTCTTGAATCAGGTTCTTCTGCACTTTGATTCATTCTCCCATTCTTACTTTACTGTGTACATCCCTTCATCTTCTGATTTCCCATGGCTCTTTCCTCATCCAGTCTATACAACCCAGGTCAAGGGCCATCCACTCACCCTAATGAGGAAAAGGGGGTTGAAAAAATTATTACTTCATTTTATATTTTAAAATATTAAAATTAAGTGGGAAACCACTAGACCCACTAACTATTTTCATTTTACCATTTATCAGAAAAACACAAGAATGTTACTTTAAAGTATAATTATTGTTAATGCAGAAAAAAAAATAGTCATCTGTAAGCCTGATCTTATATGGTACTTAAACTTTACTTTCTGATTTATAAACTCATATGTCAAATGTCAAGATTTTCTGAAGTGATAAACCAGATACTGAGAGAAAATTAGACCCAGGAAAACCTTAATGACCACTTTTTATCTGTAATGCTCTAGATCAAGAGTGGCTCACGCACAGTAGAAGCAAATTCAGTTCTTGTATATAGAAACTTTGCTTTAAATATAGTGTTCAAAATTTCAAATGGATGATGTACCAATAAAGAAGCCAGCAAAACATACAGAGAAACAGACCCAGGAGAGAGAACCATCAGAAAGAGCAGATCATAAAGCCAGACCTAAAACCATTACAGGGATTTTAAGAATAGCTATAAAATATAGTGCATATGTTAAAGGTAATAAAAAGACTATTAAAATACATTGAAGAACAACGGACAATTACAAAAAGCCAGGGTACTTGGTTAGGAACCAAATCTAACAACTAGAGAGGAATAGGATAATCATTGAAATAAAAATTTACTGACCTGGCAAGATAGCAGATGTGGGAATTAGTACTCATAGAAAGAGCGAAAGAAATAATTTAATATATGCAATAAAATATCTTTAAAAGCAATGAATTGCATGAAAAATAACAGACAGAGAGAATAAAGTGTCCTTGTTTGAGGAAACAATCCAGTGACAGGAGAAGAAAAGCAGTCTCCAAGGAGTAAATGACCAAAACTGTTCCATGATGAATGAAAGAGACAGAGTCTCAGATTTAGGAAGACTAATGGATCTCACACCACAACATATACAGCTGTCCAGCAGAGGAGTCCTTAATAGGAATGTTTAGAACAGGAAAATATATCTTGAAAATCTGAAAAGTATTTCCAAGGAAAGACAGATTCCTTCCACAGGGCCAAACACTTTATTGACGAATGACTCTCCACAGGAACAATAGGAGCCAGAAAAGAGTGAAGTCTCTTTAGCATCCTGAGAAGAAGCAGTGGCAACCCAGAAACCTGTCTTCTATAGACAAAGGCAAGAGAAAGATATTTTCAGATAAGAACAGAAAATACTTAACCAGAATCAATCTGTTCAAATAATGCAAATTCATTTCCTTTAGAAAGATGAAACAAGATTGTAGCAAAACGGTATAAATGCAAAAAGAACCATAAAGAAATAGAATACACATTTATCAATGTCCAAAATGACAAAAATGAAGCTAAATAAGTAAAATAAAGCTGATGTATAAGGGAGGAGCCATGTATTGGGTTAAGAGCAGAATCTGTGTTAAAATTTCTAGTGTAACTACTAAAATAAATCAAATGTAAAACTCCTAAACTAGGAAGGGAAAGAAAAACAGAACACACATACTTTTATATCCTCTCGATTGCAAAACATGAAGCGGGTGGGGACCAAACCATGAAAAACTGATATAAAAGTAAGAAATAATGAGATCTAAACTATGCTAAATCTTTTAGAAAGCAAGGTCTCTCAAGTTAAAAACCAGCCTGTTGCAGACTGGACTTTTATGAGCTCTACATTTTTCTCTGCTCCCCACCCTGCTTCTACCCTCCCCACTTCAACCATCCCCCATGGTCCCCATGCTCCCAATTTTCTCAGGAGATCTTGTCTTTTTCTACTTCCCATGTAGATTAGATTTATGTAAGTCTCTCTTAGTGCCCTCATTGTTGGCAGACTGGACTTTTTAAATAATATTTTTCTTTGAAAAATCCATACACAATTTATTTTGTTCATGTCTGCCCATGCTTTTCTTCTTCAACTCACCCCAACTCATTTTTCTTCCATTTCTATTCCCTTTTAAAAATAAAATGCGCTGATTCTAGTCAGTGTTTCCCTTTAACAACATATGAGAACATAAGCCACCGAAATTTACTGAACACTAATAAAATGGGAAGGTGTTGTATAGGAAAATACCAGCAAAATGATTTTCTGCTGTGTTGGTATCAAACAAAAGAAAGTATGTCTTGAAAAGCAATCCTCCACATAGAGTCATCTTAAACTGTTTACAGCTGAAGTTCATGGGGAAGATCCTCAGGTTATATGTAACAATGGAATAGTTTTATAGTTTCACAGAATTGCCAGTGGAAAGTAAAAAACTAACCACTGTAGCAGAGAGTTTAACATTCCTACCTCAGGAATCAATAAACTAAACAGAGGGTTTCACAGTGTGAGAGGAAAGAAATATGCATGTACAGAGGGCTACACCCAATAACTAGCTAGTACACTTTCTTATCATTTAAGCATAAGCTCTTTTAACAATAAAGAATCATCATTATGCAAGCCATTGTACTTAACTACCTCAAATTAAGTGGATATATATGAAATGAGAATAATTATTCATTGTTGTTCATGTGTCTTAGTTCTTGAGGAATGATTCTTTTATGACTTGGCCTGGAATCCAACTTCCGATATCAAAGTCCCTTATTTCCTGATCCTCCTGCGTGTTTCTTCAGTGTTAGGAATATAGGCATGTGCTAACAAACCCAGCTGAGTATAATTCTACAAACAAGTGACTGCATATTTGAAAACACATCATAAAATAATTTATGATTGAAGGATTGATTTGGGAAATTGTAAACAGTAAACAAAATAATTATAAAAATATTCTTACAAGCCGGGCGGTGGTGGCGCACGCCTTTAATCCCAGCACTTGGGAGGCAGAGGCAGGCGGATCTCTGTGAGTTCGAGACCAGCCTGGTCTACAAGAGCTAGTTCCAGGACAGGCTCCAAAACCACAGAGAAACCCTGTCTCGAAAAGCCAAAAGAAAAAAAAAATTCTTACAAATTTTCTGTTAAAATAGTTATTACTGATATTTAAATTTAAATGTTGGTAACAAAAAAAAGAAGAAAGTCTAATATTAAGAAAGGTGCCAATTCAAGAAAATGAAGTTAAATAACAATTGCATAAACAAAATGGGAAGAAAGATAGGTTAATTTTAGAACAAAAATTAATGACATTGAAAATTAGGTCAAAATGAATGGGCCTTCCACACCAAAATTTGGTTTGGAAAAGTGTGGTAAAGTGAGAAAAGTCCAATAAGAGTAATCAAGTTTTTCTTAAAAAGAAAAAGACAAAAGACACAAATACCATAAGCATAGATACAGCAGATTTTAAAGAAAAATAACCCACAAAACTATGAGCAAAAAAAAAATGAGGATTAAAAACAAATTGTAATTAAAAGATACAAGCCAAACAAATTAGTAGTTTTGAAACTTCCTGGAGAGATAATATTCAGATAATTCTGATCATTTTCAATTTCTTTTAAGAACAAGAAAAAGAAAAATATTTATTTTTTGAGATAAATTTTAAAACTGGAAAAATATGATTAAAAATATTTTGCAAACTACAATATAGTTTCAAAGCATTCAACAAAACAAGAGCAGACAAACCCAGCAGTGACGGAAATCAGGAAGCTGAGGAATGCAAGACCAAGTTAGGGCAGACCAAGTCAGTTCAGTACACTAATGCTTAAGAAGAAAACACACAAGGATTTCAGAGGAGGAAGCAAGAACAGTGGGCAAAAATAAGCATGAGCTCATTGCAGAAGTCATATCTCTGTCTCGGGAGGAGCATTTGAATTTGATTAAAGAAACTTAGAGTTTTAATGAACAAAAACTAAATCAATTACAGGGGCAGAGGATGAAGAGAATGAAAGCAGGCTCTTGAAGTGCAGGGAATAGTCAGAATGCCCAACATTAGCATTCTCCTTAGAGTCACAAATACACACACACACACACACACATACACACACACACACACACACACACAAAGTCTTTTAAAAAGTTAAAAATTAGAATGATGGGTAAAATTTCCATTATTTGTAGATGGCACAACTGTTCTTTAAAAGAAAGACAAAAATCAATCAAACTGGGGCTGGAGAGATAGCTCAGCAATCAAGAGTACTTGTTCTTGGAGAGGACCCAAGTTTAGTTTCCAGCATCCACAAGGTGGGTCACAACCCTCTACAACTCTAGATTCAGAAGGTCTGATGCCCTCTTCTAGCCTCTCTGGGCACTGCAAGCACATATAGATGCAAGCACTCATACTCAGAAGTATAAAGACAACTCTTTTAAAAGAAAACAAAGTAGCCAAATATTTCAAAATAATGTAGGAATTTTATTATTTTTAAGTTCAACAAAAAAATAACACAAATAGGACTGTATGTTAGGAAACACTTTTACCCAAGGCAATAAGAAATAAAATAAATCATTTTTAAATTTAATAAAAATACAAGAAACTTACAAGTAAATATGTTTCAGGTCGATATGACAGAGACTACTATGTCTTCTTGTTAGTCATTGAATGAGTCTGCTGTAAATGCTGTATGCCTATATTTCTACATGGTGTGACAGCCAAGTTCTCGGGCCATCGCTTGTATCCAACGCAATCACTGTATACCCTCTATACAGGCTGTGCTACCTAACAAAGGCTCAGGATGTACTGTTCCTTCTCTTTTGTAATTACGTAGATTGCCTGAGAAGAGGTGTGGATTCCAAGCTATTGTCGGAGCTACAGATGTGATGATAGCAGTCCTGCTACCCCAGGAAAGAGAATGTTAATGAACTTCTACCTTAGTTTACCTTTGGGGATAAAAGGTGTTTGGGAAATAAACGCAGGTGATCCTCAGTAATGTATGAAGCCTGAGACTCCCTTCCCATATTGCTGTGTGAACTGTGTCTCAATTATTCCCGCGCCTCCACGCAGATCCAGAGAGGGAAACGTAGTTTATGTTGGGGCATCGGACCCCGACAAAATGCCTGTATCAACACACCTTCAAAGTGCCCATTCCTTTGTTTTCAGCTAAAGTGTTATGATGCAAACTGAGCATGCCCAAAGGGATTCTGTTCAGCACACCACCTTACAAACCTAGGTGCTGTGACTAACTGTTCATGCGCAGGAATGGGAAAATCCCTAACATGCTTTCCCACAAATTCATGTATAAGAAGGCATGTATACAGACATACATACACACATGCTCCCTGTGTATCATGTGACATATGTATTAGTCACTTTTTTCATTACTGTGACAAAAGCTCCTTAAGAAAAGAAAGGTTTGTTTTGGTTAACACTTTCAGGGTTGTTGTGAACTATTGAGTTTCCTAGGATTACTTACAGAGCAGGGGTGAGGGACTGTTTACAGAAGTGTGGAAAGTCAAAGGCAACTGAGTCCTAAAAGCTCACTCCATCATGGGCAAGGACTTATTTAAAAGCTAGGACCCTGAAGCTCTCTGCAAGACTTCCAGGCAACTAAACAGGTTAGAGAGTGCCCTCCCCTCTGCAATCCTTCCTGCTAACATAGCCTATGGAGGGAATGGGCCTTGAGCATCAGGTAAGTTTCAAGGATTGTCAACTCTTTATTTTGTTTATTTTCTGAGTTTTAAGAAGCCTCCCTGTAGAACTTGCTGAGCTTCCCACCAGGGTGGAATGTTTTACTTTGGAAGTGTTACACCCCAAGGACATTAACAGGCAAGGTGAAGTAATGGCAGTGGGAACGCTGGTTATATTGCTTCTTGTGTAAAGGTGCAAAGAGGGATGAAGGCTTACTTCCTTTTTTTTTATTCATTCTGGGATCTCTGACCATGGAATGGTTCCATCTACATTCAGTATCGGGTTTCCCTACATTAAATAAAAAAGAATCACAATAGACACACCCAGAAATATATTTTGGGGGTGATTTAAAACCAACTCCCAATCCCATCATGTTACCAGTGAAAATCAACCTCCACTCTCCTTAGGTAAAATGTCTGTGTTTCTTTGTTTATGGAGGGTGTTGCTTTGGAAATAATTCTGATGACACCAGTGTTTTCTTTATTTGTTATGTGTAATACCTATTTTTGCCCTCCCATTTTTGGTTGAGCTCGTTATGGCTTTGTGCTCATCAATATACAAACCAGTAAATAGTCCTTGCTCCCACTAGGAAAACTTATTAAAGAAGTGTGAAATAAGTGGAGAAATGCTAACAAATAGAAGAACTATGACAAACATATCAAACCACACCAATCCTTAGACTGAATATGATTCCTATTTATTTTGCATGCATATATATGATGTGCATATGTGTATTTGTTTTCTCGTGTTTGTGGATACACGTATGTGTGGCTTTAGAAGGTTGACAGCATATATCTTCCTCAATGGATTTCTACACTATATGAGTCAGAATCTATCACTGAATCCAAAACTTGCTGACTTGTCTGGTCTAGCTAACCAGCTTTCTCTCGGATGCCTCGTACCTGCTTTCCAGGGGGCTGAGAAAGAAGGTGTTTGCTAAAACACTTGATGTTTACAGGCCACTGGAAAATCCCAGCCATTCTCATGCTCAGATAACCCACAAACCTATATTCATAGCCCCATGATTTCTATAAGGTTTTCTTTTTTAATGACATTGGAAATGGAGATTCTAGGTTGCCTTTTAAAAATGAAATACCAATACCTAATTTTCCTTTCTATCATGAACTAATTATCCCAGAGAAGTTGACGTAGAGAAGAAGAAATAGACTCATGCTATTAGGTGTGCAAACCTAAACTACAGAAATGGCACTGTCGAGCATAAAACAAAGACAGCCTCCAGAGATAGAACAGTTCATTATTATTATTTTTTTTTTTTTTGGAAATCCAAATGCCATGACGACCCTATTGAGAAACACAGAGCTCTAAAGTTTAGAAGAGAACTCCAGGGAGCTCTTTTAATATCACATAAAGACAGGGCATTGTGAGCAAGTCCCAAAACGCCACCATAAAAGAACATGGATGAATTTTACACCATTAAAGAAGAAACTTTTGTTCATCAGAAGATACCAGAAAGACTGAAAAGACATTTCCAGCCCAGGAGAACCTGTTCCCCTTACAAGCCAGGGAGGAATGGGTAACAAGGACCACTTAGGGTAAACTGGTTAATAAGAAAGTATACTAAGAGAAAAGAAACCAAGAAACCAGGGAAAGATGTTAAAACTAATAATTCATTTTTTTATCTATATGAAAAATGTCCCATGGCTTCAACAAGACAAGGAGAAGAAAATTAATACTATAATGACATATCTATTTAAAATCAAATATTCACCTCAAGTTAGCTTCTCTGTCAGTGAGTGTGACTTTGCAGAGAAGTTTGAAATCCCTTCCATTGCTGACATAATATAAATAGATGTAACTATTTGAAGAGCCATCTTAATGTACAGGCTGCATATGCCTTTTAATCTCACAATCACACTCATTTAGAAAACAATTTGCATGTGTGCAGGAATAAGAGGAATCATCCTCTTAGCATTTTAATAGGACTTTCTAAAAGAGAAAAATAAAATCTATAAATAATTCTAGCACATTCTTGATAGAAATATCACAGAGCACCAAAAAGTAATTGCTTCCATCATCAACGGTCCATCCATCAGAACGTTAAGAGGCAATAAATGCCATGCTTAAGTTGGGTAATATGAGTTCAGGACAGAAAAGAAAGTACTTTAAAATGTAGGGCAAATGTTACCCTAAGGGTAATGACAGCATAGGTTAAGCTTTCTTTACAGTGGAGGGGACTGAGGTTGAAAATAATTCTTGACACTGAATGTGGGCAGCTCTGAGCAGAAAACTTCATTACTGTGCTTGTGTCTCCTAACCTTCGAGATCAGTTATCCAGAGGAATCCTGGCAGGAGGATGAGGTAAGATAAATTGTCCAACATCACCCCTTTCTCCAGTTATTTGTCCTACATACTACAACCTTTCTCAGAGGCAAAAACATGAGATACATTCACGTAGTGATTCCAGTGAGCAAAGAAGATATGTGCTAAGAGGGTGAGGACTCGGAACAATCCGGAGCAGGAGGATCCTGGCAGCCAAGTGAAAATGCACTTTCACTGGGTCATCAGCTGTGTCATCAGGGTGCTGGTTTTAGGTAGGCCAGAACTCAGGACATATTAGACATTTTAATGATGTTGGTTATTAGAAACATAAAGTTGATATGACATTTGCTGGATAGTGATGAGACTTATTTTGGATGCTCTGTGCTTTAAGATTTTTCTGCAGTATGTAAGTAGTTGTTTTAAAAATTCACTATAAGAAATTCAATATATATTAAATATAAATTAAGGATTGCATTTTGAAATGATTAGCACTTATGTTATTTTACTGGTGACATTATTGTCTTTTCCCACCTCTACAGGTAGGCATTCTCTTCCATGGGCCAGTAGAACATTAAAATATTCTAAAGAAAGGAAACCACTAAATGTGTATTCTTTTTAACTGCGATATCAATAACTTTTAACAATGTAAACTGGATATTGATGTCAAAGGAAAAGTCATAGGAGATCTGATTAGTCATCCTAGTGGGGACCACAGCATCTTGTGCAAGTCACAATAATCTTTGTTTGTTCACACTTCCTGCATTTTTCTGTCAAATGTTTTTTATCCATGGAAAGATTCTAAATGAAACACAGTAGTTTGTATTTTAACTATATACATACTTTGATGCATATGTTGTGTCTATATACCTAAATATACACACATAAGTGTTGGCTGATGTTTCTGTACTGCCTGGTCCTACAGCCATTTAGTACCAAAGAAAGGCATAGAGGTCTACATTAATTATAAACTAGTTGGCTTATTAGCTCATGCTTTTTACTAACTAACTCTTACATCTTAAATTAACCCATAATTCTTGTCTATGTTAGCCACGTGACTTGGTACCTTATATTCTCATCTTGCTTTCTCTGCATCTGGGTGATGACTGCAGACTGAACCTTTCTTCTTTCCAGAATTTTTTTTTTCTGGTCAACCCACCTATACTTCCTGTGGGAATACTGGCCAATCAGCATTTTATTAAACGAATACAAGTAACAAATCTTTAGAAATGGCTTGGGTAAGTCATGAGAGGAAAGTAACTATGACTATCTAGTCTTCAACCCCATTGAAGACCCAAGAAGGGAAATAATATTATGAGTAAACAGAAAGTACAATCAGGCAACTTTTAAAATATGCAATAAATGACAGAGACAAGTGGCTATCTGGGCAATTACCCAAAGTCTCATTTTCAATGTTGTAGCAATCAACTTTGGCTAAGGCCTAGAGTAAATTTTAGAGGCAAGAAATTTTTCAAAACCATCTATCTTATCCTGTCTTGGTAAGGTTTAACAGTCTTTTTTCTTGCATTTTTTTTGTCCTGTACAGACACTGAACTCTGTTAGTGGTCAAAGCATGGGGAGTTCTTTGCCCAAAGGCCAGTTTTGGCAAGAAGAAAACAAGTTCTAAGTGGAGTGTCTTTGGTGCCTAACATTTTCTTGGGAATAGATCAGTGCTGTCAGCAGCAATTGTGTCTCACATCAACAGAAGTCTAAGTTATTAAATGTCATATTTTACTGTTCTTTGATGCAGTTGAAGATTACCTGTCTATGTGGAATATAATCTTTATGTATCTAAAGAACCTGCTTAGTTTACTATAATTATGACAAACATGGGTAAATGTTGACCTATACTTCTTAATACCTATATAGCTTAAAGAGTAAGACTTCATATTAGAATATTAAACAGTCTTTAAATAACTGCAGAGCAAATGAGGACAATGGCCTCAAAATGTAAACATTGTATAAGTATCTTGGTCAGAGGTAGAAATGGATAATGTATTATGATCAATATATTGTAAAATTGTATCAATATACAAGATGTCTTAAATATTAGAAGCATGAATGTATACAATATAACAAAATAACTTTGCATAGGTATGCAAATATTAAAAACAGAAATAGGAGCATATTCAATATAACATATAATTTGAATTTGTATCAAAATACAAGAATCTATGCCATTGTAAATTGTCTATAAATAATAGCTTACAAATATTCACTCTATTACTCACTATTATTATTAGTGTCAGTAATCTCACAGTCATTTAACTCTTATCCCATTCATGATGCGTGCCAGATGTAGATGGATGCAATGGAGTAGTCCCACACTAGCTCAGAACTGAGTATAATGAAGGGTTTTTCATTTTGGTGTAGACTCACATATCACAGTCCTCTGTACAAGTGGGGAACAGGAACCTTATCCAGCAGCCGGGAGAGAGACCATACGAGCTTTATGTCTGTGTTCATAGAACAAGAGACCATGCCCAAGTGAACTGGTATCTTAAAGGCTATTGGCTGAAAGAGTTCCAACAGCACATAAGCACTGTTGTATCCATATCTGCTGTGATAGACTGTTTGGTAGTTCTGGCCACTCAGCCCCCAAATAATCACACAGAAACTATATTACTTAAACCACTGTTTGGCCCATTAGCTCTAGTTTCTTCTTGGCTAGCTTTACATATTAATTTAACCCATCCCCATTACTCTGTGTATCACCACAAGGCTGTGACTTACTAGGTAAAATTCTGGCTTCCCTCTTTGGTAGGGCTACATGGCTTCTCCCTCTGACTCTGCCCTTCTTTCTCCCAGCATTCTGTTTAGTTTTTCTTGCCTACCTCTATTCTGCTCTGCACAGACCCAAGACAGTTTCTTTATTAACAAATGGTATTCATAACATACAGAGGGGGATCCCACATCACATATGTTTATGTACCTTGGGTATATGCAAAGATACACTTACCTATGTGAGGTTTTTCTTGGGAAAATGGCTTTCAAAAGAAGATTTAGTGAGTCTCTTTCCAGTAGGCTAACCTAGCCCCTTCCTGGATAGATAATTGATCCTCAGAAAGAATTAAGTTTCTATGCCAGCTATACCCAGTACAAAAAACTTGGGGTTACTCAAAGGTTACTTAAACTTAACTTAGACTTCAAGAAATATAACAGCTAATAACTAAGATGAAATGTGAACACAAATAGTGATTCATGTTGTTGGTTGAAAATGAAGCATTGTCAAAAGGGAGCAACAGTTGCTGACATTTGAAGAGGGAGTTTAATTTGTAGGGGATATAAGAGTGGGTAGATGAAGTATTATTTAACTTGTGTCTTAAAGGATTTATCATTTTTTGGTTATGAAAAGACCAGTTGCTTGGAAGGAGACCTTGGACCTTGGAGAAGGAGGGTGTGAATTCCTGTGGAGAAGGCTAAATTGAAGCAATATTATAGGATTGGAGCATAGCTAACTCCTCCACCTTATTATTTGATGAAGGTCTCCAGCTTTATCATATAATTGCTGTTTACTAGAAATTTATTGAGTACTCATGGTGGGCTGGAAATGTAACTCAGTTGGTATAATACCTTCAGAAAATGCAGGAAATCCTGCGCTCAACCCCTAGCACTGCATGAATATATATGTAATGATGCATCATAACCCCAGAAATCAGGGGGTCAGAACTTCAAGATCATTTTTGGCCTAAGTACTAAGTGTCTCAAGTAGGTATGTTTTAAATTAAACACTTGTTGAGATATTTACTTTTACTTAAACTATCAATAAAGACAATATGGAATATACATTGAAATCATTACATATTAGCATATTATCACATGTGATTATTCATATCTGATATCTTGTATATGTAACATGTATAAACGTTATGCAATTTCTGAAAATTCTCCTGTCTTGCCTTCCCCATCCCCAATCCCATATCTCAGAGATAAACTCTATTAAATCTTTCAAGTTTAATATTTAGAACCTACTCACCTCTGAGAAGGATCTATATTGCATCAGGATGGTCCAGTGTTCTAAGGAGCTTTGTTCAGAACCTACAATTCTCTGTCCCTGCATTCATTGACATAAAGAAGAATATAAGTTTCTAGAAATTAGTCCTCTGTTCATTCCTATTTTGTCTCACCTTCCAATATTAGTAGTGACTTTAATTTGATTTTTCTCAGTTAACTTGTTAACGTTTTCACTCAAATTTCATTTTTATTGGATAGTAAATAAAACAAAATGAAAATCATTAAATATATGTGCAATATAGTATAGCTGTCATTATCCTTGTGTTGGGGGTGTGTTATACGAGTGAGTGTCCACTTGTGTGAGTGTGCACCCAACCCCATGCCACAGCATATACGTACGGGGCAGAAGAAAATGTCTAGTGTAAGTTTCAGTCCTTACCTTCCACCTTGTTTGGGACAAGATCTCTATTGTTCACAGCTACTTCATCAAGCTTGCAGGCTCATAAGCATCTGGGGATTCTCCTGTCTGCACATCCCATCTCATCACAGAAGCCCTGGGATTGTAGATGTGCATTATTGGGTTTGGCTTTATGAGGCTTTTGGGGATCTGAGTTCTGAGGTCAGATCATCATTCTTGCATGGGAAATTCTTTATCAAAGTACTGAGTCATCTTCCTATGTCAATATAAAACTTGTTTTTGCTCTGCCCAGGATCTTGTACACAGGTATAAGTGCCTTACCACTCAGTTGCATCCCCTTCCTGGCTTGTCTTTCTTTCTTTCTTGGAGTGGGGTCTCACTATGTGGCTCAGGTTGGCACCGAATTTTCAATTTTCTTGCCTCAATTTCCTAAGTACTAGAAATAAAGGCATATACCACGATGGTCAGACAGTGTGACTTTTGACATTCTCTGCACTCATTACCAAGCCTATACCCATCTAACCTCTTCACAGACCACTATTTTATGTTTATTATTATTTTGCTTGGTTTATACTCTTCAAAATATTTATAACTTTAAATAATGTATCTCATCCTTC
Source organism: Chionomys nivalis (assembly GCF_950005125.1). Lineage (NCBI taxonomy): Eukaryota > Metazoa > Chordata > Mammalia > Rodentia > Cricetidae > Chionomys > Chionomys nivalis. The sequence continues at coordinate 33,075,922 of NC_080089.1, read as the reverse complement.
TCCATGATTTTAAACTCGAGGTACATAAGCTTACAATGAATGTGGTTTTCTGCAGCTCACTCTGCTCAGTTTTCATATGTGAGAAATATACTGGTAGTTATATGTTGCTATAATTCTCTCATTTTTCTTCCTGAAGAGAATTTTTATATAAAAAACAATTTATATACCCATCCCGCTGTCCATACACATTTGCATTCATTCCAGTATATCCAGAAAAGTGACTAGCACTGCAGTGTGTATTATTGAGTGTATTTTCTTATGCATGAGAATTTCACTAGAGCGGAGGCAGCGGGTGTTTCTCTTAAGAGCCAGACTTTAAGAGCTGATACTTTCCAGGCTACACACTGTCTATGTCACATACTCTTCGCTGTTTATGTTACTTTCCTCAAACTGTTTGTGACTCAGGTCATCACTGGTGGACCTCTGCTCTGTGGTAATAACTTTGAGTTATTTTAGAATGATTCACATAGTAAGTTGAACACTGTATATGGCAATCCATCCCCAGACATATGCAAAAAAAAAATACAAAAGTCTTTGATGCCATTTTATTTCACACGCTTTCTCCTTATTGTTACTCTTCCATGCCTTAAGATTTTTAAGAGAGTTTTAGAGTCAGCTCTCGAGGCTGGCCTTCAGTGGTTCCTAAGGTGGCCACATCTTCTTTACCATGTAACAACAATATTTCTCTAAAGTGGGATTAATCTACTCTCCCTCCTGAAGTGTATGAGTTCTTTTATACGTATAGTTCTGTCTTAATTATAGACTGCAACTTTTTGCTGGAAAGTATTAGATGTGATGCTGAAAACCACTGGAGTTGTGGTAGCATATACACTATACAGAGGCTGTCTTAACTGTCTTTAGGCCCACAGTTGAGTGGCAAGAAACTCACTGAATTGTTTTGCAATTCTCACTCCTACCCATTTCCAGAAATCATCCTAGTGAAACTGAAATACTGTTTAGGTTAAACAATGATTTGCCCCTCTCTCTCCTGGCAGCCCCTAGCAATCATTTGCCTACTTTTAGTCTGCATAAATTTGATTACTCTAGGGTCCGTACACAGGAAGAATTAGATAGTGTAACAAATCATTCACTATACTGACCTTGAGGTCTTTCCATGGTGTAATACATGTTTTTAATTATAATTTTCCTGAATTTCAATGACTATGGTCATATTATGTTTTTCTCCTGTTGAAATTTTTCTTTCTCTGTCTTGGTTTTCTCATCCATCCCTCCCTCCAACTAACTTCTGCTCTCCTCTACCTTTCTTTCGCTCTGTTCTTCTCTTGTTTCCTTTGATTTATTTATACACTTTGTATTCTTATTTTTTAAAAACATACATACACTGCCAATAGTGTTTCTGAGTTGTAGCTAACAATGATTCATGATGTTTTGTAACTTAAATGAAAATGTCAGGGACTTGAGACACTTCAAATTTCAACTTGAATATTTTTGAGCTTCCACTCTCTTAAGGAGGCCAATCTGATTTTCTGACATACATAGAGGGGTCAGTGCACTACTCTCTTCCCCTCTTCCCTTTCTAGCTCTCTATTGGTTCTTGGGAGACAATACCTTTGGTTCATGGAAGGCTGGAAGCTAGTATGACTGAAACTGCAGAGTCACTGACCCCATTCTGCATTGATTTCTATTTAAAGATTTTTTAAATTATAAAAGCATCAGGTACACACAAAGCCTAGAGTCACCTGCCCTAATTCCTTTGCTTTTTATATTCCCATTTTTTCTTAGCCCTGTTTTTCTATGTTTTGCCAGCTTTATAGATTATAGGCAAATTTACCTGGCTTTTTCCTCAATTTTAATTTGTGTATTTCTTAAATGCATACTGTGTATAATGTTCAAGTCAGGTTAAAAATAAATAACTTTGTTGGAACCCAGGCCTGCAACTTTAGGCCTTATTCGATAGCCTGACTCAGGCTATGCCTTCGTCTATCTCTGTCTTGGACACAAGATTAAAAAGCCCTCTGTGCTGTGACTTGACAGTGTTTTTCAACCTTCCTAATGCTGTGACAACATGATACACTTCCTCATGTTGTCGTGAGCCCCACAACCACAAAATTATTTTCATTGCTACTTCACAATAATAAACTTACTACAGTAATGAATTGTAATGTAGACTCTCTGATATTTCTGATGTTCTTAGGCAACCCCAGGTTGAGAACCACTGTCTAATTTATGATATTTGGCTTCTCCATGCTCTCTGTAACATACACTATGATGAATTAAATCCTGTACTTGGAACCTTCCTACTACCCTAAAAGGTTATTAAATTCAAAGATTGGTCCCTGACTACTAAGGGCATCTGCTCAGCGATTCTGTCTAGAGATGAAGGTTGTTCTCTGAAGAGGCTTATCTGGCCCTTTCTCTTAGGGCAGCCATATCTCGTTCTTCCTATCTCTCTTTTATTAACACAATTAATGAACTCCTTTTCAGGTTTTAAAGGGAAGCCTCACCATTGCTTTAAGCCTTCATCATGTTTAGAACTCCATATGTAGCCTTGGTTTTGTCTAACGCTTTCCTCTCTCCAGGCCCAATCATGACTATGAAGCCTTCTCGCTCTAATAAACCTCCTTCCTGAAGGAGCTTTATGTTAGTGACATTTGCAGAACACTGCTGTGTTTTGCTTCCTATATTTAACAGGTTCCTCACACACTTATAATATTTTATGGTGAAAGCTTTTGAAATCTACTCTTTAGCTTATCAAAATATTCAGCACATAATTGTTACCTGTAGTCACCTTACTATGTAATAATATACCAGAACTTAATAAATTATCTTACAGTATATGTCAGCCTTATGATCTGATTGCAACTATCAGATGTCTGTCTTCACTGTGGTTTTGGTTCTAAGATTTCATATTTTCTTGGCAAAGTATTTAGGCACATAGTGATTTTTTTTGCCATGTGTAATAATTTTGTATGGATTATTGGTCAACTCACCAAAACTGATGTAATGAAAGACATTAGCTCACAAGTCATGTCTAGCTTACATAAATTATCTTGACTCAGTTAGGTGAAATAAGAACTGTTAAGTCCCTGAACTTTTATTTAATTGATGAATCTCACTCATCACTCAACTGTAGAAGTATTATATGTTGAATTATAAAAACTAAAATAATTGCCTATTTTTTGTAAGGAGGATGTTTATTCGTTTCCTGGTCACTTGTCAGCTCAGACCCAAAATAATCACATAGAAACTGTATTTCATTGCTTGACCCACTAGCTCTAGCTTCTTACTGGCTAACTCTTACATATTAATTTAACTCATCTCCATTAATCTGTGTATCACCACATGGCAGTGGCTTATTAACAAAATTTTGGAATGTCTATTTCCTACAGTGACTCCATGGCTTCTCCTTGACTCTGCCTCCTTTCTCCCAGCATTCAGTTTAGTTTTCCTCACCTAGCTCTACTCTACCCTATTACGAGCTCAAGACAGTTTCTTTATTAACCAATGATATTTACAGCATACAGAGGGGAATCCCACATCATCTATTATCATTTAAATTTTCCATTTCAATATATATTCAGTACTATGAATTATTGAAGCAGGATCAAAACTGTGTTTTAAAAGTATACACCCATGTATTTTGTTAATTTTTTTACTGAAGAAATGCAAGCAAACATTTAACAACTCATATTGGAACCAATGACAGAGCTTGAGTTTTTTGAATCCAATGAACTTATTTGGCTGTCTTACATATTTGTGAGGAGTTACTTATGGGGGTGTAGGTGATACCAAAAAGCTGTAGCACTACAGAGTCCCACCCATCATGAATTCTTATCACATAGAAGATTCATTATAGATTCTGGCTTTTAATTCACATTCCATGTATTTTATATTACATTATATCCCCAAATTACTTTTAGTTGGGGAAGGGTTATAGCTTGAGTTTCAGGCAGGGTCTTTAAATCCTCTAGGAAGGCCAGTAACTTCCATAGAACTTTCTACTACTTTACTTTTCTGTTCCTGTTGCCATTGCAACTGAAGAGCTCAAGAATGGTATCTTGTTATGACCAGAGGAGAAAGTCACCACAACATGCATAGGTATCCACATGACCAAGGATCTTATCATTATTTGAAGATTTCATATTTGAAAATATTGTACTTGCTAGAATTTTATCTATGATATCAATCAGTCAGTATTCAATACTTGCCAATTTTTTAAATCATCAATGGACTTGTGAAGGGGTTAAAAACAGTGTTTTTCTCCTATATACCTATTCCAAGCCAAGTATCAACAAGATAACACTTAGCCTTATGACTTAACTCTCACAATCCACACTTTTGTTTTAAAATCACGACTTTCACATTTTTGTGCCCTCAAGTACAGTGTTAATTAAAGTGATGCCTGCTCTTTCTGAGTAGAAGAAAATGATGTGTTTTTGAGAGAAATTGCTGTGTCATATAAGCATCAGGCTGGAGTATCAATGCCATTGTTTGTAAATTCAGTGTTTATGAATCAACAATATCATACCTCCTGAAAGAAAAAAGAGGAAAATTGAGCTCCTTTATAGTGACCAGGAGATACTGGAAATCAGAGTTCTCAGAGTGCTTAGTCTCTTTAATAAAGGAATTTAAGGACAGGCTCAAACAGAAGCTTGAGGACAATTGCAATAGTGTTTAAAAGAAAAAACTAGGGTAAGCAAAGTACAAGTGCCAACAGCTATTCAGAGGAAGGAAAGGAAGAAGAGGAAACTGCCATGTCATTTGAGTAAGAGCAACATGAAGGAAGTCAGCCCCATGTTTGGAGACAACCGTATGAAAGGAACCTTAGAGAAAGAATGAAGACCAAAGCATTAGGAAAATCATCATTATTTTTTCTCACGTGGGTCTCACCCTATAATTCAGGCTGGCCTTAAATTTGCATCACCCTTCCTACCTCAGTCTCCAGAGTGATGGGATTACTGGCATGAGCCACCACACCCACCCATCTTCTCTTTTAGGGGGGAATATCTTTTCGCTCTACACCCTGGATATTTTCTTTAGCTTTGTTTAAACTGCATTTTCCACTGCGTTTTCTTTGGTTGTTTTTATTTGAATCTTATGTTTTTAACATGTTTCTATCTTTCTCCATTATTCTCTTTTATTGTAAATTCATCCTATATTATTGATACAGTGGTCATGGAAAATATGCTGTACTACATAAACAGTCAGTTCCTCACCTAGATTTGGAAATACAGATGCTGCTGTTAGATACTATGATAGAACATGTGGACAAAAGAATACTGTGTTACCACATGAATGAGGTGGGCATGCCCACCTGCTCCTCAAATTGTAATGGATGATGAATTTTACTCTGACTTGCCAATTACTACACAGATATTTTTACCAGATGGAGGTAGGTATGTAATATGCATTCTCCTTGCCTAAAAATGACTGAAAATGAATAAAGTGTATAAGAAAGAAAGTAGATATCCTCTTATCTTCTTATCAAAACAATTCCTTGGAAGGAAAATTGTTTAACATTAAGTAATTTATCTTCTCAGCCATAAGTCATTTTTCATTCTTCACTTGTCCTGGTTCGTATTTAATTAATTTTCTCCTTTACATTTTAGTATTTTAAAACTAATTTGAATCTTATATGAGAAATGTTACAAGAAGAGTGCAAAAATGCCTACATGGTAGCTCAGGGTTTGGTTTCTTGAATATGTTTCCATCTTGCTCTCTAACATGACAATGCTAATATCTATTCCCAACAACACCATATAAGAGTTCTGTTCTTGACAGCACGTATTTTTCATCATTTTGATAAAGGCTATTCTACCAGGTGTGAGGTGATATTTTACTGTGGTTTTGATTTGCATTACTCTAATGATTAGTGATGCTGAGCGTGTTTTCATTTAGTTTGTAGCCATTGCTATGTCGTCCTTAGAGAAATATCTGTCAGGCTCCCTGCCCATTTTTAATCACATTATTTGCTTTCTTGTTATTGAGCTGCTTGAGATCCTTATGCATTTTGTCTATTAATATTTTATCAGATAGATGTTTTCTAGGTATTTTCTTCCATTCTGTAGAAGGTAATATTTGCAGTTCACATATCTATATTCACTTTCTATATCAATTTATTTCCTTGACCATGATTATCAACACAAACACCAGAGTTTTAATATCAAAGGAGAATAGAGGTATTTTTACTAGAGCTAAACATAAGTGACCATGGCATGAGAACACAGATTCAGTCTACAATAAATAGCATGTTCAGATATAATAACAGATGTATGAGTTTCTTATAATTACAAAAGAAAAGAAAGTCTTTTAATCAAGGTCCCTTTCAAATAAACTGGTGGTAAAATACAAAATGATAGAGAAAATCTTCTATGTGTCAGGTTTGATGTCAGTTAGCTTTTGGATTGTCAGACATTAATGGTTTGTTAATATATCCCCCTGTGGTTTTATTTGACAGTCACTAGGTTATTAAATCAGATACAGATGATCAGTGAGTGGATAGTATTATATCTCAATACCATTGTGACATTCTAAATCTCTACTCTAATGGGTCAATGAGCCTTGCTGAATCTTTAATGTAAGTATAATTCTTTTTATTTGGGGCATTTCAGTTCATAGAATTTGGTAACCCCATTTCCATCTATACAATTAGAAGAACTGAAATCAGTATGTTGAAGATATATATGTATGCCTATGTTCATTGAAAAATTATTAAGAGGAGTAGCCAAGGTAGAGTTAAACTACATGCCCATCAATAGATGAATAGATGGAATGGATAGAATGACAGGTAGTGATCATAGTCAAGGCATTAGGTAGAAAGGATAAATAGGATTTTGTCTATTGAAACTTTTGTGACTATTGTCAATAATAATGTATATTTCAAAATAAGAGTAAATTTGAAACTTTTTCATCAGGAAATAAAAGTTATACAAAGTGAACTTCCATTTCATGCTGAATAAACATATCAAAATATATTATGCCCATGAATGTATAGTTATGACTTGTCAATCAAAAGTAATATCAACAAGAATAATAAAAATGTTAAATAGACATGAAAAATATCTGAGATACATTGCTAAATTAAAAAGGCAGTTTCAGGAGACCATATGAAATATGGTCTTATATTTAAAAAATCAATAAATATCAAAATCCATTGAACACTGAATCTATGCCTTGTAATTGTAGTTTTATATAAATATGAGGAAATATGTTTAAAATGAATATATGTATGCCAACACACTTTGGTCTGTACTAATATGCTAGGGTTTCTTGACTGAGTTTTCTCTCCTGCCCAGTTCCCACAATCATTAAGTCCCAAAAAAGTCACACAGAGATCTACATTAATTGTAAACTGATTAGCCTTTTAGCTCAGGCTTCTTATTAATTTTTATAACTTATATTAGCCCATAATTCTTGTCTTTGTTAGCCAAAGTTGTGGCTTGGTACCTTTTTTCGGTGAGGCAGTCACATCTTGTTTGCTCTGTGTCTGGCTTCCTCTCTGTCTGGGTGACGACTGCAGACTGCATCCCTCTTCCCAGAATTCTTGTTGCCCTGCCTCTACTTCCTGCCTGGTTGCCCTGCCTATCCTTCCTGTCTCGCTACTGGCCGATCAGTGTTTATTTAAGTACAAGTGACAAGGTATAGACCATCATCTCACAGCACTTTCCCCCTCTTTTGTAAACAATAATTCTTAATCAAATCTCCTTTGTTTAACTTTTCTACTGACCATTATCCATAACAACTTGTAGGCAACATTCTAAACAAAGGCAAACATCCATAATTCATTTTTTTGGGGAATGTGGGTAAAGTTTTCCAGGATACTTCCTGCTGATTGGGGTGCTGATAATCTTATGGGGATCTAAAGGAAATTTAGAATTATGACCAAGTCCTAACTAGTGATGGCAGAAGTTACAAAATAATCCCACAATAGTTTAGAATTATGTATAATAAAGGGTTATTCCTTTAGGAGAGACTTAAATATCACTGTCCTAGATCACAGTCCTTTGCATGAATGTGGAACTGGAACAGAGTCTAGCAGCCAGAAGCAAGAGCCAGGAAGCAAAAGAGCAAGTGCAAGCTTTACAGCTGCATTTATAGTATAAGAGACCATGCCCAATTTGGCTGGTATCTTAAAGGCTATTATTGGCTGAAGGAGTAGAAGGAGCTCCCATAGCACCTCCCCCTTTTGTTTAAATAAGGGAGTTCCAAACCCAATACAAAACTATATACATTAGGAACAGATATAAAATATAAGATTAGAGTTACAACCAAAATAAACAATATTAAGCAAGGAACATATCCTAATGCATTAATAAACATTCTATCCTAAGGAGTCTAAGACTTGTATTGGAAAAGGCTTGGCTAGATCATAAGAGGATGGTAACTATGACTATCTAATCTTCAACTCGGACATCTGGGTCATTTTTCCTATCAGAGATTTCTCAGGGGGTCTTCCTTGGTCAAACCTGATTTTTCTTAATGTAGAATGAATCCACAGTCCCTCATTTACTGTGAAAACAAAAGCAAAACCTCTTCTCCAAAGTAACATATCTTTTGACTTAAATTTTAAATTCAAAGCACACACACACACACACACACACACATATACATATATTGATATATATTCCAGCAGAATTTATATCAAATGTCTTTTGGCAGCTTTTGCTCCTTCCTTAGTCATCAAATAATTTAAAGACAACACAATAACATACAGTGTCCAGACTCTCTGTGTATTCTTTATCTTTACAGGGCTTTATTACAGCCTCTATTTCTTTTATTTTTATTGTTAATTTTTGGCTTTTTGAGATGGGGTTTCTCTGTGTATCTTTGGCTCTTCTGGAATTCACTCTATAGATGAGGCTATTTTTGATTTCACAGAGATCTGCCTGCCTCTTCCTCCCAAGTACTGAGATTAAAGGTGTGCGCCAGCATGCTTTGAACTCACAGAGATCCATCTGCCTCTTCCTTCCAAGTGTTGGGATTAAAAGTGTGTGCCACCACACCAAACTACTCTCTTTTTTTCTTTTTTCTTTTATGAACTTTATCCTTTTTTTTTCTCCCAAGCCTACATATATTTTAAACACACACTAAACTGTTTAGAGGTTTTCTTCATCTTTGAATTTATCTTTACTGTATATCTCTCTTTTTCTGACCACATGAGTCTAATTTGCTAAGCGATATGGCTAGGATTAAAGCAGTGGCTTTGATGGCTGAATTCAGCCCCTTCCTAAGTTTTTTGTTCTGAGAGTCTAGCCTCATGGCAGAGATCCTGGCTGGAACCATGTTTATTGCCACAACTCTATGGCATTTCAAGGTCCCTGCCACCACCAAATGTATGCAGTCAGCTTTATACCGACACCATTTAAGTGTTTTGTGGTAGAACCTCTTAACAGATCTGAAAAGTTTTGCAGTTAAAGCTGAGTAAGGAATCCTCTCTTAAATAAAAGTACTTGTCTCTAGCAAGCAGAGCCCATCCAAAAAAGTGCTATCTAGAATCCATGCTTAACTCTTTTCTTTTCTATATAGAATAACTTCCCAAGCTCTCTTAAACTTTTAAGTGGATTTGGTCAGCCCCATATTGGCATGCCTTTCTCTTGACTGAGGTTTCTGTACTTCCTGGTTCCTGCAGTCATTAAGTCCCAAAGAAATCACACAGAGGTCTACATTAATTATAAACTGATTGGACTATCAGTTTATTAACTCTTGTAACTTACCATAATTCTTGCCTGTGTTAGCCATGTAGCTTGGTACCTTTTTTGGTGAGGCAGTCACATCTTTTTTGCTCTGTGTCTGGCTTCATCTCTGTCTGTCTGATGACTGCAGACTGAAACTTCCCTCTTCCCAGAATTCTTGTTGTCCCACCTCTACTTCCTGCCTGGTCACCCCATCTATATTTCCTGCCTGGCTACTGGCCAACCAGGGTTTATTTAAAATACAAGTGACAGGGTACAAACCATCGTCCCACAGCAAGGGTTCATTATAGAATACCACAGACTAGGTGATTAAAACCATAGACTTTGGTTACTGACCATCTTCATTATTGTTCCATTGCTATTAAGAGATGCCATGGCCAAGACAACGTATTAACACAATCATTAACTGGGGGCTCACTTATACTTTTGGAGAGCTAGGCCATGATTATCATCCAGGAAGCATGGTGTTGGGCAGGTTGGCATGGTGCTAGAGCCATGGCTGAGAATTCACATCTGATCTACAAGTTGTTGTAAGAGAGTGCCACTGGGCCTTGCATGGGCTTTTGAAACCTGAAAGCCCAGTTCCAAAAACATACCTCCTCTAACAAAGCTGGACCTCCTAATCCTTCCTAAGCACTCCACCAGCTGTGAACTAACCTGTTAAATATATGAGGCTATGGAGGTGGCAATCTCATTTCAACCACCACATGGATAGTTCTGGAGATTGAATTCTCAAGTCAGAGATGTAGATAGACTTGTTTATCCTGAGTTCCCCATATTTCACTTTTAATGGCCACCATCTGTATGTGTCTGCTCACTGCCCTTCTGTTCTGTGCCTGGGTGAGTTTTCGAACATCCAAATGCCTTATTTTTATAGGGATGGTAGTCACCCCTCTTTAGGTCCATCCCTTAAACTCTCTTGTAAGCCCTGTCACTATACATTTGGAAGTCTCCCTTACTTACCAATTCATTTTTCATAGTTACCCACAGTCTGAAAAAAAAATTAAATGGAAATTTCCAGAAAAAGTAGTGAGTAAGTTTTATGCTGTTAAGTAAGGGAATGATGTCTTGTGCTATTCTGTTCTGTATTTTCTGGAATACACATGGTCTCTTTATTCAGCTTTTCCATACTCATACAGAAACTGGTCCCTAGCTACGTAAGCAGCTGTCTCAGCTATCAGATTCAGGATTGGAATAGTGTAGTGCCTGTTCAAATGACCTTTAGTTTATTTGATAGTGGTCTGAAAGCACTAGAGTTGTCATAATGGCAATTGAGACATGCCAAAGAAAGTCCATAATGTACTTCCTTTAAGGGAAAATAAAAGATATTTTGAAAGAGACAGAACACTCATGTGTATATTATTGTAATTGTTATTTTTGTTATAATTATTTTGTTTTATTGCTTATAGTTGTTAACCTCTTATTTATTTATAAGTTAAGCCTTATCATAGGTATGTATGCATAAGAAAAATACAGTATAGAGAGAGTTTTTAAGAACTGCAATTTTAGCCGGGCGGTGGTGGCGCACTCCTTTAATTCCAGCACTCGGGAGGCAGAAGCAGGTGGATCTCTGGGAGTTCGAGGCCAGCCTGGTCCACAAGAGCTAGTTCCGGGACAGGCACCAAAGCTACAGAGAAACCCTGTCTCGAAAAAACCAAATTAAAAAAAAAAAAAAAAGAAAGAACTGCAACTTTAAATTTTGGAACATACCCTTCCTAGATAATAGAGGACCATCATAGTCACATTATATAGTCACTTATACCAGGAGTTAAAAACTGACTATACAGTTTAAAGAAGAAACACTCTTCAGTTTAAATCACTCAGTTTCCCCAGTGTTAATACGCTGCCACATTGATCTTGTTGCTCCCTCTTCTTACATATATTGTTGTGTTTTCCCTTACCACCGGGAAGTAAGTTTCAGATATGGAGCTCATCACCTGTCAATTAGTATGTCAATGTGTATATGCTAAAATTAGTAAATGCTCCCAGGAAATGACACTACAATCATGAAAATCAGAAATCAACATTAAGATTAATATTGTAGTCTAATTCAAAGACCAATAAGATTTTCTGTCTATCTTCCATTGTCTTCAGAGCACTGATAAGTGTACTTAAAATCCTAAGTTTAGTGTTAAGTTGTCAAATGTCTTTGATAGCCTTCAGTCTAAAAAAGGTCTTTAGTCTTCTGCTTGTCTTCTTGAGTTGATACTTTTAAACAGTACAGGGTAGTTGTTCATAGAAAGTGTCCCATCTTGGGATTATGTGATGGTCCTCAAGATTTGAACTGGATGAGACAACTTGAGTAGGAACCCCACAATCCTGTGCTCTGTCCCCCAGTGCAGCACAGTGGAGGACACACGGTGGTAATCTGCCTCCTTAGTGATGTTATTAAATTCTACCACAGGTGAACAATAACATCTGCCAGTATTTCCACTCCAAGACAAACCACCAAGAATTTTTATATATAAACTAATTTTACTGAGTGGACAATATATCTGGTGGTAGACATTTTTCTTTCCTTGTTTTTTTTTAATTATTTGCTTATTCCGTGTGACTCATGCATTCCTGTTCTACTTAATGCCCTATAGCCTGTTGCTGTCATTATTCATCCTGAAGTTCATGATTTTAAACAACTTCCTGTCCTTTTAGCATTTCTACATTCTTCCATGGGACAAATGCTTTTATGACTTATCCCATCTGTTCCATTGTCCAGATGAAGATTGGCAGGGAAGAAAGAGAGGAGGCATGAAATAAGGCCCACATATTTCATACATCACGAGCTTTGTCATTTATCTTTCCCTCACCAGACCCTGTCCATGTGGCTCAGTCTATGAGTGGAGGGCCTGAACTATGTCCAGACTTGACCTGAAGGACCGACTTGCACAAACCGTGCTTTCTCCTAAGATCCTGTATTTCCACTCTCATTGAAAACCTTCGGCCATTTATTTTCTAAGACCATGTCTCATTTCCCCTACATTTCTCTTTCACTCTTTACTGATTGACACACTACTATTGAAACCTGGCTAATATTGGGATTGGTAATTAACAGTTTCATCTTTCCACACAGTGTTTTAGAACTTAAAGGGACAAATCTGCCTACCTCACACCCTGATAAAGAAAAGCTAAGAAGTATTTTCCTCTAAAAAATAGAACTAAATATATTTATCAATATTTATGAGTTTATAGGTAATCAAATGATCCATGTAGGAGCTCCTAAATCTTTTAAGCATTTGTCCATTTATTTGACTGGAAGATCAGTTCCTAGTTCTTACTTCAAGCTTATATGCCAGTGTGAGGCTTGGGCAGATAGGTTTCTTTTATGTTGGACATACTGCTTCACTCTGCTAGGATTATTAAAAAGTCTTGGCGAAATAAATAAGACACAATTGTTCTATGCTTATGGAATGACATAAATGTTACAGAATATGAAAATTCAAGTCAAGACTTTGTAAGACTAAACCAGTCATGTCCAACCATCATTACCATTTATTAGTATTAGTACTTTTTCTAAGGGAGAAAAGGTAGAAGATTGTCCATTTGCTCCCCCGTGAAAGGTTATGGCACTTGCTAATATTCAAAGAAGCAGGGATCCCAGTTACTGGTGAGTGATAGCAATATCCTTTAAATGACAGGCAGGGAGGGGCTCCTCCCACTCATTCTTGTTTCCTGAATCAGATTTTAACAACTGAGATGCTACTGCTAAAACATTTGCTGTAGCAACCAAAGGCCATGGCAGTTTAGCCTGTTCCAACCAATCAGTCAGACGATTCATACTCATGTGTTCCTGAAACACCAGCAGAATGCTATTTTCCTACTCCAAAAATAAAAAAAATCATTTTATATGATGAGGAAAAGCTTCGATCATGGGGCTAGAGTTTTGGTATTAAAATACTGTCTGCTTTTAAAGAATTGTATGTATTATCAATAATTATTCCACTGGTGCATTTGGGAAGGGATGGATGAAGGTGGTTTTTATCTCATTAGTGTGTTTTCACTGTTAACTGTTTGTAATATTGGTTCCCTTTGATCTTCCTTTGATTATAGTGTGCGCAGCTAATAGAATCTGTTATTATTTCCATTAATAACTAAGTATCTCTTGCGGTTGACAAGGAAATTTGTTATCAGGGTGCCTTTGTGTAGTGCAAAGAGGTTTACACCCGCTCTCCCACCCGGTCCTTGTAATCTGCTTTTAGCAGCCTGGAGGAGCTGCCCTCCACACAGGGACCCTGAATGGATGACCAGGAAACACTTAACAGAACAATGGAGAATGGCAGGTGAGGATTCTAATCTGAATACAGGTTTTACCTTATAGGCAAATCTGGTCTCCGAGCCCCTGAACCTGCCACTGCCCTTGGCTTTGCTCAAGTTGAAGGTGCATAAGGTAGAGGAAGATTAAAAATGAAGGGTGCTGAAGCTGACGTTTCCCTTGCAACAAGCCAGGTGTATTCCATCACACCTGCATTTGGAGTTTCCTATCTTGAAGTTCTGGCAGAGTACGGAGGTGGAAGATTCAGCAACTCAATTGGCTTTATTGTCAAGTTTCTATATTTGTCTTGAAATTGTGTGTCTCTGCCATCCTCATTCCCAGTGACTTTGAGATATCTGACAAACTTGACACACACGGAGATAATTCCCTCCACTTTCAAAGTGACTCCACCTCCAGAAATAACCTAGTGTTTGGCTCATTAAAACAGAAATGACTGAGTGGAGTTGAGTTCAAGATATGACAATTTCCCGTCTTTCAAATAGAGTCGGTGGTCTTCAAAACACAAATGTTCCCTGAAGGGCCAAGTTGACACTCTGTAATTTATAGCAGATGCTTCATAATTTTTCAGCATCCCTTGGTTTGCTGTGCACACTGTTTTCTTGGAAACCTTCCTGGCTTATGGATTTAACCAAAGCACCGATAACAACAGCAAAAAGAAGAGGAAGTAGCTTTCCAATGTGGCAGTTGCAGACAGCTGTTGGCAGCTGCTCCAGTTACCCTAAGGCAAGTCTTGTCTATGGATATATGAGTTCCTGAAGAAATAATCACAATAGTCACAGATGATCTTTGCATATGGTCATGAAGTGCTGTGGGCACCGTTTCAGCATGTATTTAGAAGATCTAAGAGAAAAGAACTAATTATGTAAGTCAAGTGACCCTACCAGGTCCCTTTGAGGAAGTGGATGAGCTTTAAGTTGTTTTCCACATGAACATTTCTGAGTTCATGGTAGAGGTCTCAGAGGCAGAAATGTAAACAGACTCTTAGCAGGACTTGACCATGTGTAGTTCAGTTCTTACTCAGCTCATCTCAATCACAGCACAGCTGATCGGCACATCTTCTGGGCAAAGTTAGAGCAAGCTGTGTGCTTCACTGCTTAGCACTAGGAGTCCAGGAGCCCCTTCAGCTAGCATGGGGGAGGCACCTTGAATGTCCCCACATATGCTGAGGCAGGGTCATTCTGTCCTACAAGCAAGAAGTAGGGATGAATCCCCCTGACCTGAGCCTAATTATGGACCTTCTCTGAATCAGCAGCTTTGAGCATAACTTCTATTTGTGTATCATGCCATAACTCAAGGTTACTCTTGTGTTTTTGCTCTCTTTAAACATTAAAACAAGTAACAAGGTGGTCATTTGCTTGAGTATGGCCATACCTGGAGTCTTTCCATAAGCAAAATGAAACTTGGAGATATTTCTTATGACTTTTCAAAAAAATGAGCCTTAACCATGCAGATAATTGATTACATAACTAAAAACCTCCAATGCGCCTTTACCCAAATAAGGCAAGTGCCTCACTATAGCCAACCAATTACTTTCTTTTCCATCACCCCCAAAGTTTCTAGGAGATTTTAGAAACTTCTCAGTTCTGACTGCTTCCCACTTTATGCATGGCTCTGTTAGAGAGGGCGGGGGAAAGGAGAGAGAGAGACAGAGAGACACACAGAGACAGAGAGAGTAACATTTCTAGTATAACATACAAGCAATAAGGGAAATATTAAGAAACTCCTAGCCATGACGAATCATATGGTCTTACCCTCAATCTCTTGACTTGCTTACACAAACTAGAGTTATGTAATATGTACTTTTATGTACATTGCTTGTGTTTCTTTTGCTAGTAAAATTTAGTGATTTCCCCCATTCAAACTAGTCTAGACCAGCCATAATTTGCTAGGGGATGGAAGACAAACAGAATTTTGTCCACAACAGGTGACTCTTCTGGAATGGTTTAAATGTAAGCTGTTGTGGCAGTTTGAAAGAAAGTGGTCTCTACAGGGAGTGCCACTGCCAGGAGGTGTGGCCTTGTTGGAGGACGTGTGGTCTTGTCGGAGGAAGTGTGTCACTGTGGAGGCAGTCTTTGAGGTCTCATATATGCTCAAATCATGCCCAGTGCCTCAGTCAGCTTTCTGTTGCCTGGGAGTCAAGATTTAAGAACTCTCAGCTCTTTCTCTAGCTCCATATCTGCCTGCACAACATAATGACAATAATAGACTAAACCTCTGAACTGTAAGCAAGCCACTACAGCTAAAGGTTCTCCTCGATCACAGTTGCCATGGTCATGGTGGCTCATCACAGTTAGAGAAAGCCTAACCTAGACAGCTGTCTCTTACAGTCTCTTGTATTAAACCCTTGGCCACCAGCTCTCTGAGACACTGTTTTGAGAATGTGTAAACTTTCATGAAAAGTGAGGCCTCATTGGGAGAAGTGAGTCACTGGGAGTGTATCCTTGGGGTTGAAAGACAGTATCTTATCACAGATCTATCCTTTCTTTTGCTTCCTGATCCATATGAGGAAAATAAGCCCTTCCACCGCAGGCTTCTAGTGCCAACATGTTTTCATTACAGACCCAGCATCACCTGGAGCCGAAGACCATGCCCTGAAAACTTGGAAAACTTGACTTAAAACGATTCCCTCCATGCTTAATTTGTTATATGGGTTAGAGCTATGCTAAAAAAGAAGAGAAAAAGAAAAACCCAGGAACCTATTATTTGACTGGGTACAGAAATCATTGCCAGCCTTAGGACTCTTTCCCCACACTTTTACCACCAGCGCAGGAAGGTCAGCAGCCAAACCTGTCAATTACCAAGCAGCAGCATTAGGTACTAGGCAGGGAAGCCACGTTCCAGTCATTGCAAGGTACGGAATTTATCTTCTGGGAAATCGCTACCCACTTCTTGATGTGGCTCACTTTAGAATTTGAGGAATCAGTCACGATTCGTTCATTTAATTTGTCCCCTGAAAAGGAGGAGAGAGTATCTATTAATTGTGTGGTACTGGCAGAGATTTTTCAGTTCATAAACCAAAGTTCCACTACTGATTATCAAACACAGCAGACACCATCATACTCACACCAAAAATGAAGAATCATAATCAGAGATGCTGAGTAAAGTCCTCTATGTTAGATTATTCCTAGGATGAGAACAGTCCTTAAAACCAGCATTGAGAACCCTTACACTAATAAGAACACACCCGTCCCTTTCCCTTGTTAATTTCTTTTTCTTGAAAGAAGAGAAAAAGCCATAAAATTTGACACAAATTAGACTCTGAGTGACTTGGAAGGGAATAAATTTTTTACATCAAATGTCTGAATTTTATGTTTTGAGTCATAATTGCTATAGGAGGTGTCCAGGTGTGAGCTAGAGGGAGGTTGATTATTAAATGTAGTTATTTGGTGGAATTGCTGCCACTATAAGTGGTAGAGAACATTCCTTAAAAATTCTATCAATATAAATTGATTGACATGATTTTATTGTTTAGCAATATAAGAATACTCATCTTTAGCCTTTAGACATGTATCTTTTATTTTAAAAAACTATCATTGTAGTTAGACTTTATTTGGATAGCCAGCTCCCAAATAATGACTGGGAGACTTATTAGTAATTATGAATGTTTGGTCTTAGCTTAGGCTTGTTTCCAACTAACTCTGATAACTTAAATTAACCCATTTATATTAATCTATGCTTTGCCCCATGACTTGTTACTTTTCCTCCACACTGTATATTTGACTCCCTCCAAACCTCACTAGCTTGATCCTGTGTGCCTCAGATTTTTTCCAAGTTCCTTTCTCATCCTGGAAGTCCTGCCTCTTCTCTCCTGCTTAGCTATTAGTCTTTCAACTCTTTATTAAACCAATCAGAAGGTGCCTTAGGAAGAGACACATCTTCAAAGAATACAAATGATAATCCCACAACATATCATATTTTGGAAACACTTTGGTCTGAGCACCCCAATCTCATGTGTCTACCACTGATGTGGGAGATCCTTCTGTATATGTGTTGCTTTTATTGGTTACTGAATAAAGAAGCTGCTTGGACCTATTACAAGACAGGATAGAGCAAGGTGGAAATTCCAAGCAGTGATAGAGGAGAAACTAAGCAGAGTCAGGAGAGATGCCATGTAGCTGCCAAAGAGAAAGATGCCCATGGGAAACCACCAGAACATTGCCTGTAGGCCACAACCTCATGGTGATACACAGATTAATAGGGATGGTTAATTTAAGATAGGAGAGCCATCTAGCAATACACTTAAACAATTGGCCAAACAGTATTGTAATTAATAAAGTTTATGTGTGATGTTTTCGGGTCTAGGTGACTAGGAAATGAATGAGGAGCCCTCGCCTACATGTCATCCTCTCGTAGATCGTTCCCCAGAATATTCAGGGTTGAGTACATCATACTCTTAAGTCTATGTAGGCTTGCACACACCACCTTGACCTACTCTTGAGTATTCCCTACTTCCTTTTAGTTTCCACAGAAGTTCAAACTTACACAGAGAATAGGAGCTTTAAATAGCACAGTTGCATCAAAATGCCTAATAACATTTTTCTATAAATCATAATAACCCAATAAGTGTTTGTTGAATTGTATTCTCCTTGCAAAGCAAATTTCAGTTAGGTGAACCTTTGTTTTTATTCTTTCTTTCTTTCTTTCTTTCTTTCTTTCTTTCTTTCTTTCTTTCTTTCTTTCTTTTTTTCTACTTTAGTTAGGAAAACATCCGGCTTTCCTTTACTCAACAACTGGATTACATTGGCAACAGAGTACAACTGCCTAGAGGTTTAAGAAAAGCACAAAAGCTGCAAGCATTTTTGTGACAGCCCAGTTCTGAGAGGACAGATGTGAAATCGAAAACACTGAAGAATAATGTATTCTGGCTGAACCAGACCGGTGCAGCCTTCCAGGAGCTCCTGTTATTAGCCAAGCTTGTCAAGAACTAATCATTAGCTTTCAAGTTCTGGAAGGCTACTCTGAAAGTTTACTTTAACCTTAACATACACAAAAATGTTTGTATTGCTACCCACTGATAAGAAAACTATTAGCATTCATTAAGTGCAGCCATAAATCTCTCCCTTTAGAAGAACAATATTGGAGCCTTCCAACTGCCATAATGAATGCAGTGTTTAATCTTTCCTTGGGAGAGTGTCCTGGCTTCAGACTTCTGCCACAGCCACACTACTGGGAAAGCATGGCATTCTGGGAATGGGCCTGATGCCAAAGATGTTATACTGCACTGAAATTCAGTTTTAGAGTGCCTGCAAATTATTTTTAAGTGAAACGCCTCAATTTTGATAAGAAACTCGAAAGTCATGTGACTTATTCAGAAAGGGATTGCTGACCTTTACTGAGCATCCTCTAGATGGTTCATTGCTGTGACTGCATCATTTTTGCATTAGTTATTTTCTCCGTATATCCTGTCTCCGTGCTACTGCTGTGCCAATGCTAGGGGATGAATGGAGGTGTTAAAATTGACTTAGAGGCCTAGGATTTGAGATCACATGTAGACATGCATAGCAGTTTGAATTTAGCTCTTTCCACCTTTAGAACAGTGGTTCTCAACTTTCTTAATGTGGAGACCCTTTAACCTATGTTCCCCATGTTGTGGTGACCCTTAATCATAAAATTATGTTGATTGCTACGTCATAACTGTAACTTTGCTAGTGTTATAAATGGATAAATGGTAATGCAAATATTAGTGTTTTATAATGGTCTTAGGTGACCTCTGTGGAAGAGTCATTCGACGGCCAAAGGGGTTGCGACCCACGGGTTGAGAAGCACTTCTCTAGAGCACGGCATTGATAATGCTGCCAGTGCCATTCCTGTGAGTAATATTTTGATTCAAAGAAAACCATGGAGACCTGGATCACTGTTTCTGTTCCTATTACAGTTTGTAGAGTTAAGTCTTTTGTTTACTTTAGCTGGCACAATGTTCCAGGTTTTCCTTTGAAGAATGGCTTCCCTAGGTTGCAATATTCTTAAACATACCCCAGCTCTGGGAGCTCTGCTTTAAACTTCAAGGTCCCTGGATAGCAAACACCTGGTGCCCCATGTCATCTGCTGTAGTTGCACAGCTGAGCTATGAAGCAGTGGGAACCAATGGCCCGGGGACAGGGAATTGTATCTCTATAGACCAATAAGACTAAGATTCATCCTGATGTACTAAATTATCAACCAGATGTGAGAAAGCCTGTGCACTGTGTAGCTTCTCATCTTCCTCTTCCATACATTTCTTGCATAGGAATCTAAATTTCCAGCCTTTTAGAGCCTCTGGGTTTCTAAGGCAGATGGTAACGAATGATCTTTATCTCCAGGGGGAATCTTAGCTTCACAAAAAAAGAAAGCTATACCAGCTTTTCTAAGTCTGAACATGTGTCTCATAGGCAATGTCACGTGGAGACCACCCAGAGCTGCGGCCTTCCATGGGCCCTTTACACCCTGGAACAAGATGGAATTGAGATAGTGAAATGGGAGTGCTGAGCACTGGGGAGTAGTGATTTGCTCATTCATTGCAGGAGAAATTGAAGGTCACTGTAAGTACTGTGTCAGCATCTAGAACATTATCCTATGAGTTGAGCATCTGGTCTCTAAAAATTCAAAATCCCAAACACACCACAATCTGAAACTTTTTGAGCAACTACACAATACCACTGTGACAAACACTCATTAAAAACATTGTAGAAAACTCAATTTTTGTTATAAATAAATGCCATGTCTAGCCTTGGGTTCTACCCCTAAGAAACTTTATTATATAAGCAACTCTTACCAAGCCTGAAAAATAAAGTTTTAGGAACCTCTCACAAATATTTAGTTAGTTTGAGAGAGGTGCCCACTGTATAGCCTCGGCTGACTTCAACTCATGGCCTTCCTGCTTCAGGCTCCCAAATGCTGGAATTCCATGAGTGCACTACTCTATCCCAATGGTTTCAGGTATTTTGGTCAAGAGATACTCAGCCTGTATACAAAATATGGTAGACCTTGTCTTCTAGGTTAACAAGAGCGACAACATCCTAGTGAGAAAAAAGTCAACAACATGGCTTATATTTTAGGAAGCTTAGTTGACTGGCTTACAAGTTGTATTAGACGATGTAGAACATCTGGAAGGGAGAGAGAAGGGCATCTGATGGTGGCAAACAGTTTCAGTGTACTCCTGAGGTAGAATCTATTTGCTTAGTTCTGTTTGGGTGGCAGCTCATTCCCGAGTCAATTCAGAAATATTACAGTGGAATGTCAAGTCAGCTTTGAACAAGCTGTATGCTTTGGTGTGTGTGTGTACATATATGTGTGTAGAGTGTGTTCTATGTATGTTGTATATGTATATATATATACTATATATATACAATTATTATGTGATATATGTGTGATGTGTGTGTTTGGTGTACATGTGTGTGTAGAGTGTGCTGTACGTATGATGTATATATATTTATGTGCTATATGTATACGATTATGTGCATGATGTATATGTCTGTGTTTGGTATGCATGTGTGTGTGTGTGTGGCAAATGCACATGTGTTTGTGTGCAGATACAAATGCCCATGCATGTGTGAAGGGCCAGAGGACATGGCCCTGCTTTATCGCTCTCACCTGTATTCCATCAAGAACCAGGCTCATGGAACATAGGACAGATGTGGCATCCAGCAAGCCCCAGTGGTCCTTGTGTCTCCGTACCCCATAGCACAGGCTTCTAAATGTTTGAAGGCAAGACTAGCTTTTCACATGGTGTTGGCAATTCAAACTCTGGTCCTCATGCTTCTGCAACAAATGCTTTACCCTGTTACCCACTGAGCTAGCTCCCCACCCCCCGCTTTTGTTAAGCTTTATGTGTTCAGCTTGCGTGAATACATCTCCATAAATATCCTATTCTGTGAAGAATTGAAAAGTACATGGAGAATTCCTGTTGAAAATGAATCATCATAATTATTTTATTATAACTGCAATGTTTTTTCTCTACCTGATTTTGAGTCATATTTGTGATTTTTTTATTCCCTTAAGAATGAATTATTAGGAATATCCATGTACTACAAAGATAAAATCAGTGTATTTGTGTATACATGAAAGAATGAGAGGAAAAAAAATCTTCAAATGAATTCAAAATAAAACCTGTGTGATCTTATCTGCCTAATAAACTATGGAAATGGTATTTTAGCCTCAGCAGGAGTTTAACTATTTGCATGAGTTTTTCAGTTCCCTTAAGCGGCTTCAAAAACTCTAAATAAGTGAAAAAAGATTGTTGGTTTCTTCTGAAAGAGCTGGCTGGATGGGAGCCACAGCTGAGGATGAGAGAAATCCGAAAGGTCAGGGCTTGGAAAGCAGCCAGAAACAGCGCTGATTCCGTGCTTCTTTTCAGATCCTCCACCTGGTTGCAGAGCAGCCTCTCTACTCGTTGGCATATTTTTTCTGCTTCTCTACTGATAGTAGACATGCATGAAGAAAAAAAAGATGATGAATGCCTCCCATGTCCTAAGAATGGGGTGGACATTCATTACTTTCTATACAAAGAATTGCCGAAACACCTGCGAAGAGTTGTACCCAAGTTCAGTTATACAATGATGACTGGGAAGGTTTTGAGGGGTAGAGAAAAACTAGACATGGAGTCTTCGGAAGAGTAGAGGATCTTCCAGTAGTTTCCAACAGAGTTCCAAGCCAAAAAAAAAAAAAAAGAAAAAAGTAACAGAAAAACAGAAAGAAAAAAAAAAAACCACCAGATTTCCATCTAGCACCATGGAATGCTGGGAATTGCTCCTAAGTGGTTTGACTTCTGTCTGATATCCATCAGGTAGCAGCAGTCACCTGATACTTGCACACTGGGACCACACAAGGCCCCCAATTCAGTGGTTTAATGTCTTGTTTTATTAATCCAATCAGTTAAAGATTCTGAATATAATTTAATCTGAGCATTTGCACATGGAACTAGCAAAACTTCATTGATTTGATTTTGGCTTGTTTTAAGGGCTTCCTCCATTTATTCATGATTCCCAAACCACCCAGCTACATTTTCTTTATTTACAGTGTTAAATTAATCTAATGTATGGATGATATTGAAGTTGAAGGAACGTTACATCTCTTGGGTACTTTCTCACATTTGATGGATAATGAAAATGGCAAATCAGATCTATAAATTGTTACAGTGACTTGAAAAACGAAGTAAAAAGTAGAAAG
Source organism: Chionomys nivalis (assembly GCF_950005125.1). Classification (NCBI taxonomy): domain Eukaryota; kingdom Metazoa; phylum Chordata; class Mammalia; order Rodentia; family Cricetidae; genus Chionomys; species Chionomys nivalis. The sequence continues at coordinate 33,052,858 of NC_080089.1, read as the reverse complement.
GTGAATGTTCCCCCCTTTTCCAAGCACCCTGTGAGCTGTCCCAAGCAATATTGTACTGGTTAGTTTTATGTCAAGTTGACACAAATTACGGTTATAGGGAGGAAATTGAGAGGCCACCAGTTGAGAGTAAAACTCCATAAGATTGGGCTTTTGGCAAGCCAGTAGGCTATTTTCTTAATTAGTAATTGATGGGGAGGATCTGGCCCACTGTGGGTGGAGTCTTCCCTGGGCAGATGGTCCTGGGTTCTATAAAATGTAGACTGAACAAGCCAGTATAGGGGACTCCTCCATGGCCTTGGCCTCAACTCCTGCCTCCAGGTTCCTGCCTGATTGAGTTCCTGCTCTCACTGCTGTTGATGAAAATGAAAAGGTGACTTAACCCTTTGCTTCCCAAGTTACTTCTGGTCATGGTGCTTCATTCATCATAGCAAAGTAGCCCTAAGACAACTACAGCGTTCTTTTAAAAATCCATCATCAAATGTTACTAAAAGAGCTATTAAACTGACTCCATGTGTATTATGTATTTCTAACTTCTGGATCAAAGTCATATATTCAATACTTTAATTCAGACTTACTCTATGGTATTTATTTAGTCTTCAGAATTTATTGGAATAAAATAATGTAAGCCTGGAATCCTTTCTCAGTTATATGCTTACACTCATTTCTTTTTCTTCTTCTTTTCTTTCCTGTGTCTCTTTTGCTGTCTATTCTCCAACTCCTTTCTGTTTATAAGACACTTATTGAATTATAACCATATATGAATACTTCCTAAGGAAAAATGCAGGGGAAACTAAGTAGATAAAGTCATCAACCTAAAAGCTTCCTTGAGCCGCTATGTTTTTCCCTGTCTTCACTTCTCAATACCTCCTCTACAATCAACCAATTCACTATTATCAGATGACACTTCCATTATTTTACATTAATGGTTTAATACATCATGTATTCTTGCAGTCTATTGATTTATTTCCAAATAATAATGTGGTGTCGTAATACCACATTCTCCTTATCAATTCACATCTTGTTGGGCTACAAAATGTGTTCATATTTCAACTGTTATACATAAATCTGACATCAATATTCATAACAAGCCTCCTTAGGTCCATCTGATTTCCATTTTCTTGGATAAACACTAGTAGAATAGTTGAATGCTATCTTGGGCAAATGCTTAACATTTTAGAAAAATGGCAAGCTGTTTTCTAGAGAGGTGAACTTTTCCAGCTCTATCGACTCATTGATAACTCTAACATGACATCATTCCCAGCCTCCAGCCCTAGATATGGCTTCTGTGCAATGTCTTAGATATTCTCATAAGAGTCGAGGAAGATTTTTCTACAGTCTTAATTTGCATATATCTTTTAACTACTGGGGTTGTACACATTTATATTTACTTATTTATGATCCTTATCACTTTCTCAATAAAATGTTCATAAATTTGGCTCTTTTTGTTGAGTTGTTTGTTTTTTTATTATCAAATTCTGAAATGAAAAACTTCTAATCTGATTACAAGACCTTTACTGTTTATGTGATATGCAAATAACCTCCCCTCAATCTGTTGCTTTCCTTCTTAGTCTCTCAGCATTGCGTTTTGAAGTGTTTTTTTCAAAGTAAAACCAAATTTACAAAACTTTGTGAATTGTACTTTTTATCTCTACAGACAAACTCTTTAATTATGTTATAAAGATCCTCACTCCTATTTTTTGGTGTGCCTTGTGGGTATGGGTATGTGGTGTGGTGTAGTGCTGTGTGGTGTGGTGTGGTATGAACGTACTTGGTAGTGTAGATGTATGCATGTGTTCATGTGCAGGTGGAGGTGCAGGTGCATGCCTGTCCACATGCATGTGTAAACCAGAGGTTGACAGCAGTTTCTTTCCACTTTAGTTTTTGTGACAGGACTGGTCAGTGGGCCTGAAGCCCATTAACTCAAACAGACTGAGTGGCTAATGAGCTTCAGTGATCCACATGTAACTATCATCCCCAGTTGTGAGATCACAAGAATATCTTATCAGAGCACAGATTTTACATGGGTTCTAGGAATCTGACCCCAGATCCTCACAGTTGGATGATAAGCATTTTACTGACTGAGCCATCTTTTAGGCTTATCTCCTCTTTTCTGTACATTCAAAAGTTTAAAATTTTACATTAGGCCCGTGATTAATTTTGAATTAATTTTTCTCAATGTACACAGACACATGCACATACTTACACTAACAAGCACATTCTCACGACACCACATACCCAGTTTAATTTGTTTGGAGTACATTATTTGGCTTGATTTTAATCATGTCATTCCTTTATACATTAATAAATATGAGTTATAAAATAGAATATTTTATTTTAGGGTTGTTGTGTTTTGTTTAAACAACAATCCCAATACTTTTCTCTGATACTCTTTCATGGAATCTACAAGAGTAAGCCTATTACTCCCAGTAATGAGAGACATGGAGCCTACACCAGGTATCTTTTGTAACCAGACAAGGTGTCGAGTAGAGGGATTAAGACACCAATACACCTACAAAACTTTCACTCTACAATTTGTCCTTCCTGCAGAGTCTTCTGGGACTGGAGCCTAGCAGAATCATCATCAGTGTGACCAGAGGGACCTCATCCAGGAACTGAGGGGAGCATATATGTCATGGCTAAGTGGCTTGGTGTTCCTGTGGGATTCCTAACAGAGGAAACAGGGACTGTCTCTGACTCTTCTGTCTGCGTGTGGACCCGTTTCCTCCTACTGGACTACCTCATAGAGGCTTGATGAGATGGTATGTCCTGGCCTTATTGTAGGTTGTTTTGCCATATTTGGTTGACAACCCTGAGAGGCCTGATCTTTTCCTGAGGGAAGACAGAAGACAGGTAGATCTGGCAGAGGGGGAGATTTGAGGAAGAGGCTGGGGGAAAGGAGAGAATGGGAAACAGCACTTGGGAGGTAATATATGAGAAAAGAATAAGAAAATAATAAAACCAAATATATTTATTGTCCTTTGTGTATATATTATGGCTTCCAAGGTTTTTTTGTTTTTATGGGATTCCTGTGTGTGAACATATATCTTGTGTCTATAGGTGTTTCTTGTGAGTTTTTCTGTCTAATAGTCTTTTGTTTTGTCTCACTCCAATTTGTTCATTTCTATTTTACTTTATTTTATTATTATTCCCTATATGCCTATCTGCTTTATTTTTAATGAAATAGGTGTCTTTGTTTTCTAAAATAAAAAGTAATATACAGATATGACAAATTAGCAAAATGTGTTTTACTTATTCATAAAACACAATATAAATTCAATAATTTATAGTGAATTATTAAGGTACAAGCTTGTGAAGATTTAAATTAGCTACCATACTTTGAGTGGCCTTTTTCATTTCTTTTTCTCTTTTATTGAAAATAGTTTTTTTCTTGCATAATATATCGTGATTACAATTTCCTCTTACTCTATTCCTCCCCATTGTTTTCTACTGAATTAATTTTTGTAGACCATATAAGACACAAATCAAACCCCATTATTCTAACACCTTAATTTGAAAGGCTATAACTTTTTAACTTATTAAGCTTTCATGTTATCAAGATTATATTTATCAAAAGGCATTATTTTGCACTTTCTGTTTGTGTTGTTAATGTGTACATATATATGACCACTAGGACAGGGCTGCAGAGTCAGGTCGAGTCAATCCTTAAACATTATTCTTTCCGAGTTGCTTTGGATAGTCTGTGCCCTTTGCCTGTCTCTATTTTTAATCAGCTTCTCAGCTTCCTAACACTTGAGAACAAAAGGCAGTAAATTTGTTTAGTTTGTAAGAGAATATTATTTCAGTTTCTAAAATAGAATTTTTAGAAAAATTTCAGAATCACTGCAAAATTGAACATAAATATGATAGGAATTCATACATACATACATTTGTCCTGTTTATTCATTATTTGGGGGAGATGTTGAGATTTAACCAAGGCCTCAAAGACATTAAGCAAGCCTCCTACCACTGAGCCATATCCTGGCCCTCCTGGCCCTTATAATCATAGGCCCTTCATCCAAACTGACCATTTGTTAAAAACATTTTGCCTACATTGGTAGATCATTGACCTAAGTTTTATAAATGTTCATTAGGTACACTTCTGGTGTCATGCATCAGGACAAATACTGGGTAGTCTTGCCCAACCTTAATAATAATGGAAAGGTGCTCCCTTGCTCTACATCCTCTCCAGCATGAGCTGTCACTTGTGTTTTTGATCTTGGCCTTTCTAATAGGTGTAAGATGGAATCTCAGAGTTGTTTTGATTTGCATCTCCCTGATGACTAAGGTTATTGAACATCTCTTTAAGTGTTTCTTGTCCATTTGAGATTTCTGTGTTGAGAATTCTCGGTTTAGATCTGTACCCCATTTTTAAATTGGGTTATTTGGTTTGTTGATGTCTGGTTTCTTGAGTTCTTTATTTATTTTGGAAATTGTAGCAGCATTTCAATTGCATTTTAATAAATAAAGCTTGCTTTCCTGAAGATCTGAGAGTAAAACAGCCCCACTGGTCAGCCTTATAGCCAGGCAGTGGTAACACACACCTTTAATCCCGGTAGCCATACTAGTTGCCATAGAAACCGGGCAGTGCATACATTTAATCCCAGCAGTGCATGCCTTTAATCCAAGCCCTAGAGAGGATTATAAAATGGGGGGAGACAGCTCTCAGACCCAGTCTCATTCTGAGATTCCTGAAGGCAGGATCGCCATATCAGACTAAGGTCAAGGTAAGAGCCAGTGGCCGACTGCTTTGCTTTTCGGATCTTCAGATTGGCCCCAATTTCTCTCTCTGAGTTTTTATTAATTGTGCTTCAGGAAACCATACTTCTGTCAAATGTGGGATTGGTGAAGATGTTTTCCCATTCTGTAGGCTGCTGTATTGTCCTATTGATGGTGTCCTTTGCCTTACAGAAACTTTTCAGTTTCATGAAGTCCTATTTATTGTGTATGTCTGTGCTATTGATGCTCTGTTCAGGAAGTTGTCACCTGTGCTAATGTGCTCAAGAATGCTCCCCACTTTTTCTTCTATCAGATTCGCTGTATCTGGATTTATGTTGAGTTCTTTTATCCACTTGGACTTGAGTTTTGTTCAGGGGGGATACATATAGATCTATTTGTATTCTTCTACAGGCAGACAACCGGTTTCAGCAGCACCATTTGCTGAAGATGCTTTCTTTTTATCACTGCATAATTTTGGCTTCTTTGTCAAAAACTAGGTGTCCATAGGTGTGTGTGCTTACATCTGGCTCTTCATTTCAATTCCATTGTCTCATCTGTCTGTTTTATGTCAACCACTTGTGGTTTTTATTTCTACAACACTGAAATAGAGCTTGAAATAAGGGATAGTGATAGCTACAGAAGGCTTTTTTTTTAATAGGATTATTTTAGCTGTTCTGGGTTGTTTTGTTTTGTTTTCATATGAAGTTGAGTACCGTTCCTTCAAGGTCTGTAAAGAAACTGACCTTCCCCTGTAATCAGATTGATGACTACCTTAATTGTCATCACAGAACCTTCAACCAGCAACTGATGGAAGCAGATACAGAGATCTACAGCAAAGCACTGGGCCGACCTACTGGAGACCAGCCCAAGAGAGAGAAGAGTGATAATATGAGCAAGGGTCAAGACCATGATGTGGATACCCACAGAAGCAGCTGACCTGAGCTAGTGAGAACTCAGACTCAGGACTGATAGAGGGAGATCATGCATAGGCCCAAACTAGGCCCACTGAATGTCGGGGACAGTTGTGAGGCTTGAGCAGTGGGACCACTGGCAGTGGAATCATAATTTATCCCTAGTCCTTGAACTGGTATCTAGGAGCACATTCTTTTTGGAGGGATACCTTGACCAGCCTAGATATAGAGTGGAGGGCCTTGGTCTTGCCTTGAAGTGAAGTGTCAGACTTTGTTGACTCCTGGTGGGAAGCCTTACCCTTTCTGAGGAGTGGATGTGGGGATGGGGTGGAGCAGAGGGGAGAGAGTGGAAATGGGGATAGTTATATAAAATGAGAAAAAAAATGTATTAAAAATTTCTTTAAAAAAATAATGTTTAAAAACACAAAACAGAGCAAAATATTCTGTTTGACAAAGTTTTTTGAATTGGCCTTTTATGAAAACATAATCTATATGTCCAAGACATTAGATTTCTGTACATTTTAAATGATTTTATCACTACCAAAAGAAAAAGATTGTGTTGGGATTTTGACAGGGATTGTTTTGAACTTGTAGATTGCTTTTGGTAAGTTGGACATTTTTACTATGTTAAGCCTGCCGATTCATTAGCATGGGAAATTTTTCCATCTTCTGATATCTTTCTTCAAAGACTTGAAATTCTTGTCATGCATATCTTTCACTTCCTTGGTTAGAGTTACACCAAGATATTTTATATTATTTGAGACTGTAATAAAGCGTGCTATTTCCCTAATTTCTTTATCAACCTATTTGTCATTTGTATATAAGAGGGCTACTACTTTTTTGAGTTAATCTTGTACTATTTGACTAAAGATGTTTATCACCTGTAGGAGTTCACTGGTAGAATATTTGGGGCCACTTATATATACCATCATATTGTCTTTGAATAATGATAATTTGGTTTCTTCCTTTCCAATTTATATACTCTTGATCTTCTTTAGTTGTCTTATTGCCCTAACTAGAAAGAAGTCCAAGTGCTGTATTGAATATGTTCAGTGAGAATGGACAACCTTGTCTTGTTTCTGATTTTAGTGGAATTGCTTTGAGTTTCTCTCCAGTCAATTTGATATTGGCTATCAGCTTATTGTATATTGCTTTTATTATGCTTGGTATGTTGCAGTTATCACTGATCTCTCCAAGATTTTACCAAAAAGTGGTGCTGGAGTTTTGGCAAAGGCTTTTTCATCATCCAATAATCGTGTGTGTGTGTGTGTGTGTGTGTGTGTGTGTGTGTGTGTTTTGTTCAGTGTGGGGCAGTATATTGACAGATTTTCATTTATTGAACCATCCCTGCATCTCTGGGTTAAAGCTACATGATGTGTTCTTAGATTTAGTTTGCCAGTATTTTATTGAGTATTTATGCTTAAATATCCACAAGTGAAATTGGCCTGTAATTCTCTTTGTTTGTTGAGTCTTTGTGTAGTTTGGGTATCAGGGTGACTGTGGCCTCATAGAAAGGATTTGACAGTGTTCCTTCTGTTATTTTGTGCAATAATTTGAGGAGTATTTGTATTAGCTCTTCTTTGAAAGTCTGACAGAATTTTTCACTAAAACCATCTCGCCCTGGGGTTTAGTTTTGGTTGGGAGACTTTTAACGACTGCTTTTATTTCTTTGGGGGTTATAGGTCTATTTAAATTGTTTATCTGATCTCGATTTCACTTTGGTATGTGGTATCTGTTAAGAAATTTCTCCATTTCTTTTAGATTTTCCAGTTTTTTTGAAGTATAGGTTTTTTGAAGCACAACTTAATAATTCTTTTGGCTTCATTGACGCCTGTTATTTCCCCCTATTTGTTTCTGATTTTGTTGATTTGAATAATCTCTGCCTTTTAGTTAGTTAGGAGAAGGGTTTATCTATTTTGTTGATTTTTTTTTTCTCGATGAACCAACTCTTCTTTTCATGGATTCTTTGTATTGTTTTCTTTGCTTCTACTTTATTGATTTCAGCCCTCAGTTTGACCATTTCCTGCTCCCTACTCCTCTTGAGTGTGTTTGCGAGTTTGTAAGTTAATTTTAGAGTCTTCACTGAGAAGTTGGAGGTAATTGTGATAGGCCTATCTTTATATGTGACTTGGCCTTTTTCCCTTGCCACTTTTAATACTCTTTCTTTGTTCTATATGTTTAGTATTTTTATTATTATGTGTAGAGGGGATTTTCTTTTGTGATCCAACTATTTAGTGTTTGTTAAGCTTCTTGTACCTTTATAGGTATGCCGTTCTTTAGGTTGAAAATTTTTTTCTCCTACGATTTTGTTAACTACATTCTCTGGGTTTTTGAGTTGGGATTCTTCTCTTTCTTCTATTCCAAACATTCCTGATTTTGGTCATTTCAAAGTATTTCAGTTTTCCTGGATGTTTTATGTTAAGAATTTCTTAGATTTAACATTTTCTTTGGCCAATGAATCTATTTCCTCTATTGTGTCTTCAATAGACTCTCTTCCATCTCTTGTATTCTGTTGGTGATGCTTGCATCTGTAGTTCCTGTTCTTTTACCCAGATTTTCCAGTTCCAGGATTCCCTCTGTTTGTGTTTTCTTTATTGCTTCTATTTGCATTTTCAGGTAATGAACTGTTTCCTTCACTTATTTGTTTTTTCTTGGCTTTCTTGGCATTCTTTCAAGGATATATTGATTTCATCCAATTTTTGTTTGTCTTTTCCTCGATTTCATTAAGAGATTTTTTTCATTTCCACTTTAAGGACCTCTATCATCTTCATAGTTATTTTATACATTGTTTTCTAGTGTTTCAGCTGTGTTGGATTATTCAGGTTTTGTTGTTACTAGGTCACTGGGTCCTGGTGGTAATATGTTGCCCTTTCTGTCATTGACCTTGTTCTTGTGCCGCTGTTTAGGCATCGTTTGGAGTGATTATAGGTGTAGATGTTGATTCCTGCATTTGTCTTGTTGGATGACTGATTTTTTTTCCCTTGGTTTCTCTTTCCTCTCTGGTCTTCTGGCCTAAGTAGCCAAGGGTTCTTGTTGTGAGCTGTGAACCCCCAGATCCTGAATCTCTTGTTAACAACTTGTTTTCCCCGATCTGAGTTGCTACAGCTGCTCTGAGCACAAGACACACTGGAGATCCTGATGGCAGGGGAATGGTTTCTGGTGCGTTTGACTTGGGCATGACTATCCCTGTATAAGCTGCTCCTGGACACAATAAAGGGGGAATTCTTGGGGCATTCTTGTTTCAAGGATTCCGGCATCAAGAATGACCTATATCTCTGTGAGTCTTTGTGTATTTCAATCTCCAGCCCCTTGCCGGGTCCACGAACTGAATGGTAGCATATAGAGCACAGACAGGCGTGGTGCGCGGCAGGTTCTGATGACTAACAAGTCTTCAGGTCCAATAGGGTGTCTCTGCTGAAGATTTGGGGGCCTGGGATTCCTAGAGCTGGTCTGTCCTCTGGTAAAGCCAAAGTCTTCTTTTCAAAGTTGTAGCCAGGATATGGAGCCCAGTATGGTAGTAGTCTGAGGATGTTGGACTGGCTTAAAAGGGATTTAGCAGGTGGTATTTTAACTAGGCTCACTAGGACCAACCTGACCTCAGGTAAAGCTGGGGCTGTGAGCCCTAGTATGAATTCCAGGCAAGGGGGTATCACATGCATATTTTTAATTTGTAATCTTTTTAATTTATTTGTACTAATCATGATCATTTTCTAACCAAACATTTTACTTTCAAATTGTTGACATTTAAATGTTCACTGTATGTTTTTGGTAAGTCCTTTATAGGGTGTGCCACTGGGAAATATATTTTCCCATCTATTTACTTGATAATGTCTTTAACGGAATACTAATATTTAATTTTAATGAAGTTGCATCGTATTTCTTTAATGTATTAGTTCTTTGTGTTGGTGTTATATTATAAAATTCATTGACAAGTCAAGGATTGTGGCAAAGTCTTACAAGCATAGCACCGAAGAGGTTAAAGCAGGAGGATCATGAGTTTGAGGCCAGTTTGGGGTACACAGATATCCATGGACACCTAGAAGCTCCCATTACCTTCTAGAGACTTTAGTTATCATTTTAGATTTAAGTCTATGAGCCATTTAGAAATATTCCTGTGACTAGCTTACAGTCTGCCTAGATTCAAATTCTGACATGTAATGTCAGTTGTTCCAGTATTATTTATTTAATTATTTTTTAAATATTTGAAATTTAATACTGGAAAGGGCTCACACATGAAAGGCAATTGTTCTATTGTCAAACTATATCCCCAGGCCCCCTTTTTACATATATTTATTTAGCTAGTTTTATGAAATCTATTTTTTGACAATTTCATACATGTGTATATACATTCTGATCTTTCCCACCCCCAGGCTCCCCTGAACAACTTTAATGCCTATAATTCTTTTTCCTAATTTCTATCATTGGTTTGATTCTGTGATCCTTTAATTAAACCAAAGTCATCTTTGTGACAATTGGATGGTAATTCTCCTTCGAAACCTGGTAGAATCATCAGTGGTCACACAGCTGATGGCATTCAATGGTGAAGGGGTATAATTCATGAGTCCCTTCTCTTCACTGCCTGACTGTTAACAGACCCGCCCTTGGGAATACCCAGTACAAGCATCCACAGCTGCTCGGAATTCTTCACAATAGCCATCTTGTGCCCAAAATATGGCATTTTACCCTCCTTCTCCCAGTCTTCTGGTTCTTAAGTTTAGCAGGAATGCTATAAATGTCTTTTTAGGATTGAGACCTCAGAAGTCAGTTGTTCCCAGAAGTCTTGCAGCCATGAGTGTCTGCACTCACCACATTTTAATTTAAAACAGTCACTAAGTTGATCAGGCTGGTCTTGAACTCATTCTATAACCCAGGTAAAACTTGAATCTGAGATCCTCCCAATGTCATTTAATAAAGAGACTGCTTTTGTTCCCTTCTGTTCTTTTGTCAATATTTGTCCAAATTTGACTAGTTGTGTGGCTCTCTGTCAGATCTTCCCCATTGATTTATTTGTTATTTCATCAAATGTGTACTGCTTTTATTACTGCATCTCCACAATAAGACTTAGAGACAGGTAGTGTCAGTCTTTTGAGTTTATTTTTCTCCCTTAATATTGTATTGACTATTATGATTTTCATATCTTTCTAAACAAATGTTAGATTCAGTTTTTCAGTATCTCCCAAATAAATTTCTGTGTTTTTTTTTTTTTAAAACTGTAGTCACATTGAACCTACAGATCAAGTTCGAAGAACTAATCCATATTTTGAAAATATAAAGCTTCCTATCCAAGCCTGAGGGATGTCCCTCTGCTGGTTCTTCAGTTCAAACTCAGAATATTATAATATTCTTCAAATAAATATTTGCTAGATTTATAGCTCAGTGTTTACTTTTATATTCTGACTTAAACACCATTCCAGCTTCACGTTGCAGTTCTTCATTCCTGGTGCATTGGGAAGCAAGTGACTTCTGTCCATCAGCCTTTCATTCTGAGAGCTCGCTCTAATTGCTCATTAGTTCTGGTTTTTTGTGAATTTATTTGGGATATTCTTTATAGACAGTCATCATCTGCAAATATGTGAATTACTATTTCTTCCTTTGAATTTGAGCACTTTTTATATTTCTAAAAGCTATCTTAGGTTCTAAGAGGACAAAATAATGGCAGTGCATACAACTCACTTTAGTATTTTAAATCCATTAAAGATTTCATCCTAGGTGAGGGCACTTTATCAGATTAAACTTAATAGTGTCATGAATCACACTCCTCTTGAAACCCATCTCCCCTTCTATGTTTCCCATTTCCTTTATTCTTTCCATTGTCACTGAGAGATGGTGGGTAGAGTCACAGTTGCCTAAACAGAAAATGGGACAATTAGAGAAGATGCAACAGTAACTCCATAGCCCGCGATTAAAAGAAATAACTTACTGTACTGGAAATAAATTCAGTGTTCTGATTTCGTGCTGAAAAATCAAGCAGGGCCTAGATGGGGAAGTCAATTCTCTCATTTGGGAAGGCTTCCTACTGCTCAAGACACAGTCATGAATCAACCTTTAAAATATTTTTCAAGACTCACACAGACTCTTCATATTTCTCTCCTCCCAACCCCTTTGTGGATCCCTTTGTTCAACCCCACTTTGAAGCAAACATTCAGGTCTTTTCCCAGTTGTATAATTGTGTTATTAAGCATAAACAGCAACTTAGTAGTCATCCTAGAAGATGGAGATTATGTATTATATGTGAGAAATGAAAACTAGGTCTTATTTCACACTCAATCTCCAATCAATCAAAAGCTATTACTTGGAGAGTACTGATGGGAAGGTGGTAAAACCATGTTACAGTTCAATAGAAAAGAGCAGGTTATGATTTATATCAAGAATATAGTCTAGAGGATTAGTATGATCACTGTGTATTTAAAGTGCCAGGTTCAATCCAATAATTTCATTTTTCAAGGGAGGAAAATGGAACTCAGAAGGTCAAATGACTTCTCTAAGTCTTGGGGTTATTGTTGGTAATATTAAAACTCAAATCCACCTCCATTCCTCACTTTTTGAGCAAAAACTTTATTCTTCTATGATCTACCACATCTTAAAATGCCAGAATAAAATGCAAAATATTTTTGAAATACTGAGGCAAAAGGTTTCAATGCACAAATGGTCAAATTCACCCTAACTTGTATGCAGAGCTGGGAGTTGCTTGAATATGAAGTCCACTTCAGCATGCATTTTTCTCATTGGGGCTTCAATTTCCTTGGTTGTAAATGAAGTTCATTACGTACATAAATTCAAAGCAGTTGGACTAGGACCTTATGTGGTTAGTACTCAATAAGCGCTTACCCATAATTATTACTTTTATGATTGTGAGAATACATTTATTCAAGGTGATGCTTTTCAAAATGAATTGAATCTAGAATTAATTACAATAGCCTCTCAATTCTTCCTTTTTGAGGTGCTTTAATATGTGAGATGTCACATAAAATATAAGCCTATTAGCCTCATTAAAATTGCAGCAGAGTACTTTGACAATCAAATTATGAAAAAACCAGAATGATCTCAATCTATTAATTGTGTATATTCATGTGTTTTACCTAGGCTAAGTACAAGCCTTAGAATGCCATACATTTTGATTCCAAAGAATCAGATTCTCACTAACTGGAAATATTTTTTATACCTAATATTTCTCTATAATTTTTTCCTTAGCACCTTTAGGGGGATTCCGTCTTATAGAGAAATGGAGAGAGAGAGAGAGAGAGCAGGACTGAGCAAGTAGGGCATATTCCCAAAACTGCAGAACAGAAGTCGTGTCTAATAGTTGCACTTTTAAAGACTAATTCCTCCCTTTACTGCCAGAATTTTTGCAGCTTTGAGAATATTCTGTGAGTCGCTGGGTGATCACACATGAGTCCACACCTGTGTAAGGTGTTGACATGGACTCTCTGGGAACGAGCTGTCTTATTCTGAGTCTTTCCATGTGTGCTGTAGAGAACACACCTGCTCAATGAGGCTCTGAGCAGCAGATCCGGGGAAATACAGCCATCCATCCAGAGAGCTTTGTTTCACAGGTGTCTCAGCTCCAAGGATTCCAAACACCTTGGTGAATGCTCTAATTGGCATTCTGCCTGAGTATCTCATGAGCACATGGTCCCATTTTTACATGGGCAAACTGCAGGTGTTTCCAAGGCTGCGTGTGCAAAGAAAGCCCAGTCCTTCAACACACAACAATATTGCAACAGTAGTGAATTTGATTTTAAAATTGTGGGAACATATGTTAACTCACCTTGGTTAATAATAATATAAAGCCAGCACTTGTATACTTAACTTCTTCAGTACTGTTTTTAAATTGAATCATACTCTGGTTTATTGAGTTATAGACCTGGCACTTGTCTGCTTTCTGATTAGTGGATCCTCTGATTGAGCCACATATTGAATAATTCTGCTGATGCCAAGTCTTGGGTTTGCTGAGCCAAATTTCCAAACTGTGTCTTTTTACAGTCATTTGAGAGGTTTAAAAGCCAGCTCATATCTTTGTTAGCAAATATCCTAGCAACTACTCTTAAAAGTTCTTATTGATAATTTAATAATCTTATAAAGAAGGTAATGGTTACTCCCCAAAATGTGTAGCTTGAAGGCTGTTTGATGGACATATATTTCTTCCAGATCTCAAGAAAGCAGCCATGGGTATCAGTTTGAGAGACAGGAGATAAGAAAACATAATTACATATTAGACAGTGAAAGAGACTGTTGTACAATAATCTGTTGCACTCTTGAAGTCATAAAAATCTGTTAAAAAGCAAATGTAACATTCTCATTGACATGTAATTTAAACCAAAACTTGGAGTGGACCCAAATATATATGTCTATGAGCTTTGGTTTGAGAACATCTTTTAATGATGCCTTAGGCTTGCGGCTTACTAAGTATACATGCTATCCTGTCATCTCATTCTTTCCACAGTCTTGTGAAATTTGTAGGATCAATGTTTGGGAACAAACTGAAAAAATTGCTGGTAGTGCCAACATGTTGGTCTTGGTCTTATGGCTTGAAGTACCACAAATAGCCAACTTACATCTCCAAAAGAAATGCTGTTTTCCTTGTGTTTAAGAGCTGATGTATCTCTGTATATAACCTATTGTACATGGGCACCACAAAAACTATCAAGACAATAGGCTAGATATTACTTCTGTTAGCAACACAAGGGCTTACTCTCCTGTGCTCGCCTTATTGCTTTTCAGGGACTGATCCCTTACTTCATTAAGAAGAATGTGCTTTACACTGTCACTCATTTTAAGCTATTTGATTATGATTTTTAGCAGGATGCAGATTATCCTAAATAACCAAATCAACAGGTGTTTAATAAATTCTATCCTATCCTAATTCTGAATAATGCTCAGATGGTGTAAAACAATAGATCCAAGGCTTTGTGGGTGCTTAGCCTGTTTGGACGCTCACCTTTCTGGACGTAGATAGAAGGACCTTGGTCTTCCCGCAGGGCAGGGAATTTGGACTGCTCTTCAGTATCGAGAGGGAGGGGGAATGGAGTGGGGGGAGGAGAAGAGGAGTGGGGATAGGGGGAGGGAAGTGGGGGGAGGGGGAGGGGGCAATATTTGGGAGGAGGGGAGGGAAATGGGAAACGGGGAGCAGGTGGAAATTTTAATTAAAAAAGAATAAAAAAAAAAAAGAAAAAAAAATTCAAAAGAAAATTAGTCATCAAGACAAGACACGTTGGGCTTGAGAGAACTGGACCAGGGAAACTAGAAGGGAGAGGAAGGGAGGGAGCATGTGAGAAACACACACACACACACACACACACACACACACACGAGAGGGGGGGTAGGGAGGGAGGAAGGGGGGAGAGAGAGAGAGAGATTGGTTCTAAACAAAGCTGAAGTGTCAAAGCTACAGGAATTTCTGTAGTATGAATCTATTTAACCCAGTATTTTTTAGGCTTAGTTACCAGATGAGTCAGAGGCACTGTGTGTTTGTTCTTGGCAAGTTAGAAGTAAATGCTACTTCTATAGGGGATCATGATTCATTGATTACAAGTCAATAAAACACTTCCTGAAGATTGGTACTGCTCTGTGGTTCAGTAGTGTTCTTCTGAAGTCTCACATGGCTTAAGATCTTCCGTTTCCTAGGAACTCTTTCTTGAATTTTCAGTGTCATTTGTTCATTGGAAGAAGGGTATGAAATCATTTATGAAAGACCATGTCATTCTTCTGACAGTGGTGGCCCAGCTAAGTATTTGTCCCAGTTTTTTAAAGTTGGAATATTACCACAGGTGTTCTTTTTATTAATTAAAATAACTGTGAGACTAGACAGTGTCTCGAAGAAGGAGACCAGTGGAATTCAGACAACTGAGGTAAGAATGTTTTTCCTCATGAAATCAAGTTATTCCTTTACAGCTCACCAGAGAACTGGGTCAGGCGATTTTAAAGGTTGTGCACAAACAAGAGTCAAATATTTCCTAGCAATATAGCTCTATCTGCACAGGTTTAAAAGAGTAATTTTAGGATAATAGGGATTAAAGATGTGAATAAATTTACAGTTAGATGTGACATTGCTGTTCTTTATTTTCCTTGGCCTTATTTACTAATATTTGTGGATTTTTACTCCTGAGTAGTTGTGACGACTTCATTCCCCTTCCCTCTTTGAAGTAAATGTGTCCTCTGTCTTAAAGAGGAAAACTTAGTTATATGAAAGCTGTATATTTCAACTTACATAAATATATACTGTAAACGTTCAGTTTTTAAATGAAAAAAATATAAAAACATTCATATTATAAATAAATCACTTGTTAAGTGAATTTACTTTCCATCAATTAAACCACATAAAGACTGTCCTGGACAGAAAAACAAATAGAATTCAGACACCTGCAGCACATGAGCCAATTTATTCTTTTTTTTTTCAGATTATTATCGATCTTTTTTTAGGGAGAGGGGAGTGGGGCGTGGGAAGTGGGGGGAGGGAGAAGGGAGGCGGAGAGGAGGCGGAAATCTTTAATTTAAAAAAAGTTTAATAAAAAAAACCCACAGGTGTTCTTATCTCAGTAAAGAATAAATTCATGGCATTCAAGAAAATTATGCCAAATATTTTGAGTAAACTATTAAGCTGTGCATGACTGCAAAACACTCTAGGCCAGGCTAAGCATGTGTCCAATGCTAGCTACTATGATTAATATTATTATATTCTCTCATTTAATATAATGCAAATGTTTGGGTTATTTGATAGCCTATTATATTTATATAGCCTGAAGCATATTTGTTGGGTTTGAGTATGAAACGTTTGAGTTCTTGAACCCTAGTTAGTGATGATAATGAGACAGCATGGAGCCTTTACAACACCGGGCCGAGCAGGATGAAGTGGGTGGGTGGGCTCTGCTTCCTGCCTACTTTTGCCTTTTGCTTTTTGTACATAGATATGAGAAAGCCTGGACAGCTCCCATGCCTTGTTGGCAAGACAGACATCGGAGCTTCCAGAAAGCCTTCCTCTCTTAAGTAGGTTCTGTCAGTGGTTGTTATAGTGAGAAAAAAAGCAGAAGGTGATTTAAGGTAGCAGTAAGGGGGCATCTTTCAATGGAATAACTTCAACAGTAAAATTCTTGAGTGATTACCATATGATTATAATCTTAACACTGATTGCATAACAGTCAAGATGTTCTGAAAATAAAAGAGAAACAGAGTTGTGATGCATGGAGTTTTGTGCTCCAAACTGAAGGAGTCCATATTCAACTGATGTTCAGTGACAGAGTTTGTAGAGAAAAGGAATTTTGGTAATGTAATGAATATTCAAGGATTTACTCTATTTTTAATGGGCAATAATTCTATACATGTGTAGTACAATGCAGTGTTTTGATCTGTGTGTGCATAACAGAGTGATCAAACCAGACTAATTAGCATCTCCATCATGTTGAAGTCATTTCCCTTCAGGAAAATCTTCTGTAGCTCTGTGGCATATTTTGTGGTTGAGACATTTATTCAGGAAAACGTTTCCAATGTCTTTTGCTCTAGATATCTACACTCTGTTAGTCCTTACATGTGTCTTATACACCAGTGACATTTTCGTGCCAGAAATGCCCTGTCTCTATAATTGAACACCTGTCACAAACACATCACATTCGGAATGTACATTAAATATTTTGAAGTGAATATATTAGAAGTTATCAGAATAGATTGCTCAGAAACAACAAAAATCACCAAAACATCTTGTGTTAGCTTTTGCTGGCAACAGCAGGGAACAGCACAATGCAGAGCTGATTAGTTATTTATCAAATAAGCACACTGGTGACAGGATTTTAAAATATCAAATTAGTCCAACAGAACTCCCTGCAAAACAGAAACTCCTGAGCACAAGGTGGCTATGGACTCTGCAGGGGACCACCCAGGAAGGGCAGAATAATAAGGTTCTTGCTGAGGTTGCCTTCTGCCAAACTTTTCAGACTCCTTGCAGGTTGTTCTATCTTGTACTATTTTCTAGGATTCTTTACGTTGGGCCAATTTTTCACTTGGTCTGAGATGATACCTGGGCCATCAAGAGCCCTGCAGTCACTAAATGTGGTCCCGAAAATACTCATCCATCTGGCATCATTTTGAATGCCGAGAAACTGGAGATGAACCTGATCTTCACAGCAAGCATATCCGCTGGGTTGCTCCACCAATGTGATTAGTTGTTTGTACCAGGGAGGCAATGGAAAAGGGAAATAGAAGCAAATGTTCTTCTAACGCAGTGACTTACAATCTTCCTAATGCTGTAGCTCTTTAGTATACTTCCTCATACTCTGGTAATCCCCAACCATAAAATTATTCCACTGCTACTTCATAAGTATAATTTGTTACTGTTTCGAATTGAAATATAAATATCGGATATATTGGATATCTGCTATGCGATCCCTTGGGCTTCCTGACCCACAGGTTGAGAACCAAGGTACAAATGGATAGACGAACTGCATCCAATGAGTTAAGGCTTTATGTAGCCCCTTCTCTTGGCAGAAGAGAAGGCACACCCATTAGGATGTTGTGTGTCAATTCTGAATGTTGGATGCAGTTTAAGAAGGAAAATGTAGAGCTGAGCAATGGTGGAACACATCTTTAATCCGCAGCACTACAGAGGCGGAGACAGAGGCAGAGGCAGGAGGATCTCTGAAGTCTGAGGCCAGCCTGCTCTACAGAGCAAGTTCCAGAATAGCTACGGCCACACAGAGAAATCCTGTCTTGAAAAACCAAAAGAAAAAGGTGGAGAAATGAGAATGTAGTAGAGAAAGTATAGAGAATTTCCTCTTCTTTTTGTTCACACCAAGAAGAGAAACAAATTATTAAAGAGAGGAAAATATTTCTCACCCAACAAATAGAACCCTGTACAACTTTTCCAGAATCAACATGCATGAACTGTATACATTTCTACCAATTCATAGTTTACTGAATAAGCATGACTGACAAAGTTCACAAAATGTCGGGGAGCTCTTCCTACTGTTGTTCATGAGACAGGGGTTTGTCCAGCATGCACTGTCGGTCAATCTGTGTTCCACATGCAGAAACAATGTGTTGGAATACCCAGTCAAAAACAGGGAAATTTAAAAGGCAAAACTCTGATTCCTAAAAATAAGTCTACTTTTTAGAAAAGCACAATGTAGCCAATGTCTAGAGAGCTGGCAGGTGCTAAGGACTACAGCTGAGAGAGCCACTTAAAAAATGTATCACATAGATATGTGTGTGCGTGCGTGCATGTGTGTGTGTGTGTGTGTGTGTGTGAGAGAGAGAGAGAGAGAGAGAGAGAGAGAATTTGTATGGTATGAGTATGTGTGTGTGAGTTGTGTATTATGAGTGTGTATGTGTATTATTTTGTTTGTGGTGCATGTATGTGTATATAAGTG
Organism: Chionomys nivalis; assembly: GCF_950005125.1. Lineage (NCBI taxonomy): Eukaryota > Metazoa > Chordata > Mammalia > Rodentia > Cricetidae > Chionomys > Chionomys nivalis. Next base: position 33,033,876 of record NC_080089.1, on the reverse strand, counting down.
AGTGTGTGTATTTGTGTGTGTGTGAGAATGCATGTCATAGTATGCATTTGGAATTAAGAAGACAGCTTATAAAAGTCAGTACTCTACTGCATATGGGAAGATTGAACTAAGTTCCTAGGCTTGGTGGCAACCACCTTGATCTGTTGAATCAATTCACTGACCTGAGACAGTGTCTCTTTAACGATCTTTAAGATGTCTGTTTCTACAAACGACTCTGGCCACATGACACTTTCAGAATCAAATCCACTTTGTAATAAAGGAAATTTTACAAAACTGTTACCTGTTACTTAATCTCATAAATGTCCATGAAGAAAAACTAGTATGTTTGAGACAGGGAAATGGCTAGACTTTGTACTGTGATTTTTTTTTTGGCTTTGAGAATAGCATGTGATCACACCAGTCCTTCTAAATCTTAGCTCTACCCTTGTCTTGGAGTTAGATATATAATGGATTTTGAATTTTTCTCCTTTTTTCACCCACATATTTCTTTCTTGCATTATGAAAAGTCAATACCTATTTATTAGCAGCATGGTAAATCTAATGATGTAAGACAACAAAAAATTTGGCAGCAAAGGAGTTAAGGAGAAATTGCATGGTCCATATGTTGCTTTGTGCTGATTATGACTCTAAATGGTTTATCTGTATAGTTTTATGATGAAATCATCGGTGGGTCCTCCCATGCCCTGGAAGAGGTCAGATTCTTGTCCAAATCCTCTCAGTTACATAAGGTGTTCACTGTGGGATTAGGTTTGGAAGTTGGAAGCTGTTTATATCTCAAATTACCTTCTAACCAGGCTTCTTCAACAAACTAATTGGCATGACCTTGGGTGTATCTGCTTTTGAATATCCTTGACATCCATCTGCTATGAAGATGAATTAGTTATTTAGGTAGCAATCAGATTGCTGGCTTAGTCCAAGTGTATCCATCTCTCTTCAAGCCTATTAAGCTGGTCGCTGAACTCTCAAGCTAATGCACAGTGCAATCACCACCATTCTAGAGATGTTGGACACCTACATATTTTCTAACCCTAATGAAAAACCCCTTTCTAAAATAAGAGGGATACAAAGAAGGAAGGGAGAGGGAGGAAAAGTCAATAAAGACCTAAAGATTCAATTAAGAGTTCAGGTATCTGCCAGCTTTTATTAGCTCCGACTCTGACTTACACTTCTAAGGTCAGGAAGTGGTCAATAGGAAATGGTGGAGTGGGAGAAGAGATGCCATTAGGATCTTGGACAGAAGAATATCCCAGTGTCCTAAATAGATAAGAAGACACAATTGGCCTTCATGACAAGAAAATCACAGTTAATTACTAGGATGAAAAATTTTCTCTGCAACCTTCTAACCAATGTGAGGTATTTTCCCACTAGTATATTGACATGTCAAGTATAGCACCAAAATACTTTCAAGGAACTATGCCCCTGCTCCATATATGCATAGGCACAATTCTCAGAGAATGGGAAAGGGCAATGTCCTTCCTGATGCAAAGGAAGAAATAATACGAGATATTTGCAAATTGTATTTATGAACAATATGAAATAGTATCAACTTCATAAATGTGATTTTTACTCACCAGATAAGAAAGAATATCTTAAGGAAACGATAAAGCTGAGCATTTGTCCAAGTGTCCTGACATGCACTGTGACAGAACAGCCTCAGAGCAAAAGCATGGGGTAAACATCATGGCCAGGGTTTAAGATCAGAGCTTTTTCCCTGATCGCCTCCGGGTATTGTTGCTTCCCACCTGAGCCCTCTGGTTTGTGCAGCAAGCTCGCTGTCAACTCTCTTCTCAGTGAGACAGGTAGACAACCAGCACCTAGAAGGCAGTCACCCAGATGTGGGTAGTCTTATTAAACAAGCTTTGCTACAACCTCTTTGTCTTTTTTCTTAACACTTGAGAACAGAAGGCAGATGGTGATTTTTAAGTTGCTGCCTGTTTCTCTTCAGAATCAAAATTTCTTCTTGATTCCTCTCTGGCCCATGTGTCCAAGAAATTCATATCACTTTGACTTCATCCTGTCACTTATTTTTAACTAGTCTGTGCTAGCAGCTAACTAACTAGACTAGTCAATGGAGATGTTTATATAAACCTGGGACAATGGGAGGTGAGAGAAGACAGATGCGGACCTCAAGGAAATATCCGGGATTCAAGGCTAACTGAGTGTACTGGCTTATACCTTTTCTCGAAGCATCACTACTTTTTAATTGCATCATTTTAGGGAGCAAGCAAAGTAATAGTGCTCATTATTGTGTTTTCATTCATGTATACCATTGGACTTGACTCTTGTATGTCCTTCCCCCTCCAAAGTAGCACGATTTTTAAATTAAAGACATATAAAACATTCCAGAAGTCATTGTTTTTTACTGCTGAGTAGAGTAAAAACAATGACTTCTTGAATTTTGCATGCATATGAACAGAAATAGAAAACACTATCCTGAGTGAGGTAAGCCAGACCCAAAAAGAGGAACATGGGATGTACTCACTCATAATTGGTTTCTAGCCATAAATAAAGAACATTGAGCCTATAATTCGTGATCCTAGAGAAGCTAAATAAGAAGGTGAACCCAAAGAAAAACATATAAGCATCCTCCTGAATATTAACCTTCATCAGGCTATGAAAGGAGACAGAGACCCACATTGGAGCACCGGGCTGAAATCCCAAGGTTCAAATGAGGAGCAGAAGGAGAGAGAGCACAAGCAAGGAACTCAGGTCCGCGAGGGGTGCACCCACACACTGAGACATGGGGATGTTCTATGGGGAACTCACCAAGGCCAGCTGGACTGGGTCTGAAAAAGCATGGGATAAAACCGAACTCACTGAACATAGCAGACAATGAGGGCTGCTGAGAAGTCAAGAACAATGGCACTGGGTTTTGATCCTACTGCACGTACTGACTTTGTGGGAGCCTAGGCTGTTTGTATACTCACCTTACTAGACCTGGAAGGAGGTGGGAGGTCCTTGGACTTCCCACAGGGCAGGGAACCTTGACTGCTCTTTGGGCTGCTGAGGGAGGGGGAGTCGATTGGGGGAAGGGAAGGGAAATGGGAGGCGGTGGCGGGGAGGAGGCAGAAATCTTTAATAAATAAAAAAAGACATATAAAACAGACTCACAAATGCAAAGTTAGCATGAAGATTAGTAAGGGCTAGAATTACATATAGACATAGAGAAAACAGTATGCTAACAGAAAAGTGACTTAAATAGGAAAGTTAAAGTCTAGAAGCACATGTATTTTGAGGGTCATATATGAACCGGTGTGTGCTTCCGAACACAAGTGGAAGGGTGGCAGCATATTAAGTTAGAGACACTGGTAAGACTGAGTAAGAGGATGGGTTGACAATCTGCAGCTTAGTCCCGAGTCTCTTCCCCATCCCATGCAGCAGGCAGTGATGACTTTCCTGACCTCTGTAGAAGACTGGTACTTAATTCTCTGGGTGAAGACAGACTAGAGACAATTTTGTTTGGGGGATACTGAATGTACCAATGAATGCAGGCAAAATTGCAGTCATGCAGATGACATAACAGACTGCCCTTACAGACTCCGATCTCGTAAGCCACTCCGTCATGAGCAGCCGTGACATACTCAGTCATGGTTTAGACTTGGAGACTTGTTTCTAATCCATAGACTACAGTGATGTTACAAAAGGACTAGAAGCTTCTGTCATTTGGATAGTGATAGTTGTAGTGCCATTTCATCTTTACTCTTTTTTGTTTGTTTGTTTGCTCTGATAAAGCAAACTCTATGGAGAAGTCTTCTTAGATCGGAACCATGGGAGACCTCTATCCAACAACCTGTGAGGAAATTAATCTTATCAAAAGCCAAATGAGTGAGTTGGAAAAAGACCTTCTCTGTCTTTTTCAGGATAGAGTGCCTGAGACTTGGAGTATGACCACATGCCCTGGTTTGTCCAGGACAGAACATTTTACAACACATAATTTTTAGAAACAAAACTGGAAGCATCATTGGAAATTTGAGATGGTTGCCCGTTCCACTAATGAAAAACATACAAGCAGAAATCCTTCCTCATCTCATCCAGGTTCCTTACCTCAAATGCAGTGAAATAAGTGATGTTATTTGAAGCCACTGAGGTAATTCGTGATTTAAAATCAGGTAGGTAAAACAATATTCAGAGGTACAAAACAGCAAGGTAGACCAAATGTCTGGCAAAGAAAAGATATACTCTCTATAACCAGATTTCCCTTAGGAAATCACTGGGCACGGGCCCAGATGTTCCACAAGGAAGTCTATCTCTTCTGTTTGCATGGAACTCCATAAAGGCATTTGAGTGTTTCACTCTTGTTTGTTCGTTTGTTTCTTTGTTTGAGACAGGGTTTCTCTATGTAGCCCTAGCTGTTCTGAAACTCACTCTGTAGGCCAATCACTCTGTAGACCAGGCTGGCCTCGAACTCACAGAGCTTCAGCTGCCTCTGCCTCCCTAGTGCTGGGATTAGAGGTGTGTACACCGCCTCCAGGCTTTAGTGTTTCACTCCTACGGAAACTGACAAAATTGAAATAATGCTTTAAACAAACCTTTAATATAAATATAAAGAAGCAAAAGGAATAAATAGAAAAAACTAAAAGAAAATATAGACCATAGAAAGCAGAGTGTCACTGTAATCACAACTTCAGCCGAGACATGATCAGAAATCCTCCAGGGACAGTATGTCTTGCATCCGAATCAATGTTCTGAAAGGAACTCTGCTAGATTAAATAATCCCATGAAAGATGTTGTCTTCATATATATGTTCTAAGATTAAGACATGTTTTCAGGTAACTAAATTAAAATGGCAAAGTTGAAGATACAAAAAGAAAAAAATAATTTAAGCCCTAGTCTGAATCCAGTAGGAATTTTTAAAAGGCCAGAAAACATTTTTAAAATTTTGACTTGAAAATTTATCCAACACAGTAAGACCAGTATTTCCTACAGGAAGTCAGTACAAATATTCAAAAACAGTATTAAAGAAAAGTTCTTATCACAAGACTAGACTATGACACAAAAACAATAATATCAAAAAATTGGAGAGAAAAAAGTCACACTGAATCAGATCAAGAATGAGAAAAAAACATCAGGTTTCTCAGCAGCAGCAACCTAAGCAGATTCCCAGACACTACAGCTGTGATAGATAAGCAACACGTCTAATGATCCCCATATGTAATGATTGCCAACCGCAAGCAATCCTCTTTCCAGAAAGGAGAAACAAAAAGGCAGAAAAGCTAGCTGGTAGTTTGTTAGGAAGGAAATGAGAGAAATGTAAATACAGGTGGTTGAATACAAAGGCTAGCAGGCAGCAGCTTCACTATGAGATGTGGGAAGCATGCAGGGTTGAAAGAGGAGTGGCCCTGTGGTGGAGATTCACAATGACATGACTTGAGACCATTTCTGATTGCTTCTCATCCCTGAATTTAGAAATCCCTAAGTAACTTCTTTGGTGTTGGGGTTGGGAAAACCAAGTGTGGCATGTGTGGTTTACATCCAGAAGCACTGAGAAGTGGTGTCCATTATTCTACACTCTTTGTATACAGTATTAATCCCCACACTTGGGAGATGTTAGGACTTCGGTTACCCTTGGTCTCTGACAGGAAAATGTGAACAGAGCGCTGGGACTGATGATGGAAAACCTGGGGTTTACTAAAAAATTATTCTTTTTAAAGATATGTGTTTCAAGTAATTTTTAAAGCATTATTTGATAATTTTATGAATTAGATACATTCTTTGTGTTTGATGTGAAAAAGTCTTTTCTATCTGGTGTGATGGAATAAAAATTCATCAGAGAGATGGCTTAGTGCCTAAGTCAAGAGAATGTGAATTTGTTTCCTAGATCCACGTGGCAGCTCACAAAACCCATAACTCCATCTGCAAGAGACCTGGCCGCAGTGGTCAACTGTTCACTGGCACACACACCACACATAGACACGAACATTTACACATACATAAAAATAAAATGGATTTTAAAACATGCTTCTAAAAAAGGAGACATAGAACATTCCAGCTAGAAGGCCATCAAGCCAGCACATAGACAAGGGGAACAGAAGAACCCCTGAAAAATTGCATGGAAGACTCGACCTTAATCAGGAAGAGTAGATCAGCCCCACCCTTTGAGGCAGAAGAAATTAAACTGGTGTCATACAGAAATGGAAATATAAAGTCTGCAGATTTTCTATGTTGCTTCTGTTTTTTCCTCTGTAAAAAAGAGGGGAAAAGATTATTTGTTGCATGTTTTTTTTTGAAGTTATAGTGCGGGTATGATGGAACATGGGTGTGTGGGTTAGCTTTGATGGATAAAACAGTAACCACATTATTCAAGTCTAGGAATGAAGGATGTTACAGCAGGAAACTGATAGTTTATAGAAATATCGCACATACCAAAGGGAAGAAAGTCAAGCACCCAACGTGACAAATTTTAGCCTTCAGCTCCAAAACAGATCTCCAGGAATTAGCATGGAGAGTGCTGGGGGTCTCCACTGCCTTCTGAAAGATGTGATCAAATATCTTGGCTTGTATAAAAAAGTGAGTGGAAACTCCTGGAGAGTTTAGAAAATCATGTCTGCCTGGGAAAAGGTACCTATATGCGTCCATTGGAAGATACCCATGTAACAAGAATGACCCAAGAAGAGGGATTCTGAGAAACACAGTTTCCTATTTGTGATTCAGAGGATGCCTCCCAAGGGGCTATGCCATGATGACAGAATTGCAACAAAACAAATCAAGTACTGAGAACATGCGTTGTGTGTAGCCACGTCTCCTGTTGCAGATGTCATTTGTCCATTTTGATAGTCAATCACAGAATAAATCTTGCTTTACTAACACAGGTCTCCTCAAAAGCCGTGTACTTCCCAACTTCCTTTGTTGTTGGAGACTTGATATATGTGTTAAGGTTTACAGTAAAATATACTGTGAAAGTCTGATACGCAACAGAGTTATCAGGGGAAAGAGGCAGAGCAAGAGGAATATCTGTTTTCTCACATAGATAAAATAGCATAGCTCTGAGCTCAGCTGGGGTGGGAAGCATCTGATGTGAAAACCCCTGAAGGCAAGAGATTCAGCAGCTCCTTTGGTGTGTGGGACAGTTTGTATGTGGGATGTGAGTCCCCGAAGATCTAGTGTGATTGGAGGTTGGGTCCACAAGGTGGCAGTATTGGCAAACAGTGAAAGTCTACCCTGGGCCTCCAAGGAGGTTTTGGAGTCATTAATCATGTCCTCAGGGAGGCTCGTGCTACCGCTGGCTGGCTGGTTGGTTGGTTCTCTTTTGTGCATGTTCGTCCAGACACACATCTCTGTTGCGATGTGATGTGGCCAAGGAAGGGGGTCTTCAAAACAGTAAGTGCGTGCAGACACCGCGCCCTTAAGGCGCCCAAGTTATAATTATAATCTAAATAAATGCCCCCTTTCTCCTTATAACTTAGCCAATGCAGGTATTCCCTTGCAGGAATACAAAGCTGAAAATGCAGTGAACTTGGTCGGGAGATTATTTTGGGGTATCATTCCTGGAGCCTTGCCTACGACATTCTGCTCTCTTGCCCTCCGTACAATTCCTGGAGCCACATCTAAGCTTAGCAAAGCCCTATCTACCGAAAGGAGACAAGCCTGTTGTGAAAAGTGATACCTAAGTCAATGTTCCCTCAGGGAGATGGGTGCAGGGAGACAGGTTCAGAGAGACAGGTGCAGGGAGAGCCGTGTGCCATTAAAAAGCTGCTGTTGGGAAGAGAGTAATGGTTTAGGGAGGTTAGAAACATAACCAGAGGTGGCGTGCTACCAATGTGGTTTACCCTTGTAGTCTGAACAGCTCAAATTGTGAAGGGCTAGAAAGAAGGCAGATGTTTGGGTTAACCCAGAGTTCTTTTAGTTTTACAGAAGAAAAACCTAGTCGAATAGTTGACTTATTTATAGTCAGGCTGAGAAGAAATAGAAATGGAAATTAGAACATGTTTGTTAAGGCTTACACTAAGGAGAATCTTTGGAGTTATGGTTTCCATCTGACAACTAATTCTTTATATTAATAACCCCAAATGCACCCTATAGAAAAGAATTCCTCAGTAACCAATTAGCCTCTGGTGAAAATGACAGGTCTTTACAAGTATCAATATTAAGAGAGTAAAATGAGTTCATGTATATCAGTCAAGTTCTCCAATGCTTAAATGTTCAACATGGTCTCTTATCCATTCGAAGTAACTCTAATATGTCAAAATTTCTCTGAAAGTTCTACATAAGCTACTACGTATTCTCTGATAGCTCTACCCATGTAAATCATCATGTAGGAGAATTCTAAAAAAAATGTAATTATGCATGAGAACTAGGGCCACAGAAGGGGTAAGAGAAGAAAAATGAATGACTATATCTCAATATTCTTTTTTGTTTTACATATAGGTTGAACATATCTAAAAGTATTTGAGGCCAGATTATTTTTGTATTTTTGATATTTTGTGTGTATTTTGTACTTTTTGTATACTAATAATGAGACATTTTGTGGATGAAGTCAAGTTTAAATGCAAATTTCACTGGTCTTTCCTATACCTTGTATGCAAATCCTGAAACTAATTTTATATAATATTTACAGTGCACCCATGCCTTGCCTATGACCATTTCCATCGAGTCTGATACTAAACTTTTTACTTGTGGCATGAGAATTTGGGATCTTGGATTATGGAAGTTCAACCTGCAATCAATCTTAGGAAATCAGAGTTAAGGAATTATCTCTAAAATATGTTTTCACATGTATTTTCCCATTCCTAATTCCTCTGATTCTCCAATAGCTACCCATTCGTAAGTATCATCTCTTATATATCCCCAAGTGATGGTGCTAATAAACAAAGAAGGAAAGTTCTTTTTCCCAATGAAGAGTATTTTCCTGTGGAGAAACTGAAATTTAACCCATGATCAAATTCATGAAGCACCACAAATTGCCACTATAGAGCTGAAGGAAAATAAGAATTAGCACAGAAGAGGCATTAAATTTTCTATTTGGGAAACTTAAAAGGTCTCTCACAGAAATTTATTGATTATCTAAAACCTGAATACTGATTACTGATTAGACACTTAAAGCACAAATGACCCTTCTTTCCAAGTAGAAGAAACAACATGTCCAAAGGTCCTGATGCAACACTGGAAGGTGCAGCATCCCTCCTCAGAAGCAAATGTTGTGAACCTCTAACATGGCTGGACACCAAATTTTTGCAATATTATCGTAGAAGTACTCACCCCACAGATACACACACGTGTATATACTCTGCTTTCTTGTGATGGGGCATTTAGACAGGCAATATCTTAATTTATTCCTCAGACCTGAGCGTAAATATTTCAAAACTGTAACCAATTACAGATGAAGAGCCTGTGATGGGCTCCTGTAGCTGAGCAGCCATGACAGTACATTTTGAATATGCTCATTTGTGCTCTCAGTCGCCTGCTAGTTAAGCTGTCCAGACTCTGTGGCCGTGGTGTAAGCAGCTTGCAAGACTGCTTCTCTTCATTTCAGATCTTGCTAGCCTGGGATTAACCTTCTTTCTTGAGCGCCAGGGTTTTCTGAAAGGGACGTGTTACCGTCAATAACTAAAAGCGATTTGAGAGCGTCCACAGCCTTGCATAAGACACTACCCTTCAAGTCTGAAGCTATAAATCTATTTGTCAGGAAAAGTGCATCGAGCTTTCAGTGCATAAACAGGAGACATAAAATACCGTGCATGACATGGCAAAACATGGTGTTGCCTGAAGGACCCATTATCTAATAAACTGTGCCTGCTTAAACAAATGAGGATGACTGTGGCATCTGCTGGTGGATTGTAATTGTGATAAAGGGAAATAAAAGTATCATTGATTAGAGTTGGCATAAGAGGGGTGGGTAATGGCGTCTCAAAAGCAAAAAATAAAACAAAGTGATAAAATGACGGCATTCAGCTGAGAGACCAGGTGAGTTGCGAAGTGTTCATTTCGTTTGTAGCTCTCAATGTAGCTGAAATGCTAATTTTGTCATTCTTAAAACTATACAAAACTGAAATCCATGGAGCAAAAGCAAAAGCCCACGAGGCCAACCTGCTATGTGTATTGGGTGGTGTTCATTGTGTGGTTCATTTACTGTCTGTCCTCTTATCATCGGTGCTGGCCCCTGCAGAGTTTCACTGACTCAGAGATGGAGGCTTTGGAAAATCCAGGAGGTTTGGAATGTACCTCCCCAGAAGTCGGCATAGACAGAGAGTGCCACCACTATATGTTAATACAATGACTCATTTTTTTACTGTAGCTGTTTGGTGAGGGCCTATGTTGAGTCTAAAAATATGTCCATTCATATGGATAGTTTATGCTAGCGTCAGCCTGGGTGTAGGGCAGGTATTCTACAGCAATAGGGAGAACAAAAATCCTTAAAAATAATATAAAGCCGGAAAATGAAGAAATTAATCAGCTCTACTATGCAGTAAAAATTTCATACTAAAATAATGAGTATTATGCATGATGCGTAAAGTATCTCATGTCAAATGTGTGTAAGAACTTGACTTCTGTTTCCAGTCTTTGAAGCAATCTGAAGGCAAGAGCTTCAAATCCAAGAGAATATGGCTCTGTTGTCGGTGATTGAATTACTTCAAGCAGCAACGCTGTGCTGTCAGTCAGATAAACTTCCAAAAGGGTGAATAATTCTCTTTGAAACTTCAGAACCAAACTTAAGGGCAAAATTCCTTTGATTTACATAATCGTTCATATTCTAGCGAAATTCAATGTATATTAAAGCCAGGCATAAGACACATCATCTGTTTTTTTATAAATTTAAATTACGACCTAATCACAGATAATTACAGTTTGATCTGCACTCTGTCATTGCTCATGTATGTTCTGTAAGTGTGAATGTATATGCTTAGTATATTTTCATTTCTGACCTTTACCTCTACTGTGATTGCCACATTCATACATGCGAATTTTTATGTATTTTTATTGAACGGTATGAATGGCATTTCAAACTTGTTGTATCTGAAATTAAATTCATGACTTACTCTCAACACCACCACCGCCCAAAAATGTTCCTTTTGCCTTTCAGTTTTCCTCGTCTCAGTAAATGCCACCTCTATAGCTCCAGTTGCTTAGACTGAACTTGGGATTCTTCCTTCATCACTTCTGCCTGTGTGTCCAACATCAGATCCAACAGAAAATCCTATAGGCTTCACCTTGACAACTGGCCAGATTCCAACAGCTTCACGTCACTACAACAAATTGCTAGAAACAACCAAACTGTAAAGGGAAGAAAGTGATTTAACTTACAGGTTTGGAAGTTCAAAACCACTACAAGCATCAAGTTGGCTCTGGTGACAAGGTATATTGTGCCACATTGTGACAGGAGTGTTGTTAAAATATATTTATACATTAAAGAGAAATTGAGAATGTGGGGACCCACAATTCCTTCAGATGGTTCATTAAACCTCACATCTTGAAGATCTACAGCTTCCCCAGGGTCATCAACCTGATGATCAGGTCTTTTCATAAAGGTCTCTGGGCGCAGGTATCCTCATCATAGCTTGTATCATCATAGCTTGTAGTTACCACCAGATAATGCAAGATATTGGCAACACTCCCCTGCATTGCCTCTGTATTTTCCTCCTTGCCCCCTTCTCTTCTCCCTGTTCCTATGCAGTCTATAGTAACACAGCTGAGGCTAAAGCTTGATCTGTCTGGTTCTAGTTGACTCCCTCACGTTCATCCCTGTTCTGTCTCACTTGGTCAGATGCTCAGCTCCAGCCTCCTCCTTACACAAAATTTAATCTCTGCTGCGTTGTATTTGAGCACTCCCTCTGCCCCAATTACACCTTCCAAGGTGTCTCAGAGATCAAAGTTCTTTCTCTGGCTCCTTCTTCAGCTCTCAGCTCGACGGATGTTGTCCACTGCATTTAGCGTGGATGGACAGACATGGTTGGTATGGTAGTTGGTCTGAAAGCCTTACAAAGCAGCAGAGAAGTCAAGCGATTGAGAGCCTTAGTTGTTTCTGCTTTTGTTTTCTTTTTGGCACAAGTTAGAGCTAAGTGGGCAGAGGGAAACTCAAATGAGAAAATGCCTCCATCAGACTGGCTTGTCAGTGTCCTATAAACCAGTCTGGTGGGTATATTTTCTTAATTAATTATTGATGGGAGAGCCCAGCCTAGCACACTTTGGATGGTTCCACTCTTTACTGTGATCATGGGTTGTAGAGGTTGAGCAAGCCATGGCGATCAAGCTAGTAACCAACACTGAATCAGTTCTTGCCTCCAGGTTCTTACCCTGCTTGAGTTCCTGTCTTGACTTCCCTCAGTGGTGGGCTATAAACTGTAAGCTGAAATAAACCCATCCCTCCCTATGTTGCTTCTGGCTAGCATTTTATCGCAGCAGTAGAAAACCAAGCCAGAAGTTGAATCTTCGCTGAGGAGTTCGACTTGCATTATGTAGTTGACAGGAATTTGCGGAGGATTTTCAGCAGAGAGAGAAATTATTTCTGCATGTTTATGTGTATATGTAATAGTGTGAGATGGGTCGCTGGGGAGAGAGAGAGATGGATATTGAACATCTAAGCTGCAGTGTTATTGCAATTGTACAAATGCAAAGTGATAAGGCCCTAATACAGCAAATTTGTCATTGAATTGGAGATTATCTAGGAAAGGATACAACAGTGAATCTGTTCCCTGGATTTGTTTTGAAATCAAGTGATAGAAGCTAATGCAATACCTTCAGAGGGAGAGGCTCTCAGAACATTCCAGTAACTCCCCCGCTCTACATTATACATATTATAATATGTTTGCATTTCCCTTCACTATTTCTGATTTTTTTCTTTATTCCATGTTATTTTCTGCAAACAGAAATATAACATGCCAATGAGTTAGCAAATGGTTCAATAACTGGCCAGAGAATAAGCAATTGGACTTGAAGATCATATAATCATTTCTGCAATTATTCAACAATGCTGTAAGAATATGAACCTAAACACAGGCAATAATTTCTTTCTGAAATGAGAGCGGCTGTGTTCTAATAAAACATTATTTACAAAAACACTTAGTAAGTCAACTTTGTTATGAATGAGTGCCTCACTCTGTGTGATAATTTGATTTTTTTTGCTTTAGTTTCTTTTTTTTTTTACAATTATCTGTTCCCCCTTTAAAATATAACAAATATAGGTATTGATATACTTATTTGTTTTGTTTGTTACTCTGCAGTATTTGGACAGTTTAGAAACATGATATAAAATACAGTTTACTATGGAATGATTATAGTTGTTTGAAAATAGAAAAAAGAAAGACAATTATATAATTTGTACCCTCATCCTATCTATAGCTGATAGGATATTTGATATCTAAAAATTTAGACATATGTAGATCCCTTCTTTCAAAAATAAATACTATATATCCATTACTGAGAATTAAATTTAATATTCTTAGCATGATACATGAGGATTAAATTTAATATTCTTAGCATGATACATGAGGAGTTGTTTTAAAGAGAAAATGTTATCGTAAGAGAGTACCCTTGAGCTGGTGTAGAGAAGTGACAGCTTTTGAGGTTAGGAGACCAATCATAATGGTTGAGAATATAGCTTAGCTGTTAGAATTATTTGCCTAGTATTCGTAAACCTTAGGTTAGATCCCTAGCATCACAAAAGCCAGACAGGTTAATATTGCACACCTGTAATCCCTAAACTTGGGAGGTGGAATCAGGAGGAACAGACGTGCAAGGCCAACCTAGGCTACAAGAATCTTTGTCACAAAAAAAAAAAATAGAAAAAACAAATTAATAACAAGAACATTAACAAAAAAGACTAGGACAACTGTCAACTCATGTGAACTCAAAAGAGCCAACAAACTGAAATTCCAGAATGTTAACTTGCACAAGCATATTTGTTGCATAGAGCTCCCTTTGCACAACAAATCTTATCTACCAAAACCAGAATGTGACGGTTTCTATTCAGTGTATCACCAATCTATACCAAACTTATGGGAGGGCAAAAATCCATAACAAGGTTTCTTAGTGACCTCAGGAACTTTTAGTTGTTTTAAAATTAATTTTATCATTACTGTAGGTGTAAAAGGAAACAGAATTCCCAGGATCTGGGTCCTCCCTGCTGCCCTTATTTAAATGGCCCCCCTTTGCCTATATTACACATTTAATTTATGCACAAAGTTTCACCGAAGAAAAGGATTTTGCTATAGAAAATATAGTCTGCTAAATTTCTTAATTTGATGATAATACCAAGAGGATCTTCGTTTCCTGACATTCAGATACAAGGGCTGGGTCACAGCTCTCCTAGTCCCTGCTGGATTGTGTATACGCCAGCCTGCAGCAGCTTGCCTCTTTGATTCTTCTCGGTGGGTATTTCTGTCACTGAAAAAGCCATACTCAGATGGAATTTTTCAGAATATAGCATAATACCTTTAATCAGGTCACAGTTGAGTCTTAACCTCGCAAAGAGACAGACTATTTAAAATGAATTAGAATCTCGGCTGCAATCCATTATCTGTTTATTTTCTATGCTAAGTTTCAGAGGTTAATGTTGCCTGCCTGTTTCCACATCCTCTTTGTTCTTTTAGTGATTATGCCCCAAAACTCCCCATCTCACCTTTAGCCCCTCTCTCAGTGAAGCTTGCATTTGAGCTGCACTGAGTTCCTCACTTTTGCTCATCATGAAGACCTCAGATGATGGGATCTTGTCATTCTGTTTTCACACTCTGGATACCTACTATGCTGTCTGGAACTTGAAACCCCAAGCCTGGCTGATTAGATGTGTAGCACAGCTTCCTTGTGTCTTTACAGCATGACAGTAGACAATTAGCTTCTCCCCCGTGTCCTTCGTTCCTCATCAAACATGGGAACACTAAATATCACCAAATTGGCAAGTTGCTCCTGACCAATACCACGTGATCAATAAAATAAAGCTCTCCCTGGTCTTGCTTGTCCTTCAAGTTTCAATTCAAATAAGACAGTAGAGAGTGTTTGAGAGCTCAGACAATTCTGAGCTATTTGGCTATTATTGCAGAGAAGCAAGAAGGTGGTGATAAGCCTTAGAGCATGCCCTGGACAGGGAGAATGAAGGGGAAAAGGCCAGGTTGGGGTTAACCCAGGTCTTCTGAGGCATCTCTAATAGTAATCCATCCCTGGGTTTCTCTCACGCCTTGATGCAATGAAATCCCCAAGCTAGGATAAAAATGTATGATTTTATTAAGGTTTTATGTTAATAAGTTGGCCAAAGAAGAATGCTGCTCCCTGAGGAAAAAGGAACATGTCAGGTAGATGGCACATGGCATAGAAATAAGTGCAAAATGAACTAAGGGCACAGATCTTAGTAATGGGGAATACATGATAAGAAGGGACAAAACTATTAATCTAAAGCTCATGCAATTTAGTGGCAGCTGCCTCTCCCCAGTGCCATGGCTGCTAAGATTGCCAGCATCAGCATCCAGTTTGCATCTGTGCTCAGACATATCTTGTTCAGTTTGCTGCTGTAAATAAAGCTGCTGAAGGGCTCAGAATCTGCTTTAGCATCTGTTGTCCCAAGCGTCTCTCATTCCCTAACCCTATTCTAACCTGGATGATGTCAGGTAGGCACTGCCTTCCAAACCAATTACATGTTAACCTCATTTTCCCCTAAATAGTATGCATTCCTTAATTTTATATGAAGTCTATAGTAAATAGAAAGGCACGTATGTTATGAAATACAGTTGCTCTCTGTGCCTCCTATTATAAAATAATAAAAGAAGCAAAGATTCAGGGATATGTGTAGATTATGCTCCAGAGACCCCATCCTTCTGTACTTCTGCAACTATGAAAAGGAGGATTTTAAAGAAAATAAGAAATGTAATCTCTCAGACAAGCAGCTCAAGTTAGCATGTGTCTCCCAAATGCACCTACTAATTCCCAGACTCTGTCATTTTTCTACACTTAGATTTTCCTCCATTATTCCCATTGTCAGATTCAGATGAAATCTAAATTCCTCCATAAAGATTTTCTGTTACATCAGTCTAAGATTATCATCTAATCTTCTGAAATTCAGAAATGCTAGGTGTCTATCCATCCTACAAATGGCAAAAAGCAATAGTCGCCCTTGAGAAATTATTTCCATTTTTCATTCAAATTTTTTTATTTGTTAGAGGTCCTTTTTCCTCATACACATTCAACACACACACATACACACACACACATATAAATATATATATATATATACATATATATATGGGACAAATATAGTCAAAGGGTATTGTATAAAATTCTCAAATAATTAATAAAAATATAATTAAAATAGACATGGAGCTTAAAGTTTTGGAATCAGCTTAGGTTCCCATCAATGAATGAATAGATAAAGAAAGCATTGCTTATATACATAATGGAGTAATTATTCAACCATAAAGAACTAAATTATGTGGCTTCCGGAAAATGGGTGGAACCGGACAACATCACACCAACCCAGAAAGACAGTTATCACACTAGTTATCTCATGTCTGAATTTAGGGGAACAATAGCAAAAAGACATGGAAATAAGTGGAGCTCTTTGGGGATGTGAAGAGAGAAATGGGAAAAATAATACTGTGTAATGGATAGTAAATGCGATCAGAGTGCATCATATGAGTGGTTGGAAATGCCATAATGAAGCCCATGGCGTTGTATGATGAATATATGCTAACTCAAAGAGGGACAAACCAGAATTAGCCCTTGGGACAATGGTTTGTTATTAGAAATAAAAATAACAGTATATTTGCTCAACCATGAAAGAAAATTGACTCTTCCCTCCTCCAGAAGCAATTACCTACCCACAGTGTCTCAGTTACAAATGGGTACACATTAACTTCTTCACCTTCCTAACTAAAATATTGGGTGGCTTGCTTTTGTACATATCTTGTACAGACAATCACAGGTTCTGTAAGTTCCTGCGGGCTATAGTGGTTTGAATAGAAATAGCATCCCTAGGCCTTTAGGAAGTAGCACTATCAGGAGGTATGACCTTGCAGGACTAGGCGTGGCTTTGGTGGAGGAAATTGTCACTAGGGAATGAGTCTTGAGGTCTCAAAAGCTCAAGCCTGGCTAGGGTGTCACTGTCACTCCATGCTGCCTATGGATACATATGTAAAAGTCTCAGCTATCTTTCCAGCACCATGTCTGCCAGCATGCTGCCATGCTCCCCAGCATGACAATAATGAACTAGACCTCCGAACTGTAAGCCAACCCCAAGTAAATGTTTTTCTTTCTAAGGGTTGCCATGGCCATGGAGTCCCTTCACAATAATAAAACCCTAACTCAGACAGTGACAGTGGTCTTATTATTCCCAGGAGGCACTATTTTTACCCCGGTCCTTTCTGATCTCTTTCCACCCTCTTTTCTACAATGTTCCCTGTGCTATGGCAGGGTGCATGTATTGGTGGAAAGTGGCAAGAGTAATTGTAATTGTCTGACCAAGAACCTGTGATTATTGAGACACATTCCCCAGGGGAAAAGTTAGTATTGTTATTCTGATCGATGGCTACAGTATCAAACTCTTCTCTAGACTCTGTCTCCACACCCATAGATAGGTGCAGTTCTCAGGCCTCATCACAGAAGTTGCTTAGTACCGTGACAAGTGCTTAATGCAGAAACTCACAACTGGTCAACCTCTGTAGGGTAGTTGTCACTGGATTGCTCAGCCACAAATAGATCATGCCTCTTAAAAGATCCACAATTCTCCATATCACCCCCCCAGGATCAAACGTCACAAATGAGAAAAATTTGACCTTATTTAAACCAGAGCAGCAATGTTCTTTTTTACTTATTTATTTTATTTATTTTTTTAATTATTTAATTAAAAATTTCCACCTCTTCCCCTTCTCCCATTTCCCTCCCGCTCCCCCTATCTCCCTTCCCCTCCCTCTCAAGTCCAAAGAGCAGTTGGTGTTCCCTGCCCTGTGGGAAGTCCAAGGTCCTCCCCCCTCCATCCAGGTCTAGGAAGGTGAGCATCCAAACAGACTAGGCTCCCACAAAGTCATTACATGCAGTAGGATCAAAACCCAGTGCCACTGTCCTTGGCTTCTCAGTCAGCCCTCCTTGTCAGCCACATTCAGGGAGTCTGGTTTGATCACATGCTCCATCATCCAGCTGGCTTTGGTGAGCTCTCATTAGATCAGCCCCACCATTTCAGTGGGTGGGCGCACCCCTCACGGTCCTAACTTCCTTACTCATGTTCTCCCTCCTTCTGCTCATCATTTGGACCTTAGGACCTCAGTCCAGTGTTCCAATGTGGGTCTCTGTCTCTAGCTTAATCCATCGCCAGATGAAGTTTCTATGGTGATATGCAAGATATTCATCAGTATGGCTATAGGATAGGGCTATTTCAGGCTCCCTCTCCTCAGCTGCCAAAGAATCTAGCTGGGGACATCTCCATGGACACCTGGGAAAACCTCTAGAGTCAAGTCTCTCACCAACCCTAAAATGGCTCCCTTAATTAAGATATATACTTCCCTACTCCCATATCCACCCTGCCTCCATCCCAACCATCCCATTCCTTCAAGCTCTCCCCATCCTCCCCTTCTCACTCTTTTCTCCCCATTTCCCCCTACCCTCACCCCACCCCCACCTCCAAGTTTCCAATTTTTGCCTGGCAATCTTGTCTCCTTCCAATATCAGGAGGATAGCTATATGTTTTTCTTTGGGTTCACCTTCTTATTTAGATTCTCTAGGATCTCATATTATAGGCTCAATGTCCTTTATGTATGGTTAGAATCCACTTATGAGTGAGTACATACCATATTCATCTTTTTGGGTCTGGGTTACCTCACTCAGGATAGTGTTTTCTATTTCCATCCATTTGCATGCAAAATTCAAGGTGTCATTGTTTTTTACCGCTGAGTAGTACTCTAATGAGTACATATTCCACACTTTCTTTATCCTTTCTTCCATTGAGGGGCATCTTCTTTACCACCAAAGACATAAATTAGTTGGAAATAAATGGATAGAGGTATGAATAGTCCATGGTAAGTGTAACCAATATATAGTTGGGCCATGAGTATTATTAGATAAAATATACTTTAAGGTAAAGCTGTTGTAAGGGTTATATGAGAATATTATATATCAATAAAGGGATTGGAAACATGAAATAACTACATATGTATATGAGTCACAGAAATATGCTCCAAAAAATAAAACTAATATTGACAAAGTTAAGAGAGAAATACATTTTTTTAGTATATTTTAGAAGATAAAAACCATTCTAAAAAAACTTGTTTAACTGGAATAACTAGAGGTTCACAGAAGGAAAAGACGGGAAGTTACAGATACATGGAAATTATCACATTGATAAACCACATATTTGTAATGGAAGTTTCAGAAGAATTCACAAGGATAATTGCAAGATATGAATAAAAGTTAAAACAAATATTACACGTAGAAGATGAAGAAACTGAAGCCTTATTCATAATAGTCAAAGGTGCAAACAGCCCAACACTCCATCAACAGATAAATATATAAATGAAGGAGATTATAGATAGTGGAATGTGGTTAAACTACAGAAAATATCATATAAAAGAAATCAACCTTGAAAATGTAATGCTAAATAGAATAAACCAACACATGCACGCACACACACACACACACACAACACCTCTATGATTCCATTGGCATGTAAAATTAGAATCGGTAAGTCTATTGATAAAGTGGATTAGAAATTGCCATAGTTTGAGAGAAAAGGGAAGTTTGATCCATTGTTTAAGGATGCAGTTGTCTTTTGGGATGATAGAAGCAGACAGTAGTATTTTGGCACAACATTATAACTCTAATAAAGAGACCCTAGTGACTTAAAGTACTTGAAATTGAAAATTTTGTGTTAAATATTTATTTTATCAAAATATAAAGAAACGCCACAGAGCTATAACCACATAGTTATAGATTTTGAACATCAAGCCCAGAGTTGAGCTCTGTTTTGCATTGGCCAGTATTTTATTTGT
The DNA here is from genome assembly GCF_950005125.1 of Chionomys nivalis. Taxonomy (NCBI): domain Eukaryota; kingdom Metazoa; phylum Chordata; class Mammalia; order Rodentia; family Cricetidae; genus Chionomys; species Chionomys nivalis. Next base: position 33,013,981 of record NC_080089.1, on the reverse strand, counting down.
TAAGCCCTTAAGATGGTGGGTCCAATGTTTAGGCACAGGTAAGTTTGACCCTGGTTGATTTTTGACTTCTTGATCTTTCTGTTAACTTTACCATGGCAAGAGCATTTGGGTTGCATCTTCTTACAGTTGTCATTACTTCTTTCTGCAGATTCTACTTATATACATTGACTTTGTGTGACACCGTATCATTGACTTTCTTGATTGAAATAGTTCAACTGACACCTTATGTATTCTTTGTAAGTCAATCTACTTAAGATCAAAGGAATAAAATTGTAGTAGACCTACAGTATAGATAAGCCTGAAGAAGTCTGTGCTAACTGAAGGAAGGTAGATATGAAGATCATGACTGCTATGATTCCATTAGTTGAGATAGCCAGAATCAACCAACTTGCAGATACCAGAAAAACTGCACCTAGGTCTATAGGATCAAGGAGTAATGGGTGAGACACACAAGAAAAGAGGAATGGAAGTGCTTTGGAAATAAATTAGGGTGCGATCATGCAATACTATAGATTTAATAATTTGTATTTAGTTGCTGACTTTAAAAGAGTCAATATTGTGCCATGAAGTGTACCTTAATAAATTATTTTAGAAAGCAATCAAAGGCCTTTTAAAAAGCTAAATTGACAAGTGCCAAGTACCAAAATCAGTTGCTATATTTTTTGCAATTACAATTTTTTGTTATCTGCCATTTTTTGACTATTCGTACATCAATTATACATTGCTTTGGCATTGTGGAATTTATAGAAAATCATAAAATTGGATAGTATGAATCCTTTTTAATAGTTACTTTATTAGTGATTTGACTAGAAGCATGTAAATTTTATAGTTGACTTTCCTATATCTATCACAAAATGAATCCCGTTAAAATTTTGAGTGGAAATACATTAAAACTACTGATGAATTTTCATCTTTTTAATCATATCTGTACATGAATTATTTTATTTTTTTTGTTTAACATTGCATCTCAACTGCAGTTTTTCTTCCTTCAACTACTCCCAGTCTCCCACATTCCTTACCCCCCAGATTCATTTCTTCTCCATTTTCCTTCAGAAAAAAAGCAGGCCTCCTAGGAATATCAACCAAACACCAAACAAACAAGTTCCAATAAGATTAAGGAGACACCATGATGAGAATTTTCATTTCATTCCTTTGAATCTTCACATCTAGAAACATAGTATGTTATTTCCACATAGCATTTTCATTTCCTGTATCAGTAATTTGGAATTTTCAGCATTTACAATTTATACTTCAGTAACTTTTATTGAGGCAATTGAAAATGCTGCTGTTTTCCTTTAAATTTTATCTCAATATTTAACATTAATATTTAGAAATACTGTGTACCCCTGGCTGTCCTATAACTACCTCTGTAGAGCAGGTCTCAAATTCACAGAGATCTACCTACCTCTACTTCCCCAGTGCTGGGATTAAAAGCATGTACTATCAATGCCCTGCTTCTATAGTATATTTTATCTATTGGAGATTCCTTGTTGGCCTTTATATAAATAATTGCTGTGGGATATGCTCTTGTACACTGAAAGATTTGTCACTTGTATTAGTTTAATTAAATTCTGAATGGTCAGTAGCCAGGCAGGAAGTACAGGTGCAGAGACAAGAAAAAGAGAATTCTGAGAAGAGAAAAGGCAGAGACTCAGTCAAAAGCCAGGTACAGAGGAAGTAAGATGAGAATGCCTTCCTGAGAAAAGGACTGAATGGCTGGGACCAAGCATGACAGAAACTTCCATCTACACATAATTATGACATGTAAAAAGAAGAACAGTTTTGTCTCTCCTTTTGAAATCCATGTACCCTTTATTCCTTTTTTGCCTTACATCTCTTAGTGTGAGAAAATATTTTCATTCTTGGTTACAGGGAAAATTCCAGTTTTCACTGGTAGACACAGTATTAGTTATAAACACCTGATCCTAAAGAAGCTAAATAAGAGGGTGAGCCCAAGGAAAAACATATAGTTATCCTCCTGGCTATGGGAAGTAGACAAGATTGCCGGGCAAAAAATTGGAATCTTGGGGGTGGGGTGGGATGGGGGTAAGTGGACATGGGGAGAGAAAAGTGTGAAGGACAGGATGGGGGGAACTTGGGGAAACGGGATGATTGGAGATAAAGGAAGGTTGGATAGGTGAGCAGGGAAGCACATATCTTAGTTAAGGGAGCCACCTAAGGGTTGGCAAGGGACTTGAACCTGGAGTGGCTACCAGCTGCCAGGGCAATGTCCCCAGTTATTTCCTTGGGCAGCTGAGGATAGGGAACCTGAAATGACCCTATCCTATAGCCATACTGATGAATATCTTGCATATCACCATAGAACCTTCATCTAGCGATGGATGGAGATAGAGACAGAGGCCCACACTGGAGCACCGGACTGAGCTCCCAAGGTCCTAACGAGGAGCAGAAGGAGGGAGAACATGAGCAAGGAAGGCAGGACCATGAGGGGTGCACCCACCCACTGAGACAGTAGGGCTGATCTATTGTGAGCTCACCAAGGCCAGCTGGACTGTGACTGAAAAAGCATGGGGTAAAACCGGACTCTCTGAACATGGCAGAGAATGAGAGCTGATGAGAGGCCAAGGACAATGGCACAGGGTTTTGATCCTACTTCATGTTCTGGCTTTGTGGGAGCCTAGACAGTTTGGATGTTCACCTTCCTAGACCTGGATGGAGGGGGGAGGACCTTGGAGTTTCCACAGGGCAGGGAACCCTGACTGCTCTTGGGGCTGGAGAGGGAGGAGAAGAAGGGGGGGAGGGGGAGAGGGACGGGAGGAGGGGGAGGGAAATGGGAGGCAGGGAGGAGGCGGAAATTTTTTTTTTTCAATAAAAAATAAAATGCTAAAAAATAAAAAAAAAGAACATCCACTCACTTGGTGAATGCTCATAAGGGTATTATATTATTTTTCAAATTTTAACATCTACTCACATGATCCTTAATTATTTTACATTCAATCTGGTCTCATGAGAAATTGAACTGAACTTTGGTTGAGCCAGTATTGTAATTTTGTGACATGTTCTTTTTGATCGTGACATGATTATTTGCTTATACTGGTATATTTGGTTTGGTAACATATTTATTTAACATTCTAAGCCAGATCTTGTGAATCACAAAGAGAGTTATAAAACTATTAGTGAGAGTTCCTACATGACTTCAATGTACTTTCCTTCCAAAAGTATCATATAATCACAGTCAATTTTCAAAGCCAGGAAAGTGACATAGTGAAATACTATTAAAGAAACTACAGCCATTATTTGGATTGTCATATTTTTTATGTTATAGTATGTCAGTATGAAGAGTTATCAAGCATCACCACAATTGCCATGGCAACCTATACTATAAACTTTGAAATTACGGCAGACCCTTCGATATCTAGAAAATACTTTTGAAAACCTAAATGGATACCTGAAATCCTAAAGTACTGAAACCTATGATTTAACACATTTTTCATATTAATTTCCACTTTAATTAGAAACTGTAGTAACTGTTGCAGTTTGAGTTAAGACAGTAGAACTTGTATGAATTTTATGTTTTTATTTCTTTTCAATTTTAGGGACAGAAGATTACTTTTAGTCAGAGAGCTAAGTAATTTTTACCAGTTTTCTTATAAAAGAAAAATGTTATCCTTTTCACTTCAAGAAAGAATTTTATGGCTTCTCTTTGTCCTAGCCAAATTTCCAGCTTTACTATTCCTGAACCATTATTAAGTAAAATAAAAGTTACTTGAGCAAATACTGCATACTGAGAATTTGATAACCAAGACAATCACTAAGCAAGTGGTTATTGAGGCATTTGAAAATGATACTGGCTAATTTAATATTTTTATTTCCTAATTATTTAACCTTAAAATTTAGAAATACTAATTCTTAACGCTGCAATATTCAGACAATATATAGTAGATGTCTATCCTAAACACAGGAATAGTTCAAACCTCACATCATACTCTACTTGGGATAGAATGCAATTTAAAACCATCAGTGTCATTTTGTTCTAGCAATTCAAGCTCAGTATTTTTTTGTGAGTGTCTGTTGCTAAAACAGCTGAAGGTGAACCTGCATCTGGGGGACTACCTTACAATTTCACTTCCTCTCAGAGATACTCTGGGTAACCACTGAGCCTTTCTTTCAGTACCATTATTTACAGAACACTGCATGATACATTATTTAACATGAAGATTGGCTCTCTGTTCCCTCTAATTGCCTTGAGTGCTTCCCAAATTGTTTTTATTTATTTATTTATTTATTTATTTATTTATTTATTTATTTTTGTTCTTTTTTAATTAAAATTCCACCTGTCCCCGTTTCTTATTTCCCTCCCCCTCCTCCCACATATTGCCCCCTCCCCCCACTCCCCTCTCCCATCCCCACTCCTCTTCTCCTCCCCCCACTCCATTCCCCCTCCCTCTCGATACTGAAGAGCAGTCCAAATTCCCTGCCCTGCGGGAAGACCAAGGTCCTCCCACTTCTATCTAGGTCCAGGAAGGTGAGCATCCAAACAGGCTAAGCTCCCACAAAGCCAGTTCATGTATTAGGATCGAAACCTAGTGCCATTGTCCTTGGCTTCTCATCAGCCTTCATTGTCCGCCATGTTCAGAGAGTCCAGTTTCAACCCATGCTTATTCAGTCCCAGTCCAGCTGGCCTTGATGGGCTCCCAATAGATCAGTTCCACTGTCACAGTGGGTGGGTACACCCAGAGGTTGTGGAGTAAGGGACACACTCATCCATTGCTGGTGGGAATACAAACTTGTGCAACCACTTTGGAAATCAGTGTGGTGATTTCTCAGGAAATTTGCCATCAACCTACCCCAAGATCCAGTAATACCACTCTTGGGAATATACCCAAGAGATGCCCTATCATATGACAAAAGTATCTGTTCAACTATGTTCATAGCAGCATTGTTTGTAATAGCCAGAACCTGGAAACAACCTAGATGCCCTTCAATGGAGGAATGGATGAAGAAAGTGTGGAATATATGCATATTAGAGTACTACTCAGCGGTAAAAAACAATGACTTCTCGAATTTTGCATGCAAATGGATGGAAATAGAAAACACTATCCTGAGTGAGGTATTCCAGACCCAAAAAGAGGAACATGGGATGTACTCACTCATAATTGGTTTCTAGCCATAAATAAAGGACATTGAGCACATAATTTGTGATCCTAGAGAAGCTAAATAAGAAAGTGAACCCAAAGAAAATTGTACAGTCATCCGCCTGGATAGGGGAAGTAGACAAGATTGCAGGGCAAAAACTGGGAACTTGCAGGTGAGGTGGCATGGGGCTAAGGGGAAATGGGGTGAGAAACGTGAGAAGGGGAGGATGGGAGGAGCTTGGGGAATGGGATGGTTGGGATATAGGAAGGGTGGATACGGGATCAGCGAAGTATATATCCTAACTAAGGGAGCCATCTTAGGGTTGGCAAGAGACTTGACTCTAGAGGGGCTCGCAGGTGTCCAGGGAGATGTCCCCAGCTGGTACCTTGGACAACTGAGGAGAGGGAACCTGAAATGACCCTATCCTATACTGATGAATATCTTGCATATGACCTTAGAACCTTCATCTGGCGATGGATCGAGATAGAGACAGAGACCCAATTTGGAGCAAAGGTCTGAGCTCTTAAGGTCCAAATGAGGAGCAGAAGGAGGGAGAACATGTGCTACCCAAATTGTACATGTATCCAAAGTTTCTTTTTATGGCTGAGAAGCAGTCAATCACATGAACATGCTGCAGTGTGTCCTTCCACCAGGGAAGAATTTCTGAGCTGATGTTTTCAGTTGGAGGTGATTAAAACTAAAACTGTTAGGAACTTGTATAGGAATGTGATTTCTGTTTTCCTAAGTGAAACACTCAGGAGTGTGGTTGCTGAGCCAAGAAGTTTTGCGAAAGCTTTCCTGAGCGACTGTGCCATTTTTCGTTAACACCAGCAATAAGAGATTCAGTTGTGCAACATCTGTACCAGCACAGGTACTATCAGCATTTTATGGCAGTTGATATAAGTGAAAGTGTTTCATCATGGGTGCTATTTGAGTTTCTCCAATGGTTAATAGTGTTGAATGTTCTTATTTGCTATCCTTGTAAAATTTTCAGTTAGGTGTCTGAGATGTGTGTGTGTGTGTGTGTGTGTGTGTGTGTGTATGATAAAATTTACTATCAGATTTGCAACTTAATATTTGTTTAGTTTTTGTCTGTCTGCTGATACCAAATTTATCATTTTTTAAAGTATTAGATATTAGATGATGGTAGACATTAGATGATGATATGCTATCATGCCTAAGAAATCTTTCTCTAAGCCTAGAACACACAGATATTCCTCTGTGTTTTCTTCATAAAATCTCATAATTGAAAAAGATAGTCTAATGGCTCATTTTTTAGTTAATTTTGGTAAACTTTATGAAGCTAAAAGTTTTGTTTTTGTGATGACTTGAACACTTTCATCAGAAGCATGTGGAAACTTAATTGCTGCTCTCATGGTTTGAGAATCCCGACCCTTGAGGGATAATCAAGTCTTGAGGGTTTGTGGTACATGTAGTTTTCACAGGAGAAGTTTTGCTGTGACAGCTCTCCAGAGCTCCTGCCTCTCTGATGACTTGTCTCACTATGGTAGGCTTTATACTATATGCTTCTGGAAGATAAGAAATTGCTGGATTTAGCTTTGCCCTAGTTAGCCAATATTTGTAGCTCATACAAATACAGTTTCTACTTTGCCCTCTCTCCTGGAAGTCTCTCAGCTGAGATTTCTATAGTATTTCATTTTTATTTTTCACTTGTGTGATATAATATATTTGAGCATTTTCTTTTCATATTTCTCTTTTTCTTTTTTAATATGTTTAACATACTCATCATCCCAACTAGGGTTGAGTGGCCTTTTTCAGCCAATGCATTTCATTGTTTTTGTGCACCCATTGTTTCTCTCTGCCTTTAGGAGCTTCTATGGTATGGTGTTATGGGCTTGGTCAGAGCCTGTCCAGCTTTGGAGACACAGAGCAGCAGTGAAGAAGTGAGCCTTATTAGAAGGGAGTGAGGTCATTAGAGTGTGTTCTTGAAGGAAATACCGAAATTCTTGCCTCAATCTCTCATTCTTCCTGTCTCTTTCTTTCCCTTTCCTGTTCTCATGATTAAGAAGCTGGGAAGATTAATTTGCCAGAATGAAGCTCACATTCCCATTATAATGCCCCCTGAAGAACCCAAAGCAAAGGGCCAACTGATTATGAACAGATATTTCTGAAATTTAAAGCTTAAGTCAACCTTTTCTCCTTGTAAATTGATCTTTTCAGTCATTTTGCTACAACAATGTTCTAAAATAAAATCTAACACACTTGGTGATCTTCTGTTTTTCCCTTTAGGTGTATGGACCAATTTCAACATTTTCTACTCTATTGTCTTAAATGAAAAATTTCTGTTGATTTCTTTTCAAGTTTACCAACTTGATGTTCAATATTTTCTTTGTCGCCGGGCGGTGGTGGCGCTCGCCTTTAATCCCAGCACTCGGGAGGCAGAGGCAGGCGGATCTCTGTGAGTTCGAGGCCAGCCTGGTCTACAAGAGCTGGTTCCAGGACAAGAACCAAAAAGCTACAGAGAAACCCTGTCTCGAAAAATCCAAAAAAAAAAAAAAATTTTTTTTTCTTTGTTATTTCTATTAAACTTTCTATTTCTGTAAAACTTGTTAAATGGATTCTTTCTATTTTAAATATCATCATTTACGTAACTTTAACTTGTCAATTATTTCTCTCTTTCATGGCTCCTTTGTCTATGCTGCAACCCCTAATTTTTATTGTTTTGAAAGACACTTTCCACCCCATCATGGAATTCAATGGTAATCATTGCTTTAAAGTTATTTCTGTGAGAGTTTTCGCTTTCTGGAACATCATTTTTATTTTATTTTAAGCACTGGTTACATTTACTTGATTCTTCATATATCACAAAACATTTACATTTTTCTTGACATTGGGAATTCTTTGTCATCTGAACTCTGGGTGTCAGTAAGAACTGGAGTTGGAAGACACGTCTACATCGGGCTAATTAGTACAGATTTTAGTCTTCAAAATAATGCAGCCTCTGAAACCTTCCAGCTCCCCAAACCATCAACAAGCAATGCATCAGTGAGCAGCCATGGCTGTGATCCATGGATATTTCATTTACAAAAATGATGGTGTGGCAGATTTGACTCACGGGTTTCAGGGTGCTAGTCTCTATACTGAAGAATTTTGCATTTTGCTGTAACTATTTCAGGTCGTATTCTATGCTGTTAGAATACACACACACACACACAAAAATGTGTTTTCCATCTGTGGGCAGAAGTGCAACTCTCCAGTCAATTCTCCAAGAATTTGCTATGCTGGCTGAGAACTACGTGGAATTGGGGAATACCCCATCCAGGTCTCTGCTCCTGAATCATCTTATATCCTTTGGTGTCTGGGATTTGTATTCCATTTCCTCTGGCTGGGTTGTTATTGAAGCTTTGCTGTACTGTATTTCCACATTCCCTCTATGAATTCAGCCCACCCTTGGGGCAAAACTTTGTGATAACCAAAAACCAAAAAGAAAAAAAAAAAAGAAAGAAAGAAAGAAAGAAAGAAGAAGAAAAGAAAAGCTTGCCCTGAAGTTTCAGTTTTGATGCCACTCCCAAATCCATCTATCTTTTTCTTTTATACTTAAGCATCTTCAGGTATTTATTTATGTTGTATTTGTTTTAGACATTTTGGCTGTAATGAGTATGGAGAATGTGCCACAGTGGAATTAAACCACCAAAGAAGAAGCAGGTTCAGTGAACATTCTTTTCCAATATGGAGCCATTTCTCTGCGTAGATTGCAACGTCTTTAAGATGGGGGCCACTTTCAACTCTTCAGTGCTTCTCTCGTGTCTGAAGAAAGGTCTTGAATTATCAGTCATGCTGAAATTTTCTTTAGTTTTTTTGCTTATAAGAAACTGCTAGACCTTAGAACAAACTTAAAAACCATCTATTGTTATCAATCTGTTTGACAAGTGGGGTTTTGGAGGTAATACAGTCCATTCATTTGTTCATAGTAAAAAGGTAGAGCTGAGACTAAGTTGGGCCCTTGGCAAGGCATTTCCTGTGGGATATGCCGTCTTCCTCCGTCTGATGATTGCCCCAAGTGACAGACAGAACAAAACAAAAGACAAGCTTTCTTATGAAAGGCTGGAACAGATAGAAAACTGACTAAAAATATAAAAGTACCCAGTTTCAAGGAAAGTAATAAAACTGTGTTAGACTATTAGGGACCCAGCAGTAACATAAAAGAATGCTGGTTTCTTACCATACCCTGAGCTAACCATAAGCTTTATTTTTTCCTCTCTAAAATAGCACGAAGCTTATAAAAATATTCAGTTTGTTTAAATAGATGGTGAAATCCCAGGAATAGATGTGGCAGGAGTCCATAATTAGAAGGAACCAAGAACTAGAGAAGAGATCAGGGATGAGGAAACACAACAGATGTACCATGAATGTATACAAAGTTAAAATAAGTGTACCAAGTGACCCCAGTGTCTGGGGTGCAAGCTGTCAGTGTCTGCGGGTATTTAAGGGAACGAAGTATTTCAGAGATGAGGGAATGAGATGTGTTTTCAACTTTGCTACTTCTTTATTTCAAATCCTAGTTAGCTTGCAGGAGCTTTTGTTCTTGTCAAAGGAGGGACTAAAACCAAAATTCATCATGACATCATTATCTTTAAAGATCTTTATCATATCATAAGTAATAGGATAAATGTCTTAAAGATCTTTCAAGATAATGATCATGTTCTTAGTAATCAGTACTCTTGTGTTAACCACAGAGAAAACTAACAACATATAGAAAATGTAACTGTCATAGAAAACATGTTAACATGGTCTGGAATACTAAAGTAGTATGTGTATCTATGGTGTGTAGTTGTTTTACTTAGGATAATCTGTGTATATGTGTGTGTGTGTGTGTGTGTGTGTGTGTGTGTGTGTATGTATGTGTGTGTAGGCTGGGGGAGTGACACTGGAGAGTTACTTTAGATGTTTGCTATTTGGGACATATAAAAGAATGCATGGCTTTTCATAGCCAGTACATAACTATAAAACTAACTTCATTTAAATGCTGTTTTGAGTGTCTGTGTCAAGAAGTTCTCAGTACCTTTATATAGACCATCTCATTCCTTATCTTCATGGGAGAAATGTGGTCTTTATTTCTCACCTTAAAGCCAAGGAAACTGAGCTATCGAGATGTTGGCAATTTGTCCAAAGTCATTCACCATATCGACCATAAAAGCAAGATATTTTTAGCTACTATCTTTCTTGCAGAAGTTTTCGATGTTGGCTGAGTATTAAAATCACTTTCAATGCTTTAAAATTATTAATGCACAGGGTGCAATTAAATCAAGATCTGTGGGCATATGACCCAGGCATGCATGCATATACCTACGTTTAGTTTTTATAGCTTCCCCAGCATGGGAAAGATGTGTAGATCTTAATGGAAAAGGCAAGGGTGTTTATATTTCAAAACAAAATCAGTTTCTAGGGAATGGATTTCAAATGCATTTCATTACACCTGCCTATACCTCCGGCAAAACATCTCTAGGAAAATAAAGGAAAACAACGTAAATAAAGAGAGAATAGATGAAGAGAAGAATGTGTCTTTAGTCAGATTTTTATGGCAAAAGCTTGGGTTCTTGTTGCCCCAACAAACTCAGCTCAATTGCTCATTCCCACTATAACAATAAAGATACAGGCAAGAGTGAAAAGCAGAGAAAAGAGGGCTAATGATCTCTAAGTCCCTTCTGGGCACTGGCAGGGTTTTAGGTGTAAACAGAAGGTAAGCTTTGTGTCTGACTAAGCAGCTTGCCTAATCCAGGCAGGGTTCCTCCCATCAGTGACCTTGGTTTGGGTCATTGCCTTGGTTCAGGTCAGTCTTTGGAGGCAGTCTGATACACAATGTCATATTTGAAGTCAGTCTCTTCCTGGAAGGCAATTTCCTACTCTAGCTGGCACCAGGGCTTCAACCTTTCCTTTCCTCCAGGGTGGATTTCTCAGGGAGATTTTGATTCTCTTCAATCTACTATTTTGAGAATCTAACAGACAAAGAAAGCGACACAGGTAAAAATGGCTTCTTACCTGCCAGGATGGTTATAAAGTGTAACCTGACTTCCCTGGGCCTTAACCATGGCCTACTGATAACATTTCTACCTAGTTCATCTCTTTGTGGCACATTTATACAACAGAGAAAAGAAGGTACCAAACAGACATTAGAATTCAGTGTTTCTTAGAATATAGTTGCAAGAGTTGGTAATCATAAACATGACCCAGCATGGCCTTTAGTTTATTCTTATTCTGAACAGAATAAGAATGGAAACTTCCTGAGAGCAAGAAACATGTCTGTTCTTCGAATTCCATGTCCTAAATTGAGGTTATGACCTGTGCAAATGCACGGAGTGATCTCAGTAGCTATACTTTATGTGCCTACATTCCCCACAGTTCCCTAACACTGTGAATGGCTTAGCCTAATTATTCATCAATTTTTTGAATTTTGAAACTGACCAAAAAAGTCAACTTTAAATTGAACCTGTATTCAATCACTCTCTATCTTCTGACTCACTGGCCCTTTCTGTTTGCATGGATTACTGAGACAGGAGTTGTAAGAAAAACATTTTAACAGCTACAGGAGTTTATCATCAGAATGTGTTCAAGCTCTCTTCTTTGCTTTTCATGAGGTTGTATCATTACTTACCTAGAGTCAGAATTTCTCAGCCTGGCTTCTCTGAAGATCCTGGCCCCGCCCCAACCAAATGTAGTTGCCTAGGGAGTAAAGATAAATTAAAGGCAAAAAATGTATATGTTTATAAGGATCTTCAAGTTGTTAGGGTCAGCTGGAGGTTGAGAATAATACAGATGTGTTGAGACTGCATTATTGCATTCCTGATTTTACCTTAGTCTTCCCCTTTTGGTACTGTCCAGGCTAGTTAATCCTTCTGTCCACATTGAATGGATTCTCCAATAAGTTCAGGAGGCCGCTTCATTAGCAATAACAAAGGGCATCCTTGATGTGTGTTCGCAGCTTCCAACTAGTTATTCTGAGATCCAGCTGTTTGTTTTCAGCATTTGCCCAGAGTCATTTAGTGACTAAAATCTATGATCAAAAGCTTGCATTTCAAGGACCTGTGCAATACTGAGAGAAAATTGGGGAAGGGGGGGATTTCAAGGCCTAGTACAACTCTTTAACAGAATCCCAGTGCCCTATAATTCATAAGGCTTTGCTCTAAGCTGTGTGGATGGAGAACCGAGGCCCCTGGAGCACAGACAGCAGGTAAAAATAAGCAAGATGATATGTACTCTCCTTGGTCCCCAGTTACAAAAGAAGGCAGGGTAACTGAGCCCAGTGTTATGTGCAGAATCCAAGAAGATCTCATGTAGACCTTCCAACTGACTAGGATATAAATACCCTCCCCATACATCAAGGTCTTCAGCCCTTCATCCTAGAACATAAAGCGATTGCTTGTGCCTTAACTAAGCTCAGGAAGCACAAGTCTAGATCTAACAGTTGGGGTCTATTGGACCCAAGTGCCTTGGTCTGAGTCACAGAAACGGCTGAGAGTGTTTTCTTTCTTCCACCCAGCCAAGTATGCATGAAAATCCAATTCTCTGCCTTTAAGACAGGTCCCTGTGTCTTATCTGAGAGAACATGCAGAAGTCATGGCTGGCAGAAGGCTTTCCGGGTGGGAAGCCCAGCAGAGGAGCTGGAGCTGAGAGGGTTCCTCATGAGGGCAATAGTGAACATACTACTGCCCCCTAATGCCACTGTTTAACATCCTAAAGTAATCATAGTGGCTAGCCATCTATTTCAATAGCATCTTGTTTCTGCCCCCACTCCACCTAATCCCTCTTTCCTAGACACAAGCACAGGATAAATGGCTTGAAACATCTTTATGAAAATCTCCGTTAAGCCAAAAGCTCCTTGACTAGCTATTAGTGTTGAGAAAGAGTCCCACCCCTTTATAATTTGAGTAAAGCCAGGCAAAGTCCAACACCTCCAGTTCTTTGCTGTTTCCACTGAGTGCTTTCAACTTCCCACCTCCCTCTAGCAGGACTCTATCTCATCCCCCAGGGAACATCCCAGAGAGGGAAAGGCCCCCCTGCAATCCTCAGATTATAAATTACTTTCCTTAGCAGGACTCTTATCACATGGCAAAACAGGAGACATTAAGGAGATAAACATGTCCAGATAAGAAATGCAAGGCTAGAGATTTGCCCTGGAGACACAGAAGTTCCAGCTTGACTTCTATTTTATGTAAAACTGTTTTGTTGCTCTGTGGAGTTTGCCCTGCCTCTACACCTCAAGGAAGCAGTTTCCTGGGTAAGTAACCTGTTAGACAATTCTGTGTGCACTGAGTAAGATCAGAAGCTGGGTAAGTATGGATTCCAATGACAAGATAGCTCGATCCTTTGTTTGTTTCCCTGGCTTTGTTTTGTTTTCTGTTTATGCTTGAATGTCATCTCTTGCTCACACATCTTGGCAGCTACCTAGGTACTAACTACTTGAGGCTTAGCTACCTTATTCCTGAGCAGCCATGTCCTTCAGTGGTCTAGCCTAAAGAAGATTAGCTATTTAAAAGCAAGACTAGCAATTTAATCGGGTTATGAGTCTTCCTAAACCTTGAGAATTATGTTTCTTAGTATTTTCAGCTCCACTGTTAAAGGTTATGAGAAAGTAGTCCTGTATTCTCTCTTTCCTATAGTTCTTTCCTTCTGTAAAGCATGTTGTAATTAGAACATGCAGGCAGCAGTGTTAGCTGTTAGGAGCAAAGAAAGAGGAACAGGTGCCATTCTGAGATTCTATAATATTTCATATCTTGACTGTACTAATTTTTTTGCAAATAATTTTTTGATTTATGATAAAATTCCTTTTGTACATAGGTCTCTAGTAATATGTGTGTATATGTAATTATATGTATAGATATCTGAATATATATGTGTGTATATGTGTTAAGTATATATATGTGTACATGTGATAAATATGGGCACATATAATCTCTTATTATAAATATGCAAAACCATTACAGAAACTTGAAAATGGCAGACAAGATTTAAAAATCCACCACAGATAACTAAAATATTGGTATGTATGTTATGATTCAGGCATTATGCTGGTCCTTGTCACCTGGCAGGATGTGCAGTACCCTGGTCAGTCCTGGGTCCTACGGCTGCTATGTCACTAAGTATGTAAACAGGTGCAAAAGATTCCTTTAAGAGACAAATTCTGCCCACTCCTGCTCTCACTCTTCCCCAAGCTGCTGTTCTGAAGAGACCAGCTGGTCCTTGCCTCTTCTTCCTCTTCCTCTTCTCTGTATCCCCTTTCCTCTTCTCTCTACTTTTCTCTCCATAATCTTGTCACTTAGCCTTGCCTGAGTGGCCTATTTGTCTCCTGCTTGCTGTGAGGCCTCAGGCTCTTACCTACCAAGGTCCCTCTCAAGCCGTTTTACAATGTGTCTTTCTAGAAATCCTGTATTTTAAGTAGTTACACATTGAACTTCTTGTTGGATATTAACAAGATATTTTCCTCCTCAAGTAGGTAGCAAGCCTTCCACAGGAAGTTGGAGAAAGGAACTGGAATCTCTTGCAAACCCAGTTTGGACATAGATCTCTGAGGGCAGAGCTCTCTCTGTAGGTGACCAACCTCCTCTTCTGAGGAAAATTGTTCCTCCCACTTTCCCAACAGATTCTATAAATACAAGATGGGAAGAGCCCGAGTTTCTATCTCTCAAGCACTTCACAACACAGAGAGCTCAGAAGGACACATCATTAAACACTCGGGAGAAGCGACTCAGAGTGTTCCATGTCCGACAGATTAAAGGTAAAGCTCTGGAAAGTTACAACCCTCCACGGATGTGACCAATCTCCCTCTGCAGGAGGAATTACTATATAGTAGTGCACCCGATAGTAAATAGCATCAAACAGTTTTAAAATTAGGCAGGACAGAGCATGTGTATTAACAAATCCCTTGAATGAGGAATTCTTTGACTCCTCATGCGCTGGCAAACATCCTTCCTCCTTTCCCCCACTTTGGCTCAATAACATGACCTATTTTTCAAACATGAAATGCTTCGGGTCACACCAGAAGAAAAGGCAGAGGAGAAAAGGAAGAGTGAGTGCAATGGGTTTGCAGGCCACACTGGCTGCTCCGGCACCCAACATGAAAGAAAGCAGCTGTGACATTTCCCTAACACTCCTGAGCACGCTCTTCTTCTCCCAGCCGTTATTGGTAGCAAGGAAAGCTTTAACCATCACAGCCTTCTTCCTGGGTTCCTCAGAGATGAATCTCTTCTCAAACCTTCCTTCATTGACCAACTTTGATGTTTTCTCAAATGCTTCCCACCTCCCCACCCCCGGGCACTTGTTGCAATCTCCCAAAGCCCAGCTTCTTGGGCATGCCACCAGTGAGTGATACGTGGCCCTGAAGAGAAGGACTCCCGCTAGGCTTTAAGGTCACCATCTTCACATTGTCATTTTCTCTGAAGCGGGGTATCTCTGTATACGTATAGGTATCTCTCAAGTCATAGTAGGATTGCATCTTGATAAACCTCTCATAAATTAAAAATGCATGAGCCACATAATTTAACAAAGACTCTCGCTTAGTAGCAGCACACTAAACAGTATGTGTGTGTATTATTTTCCCTGGTGATCACCAAGGCTCATATTGTGAGAGTTTTACCACCAGATCAGAAGATCAAAGCCCAAAATTTAAGGCAGTTTCCACTGAAAGGAATTGCTTTTGTGCTCTTCCACAATAAAAAAACATTAAATGACCACCATAAGTTGGACGACCATGACACATGAGACAACAGTGCTTGCACAGAACACCGTCTTACAGCTCATGTCTTCCTGCCACCGGCTGCCTTCAGTCTTCCTGGGTTAGTGGCTCAGTTCTCTCTAAGTTTTGCCATTGGCCTTGGTCATGCTTTTCCTACATCAGTTTGTTAAACCCTCCCACCTCCGCTCTCTGAGTTCTGGGTTGGGGAAACCCTCTGTCAGTCTTTCCTCTACCCCTAAGGTTCCTGGCCAGGTCTAGTGGTCAGGATTGGTGATACAACCTGTATCTTTTAAAGGCAAAACTAAATCTAAATCCTGGGTATCCCAGCCTTGAGGTGGCCGTGCCGTGGAGCACTTGACAACTCCCCTGTGAGAGCAGGGTTTGTCACATAAAATTGATTTTGCTTAAGCTGATTCTAGTGCAAGAGTTAGTTTTTTGTGTATTAACTCCTCAGTTAAGAAGGGGAGGCTGAATTTTCTTTTTTTTTAATTAATTAATTTATTTATTTATTAAAGATTTCTGCCTTCTCCCCACCACCACCTCCCATTTCCCCCCCTCCCCCATCAAGTACCCCTCCCTCATCATCCCTAAGAGTAATCCGGGTTCCGTGCCCTGTGGGAAGTCCAAGGACCACCCTCCTCCATCCAGGTCTAGTAAGGTGAGCATCCAAACTGCCTAGGCTCCCACAAAGCCAGTACGTGCAGTAAGATCAAAAACCCATTGCCATTGTTCTTGAGTTCTCAGTAGTCCTCATTGTCCGTTATGTTCAGCAAGTCTGGTTCAAGGAACTCAGGACCGCGAGGGGTGCACCGGCACACTGAGACAATGGGGATGTTCTATCAGGAACTCACCAAGGCCAGCTGGCCTGGGTCTGAAAAAGCATGGGATAAAACCGGACTTGCTGAACATAAGGGGAGGCTGAATTTTCATGTTGCCTTGCAAATTATCCAATCAGCTTGCATCCTATCTTCACTACATTGTTAAATTAACTGCCTTTTCTGAAGTTCATACAGTCGCGAGTGTTGGGAAAGAGTGACCCTGATTAGTACTGTAGGAGCAGGCTTCACTTTTGCTTTCATTTCTCCCATATTTGTGAGGTTAAGCACAGACACTGACACAATGATGACCACAGGCATTGCAGAGGAGGTCTGTTGAGAAATTTTGAGTTTTCTCCTAAAATGTAGTCACAGGACAAGCATGACCTTTTTCTCTTCTTTTCTTGGAAGTCATTAAGCTTAAATCTTATGCTTGAACTTGAGGCAGCTACAGTGACTATAGCTAGGGGACAGAGTTACCTGCGAAGGCAGAGTTGAGTGATGCAAAGCAGCTGGCTTTTGGAAAAAAGAAATACCACCCTTCATGTGGCCAAGTAAATAAAGGCCAAGTAAAAATATATATACCTTCATATATTACATTGTATTAAACCCCTTATATATAAATTCACATATATATGATATACACATATATATTTGTATACATATAACATATATGTATATATGTGTGTGTGTTGTGGATGTATGATGGATTTTGAGTTTGGAGATTGGGAATAACATATTCACTTTCATTATATTCACTTAGAAGTTTTTTTCAAGATAAATGGTTGCTTTACAACCAGATCAAAAGAAAAAAAAAAGAAAATGGAGAAAATAAGCCCATCTCTGCCCCTACAGATCTCACTCCCAATTCTGTTCTGAAGAGAAATCCTGGAGAGGATGCTCCATATCAAAAAAATGATATGGAATTGAATAAGGACACGACCAGGGTACATATTAACTTTTTACTGTGTTGAGTCCTGCACAGAAAGTTCAAGAAAAAGCTACTCATTTGTTCAGCAAATACAATGGTGGGATTTACTGTGGTTACATATAGGCAACACGGTGGTAGATAACCCAGCCATGTCCCTGTCTTTCCTGGGTTTGAACTTGCAAAGTTATACACTTAGTATTCAATTTACTTTATTTAAGTCAAGGCCTCACTCTGTAAGCCTGACTGGCCTCAACCTGGTGATGAGCTCGGCTCTCCCTTCCAAGTGCTAGGGTCACAAGCAAGCACCATCATACCTAAAATATTTTAATTGTAGAAATTGAAGTCACTCTTTCTCTCTTTGCATGTCTATGTTGTCTGTTTGCCTCTGTGTGTGTGTTTGTGTGTATGCTTGTGTGTATACGCGTGTGTAGGAAATTGCATAGGAAATTAAGATAGTCAAGGTTTGAGTCCCAGTTCTATTATAAACTAGTTAGGTAAGTTGGAGGGGCAGTTACTCCCCCTCTGATTCATTTATATCAATAGCATTTGAAAAAGTGGTGTATAAGCCTCTTATACCGTATATGAAATTCCAAGTCTTAATGACCGCTATTTCCTGAATACTCCCCTGGCCACATCCTTGCAGTAGCTCTTCTGCATGAGCCTGTCCTCTGCCTTGGGAACCAGGATCTTGTCCAAATACACACAAGGAGGAGGAGAATGTGGACAGTGCTGGGAAAATAAGAAGTAGCCAAAAGCAGCCTCCCAAGAAAATATTTCTGGTACCTATTCATACAAGTCAGGTTTAATTCCAACCGAGAAGAAACATAGCAAATTCTTCTGATGAGCACAGCTGACAGATAATCTAAGGACAAACTCAGTCATTGACAAAAGACTGTGAAACATTAATTAGCGAATGCCATATTCAAATAAGGAATATTTTTAAGTGATGTTCTATCCACCATGTTTTTTTAAATATCTAATCAAAACAAAAATTACTTCTCATGTGTGCTGAGAAGGGAGGCCTGAAGGATGGACCAACATAACAAGAATATGATTTCATAAACAAAATCACTACTGTGACTTTAGTTTCTCTTTGCAAATCTCATCCTATGTGTGTGTGCGTGTGTGTGTGTGTGTGTGTGTGTGTGAGAGAGAGAGAGAGAGAGAGAGAGAGAGAGAGAGAGAGAGAGAGAGTCATCAAGGTCATAACCTTAGGCTTATCATACAGTTCAAGGTCACTGGTCTTCCTGAAGAAGCAAAGAGGCAATGGTGCACCGAGCACACTTACTGGGAAGGAACCAGAAGGGCACCAGGAAATAGCTGAAAAATCACTAACCTCCAGGCTGAACAGTTTTTCTTAAAAACAAAACCATATCCAAAGCATTGCTTAGCACTAAAGCTATCTACCCTACAGATAAA
Organism: Chionomys nivalis; assembly: GCF_950005125.1. Classification (NCBI taxonomy): domain Eukaryota; kingdom Metazoa; phylum Chordata; class Mammalia; order Rodentia; family Cricetidae; genus Chionomys; species Chionomys nivalis. The sequence goes on along the minus strand of NC_080089.1, from coordinate 32,995,029 downwards.
CTTGGAGCTTATCTAGACCTGATGGCTGTCTTGTAAATAGGTCTTTAAAAATAGACTCTTACTCAGAAGCTCTGGGGTAGGACCCAAGGTTTTGCCTTCACTAGCTGCCATGTGGTACTGTGACCTCTAACCTGTGGAGGTTACGGAGCCTATAGATCCTGTTTGCTGACAGCGTCGCTTTCAGCGACTTTTGTTGTGTTTTCTGGAATCGTGTTTCTTTTCTTTTTAAAACAAAGCATGTTTTCCTCTTTTCTTAAAGGAAAACTGGAAAAGTCTCATACTGAAGTTTCTCTTGTCCTTCTCAGTGAAGGGCAACTGGTTCTCTTGGCCATTTTATCTTAGATTTGAGGCTTATATTACAATACAACCATGTCCCTTTTAGTACAGGGCTTATGTACACCAAGTGATCCTTTCTCTCCCCCACCCCTTTCCTGTTCTTCAGTTCAGTACATTTCTAAATCAATTCAGAGATGTTTCCTGAATGTTCTACCTTTAACCTTCCCAAATCGATTGTGCTTTCTAAAATAGTTTTGTCTCTACCACCATTGCAGAAAGTCTCTGCAGGACGTTGACACGAAGACCCAAGTCCGAACAGCTACTGTATAGAAACTGAAGCATGAGAATATATAGTTTCACATCTCTGTTGAGGGCATCCAAAAGATGCCAGCTTAGAAACACACCTTGGTGGTGCTCTCCAGATGCTGAGACCCTGCCTTGCCTATGGGGCCACAGCTGGGCGTCTTCTCTTCTACAGTAATCATAGCACCTGAAGGAATTCTTGAGTTCCCTAAGCATGAACGATGCAAAGAAACAGTAACTTGAAAGGCCCTGTGAGACCGGTCTAGGCTGACTGACTGTGACTATACTCGTGACATTCATTTACTGCCTGCTGCCAGTGATGAAGCCACTGTTAGACAGAAGAGAAGAAGCTAATTGCCTCAGAGAAAAGGTCCCAGAATTAATTGTCACGTTAAAGTTCACATTGCATTAAAGCTTCAAGAACAGGTTTATCCAGCAGCTGGATCAGTGGAACCACAGAATCCACGTCTGTACATAATGACTTTCCTCCGGTGGAATTTTCCACTTCCATGGAGACTGAAATGGGGTAACATTTAACTTAAACTATCGTTTGAAAAGCTCAGCAGGTCCAAGAAGCCTGGAAAGAGGAGAAACTTAATTTTGTCCAAAGCAGAGAAGTTTGGAGCAGAGCAGTCCCAGTGGAGGAAAGAGCTGCAGGACGCAGACAAACAGGATGCTAAACCTGCAGTCTCCAGACTGCTGAAGGAGGTTTTAGGCTACGTGGAAGGCCTGGCGTGCAACAACTGACAGCAGTGACAAAACATGCAAGATCTATGGGAAACGCCAACATTTGATTGGTGGGCCATGGATAAAGGTCTCTAGGTTGGGAAGCTGATGATCATACCAATAACTTAGGCGATAAGAGAAAGCTGTCATTTAAAAGTTTTTTTTTTCTTTTTTTGTTTTTTGTTTTTTGTGATATCATATAGGCTGGCAGTGGCAATCTCTCCTAGTAGTGTCAAACCTCAAACTTTCCCTCCCTCTTTCCTTCACAATACATTTGCAAGGCAAATCTACCAAGTGAGACCACTGACATGTTACTAAAAAACCAACTATATGAACCCATGCAATGGCTCCGTGTAACTTTCAAAAAATCGGGAAGTCTCTTTGAGACTCTCTTTCCCCACCCTTAAAATGGAAATAATAATATGTATCTTACAACTTAAAACCTGTGTTTCAAAATGTTTTAGCATTAAACAAGATATTTATGCAAAGTAATTTCTATCACTAAGTGAATGTTAAGTTTCTAACAATTTTGAAATTTGCTTCAAGTTTCACTTGTCTTTATTCATTTCCCCTGAGAGCTCCTAACACGAGGTTGTTCATTTGTGGCCTTTTTGAGGTTTTGTATTCTATTCTTAAGAGTGCATGAGGTTTGCTTATCAAATGTGGAAATCCAATTCCCAAGAAAGAAGGAGAGAAGGAAAAGGAGAAGAAAGAGAAGGAGGAGGAGGAGGAAGAAGAAGAAGAACAAGCATTATCATATTGGAGAAGAAAGTGTGAAAATGTTTATTTCATCTTATAAAGCTATAATACCCAGGTCGCCCTCTATTACAGAAAGCGATCAGGGTAAAAACTAAACACAGTTAACTGGATTCAGGAACTGAAGCAGAAGCCATGGAGGGGTGCTTCTTACCAGATTGTTCCGTTTGATTTCTTATACCATTCAGGACCAGCTCCCCAAGGGTAGCACTGCCTGCTCTGGGCTGGGCCTTCCCACATCAATCATTAATTAAGAAAATGCACTAAGACTTGCCCACAGGCAATGTGATGGAGGAATGTACTTGCTGAGGATTCATCTACGTTTGTGCCAAGTTAACAAAGGACAGAAGGTATTGGAAACTGAACCCAGGACCTCTGCAAGAACAAGTGCTCGTGACCACTGAGCCATTTCCCCCAGGGAGAATATTTTCTCAACTGTTGATTTACATTTCCACGAAATTTCCTGTAATTTGCATTTGGTTCATGGTCATCCAGCTTGAGCCAGAGCCAGATGTCCTTCTGCACACATCAGTGAGTGGGGAGTGGAGACTGTTGTGTGCCAAAGCTCCGGTGTTGATTACAAAACTGTCTTGTCAGAAGAAAACCTAGATAAATACTATAAAATGATGAAATCAATATGGATGTATTTGTTAATTGTCCAGTGGGAGCCATAAAGAGACATTTCTTCTTAGGATTGGGAGTCAGGATTGTTAAGAGGGTGAACTTATGCTAGATAATAAAAGAAAGAGACGTTTCTGACTGTATTTTTAATCTCCTGTCCTTCTGTACTTTAAAAGATACACAGCTCTCTGACACTCACTGAGTTCCTGATGGACAAGAGTGACCCCAAATCAAAGCACTAAGCCCTAGTTTTCTGTGCTACCTTCTAATGGAAAGCGTGATGGGCAATTGATGACACCATGCTTCTGTTGTCAGGCAAAATGTTCAATCTTTTTTAGCACGGCCTCTTGCATTTTGACTTTCTGCGTGGCTATGGCTTGTGTTTATTCCCTCAGAAACTAACTCAGGTTGATAGTTAATTGACATTGAAGTGCTACTAAGGGAACGGCATTCAGGATCTGATTAAGCCACATGGCTTCTCCCTCCACAGGGATGACTGGTGTCATCGTTAAAGGGTGAGTTCATTTTCATCCTGCCCTCTCACCCCACAGGGTGAGGCAGTTAAAAGGCTCTAGTCAGGTGCTGGCAACTTGATAGGAGACTTTTTAGACTCTTTAACTATGAGCCTGTAAATTCTGCAGGTTAGAAATTGCCTGCTCACAGAGAATGAGCTACCACTCCTGCTTTCAATGTCTCCCATTTTGGTGCAGGGTGCAATTTCACTCACTTAGTGGACAGTTGCTCTCTGTGCTATGCTCACCTATTCCAAAAGAAGATCTTATCTCTAAAAATGCAGGCAACTAGGATTTTCTTTTTGCAAAATACATTCTATGTTCTCCCTTTTTTCATTATTTTTGTTTTGGCAGTACTGGGGGATGAACCTGGAACCTGATATTGACAAAGTTATTGTGCATTGGAGAAGATGCAGTCAGAACACACAGCATAGATATAAATAGTTCTTTAATCTACTCAATGCCCCTATAGGTCCATTCAAATACAATGATACATAAATATAAGTATATGGCCTGCTGGTATCCTAGTCAGTTAGTCTAAATGATATGTTATCATACAGGGAAAATTAAGAAATTTAGGTTTAATGTTGATCTTAAAACAAAATCTAGATATAAAAGCGGGAGAAAGAAAAGAGAAAATACATTGACCCTTCAGTGTTTCTTCAGACTCTAGGATTGTGTGGGTCATACAGTCTTTTATGACTTCTAGGGGTGGTGTGGTCTTGGGCCATCTACAGGGGAACCATTTGGGAACATTGTGCTCACTTTCTACAGAATGTCTTCCTGCTAGGTTAAATGTGTTTGACCTTTTCACGAGAACAGTATGAAATTCCAACATCTCCTAATGAGCCTCTTCACCTTAGGACTCTAAGGTTTCAGTCACCTGAGTGGTTTCCCTTCAGCCACTAGAAATGACAGAGAGTTGGTAGTTGAATATCATCTTTTGGCTTGTTAGAAAAACACGAACCAAGAGTGTCGGTCGTGTGTCATCATGCTACATCCTCTGCCACATGAAAGCACGGAAGTGTTGCACTTTGGGGCCAAATGTGGAATTCCCTGGGTAAATACCACTGATTCCATCAGTGTCCTTTAGTAGTCTGGAAGGAGCTAATTGTCAGAGGGAAATAGTTTCCCTCTTCACAGAGGTGGAAAGTTCCAGATTCATCATGGTACTTTCAGGATTAGAAAATCAAAAGAAGAAACAGACTCATTTCTAAACAGCTACCTAGGATAATTTCTAGACTTTTGGGTAACAGCTAAGTGAAAACTCAAAGTTTTCTGGAGTTTGAGATTCAGAAGAATTTCAATGCTACTGATTCATTCTACCGTCTTATGGGGTCATGCCATCAATTTGGGTCTTGTCTTTTTTTTTTTTTTTGTCAGAAGAGATGTCAAGCATCTCATGTCCATTATGTGATACAAACAATGTGCAAAGTCTTTTGCACAAAAATGCATTAGAAGAAAAACCACGTTTCCTTTTTTAGGTTAGTTTCCTGATCTGCTGGGCTGAGTTCAACTCATATGTCCTTGTCTTCCCCATACCCATAGAAAAGGTACTTTAGTGTTGAACATGCCACATCTGCATACAGGATTCAGAGTTTATATACTGCTTAGAAAATCATTGGCTTTGTGATCCCAGATGGGGAAGAGGGCCCAGGCTCTAAGACAAATTAGTAGGCATATTCCTGACAACTACACACTGCTTGAGGGTGTGATTAAAATTTAAAAGGTGGGAAGAGGAGCTCATCCTTGCTTCTATCCTTGATCTTAAAGTAATCATCTCACATCTTTAAGCTAAAGAAAAAACCCTATGGAGCCAGACGTTAGTAAGATGCTTCTATTAGAGACTGGGATACTTGCAGAAGGGTAATGAAAGAGTCAATGGTCTGTGTTACTAGTAGGAGATGCATGAAGCCCCAGATCCTAATACTAACACTGAAGACGTGAGCATCACACCTAATACACCTCAGGATTTATATTTGAAGCAAAAAGATCTAATCAACGTGTACTTGGGGACTAGAGATTCATGGGTCTATTTCCAAGAAGCAATAAAGAGCTTTTGACTTTGTAACAGGGTTTGCTCTGTCTTCTAGTTGAGGCACATTCAGGTCATATACATCCAAGCAGGAATTTCATGCTACCATAGAAGCAAGATTCTGTTACTGTCATTCTGACATCCATATCTTTGTAACTACAGTCCTCAGAGGTCTTAACTACATCTGTGTCTTTCACACGGCAAAATTCAGAAGACTGAAGTATGCAATTTAAAGGAAATAAGCTGAATGCACTGGGGAGATAACTCCGTCAATAAGATGCTTTCTGTGCACACATAAGGACACAAGTTTAGACCTCACAATCCAGATAAAAAGTCAGGCATCCCAAGATGTAGAAGGTGAGTCCCTATTTCTGAATACATTATGCACTTCAGACACAGGGCACAGATGGCCTTGGCCTGGAACTGAGTGGAACACCTCATCTTTGATGACTAGTTTTCGTGATGGCAGAAGGTACCACGCAAGTTCGGAAAGAGAGATGTAACCAACAGTCCTACTTAGCTATGATGGCTATGAACAAGACAATGATCAGCATGGTATGATAGCACTAAAAGTGCATTGTAACCAACACTCCATAATTGTGCGTAAGACCTCCTCTACAGGAGGAAAATCATGGCTGTTGCTGGAAAATAGCAACTGCCCAGGCTAGTAAAGTCCTGGATCTTAGAGGAAAACCCATAACCATCATTTTATTAAACTAGCATAATTCCAACTTTCATTCTAAATGTTTGCCCTTATACTCACAGGTGAGTATAGTCTTCTAAGGAAGAGACCTGATCAGTTGTCCTCATCAGCTTAGACCATAAAACCCAAAATGGACAAATTCAGTAGAACTGTCATATACAGGCTGCCCATGCCTGCTTCAGCATTGCCAGGGCATAAAATTCATTTTCAATTTCAAGAATAGCCCTTACCTCTCCTCAAAGACATTTCTCTTTGTAACAGATCAAGATCCTTAGAAAAATGCATGACCAATCAAAATGCAGAGATGTGGAGCCCAGCCCTAAGGGATTCCCCTGCACTATAACTGCAGCACCTACTGCTTACAGCAAGTAGCTCACAGTGCGACAGTGTCTTCTAGGAATGTAGAAAGATACACCTATAGAGTCTCACCAACACGGCTGTCTAAACATGAGCTGAACAAAGATAGCAACAGTAGATACACTACTGTGAATGTGTAGATGGGAGAAAGTGCAGAAGCCCTACACACACACACACACACACACACACACGACGACCACCACCACCACCACAAAAAAAAAAAAAAAAAAAAAAAAAAAAAACTACAGACAAATAAGGAATGCTGAGATTGGGAGAAATAAGCTTTCCCAGGGAAAAACACAGTAATTGGTCAGCCTTGAAAACATACATACATGTAACATTGTGCAGACTGAACAGGCTGTATTTATATATTTAGGAATGCATGGATGCATGTGTGTGTGGAGATATATATATATATATATATATCAAAAATTAATGGAAAAGGAAGTCATAAATTTGAAAAAGGGCAAGGAAGGGTATATTAGGAATATTTAGAGAGAGGAAAAGGAAAGGGAAATGATAGAATTATATCATGATCTTAAAAAATAAGAGAAATAGTTGCTAAGGCAGATATGGTGTTGCACAGTTGCAATCCCAGTACTGGGGAGGCAGAGTATGAATCCTGGGGCATACTAGCCAGGCAGGCTAGGAACGTAGTTGGTTAAGTCCTAAGTCCAAGCAAGAAATCTTGTTTTAAGAAACCAAGGTCAGCAGCCATCCTGAGAAACAGCATCTGACATTGACCTCGGGTGTTAACACACACATGCATGTGTAAACATACTCAAACGCCAGAGAGAGAGAGAGAGAGAGAGAGAGAGAGAGAGAGAGAGAGAGAGAGAGAGAGAGGAGTGGGGAGAAAACTAACAATGGACTCTAGGTTTGGTGGAAGGTGAATGTAGAACTAAAGCATACTCCAACTACAGCTCAAATCATTTCTTTTCTGTCTTTCTGATAATGTCTTCTCTTTCTTTACTCTAAACCTTCATCGTCAGCTCTCAGTTCCTAATGATTCCCCAGTGATGCAAACCAGTGAAGCCCCCACCCTGCTGATGAACAAACTCCAAGAGCCTTATGAAGTGTGTGTATGTGTGTTCATATGTGTGGCCATTGTAGTGCCCCTTTCAATAAGGCCTGAATTTATCTTTGTTTCTCCTACTTAATTTTATATCTTTATTATATGCAAGTGTGTGTGTCTCACATACGGAATGAAAGTACAGCATGATAGACAGTAGGTGGAAGGAAGAAGGATTGCAAGAATAGTGACTCTATGAATTTCTCACTGACTCCAGATTTGAGAACAGGATTAGGGCTTGGCATTTTGATACAGGGGACAATCTTTAATGGAGGGTTCAAGAAACAATTTTGTACAAACAAAGACAGTAAATTTCCTGTTTGGGAAAGTCCTTCAAAGACAATCTGAAGCATGTTTTTGAATGACTAAGTGTGAAGTGAAGTGACATAGAAAGTTCATTGTGGCTTTTTTAAGGATAGTTATTTATTTATATGTGTATGAGAGAGAGACAGAGAGAGAGAGAGAGAGAGAGAGAGAGAGAGAGAGAGAGAGAGCATTTGTGCGTGTTTATAGCTGTCTATGCATCTGTGTTTGCCACTTGTGTGTAGATGACCACAGAGATCAGCGTGTCAGGATCCATAGAGCTGGAGTTTCAGGTGGATGTGACCTACCCAATGTTGACACTGGGAAGTGACTTCACTGGATCTCTTGTGAGAGCAGCCAGCACTCTTTATTCTGAGGGAGGGGAAGAAAGGGCTTATGTAAGCTTTGGCTTACAGTTCACCCATTATAAATGAGTCCAGGTAGGAACTCTGGGCAGGAACTTGTAGGCATGAACTGAAGCAGAGTTCATGGAGGGATGTTGCTTTCTGGCTGCAGCAAGCATTATATTCTTAACTGCCAAGCCTCTCTCCAGTACCCGCTGTGGCTTTGACAATGACTGGGTGCTAGAACCCTGTCCCTGAACACATCATTTCTGAGTCCTCTTTCTGGTGTGTCCTACCCTGTGATGATGCAGTAGTTGTTTAGGGATGGGAAAGGAGGGGTGAGTGAAGAGTCATGTCCAAGGACCCTGACTGAAAACTAACCAGACCAAAAGTCTTAGGCTCATCACTGGAGCCTGGTTTATAATTTTTTTTTTCAAGACAAACATGTAGTCTCATGGATTCTGAAATGTCCTCAGGATATAAGAAGTAGAGAACTGGGAATTTATATATAATTTTTAATAATTCTTCAAAAGTTTAATTGAAAGTCATATTTGAATTCACAGTTCAGATCTAATCTGGCTAGTTGTGTGACCTTATCCAAATGGACTGAATTGTTCATGAACCCATTTGTCTTATCATTACATGGGCATACTAATAAATAACACACTGGAATTTGAGATGCAAAAGAGAGAATACTTTTAACATTTTCTAGTGTCTTACACACAATAGAGAACAGCTATTATAATTATTCTCTGCTGCTTGAATTAGTTATTAGACTGGATTTGTTGGGGAACCATGCCAAAATAGAGACTAAACTTACTTATTTTATTTTATTTTTTATTGAAAATTTCCACCTCCTCCCCTCCTTCCACTTCCCTCCCCTCCCCCTACTCCCCCTCCCTCTCCAGTCCAAAGAGCAGTCAGGGTTCCCTACCCTATGGGAAGTCCAAGATCCTCCCTGCTCCCCCCAGGTCCAGGAAGGTGAGTATTCAAACAAACTAGGCTCCCACAAAGCCCATCCATGCAGTAGAATCAAAACCCAGCACCATTGTCCTTGGCTTCTCACTCAGCCTCCACCATCAGCCACATTCAGAGAGTCCGGTTTGATGACATGCTCCATCAGTTCCAGTCCAACTGGCCTTGGTGATCTCCCATTAGATCAGTCCCACCATCTCAGTGGGTGGACACACCCGTCGGGGTCCTGATTTCCTTGCTCATGTTCTCCATCCTTCTGCTCCTCATTTGGACGTTGGGAGCTCAGTCTAGTGCTCCAGTGTGAGTTTCTGTCTCTATCTTCATCCATCGCCAGATGAAGGTTCCCTCTGGGTGGATAGACTTAGTGCAGCAAGACTAAACTTATTTAAGAGAAACAAAGATTGTCAGTTCTGATGGAGATGAAGAAAGGAAAGTCTGAAAAATTGAGTGAGGTAGTATGGTAGTGTTGGTAGAGATTCTTCTGTTGACAAGAAGTGGTTAAACTCTACTGTGCTTGGCAGAGAACAGAGCAGTCTTGATTGAGGTGTTAATAAGTAAGGGATGTGTTTAAAGAAACAGGCAAAGAGGATGCTCTCAGTGTTACCTACCTTTCTAACCTCCACGGGATTGGGAAAATTAATGAACTAATATCTATAAAGTACTTAGAGAATGTAAAAGAAGTATAGAAATCCCAAGCAGTATTATAATTTTATTAAACATTTATTGAACATGGTACTGAATATATAGGAGCTATGCTTTCCACTCAGAAGTTTCAACATCTAATTGTAAAATTCTTATTAATCATCTTGATGGCAAACAGAATTCTAGATGAGTGATAAGGTTAACACATCTCAGAAAGTTTTGAATAGATGCTGCATTTGGTCACCATAATTTGCTTCTGTGAGTTTCTGAAGCATAATTGTGCTGCTGTCATAATGCAATATAATACTTACACTGATAATAATGACAATAAGATGATAAGAATCAAGGAAGTATCATGCCAGACAGTCTGAGAGATATTCCATGTGCATTTTCTTCCATTTAAAAAATAGATTGTGAGAGACGAGATTAATATTCCAATCATAATCATGAGTAAATTGAGGATTATAGAAATGAAGGAGGATTACATATATAGAAAGTGATGCATTTAAGTAGAGACTAGCTTTAGTTTCATGGTTTATAAATGATCATTTGAGTGTGTTTCGTGGTGTGGGGTATAAGGACTAAAAGTCCTTAATGTAACTAGATCCCAGAGACTTTCCCTCAAGTGTTCCTGGAACCCTTTAGAAAATTTTGTATATGAAGAATGATAAATTATGCACTTTGTTGGGGAAGAAGTTCTGTGGCAGCTTTATAAGTTTCATTTCATGTGTTTGCTAGTTTGTTTATGACAAGATCTCAAGTATACCAAGCTGTTCTCCAACTCACAGGAAACTGAGACTGGCATTGAACTCCTAACCATCCTGCCTCTAACCTCTGAGTGCTAAGATTCCAAGTATGTAACACCATAGTGGGAAAGGAGTTGATAATCTGAAAATGATTAAGAAAACTATGCCCTTCTTAGCTAACACTTATGAACAGTGTCTAGAAACATGAAGCTTGAGTCTGGTTCTCTTCTAGTTAGCACAGATACTGGGAAATGAGGGATCTTGGTGTGGGTGCCAGAGTCAAGGTTCTTGCATATTTCCTAAATACACTCCCCTCCCTGTGTTCTTCAGTCTTCAGTTTTTCAGAGTTACTGTAAAACCTATCAAGAAGTAAAGGACTCTAGTCTCAGGACCATCTTAAATACCATCTCCTCCATTCAGTGATCTCTAATCCTCAAAGAAGTGATGTGGGAGTCCCCTCTGTGTGCTGTGATTACCATTAATGAATAAAAAAAACTGCTTTGGACCTATAGCAAGGCAGAACTTAGGTAAGCAGGGAAAGCGAGGCCGAATGCTTGGGGAAAGAAGGGTGGAGTCTGAGAGAAGCCATGGAGCCACCACCAGATCAGACATGTCGAAACTTTGTCAGTAAGCCACTGCTACGTGGTGATACACAGATTCATAGAAATGGGTTAAATTAATTTGTAAGAGGAATTAGGCAATAAGAAACTAGAGCTAATGGGCCAAGCAGTGATTTAATTAATAGAGTTTCTGTGTGATTATTCCTGGTCTAAGCTAGCCAGGTGGACGGGAATCAACAAGCAGCCTCTTCCTACAAAGAAAGGTACTTACCCCCCAGGTGGGCACATCTCAATGTAAAACCCTATTAAAGGCATCAGACCTGTCTGCAGTTATAGCTGTAGTCATCCTTTTCTCACAGTTTGCATGTTCCTAAGGTTAGAATCCTAGAATCTAGCAGACTCAGCTCTCATTCCATATATATATGTGGAATTTATATATTATATATTTATATATATATAATCATGCCTAAAATATAGGCAGAGAGTTGGATGTCTGGTTGCAAGGACACATAGATAAATTTATAATTATCTAGATTTCTAAGACATTGAAGGGAATAGATGAGGACATAAAAACACATGAGGCTTTAATGTCATCTGCATACAAACAGACGGTGGAACTTGTGGTGACCAGTGGAAGGGAATGCCAACCACACATCAACTGATGCTTCCTTCCCTTAAACTAATAGATATTCAAGAGGGATTTCATGTGATAGAATTTTTGCAAAGTTTATAACTTTTACACAGAAGTATAGAATGGGTTGTTTAGAAAGCTATGGTGTGCTGAAAAAACTTAGTTTAGTTGTATAACTTTCTGCAAAAAAAGCCCACTATCATTTATTTTTCCAACTCTTGATTTATGCAGTTTGCTTTAATAGAAAAGGAAAAGTTTTCATGCTCACAAAAGTCTAATATTAGCATCTCAGTAATGTATTCAAGTTGCCACCTACCCATATGGCCCACAGATCCTTGGAGGAGCCTAATAGGACAGGAGAATTCCTGCTAAGTTGGAGTACCTTTGGCAGTGGAGAGGATAATAATTTTAAAGAATCTCTTAGGCTTAAATTTGTGAAAATTCCTGACTTGTCAGCCTGGCTAATCTTTGATTTATCTGTATTTGAACAGCAACTGCTGTTATCTCTTATCCCATCTATCCCTGTGGTGAGCTGTGGAACTATGCTCACCCCTGGAGCCATGTCCTGATGAGTCCTCATCACCATGGGAACACTGTCCTTTTGCAGAGATGAGAATAAAGTATATCCTAAAAAATCCCAAGGGCTGTCCTGAAGCAGAATCTGAATTTTCCAGTGGGATTCAAAGGTGACATGAGGGTGACATGAAAAATATGCAAATTCAAAGTTTTACTGAAATCTCACGCATTCCAAGTCTTAAAGGAGGAAGCCTTATCTTCAAATAAAGAAATAAAGAGATGAGAGGGACGTTTGGCAAAGACCTTTAGATATTTACCCAGTAGGAAGAGGTATGTCTTCTAGTATCTGGTGTGACCTAGGATATCCTCCAACCTCCCTCTGACTTGCCACCTGACCTCTCAGGAGAGTCCACTATGAGAACAGAGAAATACTTTCCAGAGCATAATGCTACACTTCCCTGAAGCCTTCTGAACAGTAAGACAGAGTGTGCATCTGCCTCTATGTGGAAAATCATCCTGACTCATGCTTTGATAGCTCATATCCTCCCCACTTGTATAGTAAGAAAAATTTGAGGTTGTGTAAGCAAAATGCAGTTCCTGTGGCATGACAAAAACATTTGATTCCTGAATACACATGGTGCACAGTGTTTGAATTCAATAATTTCTAGAGAAAACTCTGTGTCTTGACATGCAGGCTGCAGAGGATGACTGTGTTTGTAAACACCAGTTTGTCCTTAAAGCATCATTCCTGTAGGAAGAATATTGGCCCTGTATTCCTGTGATAGCAGAAGCCCATTGGGATCTGAGTATACAAACACCATATTTATTTTTATCCCAAGACATTTTTTGGCTGGAGGTTACAACAGCATGCTACTGGGCAGAGTCTTTTAAAGCAGAACTGACAGCTCTGCTGAGGAAGCTGAGAAAGTGGAAACAGGTTGGATCCCTTCTTTCTAGAATTTGATATGCCTGACTCTCAGGTGTGAGTGAAGGGGAAAGCTGGCAGTTAAGAAATTAAAGACTTTTGACATGCAAGCCATCATTCAGTCGCATGATTGAGACCAATATCTGCTGAGTACAGGCTCAGAGAAGAATAGTAGCTTCCTAAAAAATGTCAAAATGATGACATTAGACTGAATCAATCTATATTCTGAGAACCACATCATTACATTTCAGTTCAATTTTAGTAAAAAGATTCAAAGTTGTTCATAACTGTGCTCAAAGTCTATGCACATATAAGTCTAGCTGGTGTGTGTTCCTTGTAATCTCCTTTATGCCTCCTCTCCCATATTATCAGGTACTATGCCTTTATCTCCACAAAAGATGCTGCAACATCAATAAAACTAGAGTTCATCATTGGTTTGCCATCATTAGCAAGAGACAGCATAGACTAACACAACTGTATCCAACAAAGAAAACCTGGCTATTATTTAACTTCAATGCTGAATCCACAGCAGTTTTCAAGCCAACTATTTTGAGAAATCTTCTGAAAGTTTACACTTACATGAAGAATATAGTGTTATGGTAAAAATAAAACAGCACCATTCCCAGAGAGGCAGCAGTGGGCAGCAGGCCACAAGACCATGCTGCAAGAGAGCATGGCCAAGTCATGGCACCAATGTAATAGCAAAAATAAAATGGTGTTGTTCCCCCAGTGGCTGCAGTGGGCAGCAGGTCCCAAGACCATTGAGGGCCATGAAGGCAGCCTGTCTGAGGCAGGGAACTGGGCATTGGGTGAGAGACCTTAGCAGGGCAGTCAGTCCCATGAGGAGCCACAGTGGGTAAGAGACAGAGACAGATAGGCATGTCATGTAGAGAAAGTGGGTATTTATTTAGTGGGTTATGGAAGGGAAGTGGAAAGGGGAGAGGAAGGGAGAAGAGGGACAAGGAGAAAGAGAGAAAAAGAAAGAAAACTAGAGAGGGGGGAGGGAAAAAGTGGGGAGAAGGGAACGAGGCAGAAGTTGCCTCTTCAGGAGAGAGACAGAAAGGGAGAAACTCAGGCTGGAAACAGAAGGAAGATCTGCTTGAATCAGCGGACAGGAGAGGGAGTGGGTGGGGCTTACATACAGGAAATTGAATTAAGAGATTGTTCCTTTTCCACCTGCCGAGATATAGATCATGTCTCAGGTTGACTGTTGACTTATGTTGGCAAGTAATCTGGGCAATTCTTCCATGCATAACCTGCCTTTTGATCTGACAGCATAGAGGCAAAGAACTCACCACTGTTTTGGTATCATTGATGGAGTGCTCAAGTGATCAAGCATGCTAAAAATCACGGGCCCAAGGAAATTTCCAGCAGACAGGTTTGCTGAAAAGTAATCTTTCTTCTTGCTGATCATTTTCTGTTCTTGTTTGGAGATATGTCTGCTCAGATTATTATATGTGCACATGTACGTGTGTGTCTCTGTGAGTGTGTATGTGTGAATGTGTGTGTGCACACCTGTTCATATGTCTGTGTAACTATGTTGCTGTGTATGCACAGGTTCAGAGGCAAGAAGATGAAGTCAGGCTAAATTGACTGTCCAGTGATTTCTAGGAATCCTTCTTTTTCCATATCTCCAGCTCTGGGATTACAGATACATGCCACCCATAGGTGCTGGGGATTCAAATGCAGGTACTCATTCTTGCCCAGCAAATGCTTTACCAACTGAGTCATCTTTCCTGTTCCTCAGATTATTTAAAAGTATTTTTGAGTTATATTTCAACCCTGGATATTAACTCTCTGTCATATATTCAAGTAATTTCTCCCATTCTGTTGATTAGTTCTGTCCATTGTTTGCTTTCTTATGCAAAAGCATTTTAAGTCATCTTATTTATCAGATTTACTGCACTTTTAGGGTCCTATGCAGAAAATTGTTTTTATACCAAATACATGAAAAAGGCTCGGCGCCATTAATGATTGAGAAAACACAAATCAAAACAACAAGGAGATACTATCTTGTGTGTGCATGTGTATGTATGGGTGTTGGGCACACAAGTGTCAGGGTATCCATGTGTGTCAGGATTGGCACATACCTGAAAAGGGGAGTGAGAATTAAGAAAGAAAGAGGCATGACTGGGTGGTGTTGGTACACGCCTTTAATCCCAGAGGTAGATGGATCTCTATGAGTTCAAGGTCAGCCTAATCTACAGAGTAAGTTCCTGGGAAGCCACAGTTGTTATACAAAGAACCTTGTCTCAAAAAAAAAAAATACAGAGAGAGAGAGAAAGAGAGAGGGAGAGAAAAGACAGAAGATAGAGTCGGGAAGGCTTCCAGTGAATATTGTAATAGCCTCAAGTTTATTATTCATAGCCCTTATATACTCCAAACAAAGGGAAACAACAAAAACTTCCCTCCCGTGAGACAATGATCAAACATTCTTAATTATGTTCTTAGGGCTCAAAACACCTGGTAACCACACCCAAACATTCTGTTGTCTGGTCTTTGAGCAGCAAAAAACGCCCAGTAGCCACACCTTTGGTCAAACTTCCTGTTATGTGTTCCTGAGACACAAGACAAGGTTTGAACTCTCTAACCTTTAGTCAAGAAGGGATTCAAAACTACTAGCTTCCATACATCTGTAAGTCATAGAACAACTTGTAAGAGGTGGTTCTCTCATTCTACCATGTCAGAACCCAGGATAAAACTCACATAGTCAAGTTTGGTGGCCAGCACCTTTACCAAAAACCACCTCACTGCCCTAGAATTATTATTATTTTTTTTTAACAAAGTAACAAATTATGGCAAAGATAAGGCTAAAATGAAAGTTATTCACTGTTAGAAGGCATATAAATTAGTAAATTACTTATGGAGAACAATATAAAGGTTTCTCAAAAATTAAAAGTGATCTATAGAGTATAACTGTCTTCTGTGTATATGTATCCCAAGGAACAAAATTAACAGAGCAGAAAGTTAAATGTGTGGCTGTGTTTACTGTTCACTATTCACAGCAGTTAGGATATGGAATTGTCCTAGGGGTATCTGTTCTAGTTTGATTTCTGTTTCTGTGATAAAGCACTAACACAAAGTGACTTGGAGAAAAAGGGGTTTATTTCATCTTACACTTTATATTACATCATTCTGGGAGGCCAAGGTCTAGGAGGGAAAAAGCAAAGCAAAATCCACGGAAAAATGCTGTTTATGGTTTGTCCCTGACTCCCATTCAGCCAAGTTTTTTATACCTGCTAGGAATAAATAGCTCCACCCACAGAAGGCTGGGCCCTTACACATCAATCAATAATTAAGAAAATATCGTACAGACAAACAGGAAAATCTGATGAGGGAATTTCCTGAATCAAGTTTTTTTTTTCAAGGTGTGTCAAGTAGATAACCAAGATTAGCAATTACAGAAAGATGGATAAAGAACATGTGGTGAACATGTATATGTATATGGGTGTGTGTTCATTAATAATGAAGTTCTAAGTCCTACTATTTTCAATTAAATATAAAGAATGGGAGGGCATTTTGTGACTTGAAATAAGCCAGAAAGGCCAGTACTATGTAATCTCTCATAAGGGGGAGCTAAAAACATCTATTTGAAAGTAGGTGAGCAATCACTCTGATTGGGTAAGGTGTAGGAGACACTGGTCAGAATGTTTGGGTGGCTTTTTGTCAGTATATAGTGTATGTATGTGGGTAGTTATCATTGCTCCACATTAAATACATGAAACTGAAATATATTATTAAATACTTTTTAAGAAAAGAAATTCTTTTAGAATGGTAACTATTCCCATCCTGCACTATAAGACCCTTTAGTGACTCTTTTTTTCTGTCAGAATAACACCAGGCAGACTAACTCTATTGATTCACCCTTCTTTCTACATAGAGAAGAACTTGATCTTCAAATGATATTGCTTTTGCAGTGTTAGACATTTCAGGTTAATGTCACTCTGCTTATCTGTTTCCTAGATTAGTCACTCTAATAAGACATCTCTGTTTGTTTTAGCCCAGTAGTCACTTTCCCTATATTATAGTTGTGTTTTATATACAGCCTTCATCACAATCAATTGCAGTGATTTTCTTACATCTATCACTTATGCTTCCAAGAACCCTTGAAAGTCATCACTGTCTTCTATGCAATTCGTATATTTTAACTACTTAATATAGGTAGTAAAACAATAAATGTGTAGTTAACGCTTACATGCCAGTAACAAATTGGCAATGCAAAGTGTTGTATTTGCATTATTTGGCATACCTTAAAATATTTTAATTGCACCCATGTGCTCTGCTATTGAGGTGCATTCCCAGACAAACACTTTTGTAACCTCAAATGTTGAACCTCAAGCAACCTATGTACCAGGAGAAAACACACACATTTACCCTGGGCATATTGTGTGACTCTTGAAATTTGTGAGGCTGACATTTGTGGTTCAGTTCAGGTGCAAACTGAATCCCCAGATGCTGAGAGATGGCAAGGATAAAGGTAAATAAAACAGAAGGGCAGCTGAGTATGGACCCTGGAAGGAAACATGTAAAATTCAGAAGGGTTTGGACGGTGAGCTGATTGGTGGGGACTGATATCCAAGTCCTGGAAGTCACTTCAGTGTCAAAACTAGCATGCTGTTGAATAAGAAAGGAAGCCACACTGTTTGTTGAGAAAAATCTCCACAGAAGAAACTTCCACAGAGACCAAGATGGAACAGGCAGCAGAAATGTGCAGGATAGCTACAGCTAGTTTCTCACTTCCAACAATGAATTCTTTTTCTCCATTACTCAGTTCATTCTCTAGACTTTACTCTGTTCTTCAAGGACCGCTATTCTCCCTGAAAATATAAGCTGATATTGGTTTTTTTTTTTTTTTTTGATAACCTTTGATTTCCAGTCTTGAATGATAAGGTCCTGTTCATTTATATTCAATATATCAGAGGTAATTTTTTAGGTATTAACTCATTGAAAATATACAACAGTCCATTTGGAGTTGATAATCACATTTTAAAAATGGGAACACTGAAGCAATGAGGCAATAAATAATTTTTCAAAGATCACACGCAGAGTTTGCACTCAGGCAGTCTGCTTAATGAATTCATATTCATAAGTAACAGAACACTGCTGTCAATCATTAGCAGTCTTAATGTTGAACTATATTTCATTTCTTATTACAAGTTGGTATCACACATATGAGTTTTGTTGGAACTCTGTTACTGAACTCCTAAGGAAACAAGCATGCAATCTTTTATCATTTATCACCTCTAAGATTCTTTTATATAAAAAATAAATTCCTTTATTTCTAGTGAGACTCTAGAGTCCATATCTCAAGCCAGTCAAATAGGCAAACTTTGATACCATGTTATATAAGACTATTCAATTACTTCTGAGAAATACCCTAAATTTTACTCCAGCCCATAATTTTTATTACTAAGTTTTTTTATGAAAGACACCTGCTGTTTAAAACCTACTAAAATTCTGACTGTTTAACAAAATCTAACTCCATTAGCCTAGTAATATACTCTATAACCTGAGCATTTCCAAACATCTTCCTTGAGTTTCATAAGACCAATGAAGGTATGTGTGATTCATGTAGGAGACAGAACATTCGTAATAGATATCCATTCGAAAGAGAAATGAAGACCAGGCTACAATAGAGCTCCCTGTAAAACCATGAAGCTTGTGGGGATGAAGAGCAAGGGATGAAGGGGAGGTTGGAATACTACACTGAGAAGCAGAGAACAGCAGGGATGAGACAGGAGCTGGCTCAAGACAACCCAACGCTAGCATACTTTTTCTGTTGCTTTATTTTGGCTCACAGTTCAAGGTTGCAGTCAATCATGGCAGGGAAGACACAGTAGCAGAAGCTTGAGGCAGCCAGTGGCATTACATCCACAGTCAAGAAACAGAGAGGTGGATATTTACCGTCAGTTCATTTTCTCCACTTTATAAAGTCCAGGATACCAGCCTTATGAATGTTGCCAGTGAATTGACTCTTCCCATCTCACTTCATCTAAACAGTCTACCACAGACACGCCCAGAGGCCCATCTCCTAGAAAACTTTAGATTTTATCATATTGATAGTTGAAGTTAATCAACACATCAGATTTCTTTTTAAGGTGGCTATATGGAGGGTGACAATTTTTTTTGAGCACTACCTCAAAAACACATTGCATTTCTTAGTAAAAAAGGTAAAGAAGAATATTGCTTGGAGGCTTAGTGGCAATGTTAACACCACAAGTAAACAGTAGAGAATGAGTAGGAATCTCTTTTTCTTGAGACAGAATCTCGTTAGGCAGACCAGGCTAGCCTTGAACTCACAGAGGTCTACCTTCCTCTACCTCCCATGTGCTGGGACTAAAGTTGTGCTTCACCAAGCCCTGCTCTCTGAGAGAAATGAAACAGAAGCAAGACACTCCTTTTTGTCTTCACACACAATACTTTCCATCTCTTAAATTGTAGTCTAACCACATAACACCGACAAATGGTAACAAAGCAAAACAAATAGAAGCATCAAATTAATTGTATGCAAAATCATTGTGAAAATAGAGAGAAATGAAAAAAGGCACCTCTCAAAAGATGCATTTTTTAATCTGTGGTCTAGCATATAAAAGGGTCTTTTCCATTTTAACAAGAAAAAATTAAACAACTACAGAAAGGATTCAAAGCTGTTTGTATCCACCACTCAAACTAATATTTCCAAAGAGGAGAGAGACTAAAAAGCAGGCAGAAAAGACTACAACTTCCCGGAGAAAAGGGGAACCCACGGGAATCAGGAAGACTGGTAGGGAAAACTAAAACAGACAGATTATGTGAAGTCAGGATGGACAGACCTAAAATCAAAAATCTCAGGGAGACTATTAGTCACCGGAGACATCCCTGTGTCTGGTGAGCTTTGTGTACATGAGCTTGACTTCAATAAAACCTGGGGAATGTTTTCTAATATTTTCTTTGGTGCTTCAGCAAGGAAAGGGAGTAAAAAGCCCTTCTGAAATGCGCCATAGCTTTCTCTGCTCTTAGCAAGATCTGCCCTAGGAGAAACCAAACGTGAGTGCCCAACTGACCTGGAACTACCCAACTCTATGACTGTCTCGTCATCCACCTCAGTGGAGTTGACTGAGAAGGGCTAATGAAGCCTGTAGCCCAGCGGAACAACTCATTGAAAGACAGAGACTTAACCATAGAGATACATATGTTTCCTGTCTCCCTACATCTTACCATCTTACCAATGGCCCGTTTAGGATTACTCCTTTTGCCAAATATCTCACATTCACTTTTCAACAACAATATAATTACACAGAATCTTTACAGTGGATAAAAAAGTAAAACAAACATTGAATTCAGAGTCATATATGAAAAGAAAGTTAATATTTGAGGCCAAGAGTATTAAAAATACTGTAAGTCCATTAATTAATTAATTTCATGTAAAAAGTAATTAGAAAAAATAGGAAAAAAGTAAAATAGATGTAATAACAGATAATGAAAGCAGTAAGATAAAGTTGGAAGAAATAATTTTAAAATGTAATGCTAAATATTTTTAAGCCACTGTGACAGAAGTGAAAGGCATCGTGAATGGACTCATTAGGGCCAAAACACAGGCTCATATGAAAGAGTCTCTGAGCTCAAGGATATTTCAATAGACAATTTCAAAACTGACTAGTAAGGAAAATATGACCAGAGGGGGAAAAACAGAAAAGAATATCCAAGAACCATGATGAAACTATGAAAGACATGATATACATTCTGGGCATACCAGAAAGAAAGAATGAGGAGGAGAGAGGGAACTATAAACATTAGAAACAAAACAGATTGAAAATTTGTGCAATTTTTAGACCCCAAACTACAGATTCAGTAGACAGAACTCCAAATATGGCAAATGCCCCAAACCATGTGTGTAGACACACCTCAACCAAAATGCATAAAATTAAATACACGGAAGTGGGGAAGAGTGGGAGAAGTAACACCTAACCTACACTACAACAAATATAAAAATTACATCTCATGTTTCCCTAGAAGCCTTATAAGCAAGAAGAAAGTAGAATTACGTATTTCAAGTGTTGAGAGATGAGAAAATGCCAACAGGGAATTACCCATTCTTTAAAAGAAAATTACCATTTAAGAGTGAAGGAGAAGAAAAGCCTTTCTTGGATGAATAAACACTGATGGAATTTCTCAGACACAAATTAATGTTTTAAGTAAGACTGAGTTGCAATTAATTCCAAAGGAGTTCTTCATGAAGTAATAAGTAATATGTGCTAGAAAGTCAGTACCAAATTTAGAAGGAAAAAAAGTAAACTACAACACAAGATAAAAAAGGTTAATAATTTTATTTCTTCTTGTTCTTTTTAAAAATGATGTATTTATCTTAATTTTATGTGGATAATTCTTTGCCTACATGCATGTATGTGCACCGTTTGTGTACTTGGTAACTGCAGAAGCCAAAAGTGGATGTTGGATCCTCTAGAACTGGAATCGTAGATGGTAGTGAACTGCCATGAGGGTGCTGGGAACTGAACCTGTAAGACTCAAGTGTCCTTAAACACTGAGACATTTCTCCAGCTCTTTGTTCATAATCGAGCTAAAAAGTAACTTTCTGTTTAAAGTAGTAATAACAACAACATATTTGATTATCAATGGATGAGTGTTCACATATGTGTACAGATATACATTCATATATACATATATACACATGATTCTTTATGATTAGATATGTTTATGTATACGTAGAACAACAGAAATGACACAAGAAAAGAAAAATAAAAAGTTATGATTGTATTATATTATTATAAGATCTATGATGGGCTGGAGTATTATCTGAAAGTAGTCTTGAACTTATTGTAAATATATGGCAAACTATAGAATGCCTTTGAAAAAAAAGTAGATGGAGTTTAGAAGGACAGTTTGCTTATTAATAACATTTTATGTTCTTCCAGAGGATCCTTGTTCAGTTGCAACACCAAGTTGGGTGGCCTGTTGCATCTGAGTTCACCCTACACATGTATACATAGTTTTATGTATGTGTGTTGTCTACCAAAAACTGATTATAAATATAAAGACATATATACATTGTAGGAATGGGAAAAGAGATGTCAACCTAATGGTAATTAAAAGAAAAGTAGTTTTATTTTCAGAGAGCAAAGCTTCAGATAAAGAACAATGATAAGGGTTCAAAGGAGCATGATAAAAATTAACATTGTAAGTATTAAAGACATTAAGGAAAGAGTCACTACTCTAAGAAGACAGAATGGATCATCAATGTGTATGTAACTAACTTCACAACACCCAAATATATGACTTAACAAACTGACAAAACCCCAAGAAAATGAGATGAATATATTATTGGAACTGGAGGACATCACAGTCCTCTGTCACAGATGAGCAGATGTAGCAGGGAAGGAACCAGTAAGGACATGGTGCAAAGTACTAACAATTGACTGAATACTACTGACATCTACAAGGGATGGCATCTACCAACTACTGAGCACACATTTTTCTTGGGATTGCATGGAATGTTCTTCCAGATTGGTCGCATTATGGACCATAAAACACACCTAAACAAATAAAAAAGAATGGAAACCACAAAGTGTTTGTTTCAGACTACCACTTATATTAGAAATCAATACCAAAATGATTGTAAAACAAAACCAAGCTGCACAGAGATTAAACAATACACAGCGAAGCAACAGAGTGGTCTACTTAGAAATTTCAAAAGGAGAAAAAAAAACCCAAACATTTTGAACTAAATGAAGATGAAAATACAAAAGCAGTACCTTCAGGGAAACTTAGAGGATCAAATGTATAAATGTAAAAATGGAGATTTTAATTGGATGTTTTATGTTTATAACTTCAGAAAATTAAAAAAAAATGTATTTCAAAGGTGACATAGGACACAACAGTATTAGAAAAGAAATCAATAAAAGTATAAACAGGAAATCAATAGAAAAAAATCAATGAAAACCAAAGCTGGTTCTTTAAAAAGATGAAGTTAGAAGGTAAATTTTTAGCCATACTAGAAATAAAAGAGAGACAACACAAGTTACTAATATCAGAAATGAGAAAAAACAGTGATGAATATTTCATGGATATTAAAATCATAAAGAAAAATTATGAAAAATTGATAATGTATATGAAATATAACTCCTCAAAACACAGTCTTTCTAAGATCATGTAAGAAAAAACTCAATGCAAATAGACTGAAAGTGTCTCATATTCCTTATCCAAATGATTAGAAAGACAAATCATTTTTTAAGGTATTGTAATTCAGTATCATCAAAATGCTTCTTCTTTCTAAGCCATTTTAAAAACTTAAGTGAACCTAATTTTAAAAGTGATCTTTTGAGGAAGAGCTAGTCAAACTGATAATAAAGCCCACATTAGAGGTACCCAGAAAAAAATTATGTTAATAGAAAAAAGTGAGAAGTGTAAAAAAAAGAAAAAGAAATGTGGACGGGGCTGAATAATGATGAACACACATAACATTACTCTTACAGAGAACTGTGTTATTGACATCTGAAAATATGGTCAAAGCAAATAGAAGTCTAGGGATTTACTTCATGGCAGAAAATTCTAACACGTGACAATGGTATCTTGAGTCACTGAATGGACTTTGGAATAAATGATATTGGGAGAACTACAGATGCATTTGAATATATCTATCATTCACACCATGCAAAGAATAAAATGCAGATATATTACGTGTTAAATACAAAATAGACATGAATAAATAATTGAGTCTACAACTTAATTTTCTATAAGATAAAGCTTTATAGAAATTATGAAAATTGTGGATGCAATGAGTTAATTTACAAAATCTATAACAAGATATTTTAAAATAGTTTTAAAAAATTTGCAATAAGCATTTGGCAAATAAGAATATCATTGCATGTATTGTATACACAGTACCTATATGATTAGCATGTATAGATGTTTGAAAAAAAAAAAAACTTTGTGTAAGTATGGTCAAAATATATCAGCAACTTAGTATAAAAAATGTGAGTTTGGTCAAAATATATCAGCAATTTAGTATAAAAAATGTGAGTTTGGTCAAAATATATCAGCAACTTAGTTTAAAAAAGGAGCACCTTGAAAGAAGGGTGGGAAGACTGTAAGAGCCAGAGGTCAGTGGGGAAAAGGGCAAAAGAGCTTCTTCTGGACACCACTGAGCCCCAGCACCCATTAACTCACAGCAATTACCATTGCCTGCACAAGACCAGAACAAGATCAAGCTGATGACCATTGTAGCGTGGAAAGTGAAGGGATTTATAAAAGCTCACCACTAACTGAGGGACTAGAGATAAGTGATAGCTTCTGGAGAAGGGAGAGTAAGTTTTAATTAAGAGGATCCAGAAGTGTGTGGGCAGCATAAATTATATGATATGGGCTACTTTTCAAAAGAGGGCATGACATTGGTGGAGGGGAGTTTCTTAATAATTGTGGATGGTCCTAGAGGTGTTAGGAGGAAGAAGAGTGAATATAATAAAATATGTATGAAATTCTTAAAAGTAATAAAACACGTAAACACTTTGAGTATAACACACAAACCTTAACAATAAGGAAAATCAATAAGGAAATGCAGAACATAAAACCTACAAATTAAAAGTATGCAGGATGGCCCCGAACTCAAGACCCTCCTACCTCTACATCTTTCAGCAAATCCTACCAGTATGTGCCACCATTCCTCATCAAGATAATAAAAGATTTGATACTGTAATTTGTTTGTTAGGCTCTCTGACAAGGCTGCCAAAACTACACAAACATAATCATCACCATTATCTATGAAGGTCAAATTTTCTTCATACCTAAGACAATGAAAATTCATTTTTTCTAATTAATATCCACATTTCATAATCAATAACATGGTACTATACTATACACACAAGATTATCCATTGGGGTGTTATTTCTTTCTATTTTTTGTGGTTTTTTGGTATGGTCTTTCTCTGTGTTTTCCTGGCTGCTGCCCTGGAACTCACTTTGTGGACCAGAATGGCCTCAAATTCACAAAGATCCGCCTGTCTCTGCTTCCTGAGGGCTGGGATTAAAGTCATGTGACACCACTGCCCAGTTACGGTTGTTATTTCTTAACTACAAAATGATTTAACATTTCATGCTGAACACTCAAGCATAGAAACTTGAGTAAACTTTGATTTGTGTAGATAGTGACATACTTGTAGCTTTAGAAAAGACTAAGGCAGTTCTGTATAAAATAAAAGAATATATTGTCAAATAAAATAAAAAATGCATGTTGGGAGGAGAAATAAACAGAAATGATTAACACAAAAGTGGAAGAATAGCTAGACTGATTTTTATGGCACTGGTGGAATACTTGAGGAAATCAACTCAAAGAGCAGTGTTATTTTGACTCACTGCTTCCAAAGTTGGCTCTATGGCCATTGGCTAGGTCACCCTGCATCTGGTGTGAGAACAGCATCATGGCGGGAGCATTCAGTGAAGTAAGCCAGATCACTTCATGATGGCCAGAAAGTAGCAAAAAGGAAGTAACAATGTCTGGGTCCTCATGTACCTTCAAAGTCATAACCTCCCGAAGTACTTGCTCAGACTAGATCTTCCCCTAAAGTATCTACCCTCTCCCAAAAGGGCCATAAGCTGGGGACTAATTCTTCATCACATTTTGGGGTCATTAAGAATCCAAACCATAACGAACTGGTTGACCATGAGCAGCATGGTTTGGGAAACAGGATGGAGACATAGGAGAAGAAAAATAGCAGGGACACTTTCCTGAATGTAACTTTTCATACAATTTTGACTATATTTTAAAGTACTGTTTTATTACAATTTAGTGACGTAACAAAAAAAATACATTCATCGGCCACAGCTATCTTTCTGTAAAGAGTTTGAACTGATTGCATAGCTGAGAAACAGTTAACAGTAAAAGACAATTAGAACCAAAAAGCCACTGTAGCTGCGTATACAGCCTGCTTCCCAAATGAAGGAAGCTGCACACAGGAGATGCGGCACCAAGGAATTCTGAGGCGGCATTATCATCAGAAGTTTTGATGAACTCAGAGCCTAGGGAGTCATATTTTGAAATATTTCCCTTTAAATAGTACTTGTTTAAATATACCACCGATGTACAATAAAACCTCTTTCCCAAATATGCCCGTTCTGCCTCTTTCATGCTCTGGATGACCTTCGGGTTTCTCTTCAAATCTGTACTCTTTAAGAACAAAAGTAACAGGTTGTGTTGTGACACTCTTTTTTAGTGATAACACTTAGAGATGCAGAGACAGGAGGATCATAAGTTTGAAGTCAGTATGTACTATTTATCTCCCCCTCCCAAAAAATAAAACATGAGCTTAAAGTATTATCTACTTAGGGATGTCACAGACAACCAAGCATGCGGTCTTGGCATGCTCTCTTGAGGCTGCGTCTGGCCGAGTTGACATCTTCATCTCCTTACACAGCTTTCTCCTTGATAAGCACATTGAGACTTAAGTACTCACAGTGCTAAACTGGATCCATCATTTGCCTCTTAGCCAGCAAGTGTAGGAAGTCAAAGCTGTTTTAGTATTTACATTTTGAGATTGTTTAAAATCCAACACCCATCGTTAAAACAGACTCATTTTTCTCAGATATCAAGTATAGTGTCATGATTAGATTGTGTATTATTCTAGAATTAAACACCATTTTTAAGTACCAGAAAGAGTGAACTGCACTCAATACTGTTACTTTTATCCTTGTTACTAAAGTGTACTTTTAGCATCAATCTTTGATTTTTACTAATAACTCATTACAGATCAGTCATCTATGGATTTATTTAAGCGTATTTGAAGCTATATAATACTTTACTTCTTAACGTAACATGTGCCACAAAGTGCACTATCTGCTGTGTAACATGACATTTCTTTAAAGTTCTTCTAACTTAGCTTACGCAAGGAGCAACTGACTCCTCACACTTCTAAAACCTCAGTGTTTTGTACATAAACCCCTTTGGCTATAACTCACCTCTTGATCATTTTATAGATGCCAATCATACACATTCATACTCACTGCTATTCCAGTAACATGCCTTTCATTATTAGTATTGTTTTAAATTAAGTTTGATCCAGCGGTCCTATTCACAAAGGATGAGGCTGCCTAGTTAAAGACAGAACACGTCTGAGGACATTTTTCTCATGGTTTATACTACCCTAGCATCTTGATCTGTCTAGATTGGATTTACACATGAACAGTGTTATGCTATTGCACCCATATAGACCCTTTTGAGGTGACTGGAGACATCAGAACATTTATTTTGTTTTATGTTTACCTTTCTGGCTTTTAAAAAGCCCGTTGAGCCTCAGATAGTTGTTTGTGAAAAGTAAGAACAGTAGGGTCACAAAGATGCGCTGGGTTGATGCAGAGTTGAGGTTTTTAGCTGTGTTGCCTTGCTGTGTGTGCCAAGAGAGAATTGGGAAGGGGGATTTGTAGCTTGTTGAATGCAAAGTCTAACCGGCTAAACTGAACAAAGGCATGCAACAAACAGAAAACAAGACAGTGAAGGCTATTAGTGTTGCAGAAGTTTATGGAAATAATTAGGATTAGGAAGAAATTGGGCATACATCAATAATATTCTGGACATGGGAAAGTCAAATTAAAGCATATGTTTGTGGATATTTGTGCACACAGCTTATCAAATGTGTGTGTGTTTATAAAGTTTTTTATACACACAGATGAGATATCAAATTGTTATCAATAGGGTTTTAGTCACAAAGGGACTCAATAGCCCATACCTCCCCAGCATAAACTACTTATTTTTAGACTTTGGACATTATTTTTTTACTATCAAGTTCAATATATCCAAAATAAACTTAGCCATTGCTCTTTAAAAATTTAAAAAATAGAGAGAGAGTCTATTGTCTTTGTACTTTGCAGCAAGGCAGTTGTGTTTTCTTGCTGATCCTTAAACACATATGTTCCAGCAAAGACACAAATACTCTTAGGTACTCTGAAATTCCATATTCTTACAAATTCTGCTACAACAGTCTATTGTTTTCAGTTACAAATATAGTTGTTGGGGCTTCAAAGATTGTTCAGCCAATGAGGATGTTAGAAGATCTTGCTGCTCTTAAAGAAGACTGTATTCAATTCCCAGCACCTACCTAGCAGCCCACAACTATTGGAACTCCAGTTACAAGGGATTTGGCATCCTCTTCAGTTGTACACATATGCAGACAAAATAAAACCTCATACACATAACACAAAGGTAAAAATCTTTTAAAGCATATTTTTAAAACAGTTGCTAAGTTTTATGTACTTTTGAGCCATGAGATGTTAAATTTAATTTTCATTTTGGAAAAAAGTTACATTTATATTTTCTTTCCTGAACCTTGCCTGCTTGCAGGGTCTTGTGTAATGCAGTCTGTCTACAACTTTTTTATTCTCCTGCCTCCGCATCTTCTGTGTAGGAAATGACAAGTGTGAACCACCACATCTGGATGGGAGCATTTTTGTTTATTATCCCTTCTGTTGAAAAATATACCTTCTCTCCCAACTCCTCCCTTAGTTCCCTTGGGACCTAACATTTATTTGCATCTAAACACTTTGCAGTATAAACCCCTTCTCAAAATCCTAAATTCTGCTTTTGGGGATATTCATCTGGGAAACCTTCCTCTTCCTGGGTTGGGAGTGGTATTTGCCAGGCTCACTTTGCAGCTGCGTCTCCAGATTGTGCAGCATCAAGGGGGAGTTCTCTTCATCTACTACCCTGGTTCTTGGGTATAATTTCATGATGCTCTTGATTTGCTATTTCATTTTCTTGAATACATCTTTTCAGCAACTCCTTGTGAAGCATGCCCAGCAGGTAGATTACCGAGTAGCTACAGATGTACGTTGGCCTCATATTTACTTCATAGGCTAGCTGCAGAAAATTCTAGGTTGATGGCTGAAGAGATGGCTCAGTCGGCAAAGTGCTTGCTGTGCAAGAATCAGGATTTGAGTTCCTAACCCCAACACCCACATAGGAGCCAAGTGTACTGTCCTCCATCTAGTACCCCAGTACTGCAAGACTGACAAAGACACATACCCAAGGAGCTTACTATCCAGATGCAGGTTCAGTGTGGGACACTGTCTCAGGGAAGACAAGGTGAAGAGCTGTGGAGCAAGACACCTAAAGTGAACCTCTAACCTCCATACATGCACACACGGGCAAGCATGCTTGCACACATGTGCATGTGTATACATATATCACAAAAACATAAATAAATAGGACAACTCTAGGTTGGGAACACCATTTCTTTGAAAGTATGAAAGCATTACTGTATCTTTACATGTCTTCTAAGGTTGGTGTTGGGAAGTATAACTTCTTATTACCTGCCCGTGACTTTTTGTTTCTTTCTATCTAGAAACTACCAGAGCCCTTTATGTAAAGGCTTTGACGCTCATACTTGGACATGTGTCCTAGATTTGTCTCCATCACTATGATAAAACACCCTGACAAGAAGAAACTTAACGGAGAAAGGGGCCGATTTTAGCCCACAAATTCAGGCTCCATACAGTCTGTCACTCAGGGAAGTCAGAGAGGCAAGAGCTTGAAGCAGCTATTCACGCCCATAGGCAAGTACACAGAAAGAATGTATGTATATATGCTTCCTGCTCAGCTGGTTTTCTCTACTTTTATACCCTCCAGGGTCCCTAACCAGTGTTACCTGCTTTCAAACTGAGTCAGTAGAGATTATCTTTTACAGTCGCTGGAGAGATTCTCAGCCATTAAGAAAGCTTGCCGCTCTTCCAAAAGACATTGAGTCTAGCTTTTAGCACCCAAGTCAGGTGTTATCTGTGGGGTGTAAAACCCCTTTCTAGCTTCCAGGAGTACTTGCACACATGCAGCATATGGGCAGACACACACAGGAATAAAAATGCGTTCTTTTGAAATATCTCAAAATTTTATTTATCGTATATGTAAAAGTATGTACCATGTGCATGCCTGTTGCCCTCAGAGATCAAAAAGTAGTGAGGAGAAGCTATCTTCAAAGAAGCCCAGACCACAGAGTTAGACAAGAACCCTAAAAATGCCATTTAAAATACATTAAAAGAACTAATAACTGGACACCTGTGGCAACTGAAAGGGAAGAAGAAGTTGATTTTGTTACTGACTTATGCCATGTCTCCTGGCATCCCTTGCACCTAGATTCCTCCTCTTTTTCCTTTCTCTCCCTAGAAATCCCACATATACCTCCTACCTAGTTTTTGACCATTCGGCTTCTTATTAAACCAAACACAGTGATATATCTTCACACAGTGTACAAATATCCCACAACAACAAAATGCTTAGGACACGATTTTAGTCTGTGAGTGTAGTGACCCAATTAGTCTAAATCCTGTCAATATTTGTGTGGTCTGTTTGAGAAACAAGTAGACATCACCTAAGGCATTCGGAAACAGCTCTTAATTCTTTTATGCCAACAATGTCAAAGATATTCTCAGTCACCAGTAACTTGGGCACAGTGGGCTTTAGAATTCATGGAACTTCTTGTTTTGTGTATAAAAAAATTAAAGTTCTTCTAAATAATGTAATGTAATACACACACACACACACACACACACACATATCCCTCCAGACATGATCACAGGTTAATCTATTTAAACAATCCCTCCTGGAGACTCTTTCCCCAGGGGATTGTACATTGTCTCAAGTTGAGAATTAAAACTCTCATAACCTGGGTCTTTGGTTTTGTTTGTTTTGTTATTTTAGAATCTATCTTGGGTATTTGTTGTGTCCAATTCATCAAGAAGTTTGCCTTCTTTAGTTCTGGGAATTTAACTTAACTTTTTATTTATTCACTAATTTGACTATTTCTTCAATTTGTTCGCTTTTCTGCTATTTCACAGATTTTTCTCAGAATTTCTCATATTTTTCATAACTTTATTCTGTGCTCTTTGGGATATCTTTTTAGATTTAATCTCCAAGAATGAGATGAATTCTTTCTCTCTGCTCTGCTATGTGTAATTTCAAAGCCCTAGTGGTCTCGGAAGCCTTTTTTCTACTTCACCACCTTCATATTTTAAGGATCAATAAATGGAGTCTCACACCCACGAAGACAGCACATTCCTTAAGATTCCTCTGATCCTTTCATTGCCTCTCTCTCTTTCAATTTCCATTTTTAATAGTTTTTGTTTTGATCTTTGTCCTTTGTATGAAAAGTTTCCTTTACTATGTTAGCCATTTCTTAGCTGATGGTTAATATCTAAAGAATTTAAAAGCTCCTGGAAATGCTATGTGCCCTGGAGGAATTTCTTGGTGGGTGGAGGGTTTCCTGGCCAATGCCTTGATTGAAGGGGCCCAGAGTATACCCAGGATACCCTCTCTAAGCTTCTAAAACCCTTTAGATTCCCATATGGGAAGCACAGTGGGTTAGTGGGGAGTAGGTTTTCACCACACAGAGAGACTTTCAGTCGATTCCCATTTCTCATAAGGGACTGACTGAGAACTGGTAAATTCTTTGGGTCTCTTCATCTAGGAAAAAGTTGCTAGTGTGTATGAAAAAGAGAGACAGTATCAACTAGATACTGATGAGTTGAGGTGATCTATAATCAATTTGCCAGAGAAAAGCTCTGTTTAAGGTAACTAATGAGCTTGTTGATGTAGTATCCATGTGAAGATATTATTGATTATCAGAATTTCCAATTCAGCTGGGCATGTACATTCTTGTTTGTTAAACCTAACAACCTTACTTGAGAATAATTACTATTTTTGTTATGACAACAGTGTTGATATAGTTATGTCCCCTTTCTATATTGTTGCTTTCAAGAAAATCTGTTCTCAACAGGTTTTAATTTACCTACTAGGATCATTAAAAGTGTAGAAGATATTGCAGGTTTGGAGACAAAATGAAGACTGCTTCTGACCCGTTCCTTTTCTCAACAGTAGAGAGATTCTGCTTTTCCTATAAAATGCCACCATATACTAGTAGTTTGCAGGTTATGAAATGGTACCACCGTTCCCTTTAATTTTCTCTGTTCTTGAGTCTTCCCATTTTAAAAACAAGCAAAAAAGCTGTACTTCTGTATCAGTGAGTTTTCCCGTGTTTAGTCAGAAGGATTCAGTAACTTCATTTCTAAATGTATGAATGAATAATAGGTGCTAATAAAGACCCTATTGTGACTGACTGTAAGGTTTATATGCAGCAAGCTGGCCATAAGCATTTATCTTCCTGTTCTCTCCAACCCCTACTAAATGTCTCCCAGAGGATTTGAAAAGAGTAACTTTTATGGTAGAGAAAGTCACAGCTGGCTGGTTTTGAAAACAGTGCGTATTAACTGACCAGCTGAGCCCCTTCCAGAGCAAAGGGACTCAAAACAGCTCTGCACCCACAAAGGGGAAAAGGCAAGAAGAAGGATCATTTCTGCAGCCTATCCTGAGCCCTTCCCAGTCACAGGACACACCCGATGTCACAGCTGCAGAGATGATGGGCTAGGCCGACCACAAATTCAGGAGTTTAAAGTCTCAGTGTTGAGGAACCTATCAGTCATCTCCCCAATAGGCTGAGTACTCTCCTGAAGCCTCATTCCACTCTGAAGCAGGGATGATTCTTTTCCAGATAAATAGAATAGAATGGCCTGTTATGTGCAGCAATATAGAAAATATTAGGAATGACATTTGAAACCCCAAAGATTGAGATTAATTGAAAAATGCCCATAGAAATGACCTTACGACCTTCCTTTATTTTGGTTCCAGAATTCTGTCAGGCATATATCTTTCTACCTAATCCATATTTCTCATATGAGGATTTAGAACACTCAGCAGAATGGCCCTGGGCAAAGCTCTTCTTCTATATACTGATATGACAGCCCCCCCAACCCCCAATAAAAAGAACAACTCATTACTTCATTGTCTTTCAGTGCTGTCAGGAACTCAAGCGTCTATACACTTCCACACAGGCAGCCCAGACGGTGTTTGTGGCTTTGCTATTTAATATAAACAGATTTTAATATGAAAAGTGTGGATTACCATGCTTTAGACCTTTGAAGAAAGCCACTGATTGGAAGTTTAAAAAGAATATAAATAAAAGAAGCTTTAGAAAAAATAATAATAGAGATGCATTCAAGAATATACCCTAAAATACTATGATTAACATTTCCTGAGAATAGGAAGATACCAGAGGAGAGCCCTGCATGTGGTCAGGTCAGGAAAACAAGCTGCCAAAAGGTGAGAATAAAAATAGGTTCAGATTGACTTTTTTTGATGGGGATCAAGACTTTGGGAACTGAGTCTGATCTCA
Source organism: Chionomys nivalis (assembly GCF_950005125.1). NCBI lineage: Eukaryota > Metazoa > Chordata > Mammalia > Rodentia > Cricetidae > Chionomys > Chionomys nivalis. Next base: position 32,961,829 of record NC_080089.1, on the reverse strand, counting down.
GGTAGTATATTCCCAATAAATTTAAACCCAGAATAATTTGCAAAAAAAGTTTTCTGGTGCAATACAATTCCTGGTGCATAAGAAAGACTAATTATATAGAAATTCAATTCAGGGCACATGTCATTTCTTCAAAGAAGATGGGTTCTAGGGATAGACTACTCATAATAGCTTAAGGGCCTAGGGAAGTGTCTGGTCTGATCTTAGTAAGATGAAGAATATAGAGTCATTTGGGCTATCAGCCACCTCTGGTCTTGATTGCAGGAGCTTGGGTTGAATCTGTGGGTATTCAGATAATGTATTTAGAGAATATTAGGTGTCTCTGATTCTGGTTGTGGGAGCTTGGGGAAGCCTCTAGCTATAAAGCCTCTAGCTATAAATTACCATCTGTAGTCCTAATTGCAATAGCTTGATATGGCATGGCCTAACAGATAACACAGATCAAACTATTAATCATTCCCCATTCTAAGCATTCTAGATGGAAGAATAGGTTTTACACCTTTCCCTTTGGAACAACAACCGTGTGTTTAACATTCTTGGTTTCTCTGGATCTGTGGGTGCAAGAACCTTCATGCTGTGCTCCCAACAGATACCACGTCCAAGTAGAAATAAAGAAAAGGAAGACAGAACTATAAAATAGAATAAACAAGGAAGGGAGGTTGCACATTTATTTATTTATTTTTATTATTTATTTATTTATTTATTTATTAAAGATTTCTGCCTCCTCCCCACCACCACCTCCCATTTCCCTCCCCCTCCCCCGATCAAGTCCCCCTCCCTCGTCAGCCCAAAGAATAATCAGGGTTCCCTGCCCTGTGGGAAGTCCAAAGACCACTCACCTCCGTTCCGGTCTAGTAAAGTGAGCATCCAAACTGCCTAGGCTCCCACAAAGCCAGTACGTGTAGTAGGATCAAAAACCCATTGCCATTGTTCTTGAGTTCTCAGTAGTCCTCATTGTTCGCTATGTTCAGCAAGTCCGGTTTTATCCCATGCTTTTTCAGACCCAGGCCAGCTGGCCTTGGTGAGTTCCTGATAGAACATCCCCATTGTCTCAGTGTGTGGGTGCACCCCTCGCGGTCCTGAGTTTCTTTTTTGTGCTCTCTCTCCTTCTGCTCCTGATTTGGACCTTGAGATTTCAGTCCCGTGCTCCAATGTGGGTCTTTGTCTCTGTCTCCTTTCATTGCCTGATGAAGGCTAATATTCAGGAGGATGCCTGCCTGTATGTTTTTCTTTGGGTTCCCCTTCTTATTTAGCTTCTCTAGGATTATAAGCTCAATGTCCTTTATTTATGGCTAGAAACCAAATATGAGTGAGTACATCCCATGTTCCTCCTTTTGGGTCTGGCTTACCTCACTCAGGATAGTGTTTTCTATTTCTGTCCATTTGCATGCAAAATTCAAGAAGTCATTGTTTTTTACTGCTGAGTAGTACTCTAATATGTATATAGTCCATACTTTCTTCATCCATTCTTCCATTGAAGGGCATCTAGGTTGTTTCCAGGTTCTGGCTATCACAAACAATGCTGCTATGAACATAGTTGAGCATATACTTTTGTTGTATGATAAGGCTTCTCTTGGGTATATTCCCAAGAGTGGTATTTCTGGGTCCAGAGGTAGGTGGATCCCGACATTCCTGAGAAACTGCCACACTACTTTCCAAAGTGGTTGCACAAGTTTGCATTCCCACCAGCAATGGATGAGTGTACCCCTTTCTCCACAACCTCTCCAGCAAAGGCTATCATTGGTGTTTTTTATCTCAGCCATTCTGACAGGTGTAAGATGGTATCTTAGAGTTGTCTTGATTTGCATTTCCCTGATGGCTAAGGAAGTTGAGCATGCACATTTAATTTAACATAAAGAAAATAATAATTTTAGACTTTGAAGATAAAAGTCAAGAAAATCTCCAAGGAAGTAAAAATAATGAAAAAGAGAAACAGGAAGAGAATAGTGCTGTTATCACCGTGTTGAAGAGGATGCTTTCCAAAGGCCCATGGGTTAAGTAATGGCTTGATCATCAACATATTAATTACGAGCTTCATTGTTTCAACAAAACATTTTACAGAAGCAGTGTGATGAAGAAAGGGATTACTTTGATTCAAAATTCCAGAGTACACTGTATTATGGTGGGGCAAGCAGCAGAATAGAGGGATAGCTGATCATAATTCCGTCCACAACCAGGAATCAGAAAGAAAGGAACACTGTTTCTGAGCTAGTTTTCCTCATTTTCTGTAGTTCAGAACCCCAGTCTAGGGAATAATTTGGCCCACATTTAGGGCAAGTCTTTCCACCTTAATTAATCTATTCTAGACAATCCCTTACATATATGTTCAGAGTTTGCCTCCACGGTGAATGAAGAACCTGTGAGTTTGTCACTCTCGCCTTGGTACCACTGAGAAGCTGTGGGATAGTTAGGAGGTACGGTGTAGTGGGAGGAGCTTAAGTCATTGAGGTCTTACTTTGAAGAAGACTTGGTGAAATCTCCTACCTTCTCTCTCTTCTCCTTCTTGACTGGCAAAGGTGACCGGCTTCCCATGAGTCATGTTCCTACTATGATATACCATCTCATCATCAGCCCAAAAGCAAAAGTGTCAAGAAACCATGGACTGAGATTTCCAAAAACATAAGTTAATGGACCCTTTCCTATTTTTAGTTAAGTTTCAAGTGTTTTGTTACAGTATTAGAAAACTAAATATCCTATCAGTAAAGGTAAATTAATTAAGACTGGGTACATTAGTTGTAATGCACAGAGACATAGCTCACATCATAGGTCTTAGATTGATAATGGTGATAGATTTTTTTCATCATCTACCTAGGATTCTGGATAATGGGAGCATCTTCAAGTTTCAGAGGGAAAATGATTTCTAAGCTAGATCTTTTTATTGCTTGCAAATAGCTTTGAATCCTGTTATTTAATTTTTCAAGTGTAAAAAGTCACCCAAGTATCCTGTTTAACTATAGATTATCATTCAGAGGGTTGCAGGTGAAGTTGGCATTCTTCAGTTCTTACACACTCCCAGGTGATGCCAACAGATGACACTGGAAATAACAAATCTTTAGAAAAAGAGAGAAAAAGTAAAGGAATTGGACCAGGTAAGAAAATGCCAGATGATCTTGGAAACAGATAAACACAGGAATGAGTCCAAGAGAACCTGAGTTCACAATATACAATATACAGCGAGAGAGACCCGAAAAGACGGAATGAATCCAACCTGCCTGAGGTGCAGAAACTAACAGAGGTTTTCACAGACACAAAGAAGCAGGTATTTCAGAGGTTTGGGAAGAAAGGGATTTCTCAAGTATTGGAGAGCTCTAGAAAAGCTGGAGACATAAAACTGCTTTAGGTACATATGGAAATGAGAACATTTAAGTTGGAATGTTGGTTCTTTGGTTAAGAGTGCTTGCCACTCTTGCAGAGGACAAGAGTTATATGCTTAGTATCTACATCAGTTGATTCATAACAACATAAAACATTAGATCCAGGGAATCTGATGCCTTCTTATGGCCTCTGCAGGCACCAACAAGGATGGCTATACATACACATTCTATACACACATATTCACCACAGATACACACACCCAAGACAATTTTTAATTCTTAGATGAAAACTGCTTGTGAAGAAAATAATACATGTTCACAGAATGGTTGAAGTGTCATAAAAACACTAGGTAATGGGTGGTAGAGTCAGCATCCTAAAGTAGTTGTTGGTAGTAACTAGCAAAATGAGAAGCAAAGAGAAGATTTTACAATGAATAAAGAAAAATGAAACATCAAATTAATAATGTTTGCTGAACTATAAAGGATACCAAGAAACAAAAACGGCAGTTATAATTGAAGAGTGGTTACAGGGAGTGGGCTGTGAAAGAATAAGGAAGAAGAGAGCTCCTTTTCATAGGAGCCTGTCAGCACTCTCTACTTTAAACTTCCTCTATGTGTTACTTTGGTAAAATTTGAAAAAGTGCATGTGTGATATTCTATGGTGAATATAGGAAAATGGTAACCCTCCTTTTGTATCGATCCTTCTTCACCGTGGCACTATGCATAATTCTGCCTCATTGTATTCTAGGAAGGTGCCCATAGGCTTGGGGAGCCAGACCCTGAGGACTCATATCTATCCGTTGCTGAATCTGATGTGTTACCTCTTTGGGTTCCATTCATCTCCACCAGTAGACAGAGACTTAGCACCACATACTCAGGCCGGGGTATCAGATTGGAAATGGCAGCCCAATCCTCTGTGTCCTTCATTTATTTGACAAGAACAAAGAAAGGTCACTGTTACTTTTTAGCAGATTGACTTTAGAAAAGAAGATTTTCGTCAATGAAGAAAAAATAACACTATAGTTGTATGAGGCCACCAAAGTAATAAAGGACCCCTCTCAGTCCTATAAATAATTTAGAGAGCAAGCAAGACTTGTTGCATTTAGCTAACAAACCTCTTCTGAGGATGTTCTTGGATCTTCAGCCATAACCACTCCAAGCACTGCCAAACATTTTAATTACACACAGGGAAAATGAAGAAATGCAGAGAAATGGAAAATCCCAAACATCCCATTCGTAGATAAAAGATGGACATGAATAGTGGGGCTGAGAGAATGGAGTCCTACAGACAGTTTAAACACTGTTTCCTATTTGTGCTTCTGAAAAGCGGTTGCAAAACCCTGGCTCCAGCTTTCATGATAAAACCTCATTTTTAAGCATAACAGAAATTCTTAACCCTGGGAAAACAATAATGGCTCAGCTGGAACTCATGAGACCAGTCATGGATCCTGAGAAGTTTAAATGAACATGGACCCCTATAGGCATCTTTGAATGGTCCATCCCCACAAAGTTTAGTGGAACCACTTGGGAAATATTAGGAGGTGTGTAGGAATAGGTGTGGTCTTGTTGGAAGAGGTGTTTCCCTGGGGTGGGCTTTGGGGTTTCAAAAGCCCAGGCCAGGCCCTGTTTTCAACACTTAACCCAGGCCTATAACTTGCAGATCAGATCTGAGCTCTCAGCTCCTGCTCCAGTGTCATACATACCTACATGCCACCAAGCTCCCCACCATGATGACAGATTTTGGTAGATGTGCCCCCTGGCAAATAGCCCTTCGAGGCTGATGACATATTGTTCTTGTATCCACCAGAGTACACACCCCACCCAGTTGCCACATGTGTGCCCTAGCAGGTGGGATTTGCAGCTTCAAAAGACCTGATATCATTATGCTGCTAATCATGCTGTAGAACCTTTCTTGTGTGCTGTCCTAGAGAGCCACAGGAAGTATTCTAAAAGAGAAGTTCAGTTCACTATAATTTGTAGGGTAAAAAGAACACCTAGTCCCATGAAAATGTCACTCAGAACATACATATTCATTAAACCAAACATGAAAATCCACAGCTCAGTAGCCACTTGATTGCCCTCTCCCCTGCTTCTGGTCAGTTGACTCCAAATGTGTCTTTGGAATGTATGCTTTGCTTTGCGAAATATATGAATAAGCATGTTGTGCTTAAAGGGTGTCCTTAAACTGAATCCTTTCCTTTGAGAACAAAGGAAGACACACACACACACACACACACACACACACACACACACACAGAGAGAGAGAGAGAGAGAGAGAGAGAGAGAGAGAGAGAGAGAGAGAGAGAGAGAGAGAGAGAGAGAGAGATCATTAGGCTATTGCCATAACTTCTAAATAATCATTAGTATGTTTTTTTTTTTTTGTAATCCATTTATTTTACTAGAGGATTCTCATTCTAATTACATAGTGGTTTGAATACCCCAAGTTACACCCTCTCCCCTCTTTCTCACGTAGCTAATATCTTGGGATTAGATATAATACATTGGGAATAGGAGAGAAGGAAAACTAGTTTTAGGTTAATATTGTTGTAGGTAACCCACACACCTGAATTAATATCCACTCCTACAGTCTCCTTCGCGTTGAATAGGAGATAATTTTAATGAAGACTGGACTTCAACTGAAATAACAGTTCCAATAACTGGAAAGTCTCTGTATTAGCTAAAAGGCAAGATGGTCTTGAAACTCACTCATCGCCCCATTCTCTCATTCGTTCATCTGTCCTTTCGTTTTATGGAGTCGGAACTTAATTATTCGCTCAGCAGAATTCATAGTGAGCCTTGCTATATCTGAGGAGCTGGGCAGAGTGCAGAGAAAATGAGGAAGCAGCACACAAGTCACCTTGCCTGTATGCAACAGCATGCTCACCTGGCGAGCTTGTTAAAAAGGGGCTTCTAGGCTGCGGATCAAGGTTTGAACACAGAAACGCATCCTAATCAGCACATTCAGAGACTGTAAGGAAAACAGCTTCCAGACTTAACTGGGAGCATGAGTGGGGAGAGAACCACCCTAAATCTTACCATAAAAAGGAATTGGGAATGATAGGCAGAGGCACTGTGTAAATGCACCCACCTCATCGTTGTCATTATATCTAACGTTTGGCCATCTAGGCTAGAGGTTGTTCTGGGCAGTGGCTGCAGCTCTGGCAGGGAGGTGCTCTAGATCCCCAGGACTGTGTTATTAATGAAGAAAAACAAGTTACAGCAGCTGCCATTATCCATTTCAAGACCAACAGTTGGATAGGCTGTTAGAGCGGAGATGGTTACTACACCAAAGTAAACAAACCAGGTGGTGAGATGGTGATGCCATATGAAATGCACCTCCCACTCCTCCACTGAGTTTGAACTACAGTGCCCAGGAAGTGATTCACTTAAACAGAGCAGACCTCAAGGGGCTTCTGCCCCAAGATGTCTGTAGAAGAGACCCGCTCCCTCCCAGACAAGTGGCTGTCAAATATGGACCTGCCACATGCAAATGAAAAAAAAAATGCTTTCTGTCTGCAAAAGTGAGTTGTCGTTTGCAGCAAGAATAGACAGTGGTAAAATTATAAAACCAACACTGGTTCCATTTCCTCTTCCTTTTTCAGCAGGAAGCCTACAGATTGGGAACTGTTTTATCCACATGTTGGCTTCCGTGAAGTAAACCTGGTGTTTGTGTTCTTCCGTATGTGTTTCTCCCAATTTTCATTCATAAAGTAAAAGATCCTAAAAGCCCAATATTGACTCAATCATATCAACTAAATATTTGTATTCCCTATCTATAGAAACAACACCCACATTAATTTAGAATATGTAAAAAGCTACTGATGAGCTGTGCTATTCATTTAAGTATTTGGTATTTGGGGGATAGTCGCTGAATACTGCATTATATTGTAAGAATTGTCTCTTCTGCCATTAAAATGTTTCTGGGAGAGAAGAAGAATCTATTCAAAGGATGAACAGTAATGAAAGTATATAACTGGTTAAAAAATAGTTGTATATGCGGCTAGGAGGCAAGGCAAAGTTGTAGAGGGACATTAGCTTTTATTTAATCAAGTCCTACAATGAGGAATGCAGAGATGGAAACACAGAGTGCAATTTCCAAAAGAAGAGTTGCCCTAAGCTCTCTCAGAAGCACAAACAATTACAATTTATCCAGCTACAACTCCCAGGTGAATTAATAAATGAATCTCTCTACTCCCAGGCTAACATTTGCTGCTCTGTAAGTGTGTAAGCATTGCATAGCTGTATTTTCTATCCTGAAGTTATCTTTCTAACCCACATCTCTACCGAACAAACACAGAGCATCTTTAATGCAAGTATGGCTTTACCCATACCGTGGGAAGCCAGAAACCACACGACAACTAGGACTAGAGAAAGTATTCCATTGACATTAGCCAAGAGAGCTTTTGGTTTGACTGCAGTGAAGAAACACGAGGGAGACAGACAGACAAATGCTAAACCCAGGGACAAGAAGCACTGGTTCATATATTATAGGGGGTTCAAAAGACCCTGGATTAGTAACATAAGTTTCATCTGGAAATTTGGTATAAATAATATAATCTCAAACTCCATGGGATTCAGAAATATTTGGAGAGGGACACAGCTGTCTGTGCTTGACTAAGTGTTAAAGTAAATACGATACCCACTAACCTTTAAGGACTCTGGGCCATCAAATTATTAAATAAACAGGGCCAAGTATCTACTTTCTTCCATGAAGTAACTGTAACAGTTGAAGTTAATTTGTAAGCCCCACCTGCCAAAAGACAAAGTGACTTCCTGAAATGTTGGGAGTTATAGTTCTTGGAAGATAACAAAGCCATATGATTTTTACGCCCCTAAACAAGTTTGCATGATCTATCTCATGATAGATGTGCTTGATCGCATGTGGGTGAGTGGTACATAGGCAAGAAAAAAATCAGGATGTGTATTTTCCCCTGATTGGACCCAAATGGGAAATGCAATAAGTTGTGGGTTTTGACTTTTAAAAAGTCCGTACAACCTATCCCACCCAGCTTGCACCCAGAACCCTCCTCCCTTCTGCCTGCCTTCCCCATTCAGGCACATAACACCACCCAGCTCAGCCTGTCTGGGCGCTGGGGTCGAATCCTCAGGGCAAGGGGGCGGGCGGGAGTTCCTTTGTTTTAATAACCTGCCTGCACAAGCAAGGTAAGCGCTGTGTATACAAACTACCCAACCAGCATGGAGATCTGATCTTGGCACCAGGAGAGACATCACTGGAGGACCAGGAGAGCCATCACTGGGGAGTGCCATCACTGGGAAGGTACATCAGTAGGCAAGGAGACCTGATCCTGTAAAAGAAGATCCATAGGGGAGCATTCGGAGGAAAAGATGCGCAGGCGCCAATGCAAGAATTCAACCAACAATATGAAAAACAATATGAAACCACCAGAACCCAGTGACCTCACAACAGGAGGTCATGAACACCTTAATCAAGAAGAAGTAGAAAAAATTGACTTTATGAAAGTGATTGACGCCCTTAAACAGCATGTAAAAAATGCCCTTATAGAAATGGATGAGAAGTATAACAGAAAGTTTGAAGAATTGAGTAAATCAGTGAATGATACCCTAGGAAACCAAGAAAAACAATCAAACAGATAATGGAAACAGTTCAAGTCTTGAAAACTGAAATGGAGGCAAAGAAGAAAACACAAACAGAGGGATGGCTGGACATGGAAAATCTAGGTAAACGAATAGAGACTACAGAAACAAGCATAACCAACAGAATACGAGAGATAGAAGAAGGAATCTCAGATTCTGAAGATACCATAGAGAAAATAAACACACTGATCAAAGAAAACAGCAAGGCCAACAAATTCTCATCACAAAACATTCAGGAAATATGGAACACAATAAAAAGGCCAAACCTAAGAATAACAGGAGTAGAAGAAGGGGAAGAAGTGCAGCTCAACGGTTCAGAAAATATATTTAATAAAATTATAGAAGAAAACTTTCCCAACCTAAAGAAAGATATACCTATGAAAGTTCAAGAAGCATACAGAACACCAAATAGGCTGGATCACAAAAAAGCATCCCCTCGCCATATAATAATCAAAACACAAAGCATACAGAATAAAGAAAAAATATTAAGAGCTGCAAAGGAAAAAGGCCAAGTTACTTGTAAAGGTAAACCTATCAGACTTACACCTGACTTCTCTATGGAAACCATGAAAGCCAGAAGGTCCTGGATAGATGTATTGCAGAAACTAAGAGACCATGGATGCAAGCCCAGACTACTATACCCAGCCAAGCTTTCGTTCACTATAAATGGAGAAAACAAAATTTTCCAGGATAAAAACAAATTTAAACAATACGTAGCCACAAATCCAGCCTTACAAAAAGTAATAGAAGGAAAATCACTAATCAAGGAGTCCAACAATGACCACAGTAACTCAGACATCTAGAAACCCTTTACCAGCACATCTCAAAGAAGGGAAACACACAAAATCTACTACTAAAAAAAAATGACCGGAGTTAACAACCACTGGTCATTAATATCACTTAATGTCAATGGACTCAACTTACCTATAAAAAGGCACAGACTAAGAGATTGGATACGAAAACAGGATCCAACATTCTGCTGTTTACAAGAAACACACCTCAACCACAAAGACAGGCACCTACTCAGAGTAAAGGGCTGGGATAAGGCTTATCAAGTAAATGGACCTAGGAAACAAGCAGGTGTGGCCATACTAATTTCTAACAAAGTTGACTTCAAACTTAAATCAATCAGAAGAGATGGAGAGGGACATTTTCTACTCATAACAGGAACAATTCATCAGGATGAAATCTCAATCCTGAATATCTATGCCCCTAATATAAAAGCACCCACGTACGTAAAAGAAACATTGTTAAAACTCAAGGCAGCCATCAAACCGCACACATTAATAGTAGGAGACTTTAATACTCCTCTCTCACCAATGGACAGGTCAATCAGACAGAAACCTAACAGAGAAATAAGAGAATTAATGGAGGTAATGAATCAAATGGACTTAACAGACATCTATAGAATATTCCACCCAAATAGGAAAGAATATACCTTCTTCTCTGCAGCTCATGGAACCTTCTCAAAAATCGACCACATACTCGGTAACAAAGCAAACATTCACAGTTACAAAAAAATATTAATAACCACCTGTATGTTATCAGATCACCATGGATTAAATCTAGAATTCAGCAACAATGCTACCCCCAGAAAGCCTACAAACTCATGGAAACTGAATAGTCAACTACTGAACCATACCTGGATTAAGGAAGAAATAAAGAAAGAAATTAAAGTCTTCCTTGAAGACAATGAAAATAAAGAAACAACATACTCAAACCTATGGGACACTATGAAAGCAGTCCTGAGAGGAAAGTTCATAGCACTAACTGCCCACTTAAAGAAAACAGAGAAAGCACACATTGGAGACTTAACAGCCCACCTGAAAGCTCTAGAAAAAAAAGAAGCAGACTCACCTAGAAGGGGTAGAAGACTGGAAATAATCAAACTGAGGGCTGAAATCAACAAAATAGAGACACAGAAAACAATTGAAAGAATCAATAAATCAAAAAGCTGGTTCCTGGAGAAAATCAACAAGATTGATAAACCCCTATCCAAACTAATCAAACGGCAGAGAGAGAATTTGCAAATTAATAAGATCAGAAATGAAAAGGGAGACATAACCACAGACACAGAGGAAATTCAGAGAATCATTAGATCTTACTACAAAAGCCTGTATGCCACAAAACTGGAAAATGTAAAAGAAATGGACACTTTTTTAGATAAATACCATATACCAAAGTTAAACCAGGACCAGGTGAACAACCTAAATAGACCTGTTAGTCGTGAAGAATTAGAAGCAGTTATCAAAAACCTCCCTTCCAAAAAAAGTCCAGGACCAGATGGTTTCAATGCGGAATTCTACCAGAACTTCCAAGAAGACCTAATACCTATACTCCTTAAGGTATTTTACAATATAGAAACAGAAGAGTCATTGCCAAATTCCTTTTATGAAGCTACAGTAACTCTGATACCAAAACCACACAAGGACCCAACCAAGAAAGAAAATTACAGGCCAATCTCACTCATGAACATCGATGCAAAAATCCTCAACAAAATTCTGGCAAACCGAATCCAAGAACACATTAGAAAAATTATCCATTATGATCAAGTAGGCTTCATACCAGAGATGCAGGGCTGGTTTAACATACGCAAGTCTATCAATGTAATCCATCATATAAATAAACTGAAAGAAAAAAACCATATGATCGTTTCATTAGACCCTGAAAAAGCATTTGACAAAATTCAACATCCCTTTATGATAAAAGTCTTGGAGAGATTAGGGATACAAGGGTCATACCTAAATTTAATTAAAGCTATATACAGCAAGCCGACAGCTAACATCAAATTAAATGGAGAGAAACTTAAAGCCATCCCACTAAAATCAGGAACACGCCAAGGCTGTCCACTCTCTCCATACCTCTTCAATATAGTTCTCGAAGTTTTAGCAATAGCAATAAGACAACATAAGGGGATAAAGGGGATTCAAATTGGAAAGGAAGAAGTTAAACTTGCATTATTTGCAGATGATATGATAGTGTACATGAGCGACCCCAAAAACTCCACCAAAGAACTCCTACAGCTGATAAACGCCTTTAGTAATGTGGCAGGATACAAGATCAACTCCAAAAAATCAGTCGCCCTCTTATACACAAAGGATATGGAAGCAGAGAGGGAAATAAGAGAATCATCACCTTTCACGATAGCCACAAAAAGCATAAACTATCTTGGGGTAACTCTAACCAAGGAAGTGAAAGATCTATTTGACAAGAACTTTAAGGCATTGAAGAAAGAAATTGAAGAGGATACCAGAAAATGGAAGGATCTCCCTTGCTCCTGGATTGGGAGGATCAACATAGTAAAAATGGCAATTCTACCAAGGGCAATCTATAGATTCAATGCATTCCCCATTAAAATCCCATCAAAATTCTTCACAGATCTTGAAAGGACAATAATCAACTTTATATGGAGAAACAAAAAACCCAGGATAGCCAAAACAATCTTATACAATAAAGGAACTTCTGGAGGCATTACCATCCCTGACTTCAAACTCTATTACAGAGCTACAGTAATGAAAACAGCGTGGTACTGGCATAAAAACAGAGCAGTCGACCAATGGAATCGTATAGAAGACCCGGATTTTAACCCACAAACCTATGAACAACTAATTTTCGATAAAGGAGCTAAAAGTATACAATGGAAGAAAGAAAGCATCTTCAACAAATGGTGCTGGCACAATTGGATGTCAACCTGTAGAAGAATAAAAATAGACCCATATCTATCACCATGCACAAAACTCAAGTCCAAATGGATCAAAGACCTCAATATCAATCTGAACACACTGAACCTGATAGAAGAGAAAATGGGAAGTACCCTACAACATATGGGCACAGGAGATCGCTTCCTATGTATAACCCCAGCAGCACAGACATTAAGGGCAACATTGAATAAATGGGACCTCCTGAAACTGAGTAGCTTCTGTAAAGCAAAGGACACTGTCATTAAGACAAAAAGGCAGCCTACTGACTGGGAGAAGATCTTCACCAACCCCGCTACAGACAAAGGTCTGATCTCCAAAATATATAAAGAACTCAAGAAACTAGACTTTAAAAGGATAATTAACCCAATTAAAAAATGGGGCACTGAACTGAACAGAGAATTCTCATCAGAAGAAGTTAAAATGGCCAAAAGATACTTAAGGTCATGCTCAACCTCCTTAGCGATCAGAGAAATGCAAATCAAAACAACTTTGAGATATCATTTTACACCTGTCAGAATGGCTAAAATCAAAAACACCAAGGATAGCCTTTGCTGGAGAGGTTGTGGAGAAAGGGGTACCCTCATCCATTGCTGGTGGGACTGCAAACTTGTGCAACCACTTTGGAAATCAGTGTGGCGGTTTCTCAGAAAAATTGGGATCAACCTACCCCTGGACCCAGCAATAGCACTCTTGGGAATATACCCAAGAGATGCCCTAGCATATGACAAAAGCATTTGTCCAACTATGTTCATAGCAGCATTATTTGTAATAGCCAGAACCTGGAAGCAACCTAGATGCCCTTCAATAGAAGAATGGATGAAGAAAGTGTGGAATATATATACATTAGAGTACTACTCTGCGGTAAAAAACAATGACTTCTCGAATTTTGCATGCAAATGGATGGAAATAGAAAATACGATCCTGAGTGAGGTAACCCAGACCCAAAAAGAAGATCATGGGATGTACTCACTCATAATTGGTTTCTAGCCATGGATAGGGGCCACTGAGTCTATAATTTGTGATCCTAAAGAAGCTAAACAAGAGGGTAAACCTAAGGAAAAACATATAGATATCCTCCCAGCTATGGGAAATAGACAAGATTGATGGGCAAAAAATGGGAATCTTGGGGGGTGGGGTGGGATGGGGATGAGGGGAGATGGGGAGAGAAAGTGTGAAGGAGAGGATGAGGGGAACTGGGGGAATCGGGGTGATTGGGGGTAAAGGAAGGTTGGATGGGGGAGCAGGGAAACTCATACCTTAGTTAAGGGAGCCACCTAAGGGTTGGCAAGAGACTTGAACCTGGAATGGCTACCAGAAGCCCAGGGCAATGTCCCCAGTTAGCTCATTGGGGCACCTGAGGATAGGGAACCTGAAATGAACCTATCCTATAATCATACTGATGAATATCTTGCATATCGCCATAGAACCTTCATCTAGCGATGGATGGAGATAGAGACAGAGACCCACACTGGAGCACCGGACTGAGCTCCCAAGGTTATAATGAGGAGCAGAAGGAGAGAGAACATGAACAAGGAAGTCAGGACCATGAGGGGTGCACCCAACCACTGAGACAGGGGGGCCGATCTATTGGGAGCTCACCAAGGCCAGCTGGACTGCTACTGAATAAAACATGGGATAAAACCGGACTCTCTTAATGTGGTGGACAATGAGAGCTGACGAGAGGCCAAGGAGAATGGCACAGGAACTTTCATCTGGCGATGGATCGAGAGAGAGACAGAGACCCAATTTGGATCAACCGTCTGAGCTCTTAAGGTCCAAATGAGGAGCAGAAGGAGGGAGAACATGAGCAAGGAAATCAGGACCACGAGGGGTGCACCCACCCACTGTGACAGTGGAACTGATCTATTGGGAGCTCTCCAAGGCCAGCTGGACTGGGACTGAATAAGCATGGGTTGAAACTGGACTCTCTGAACAAGGCGGACAATGAAGGCTGATGAGAAGCCAAGGACAATGGCACTAGGTTTCGATCCTAATACATGAACTGGCTTTGTGGGAGCGTAGCCTGTTTGGATGCTCACCTTCCTGGACCTAGATAGAAGTGGGAGGACCTTGGTCTTCATGTAGAGCAGGGAATTTGGACTGCTCTTCAGTATCGAGAGGGAGGGGGAGTGGACTAGGGGGAGGAGAAGTGGAGTGGGGATAGGGGGAGGGGAACAGGGGGAGGGGGCAATATGTGGGAGGAGGGGGAGGGAAATGGGAAACGGGGAGCAGTTGGAAATTTTAAGTAAAAAAGAATAAAAAAAAAATACCAAAAAAAAAAAAAAAAAAAGAACTTTAAGGCATTGAAGAAAGAAATTGAAGAGGATACCAGAAAATGGAAGAATCTCCCTTGCTCTTGGATTGGGAGGATCAATATAGTAAAAATGGCAATTCTACCAAAGGCAATTTATAGATTCAATGCAATCCCCATCAAGGTCCCATCAAAATTCTTCACAGATCTTGAGAGGACAATAATCAACTTTATATGGAAAAACAAAAAACCCAGGATAGCCAAAACAATCTTATACAATAAAGGAACTTCTGGAGGCATTACCATTCCTGACTTCAAACTCTATTACAGAGCTACAGTAATGAAAACAGCGTGGTACTGGCATAAAAACAGAGAAGTCGACCAATGGAATTGTATAGAAGACCCGGATTTTAACCCACAAACCTATGAACACCTGATTTTCGATAAAGGAGCTAAAAGTATACAACGGAAGAAAGAAAGCCTCTTCACCAAATAGTGCTGGCACAACTGGATGTCAACCTGTAGAAGAATGAAAATAGACCCATATTTATCACCATGCACAAAACTCAAGTCCAAATGGATTAAAGACCTCAATATCAATCTGAACACACTGAACCTGATAGAAGAGTAAGTGGGAAGTACGGGAAGTACCCTACAACATATGGGCACAGGAGATCGCTTCCTATATATAACCCCAGCAGCACAGACATTAAGAGCAACATTGAATAAATGGGACCTCCTGAAACTGAGAAGCTTCTGTAAAGCAAAGGACACTGTCACTAAGACAAAAAGGCAACCTACTGACTGGGAGAAGATTCTCACCAACCCCGCAACAGACAAAGGTCTGATCTCCAAAATAAATAAAGAACTCAAGAAACTAGACGTTAAAATGCTAATTAACCCAATTAAAAAATGGGGTACTGAACTGAACAGAGAATTCTCAACAGAAGAAGTTCAAATGGCCAAAAGATATTTAAGGTCATGCTCAACCTCCTTAGCAATCAGAAAATGCAAATCAAAACAACTTTGAGATATCATCTTACACCTGTCAGAATGGCTAAAATCAAAAACACCAATGATAGCCTTTGCTGGAGAGGTTGTGGAGAAAGGGGTACACTCATCCATTGCTGGTGGGAATGCAAACTTGTGCAACCACTTTGGATATCAGTGTGGCGACTTCTCAGGAAATTTGGGATCAACCTACCCCTGGACCCAGCAATACCACTCTTGGGAATATACCCAAGAGATGCCTTATCATATGACAAAAGCATTTGTTCAAACATGTTCATAGCAGCATTATTTGTAATAGCCAGAACCTGGAAGCAACCTAGATGTCCTTCAATGGAAGAATAGATGAAGAAAGTGTGGAATATATACATATTAGAGTACTACTCAGAGGTAAAAAAACAATGACTTCTCGAATTTTGCATGCAAATTGATGGAAATAGAAAACACTATCCTAAGTGAGGTAACCCAGACCCAAAAAGAAGATCATAGGATGTACTCACTCATAATTGGTGTCTAGCCATAGATAGGGGCCACTGAGTCTATAATTTGTGATCCTAAAGAAGCTAAATAAGAGGGTGAGCCCAAGGAAAAACATATAGTTATCCTCCTGGCTATTGGAAGTAGACAAGATTGCCGGGCAAAAAATTGGAATCTTGGGGGTGGGGAGGGATGGGGGTAAGGGGATATGGGGAGAGAAAAGTGAGAAGGAGAAGATGGGTGGATATTTGGAATACGGGATGATTGGGGATAAAGGAAGGTTGGATAGGGGAGCAGGGAAGCACATATCTTAGTTAAGGGAGCCACCTAAGTGTTGGCAAGAGACTTGAACCTGGAGTGGCTACCAGGTGCCCAGGGCAAAGTCCCCAGTTAGTTCCTTGGGCAGCTGAGGATAGGGAACCTGAAATGACCCTATCCTATAGCCATACTGACGAATATCTTACATATCACCATAGAACCTTCATCTAGCGATGGATGGAGATAAAGACAGAGACCCACACTGGAGCACCGGACTGAGCTCCCAAGGTCCCATTGAGGAGCAGAAGGAGGGAGAACATGAGCAAGGAAGTCAGGACCATGAGGGGTGCACCCACCCACTGAGACAGTGGGGCTGATCTATTGTGAGCTCACCAAGGCCAGCTGGACTGTGACTGAAAAAGCATGGGATAAAACCGGACTCTCTGAACATGGCGGAGAATGAGAGATGATGAGAGGCCAAGGACAATGGCACGGGGGGTTTTGATCCTACTTCATGTTCTGGCTTTGTGGGAGCCTAGACAGTTTGGATATTCACCTTCCTAGACCTGGATGGAGGGGGGAGGACCTTTGACTTTCCACAGGGCAGGGAACCCTGACTGCTCTTCAGCCTGGAGAGGGAGGAGAAGAGGAGTGCGGGGAGGGGGAGAGGGGCGGGAGGAGGGGGAGGGAAATGGGAGGCGGGGAGGAGGCGGAAAATTTTTTTTCAAAATAAATAAATAAATAAAAAGAAAAATAAATAAATAAATAAACAAATAAAAAAGTCCGTACAACATGGACTGGTGGCCACCTGCTGGGATTCCAGCAAATGGAACTAACCAGAGACCATCCTGGTCGGTATTTAGAGCTTGCTTCAAATGTACATCAAAATTGTAAAATTGTTTTTCTTTCATGAACCTCTTGATTAACATAACCACCCACTGGTTACAAATACTCACTTTGCACTGGGAAATGCAGTAACTGCTTTGTGTGATTTTGTGTTAATCATGTCAATAATCCCTAGAGGAGACCTAATATCAGCAAAGAGCAAACAAACACACGATTAAAGTCATTTGCCTTGTAATAAGGAGCTTCTAAGTGATAGATTTAGGATTTCAATCAAAACTGTCAAAAGTTTTTAGTCTATAAACTTGATGTGATCATGAGAACTCTAAATATTTGCCCATTTTCCTTTCTTTTCTTAAGTGTGTAAGTGACTGCTAGAATACCAAAATGTTAACTGTGGTTTAAACATATGGCCATTTAATATCCTTCATCAGGAAATTTGAAAGGATTCCTCAGCATTGCTCTTTGTTAGTCCCTTCTGCATCATTATAACAAACCTAGCAAACCAAATTGAAAAGAAGTGAGGTGTACTTCAGCTCACAACTGTGAGGGCCCTAACCCATGCTCAAATGGCATGTCATGGTAGGAGATGATGAAAATAATGAAAAAGGAGAAAAAAGACAGAGTGAAGAAGAGGAAAAGTGGGTGGGAGGAGAATGAGAGATGAAGGGGAAGGGGATAAGAGAGGGAGAGAAAAAGATGGAGTAGCCATTGACTGAAAGACTGGAGTCCTGTTACCCAAATTGTGAGCTTCAGAGTTTGGGCCCTCCAAGTTTCTAAGAAGCCCAGCCTCTATCCCCTGTCCACAACAGACCTGCCAAATAAAAAATTAAATAATGGAAACAGTGAAAAGTAGAAAAAGGAGATATATTCAGCGGGACAACACTGGGCAAAGGACACCACTTGCATCCATCTTTATTATCCTGGTTCAAAGTTTTCTATTAAAACTTAGAGCAAGGGGTATGTAAACCTAAGCTGTTCTGATCAAGATGTGGTGGGGGTCATCACCAACCCACCATCCACTTGCATTGTTTCTAGTCTCTCCTTCATGGTGATCCAGTGGGTTGTCAGAATGCTGTGAAATTGATTTCTGGGAGACTAGTTCCCACTCTTACCAGCACCACCTCCAGTTTTTCTTCCTTCTAACATGAAATCCTTTTCAGATTTCAACTTGTTATTGTCGACTATTGCAGTAGTCTGGGAACTAGAATGAAGGCCATGTCCTAAGACCTCCCACTAGGACTCACCTCTTGAAATTCCTCTCCTCATAGTGCCTACCTGGGGACATCATTAGTGAAGCAACCATTGTAACAGGCACCATTGGGAAAGGGAATCACCCTGAAACTCTGATGTGCTGATCTACTGCTAAATTCACACCACACCTGTCAACATCAGAAACATTCTCAAGAACTGAAGCCTTAGCCTTTTTCTCCCTTTCTCTTACAGCACGCTCAGAGAATTACTCTTGATTTCTCGACTTGAACTTGGGTCACTGGCTCTTGAGGTGAAGCTGTGTTGTGCTAAAGTGTTCCCGGGGATCTGGATAGGCTTATGTTCCAGGCCATAATTGATACAATGCATGTGTAAGTGCCCTGTGAACAGCAAGGTGTCATACAGCTGAGATGCTACTCTTAAGATCTGGTACCAGGAGGGAGACATTTGAGCAATTAGGAAAAAAGAAGAGTCTGGTTTATTTAAAGAAAGAGAGATTATAAAATAATTTCCAAGGAGATGGACTCTTTCCATCTCCTGCTTGGCGAGGAACTAGGGACTGGGGAAATTACAGTGCATCTCCGGGTCTCTTTTCAAGTTTTGGTTCTGATTTTTAACTCATCTTCATAACTGAACCCGTGTATTAGGAGGCCACTTGTTCATTTCCTGGCCACCCAGACTCCTGAAATAACCACACAGAAACTGTATTAATTGAATCAATGGCCCATTAGCTCTAGCCTCTTATTGGCTAACTCTTACATATTAATTTAACCCATTTCTATTAATCTGTATATTGCCACGTGACTGTGGCTTACCAGGTAAAGTTCTGCCCAGCATCTGTCTCCAGAGGGGCTACATGGCTTCTCCCTGATTCTGCCCTTCTTTTTCTTCCAGCATTCAGTTTAGTTTTCCCCACCTAGCTATATTCTACCCTATCATGGGGTCTAGACAGTTTCTTTATTAACCAATGGTATTCACAGCATACAGAGGGGAATCCCACATTAGACCCGACAAGTCTCTGTTCTTTCTTCAATTCCAACACCACACTCTGCAGAGAAAAAAAAAAGACAGACAAAAAAAAATTTTTTTTTGTTCTCTAATTGCAATCTAACTCACAAAGGGGGCTTTTCTCTGTCAACATTATTTCCTCTTTTTCTAGAAGATGAGAGCTTGTTCTCTGCCTCACTAACCCTGGACACCCATCCCTGCTCTTCTTGCATCCTCCCTAGTTGCTTCTGCCCCAAATTTCCTGTATCCTGCAGTGCTCCTGATTACTCTGACCTGGCTCACCTGGGGCTATCAATGAGGCAGTGCTTTCCTTACCTGGGGCACACTTTGTATTTAACCCAGAGAGTTGCTTTTCAAAGGTTCATCTGGTAACAAATCCTTAAAGAAAAAAAGTTAGGGAGGGGGGGAAGATAGATAGATAGATAGATAGATAGATAGATAGATAGATAGATAGATAGATAGAATAAGAAAATGGGGTATAGATATAATAAATCTAGAACACAAAGACAAATTGCAATATGATTTAATGTCAAGTTGGGAAATGTCTATTCAGAGACAATTAAGACTCAGGTCTCTGTCATGTTGGGCTGACAAGTCTTTACCTCTACTTGTGATTATCTTGATTTTTAAATTGAAGATTATTTTTATTATAACATAGCCTTCTAATTCTCCCAGAGTCATGCTAGATCCCAGAATAGAATCAAAGGAAATCATTAGCATATTACTTATAATAAATATTATGCTTTAAGAAAATATCATCATGATTGATATGCCAGATGTGAAAAGAAATTAAACAAAACAATGCCTCACTAACTTCGCAAAACCCATCTCTTCTCTGGAAGCCAAGGCTTGTTGGAATGCATCCTATATTCAAGTCTGATCCATGAGCCAGTACATGATTGTATATGGGTAATTGTGACCAAGTGATTGGCTGCTTGCCTGTATGTGTAACAAAAAACACAGAGAGCTTTCTTTTATTTCATTTTGAAACTGTAAAATACCTGCATGATTTTGCTCAATGGAATGCTTGTAGATCTCAATTAGCTTCTTGAAATAACTTGTCCTTATTTGATGGAGCTTCCTTGAATGAGGAAGAGTGATTTTACCCCCTGTTCTGCAACTTTGTACTTCAGGAGAAAAATCAGGTAGGCTAAGTAGGAATGAACGCCCTCATATAATTATAACAACCTGTTTTTCAATCCAATTGCATCAGTGAGTTTGAAGATATTCCTTCCCTCCCTAAATATAATGGCAGAAAAAATGATTTTGCCCACAGACACATCAGCTGCTGGCTAAATACTCCATTTCATATATATCTCATAACATGGCAGACCACTTTGAAGAATAGACCAGATCTGGGATGCTAATGCATCCATGATGAATGAAATCAAACTTTAAAGAAGAATGCTGATTTAAACACACCGCTTTACCTCCATTACTTACCTTCTGGGCAGTGCGAAAGGAACTCATCACTGGAAGGGTGGGCTACTGAGGTGACAGGCTCTTTTCATTTGTTCTCTTTCCAAGTGTTGCCACATTGAATAAATCTCCTTGTCTGCTTTTCAGTATTGCTCACCTCCTTATCTGGTCTGGAATATTGAAGATGGGAGGTGGCTTTGTTAGAACTGCCACAGCCTTAGCTTTCACCTTCAAAACTGCACTGAAACTCAAAGAGCATGTTATTCTAAGCAAACAACAAATTACTAAGCTTAAAAATTCAGTTATTAGAGAGAACTTTAGAAATGTGAACAGATCTCCTGGGGCACCCTTGAAGAGTTGTACATTCTCGTGACCCAGGTCACAGAACTGAATCAGAGACACATGGATACTGATAGAAAAGACAAGACCACACAGGCACACTTGGGACTCAGAAGCACATGCCCAGAGCACGACTATTTACGGGTCTTTTACATAGTCCTTTACTGCCATCTCCAGTAGATCCCACAGCCTTTTCTCTGCTTTGCTGTGTGTTGCCACATGCAGAGCTGTTGACTTCCTGTCTTTCTTCCAACTGGATTCATTTGTGTCACTCTTGAAGCCTCTTTTCCAATGCCCTATTCTCAGGTCACAGGAAGATTGTAGAAACTGTAGACCATGGGAAGAAAAGAGATAGGTTTGTGTTTGATGGAGAGGGAGCTATGAAATCACCCTCCAGTGGCACTCCTTTTCTTTATCTTAGCTCTTTAGAATATACTGTTGGCAAGTTCTTCTATTCCTATCAAAGCCGTAGAATCTACTTCCAACATGGTAGCCAGGAGAAGCATGGCCTTCCTAACTCCTTGTTTGGAAGAAGGCATATCCCAGGGTTGGAAAATATTCTGGGTTGCTTAGGCTACTTCTGATTTAGGTTTTACAAATTCAAAACAAAAATTTAATCCCATCTAAAGATCACATGGAAGCCGGGCGATGGTGACGCATGCCTTTAATCCCAGCACTCGGGAGGCAGAGGCAGGCGGATCTTTGTGAGTTCGAGACCAGCCTGATCTACAGAGCTAGTTAAAGGACAGGCTCCAAAGCCACAGAGAAACCCTGTCTCAAAAAACCAAAAAAAAAAAAAAAAAAAAAAAGATCACATGAGATTAAGTAATTAATGCCCTGCATAAAAGTTAAGAAGGAGAAAGCAAGGCACGTTCCTTTTCTAGCATCCCTCTGTGTAGTCAATTTGGTACAGGGAGTTCTTGTGCCAAAACAATAGCAGTGAGTTACTGAACACTGGGAGACTCTGATCTTCATAAAAATTCACTTGCCATAGCTAGTTGGAAATAAGTCAAAGACTGTTTGTAGACACAGCCAATAAAACAACAAAACCAACTTCTAATGCAAGAGGTGATCTTTCTTGTTGACTCCATCATCTGCAAAACGAACCACTTCCAGGAGACAAATATCTGATGTTTCTAGTTTAAAGCTCATGGCTGTCAACTGAAGAAAATACTGTCCTACTGGACAGGTGCTCAAATGATACAACAGTGAGTCCAGCCAACTTGAAGTATCTGAAGACCATGGAAGTTGTGGGTCTCCTCGGCCTTCAGCATGTTTCTCTTCTCAGATGACCAGTCTTGAGGAAAAGTGTCCTACTTGTTTGTATTCCCCAAGGGGGCAGGTACGGAGATTACTAAAGTATCATAATATAATAAGCATTCATTCTGTCTGTAAATGGATTGCTCAATATATCCTTGACCTTAACCCCAATTTTACTCTGTGTGTGTCCTAAAAGGTCAGTAACTCCAATATACTATTTTCACTTAACGCATTTTCCAAGGCAGCATCCAACCTGAGGATGTCAGGTTGATTGTACACTTCAGCTTTCAACTATATATTCCTCCCAAACTAGAAATGACACCCTTAATATTTTTTGCTTTTCTTTCTTTCATTCTTTCTTTCTTCCTTTCTTTCTTCTTTCTTTCCTTTTCTCTTTCTTTCTTCCTTTACTTAGCAAAGTTCTACAGAGATTGTAAAGCAACTCCAGGGGTATGAATAATAGCAAGACGATGAGACAGGCACCTCCCTGGGGCTTCAGAGTCAATGGGTGTGGCTCAGACTTCACCTATAGGTATGACTACATCTCCATGACCACATCTCTTCTCTACTTAGTCCCGTCCCTCAAAATTCAGACATTCTCATGACTTACCTCATTGGAAAGGAATTGTAAATTTAAGAAGATTTAGACCAGCCTGGTCTACAAGAGCTAGTTCCAGGATAGGCTCCAAAACCACAGAGAAACCCTGTCTAGAAAAAAACAAACAAACAAAAAAAAACGATTTGCAAAATTGGAAGTTAATCGTGTCTTATGTTTTGCGGATGCAAATGTGGCATATAGGATCAGATGCTGCTCTCCTTAGTTCTGCCCCTGAGGCAGCAGACTCAGTGATCAGAAAGCTGATGGAGAGCCCAGTATTCACAAAGGATGCAACTCAATTAGCTCAGAATCTTTCCAGTTTTACAGCCTGGAGAGAGAGAGAGAGAGAGAGAGAGAGAGAGAGAGAGAGAGAGAGAGAGAGAGAGAGAGAGAGAGAGAGAGAAGAGAGAAAGGCAAATCCCAGGAGTCCCTGTAGGGAGGGAATCAGGCTCTGTACAATGATGCAGGAAGCCTGAGATTTACAGGGTCAGTTTTTGATTACTGCTTAGTCCAGGGTGCAGATAGCTTGGAGAGAACAGCACCCCAGAGGACAGTTACTGTGAGTGGGATGATCGCCCCCCTGTGACACTGGTTGGTGCATGATGCACGAGGGTCATTGCAATGATGTTGCTCATTCCCTGGGGAAATTTGTCAAGAAGCAGTTGAAGGAAAGCCTCCCCATTTCCTGCTTTCCAACACGACCAACACCAAATTAAAAATACAATTTTTAAGTACTCATAGACTTGTAATCAAAAATTTCCCCCACCCCAACCCCACTTAAAAATTATATCATCAGGACTATGTTTAGAGCATTTTCAACATGAGGAAACTTTTTTTTTTTTAACAGAACCCTTAGCAGTAGGCTATGTGGCCTGTGGAAATGTGTAAGCTAGATAGTTGGTGGCGTGCGTTGGTGAAATTAAAGGAAAGCAATATAGGAAGCTCCAAAATGTGTGATTCTGAATTTTGACAAATACCTTTGCCCAGTAACTAGTAAGTGCAATGTAAATAGTGATGACTGTAATTTGAAGACATTTCTGCCCCTGTCCTAACCCACTATGTAGCAGAGTTTCTTACATCTCATGAATATTCAAGAGCACTTAAATGGGTATGAGAGTAAATGGTATGTCCTGTGGAGTGGCAGAAAGTGTCTTGAGGAGAAACACGCTGAAGGTTATCGGTAGCAAAAAAAACCAGTCCATCTAAGAACGGACAATGGTGCAGCGGCGTATTTCACCACTGTTGCCATTTGAGACGTGCCTTTATTGAGATACACTACACAGATCATACAGTTCACCAATTTCAATTAGCACTGAGTTGTTTGTCTGCTTGTCTGTTAAGAAGTCAACTTCTTCTACCAAAGGAGCCCTGCACATTCTGCTCTCCCTTCTCCAATTCCAGTTTATTCACCGATCTACTTAGTGTCACTGCAGATCTGTCCAGACTGGATATT
Organism: Chionomys nivalis; assembly: GCF_950005125.1. Taxonomy (NCBI): domain Eukaryota; kingdom Metazoa; phylum Chordata; class Mammalia; order Rodentia; family Cricetidae; genus Chionomys; species Chionomys nivalis. Next base: position 32,937,075 of record NC_080089.1, on the reverse strand, counting down.
ACACAAACAGAGCCATAGAATCTGTGACTTTCTTCTATTCATCACGTTTGATGAAGCTAGAGTCTCCTGGGAAGAAGGACCCTCAACTGAGATATTGCTACTACAAGACTGGACTGTGGCACGCCTCTGAACCATTTCCTTGGTTGCTAATTGATGGAAGGGAACACAGCTGTGAACAGTGTCATCCCTAGGCAGGTGGCATTGGGCTGTATAAAAATGTAGACACCAAGCCATAAATAACATAGAAGCAGTAAAATGTTTTTTTTTTTCATGGTTTCTGCTTCAGATTTTGTCTCCAAGTTCCTGCCTGGTGTTCCCACTTTGACCTCCCTCAGTGAGGAACTGTATAACCTGTGAGATGAAATGAACCCTTTCCTCCAGGAAGTGTTTTTGGTCAGCATTTTCTTATAGCAATAGAAATCTACCTAAGCCAGAAATTGGTACTGGAAGTGTTGTGTTGTTGGTTTGGGGGTACAGTGTGCATGTGTAAGCATTTGAAACTTTGGGATGGAAGTTCTCAAAGCTTAATGAACGGTTGTGGGAACCTGGAAGAAAATCTTGAGAGAAATGCAACACGATGGAGTCCTGGTTCCTGAAACTTCAGAGGGAACCGAATATTTTACAAGGGCTGTTAGTGTTCTGTTATAGATTAAGCATCTATAGAAATAAAAATTTTGATTTACTAGGACAATCAATTCTCTTTTCCTGCGACTGAAGAATCAGTTATGATTCCTAAGAGACCATTATCATTGCAGTGAAATCTTCTTGGATGTATGTCATGAGGGTCAACACACAGATGTTATCATCCAGAGGGGTTCACAACTACATCTCAAGCTGGCAGCTGAGGATGGTTATGTGTAAGTATCTCCCATGGGGATTGGTTTTGGCAGCATTAAATTTGTAGGAATGGAGGGTGGTGGATAGTAGCTAATGCCTAGCATCATGTGGCAGGATTGGAAATGCTAGCAGAGAGGATAGGAGGCCAGTGATGAAGATGCAGCCTCTGTTACAGTGATGACCACAGCATATTGGAGATGCAAAGACCATGGGATGACACCAAAGATAGTAGTGTGTATGAAGGGGAGCTGGCTTGAGCCTAGGAGACAATGTTGGTGTGCTAAAGATGGAAGATCCAGGGAAGTTGAGTTATCCAAGTGTCTTGGAGCTTAGAAGATTATAAATGAGTTCCAGATGCCAGGAACTGAGAAATTTACACTGTCAAATTTGGGATTTGCTTTGATCTGATTGTACCTGTACCCTGGTTCTTCCTTCTTGGAAAAAGAAAGCATACAACTGACTTTTATTTTATGGGAGTTCACAGTTAAGAGACCGGTTTTTAAAAGAGAACTTGGATTTTTAAGGATTAGATTTTTAAAGAGTGCTGGACTTTTAAATTTGTAGTGCTTTATATTGCGATGTTTTTATTAACATGAGATCCTACCAAGGAACGTATGCGGTTTCCTAGTGATGTATGTGTGTGTCAAGTTTACAAGTGGTCAGTTGTACTTGTTAGCTTTCTCAACTTGACACAACCAGAATAACCTAGAAGGAGGAAACCTCTGTTGAGAAATTACCTTCATCAAATTTTGCAGGCGCTATGTCTGAGGTGCATTTTCTTGATTGCTAATTGATGGAGAAGAGCCTAGCCAACTGTTCAAAGTGCCATCCTGGGAAGATGGCCCTGGGTTGTATAAGAAAGATAGCTGAATAAGCCTTGAAAAACAAGCCAATAAACAGCATTTCTCAATAGTTTTAGCTTTAGGTCCTATCTCCAGGTTCCTGTCTTGAGTTCTTGCCATGACTTCCCTCAGTGACGAAATATAACTTATAATTTGAAACAAACCTTTTATTCTCCAAGTTGGTTTTGGTCATTTTATCATATCAACAAAAAACAAACTAGAACAGCATGTTTTCAAATTCCATCCCTGTTGCATACACTGGTACCTAATTCCATTATTACAGCGTATGATGTTGCATTGTGCAGACTAAGGTTTTATCTTTCTTATCATTCTCTTTTTGTCTGTTAGGACTGGACACATACCAAGAATATAATTATTTGGTAATATGGTCACTGTGTATCATATATTCTGAAAGACTCCCACAATTCTTTGATGAAATGACTGCCTTATTTCATATTTTCATCAACATTTAGACATGTCAGTCTCTCGGAGTTCTTACCAATGATTGCTATAGTTAATCTTTTTTATTACAACCATTCTAATGGGTTTGAATTTGTATTTACTTATGACCTTAATTTGCATTTCTTCAATGTCAAATTACAATGAACATGTTCTCATGTGCTTATTGGCCAGGTTTATGACTTCTGTGGGAAAATACCTACTATAATTCTTCTTATATTTTGTTTGGCTCATTTTTCTTTCTATTACAGAGTTATGAATGTTCTTTCTATGTTACGAAATTAATATATATATACATATATGTAATATATATTTAAATACAATCCCTCTTTCTTCCTCTTTTCTCTATGATTTCAGAGTTTTATTTGTGCATACAAAAAACAAAACAAAAAATTCTCTATTCAGTAGTGTTTTTTGTTTCTTTTGTTTTACTGATTTTATCCTTACATTTGATTGTTGATAAATAGGATATATATGTTATTTATATGGTTTATTTTGTGTTATTCCTATACTATTTATTGAAAAGATAAACTCTTTCCTTCAGTGAATTATCATGGAATCTTTTGTAAATTTAACTTTTCATATATTAGGCTTTATTATTTCACATCCCATTTCAATTCTCCATGCTTAAATCTGTGTGGTGGTTAAAGTAGCTTTGTAATAATTTTTAAAAATCCTAAAAAAGTAAATCCTATATTTTCTTCTTTTAAAACTTATTTTTGTTCCTTATATTTATATAAACATTTCATAATAAGTTAGTTGAGTTTCAAAAAACGAGAACTGAAATTGTGATAGTGACTGTAAAATCTGTAGACCAATTGGGGTTATGGTGATGACAATAAAAATAATGATAAGAATAACAGTAAAATTTTCTGATCTAAGACCAAGTAACACCTTGGCATATTTTTCTGTATATTTAAATCTTTCTTGATTAACTTCAATAACATTGTAGCTTTCTGAAATCTTGTACTTTTGTTAAATTTACATATAAATATTTTATTTTTGCTAATACCTTACAATTATTATCTCTCATTCATTTTCAGAACGTTCAATTCTTTGTTGACAGAGAAATATGACTGATCTTTGTATATTCATATTGCAATCTACAATTTTGCAGACACTGTCACTGATTGTAGTAACTTTCTCTTATTGTTGCTGTTCTTCTTCCTTACTATTTCTATTGATCCTGACATTCTGTGAAGATCTGTTTGAGTTTGACTCAGGGTGTGCCTGTTTGTATTCAATTCACCAAAGCCTGTTGCTTTTAGAAGTCTCAAGTGTTTTTTGCTTTCAGCCAATTTTAACACACAGAATATGAAATTATGGATACCCAGGAATTGAATTGATAACAGCAATATATTTGCTATGTCATCAATGTCCTTGATACATAAAACTCTTTTTCTCTTGTTTTTCCTTGACATGTCCATCAGCACCTACAATGACTAGTTCAATAGTATGTTTCAACTGCTTCAACTTGTGCCTCAATTCATAGTTTTGCCCATTACATATTTTATGTAATTAGTATAAATGAAGTCAGTAGAGGGTAAAGAAAGGGTTGCTTTCATATTGGTATTAAAATAACCTTGGCCCAGAGAAATGATCTCCATGATCCGTAGAATCCATGAACTACACATAGCAACTGCTGCAGCATAAAACTGAAACAGGGAAAAAATAAGATTCCCTAGAATGAGAAAATTCATAAAAGGACAGGTAGAAATAAGCAATTCATAGTGTTTTTACATTTTAAAAATGTAACTTGGCTAGGTATAAGTTAGATATTTTATTTTTATTTCATCTTATTTATCTCATGTGCATGCATACATCTGGGTGGAGGTATGCATGCCATAAAGCATGACTGGAGGCCGTAGAACAACTTGCAGTTTTCAGTTATAGCTCTTACCCATGTGGGCCTTGGGTATCAAATTTAAGTCTTTATGCTTCATGAGAATCTTATTCACTGTGCTATCCCACAGACCCACAAGTCACATATTTTTTTAAGATTTCAAAGAGCAAGAGATAAGGAAGGTATTGTGATGAATCTTCATTGTCAGTTTGATTGGAAAAAGAAACCCTTGGTGTATTAATGATGCATTCCTCTGTACCTTTATGGAAAGACTTAACAGAAAAGAGAAGATCCACCCAAAATGTTGGTGAATCATCTATTGAGTTGGGGTCCTGGACTGAATAAAAAAAATCAGGAAACATTGAGAGCCAGCTAAGCCCTAGAATTTCCCTTTCCTGTTTTCTGGTCAGTTCATGGACCAAGCTCTCTAAGTCTTCCTGACTAAGAGGAACTGTAGTCTTCTGATCTATGAGCCAAAGTAAACTCTTTTTCCTTTAAGTTGCTTTTGATCACATGTTTGACTACAGATCATAAAGGTGATGAAGATAGATTAAAAAAAAAACAAAATTCAAATTGGTATAACAAGAAAGGAAAAGAACTCAGAGTTGGCAATGTATATAAAAATCCACATAGTGTTTTGATTATTGTCACTATTTTGGTTTGCTAATTTTTTTTTTGTTTTTGATTTCCAAATAATCTTTTTTTTGTTGTTAATATTTTTTTCTCTTTATTTTTTATTAATTAATTTATTTAATTATTAAAGATTTCTGCCTCTTCCCCGCCACCACCTCCCATTACCCCCCCTCCCCCAATCAAGTCTTCCTCCCTCCTCAGCCCAAAGAGCAAGCAGGTTTCCCTGCCCTGTGGGAGGTCCAAGGACCACCCACCTCCATCCAGGTCTATTAAGGTGAGCATCCAAACTACCTAGGCTCCCACAAAGCCATTACGTGCAATAGGAACAAGAACCCATTGCCATTGTTCTTCAGTTCTCAGTAGTCCTCATTGTCCATTATGTTCAGCGAGACCGGTTTTGTCCCATGCTTTTTCAGAACCCGGCCAGTTGGCCTTGGTGAGTTCCCGATAGAACATCCCCATTGCCTCAGTGTGTGGGTGCACACCTCGCGGTCCTGAGTTCCTTGCTCGTGCTCTCTCTCCTTCTGCTCCTCCTTTGGATCGTGAGACTTCAGTCCAGTGCTCCAATGTTGGTCTCTGTCTCTGTCTTCTTTCATCGCCTGATGAAGGTTAATATTCAGGAGGATGCTTATATGTTTTTCTTTGGGTTCACCTTCTTATTTAGCTTCTCTAGAATCACGAATTATGGTCTCAATGTCCTTTATTTATGGCTAGAAACCAAATATGAGTGAGTACATCCCATGTTCCTCTTTTTGGGTCTGGCTTACCTCACTCAGGATAGTGTTTTCAATTTCCATCCATTTGTATGCAAAATTCAAGAACTAAATAGAACAAGAGTTTACTTGCAATTACTTAGTACAAGTTTAAGGACGGCACAAGTGGAAGGCTCATCTCACAGTATTTACATAGACCATCTAACTTAACCTGATGAAGTGATGGGGCCTTTAGGGTAACCTGTTTGCTTTAAGGAAGGGTATCTCTCTTCACACCTATGTTTCATATGCTGTCATTATAACAAAACACCTGGGATAATCAGCTTTGAATGATTTGCTTTACTTCAAAGCCTGGAGTTTGCATCCATTGATTTGGAGTGTTGATAATGCAACAAGTCATTATGGAAACTCACCTCATCAACAAGAAACATAGGAACAAGAAGAGAGCAGAGAGGCCTCAGTCCCCAACCCCTTATAGGGCAAACCCCTTATGACATAAATATCGCCCTCTTAGTTTCACTACCTCTCTATCATGGAGAACAAGGTTAAACACATATGTCTTGAGGTCATTCAATATCTAGGCTGCAGCAATCGCTAAGAAACAGACAGGGTTTTCACTAGGAAAATGCACAAGGTGATCAATTTGATTCCCCAAATAGGCAAACATTTTCAAAGGGACTTCAAAGAGTTAAAAAGATAGTAAATGCTCATTCGAACCTATAGTTCTTTCCACAGGGATTGAATGAGCTCAGAGATATCAACAAAATAAAAAGAAATAAAATTCCTTCTTTGTTAAAGGAGCTCTGGGCTGTGTTCCTGCCACCAGCCCCAGGCCACCTGGCTAGCTTGTGCCCCAAAATAACAACACACAAACTATATTCATATAAACACTGTTTGGCCTATTTCTATTAATGTGTTTAGCACCGTGAGGTGTTGACTTACCAGGGAGATTCTAGCCTATGTCCATCTTGGGTTGGAGCTTCTTCACATCTGCCCTGGAGAGCAGAGGCATGGCAATTAACTAACTTCCCTTCTTCCCAGCATTCTGTTCTGTTTACTCCACCCACCTATGTTCTAACCTATCAGGCCAAGCAGTTTCTTTATTAATTAACCAATGACCTTCCTCCATCACTTCTTCTTCCCTAGATGGATATTAATGAATATATCAAATATTCTGATATTATCTGACACTGTGGACTTCATTTGAGCTCCCAAAGCTTTGAAAATACTCGGGTTCCTTTCTGTGGCACAGTTGTAACAGGCACCATCTAGATATGTGAAGCCTCGAGAAAAGCAAGAATATGGGCTCTGAAAGTATTAAGAAGGGTGTATGATGGGGATTCCTAAACACTGCAAGAGACAGGAAGGACTGAATAGTTGATTCATCCATCAACTATGGCTTTTCTCATCTGTGGAACTAATATATGATAGACCATTCTAGAGATATCTATGATTTCTTGTTCCTCTTCTTTTTATCTATTCTCAAACATTATTCAGATACAAAGAGTCATATTTTGGACTGATTATTGATATGTTGTTTATATATGTATATTTGTAGTCCAGCAGCCTCAGGCTATGTAATATTATTTAACATGTTGCTGACCAGATTTATTATCTGGAGAAAATAGATCTCTCCACAAAGAGGGTATTAACTTAGCTTTGAATTGATAACTTTGCAATTTTATTTTGTGACAATAAACAAGATCAACAATTAATACCTGGTACATCAGGACTTTTAATAGCCATAGATAGTAGTTATGTGCCCAACTGGATACTCTTGGGAGAAGCTTCTAAAGTTATCATGCTGTGCTGGCAGGACAACTCAAAGAGTAAAGACACTTGCCGGATTGGACCTTGGAAGCCACCTACCCCAACTATAGCACAGAGAAATTAAGATGGAAATTTTTCCCTTAAATCTTTTTATACGGTACTTAACTTATCAAAACTGGTACTAGAGCTGGTACTAAGATATACGAGAAATACCTGATCATATTCTCTATATATGACTATCTATTTATATATCTACTCTCTCTCTCTCTCTCTCTCTCTCTCTCTCTCTCTCTCTCTCATATTCACAGCACATAAAATCATACTCTAGGGACATCAATTAATGAATTTCTGGATATACTTTCTGCAGATACTTCAACTTTAACATTTTTTTTCTTTTTAAGATGGATAGTGTAAAAGGAAAGAGGAGAGAAAGACATTTTTTTTGAAGTTTACTTCTCTTCAAAATGTAAATTGCTTTGTACCCTGAAAGATCTAGGAAGCCCACATGCCGCACCCTCTCCCAGCTCCTCCGTGTGCCTTTAATTGAGGACAGTCCAGAGTCACCGTGCCTATTGTGCATGGCAGAAGTTGACGTAACAGCCCACAACACACATGCTCCAGTATTTGACTCACAATTTCTGAGTTCATTGCTTCTTCTAAGCTTTGGCACCAGAGTAATAAGAATGAGGCTACTGATAATTTATCTTGAAAATCAGTTCTATAAAAACTGATAGGAGATAGGTTAAAAGGTTAGGTAAAGTAATTATTACAAAACTTATATTGTGAGCAATTTCTATGGAAGAATTACAAGTTTTCATAATGCCTGCTTTACCTTCCTTGTAAAATGTGTAGGTGGGATGAAGTTTCCCTGTGAAACTCAGTAACAATACTTTTCTCTCCTTTTTTATTGATTTCTTTTACATCCCAACTACGGTTTCCCCTCCCTCCTCATCTCAAAGTCCCTTCCTCACTCCTCGTCTGTTCCCATTCTCCCCATCCTTTCCTCTTCCTTCTCTATCCAGGAAAGGGCAGGTTTCCCATGAGTATCAACAAAACATGACACATCAATTTGCAGTAAGACTGAGCACCTCCCCATGTATTAAGCCTGGGCAAGAGGACCTAGTATGAGGAGTAGGGTCCCAGAAGTCAGTAAAAGGATCAGAGACACCCCCTGATCCCATTGTTAGGAGTACCATAAGAGGACCAAGCTACACAACTGTAACATATATGCAGAGTGCCTAGGTTAGTACCATACAGGCTCCCTGGTTGTTGGGTCACTCTCTGTAAGACTCTATGAGCCCAGGTAATTTGATTCCGTGGGGGTTTCATGCTATTTTTGACACCTCTGGCTCTTAACAATCCTTTCTCCCCATCTTCTCGAGAATTCCCAAGCTCTGCCTAATGTTTGGTTGTGGGTCTGCCTCTATTTCCATCAGATGAAGCCTGTCTGAAGACAACTGGGCTAGGCACCAACCTATGAGTACAGATGAAAATCATTAGGCATCATTACATTGATATTGTTTCTCTCCACTTGTTTCATTCTATCCTAGGTTTCTCAGTCATCCAGCCTGTGGGTCCTGGTATTCAAGGCAGTGTCAAGGGTAGGGTTACTCTCCTTGTATGCAATTACAATAAAGTAGTCCCACACTAGCTCAGAATAGATTATAATAAAGGGTTCTTTATTTAGGGGTAGACTCAGAGATCAACAGTCCTCTGCACAAGCAGGGAACAGGAACTGAATCCAGCACCCAGGAGAGGCCATGCAAGCCTTGCATTTGTAGTACAAAAGACCACATCCAAGTAGGTTGGTTTCTTAAAGGATATTGACTGAAGGAGTTCCCACAGCTCCTCCTGGTGTAGATTATAAGGCTAGACTAGTCACTGGTTTGCCACTCTCTCAATTTCTATTGAGAGATTTCTATTTCAATTTCTCAGCACATTCCAGAAGAAGGACAGACTATAGTACAACTGTGTGCCGATCCTCCTCACTATTCTTGTTCACCTATTGATTTGTGCATTTGAACATTGCTGGCAATGGCATTCCTGAACCATGTACATGAACGACTGTATATTTAGTAAAACTGTTCCTCCCAGTCCCAGTTCTAGAACTTTTATGAGAAGATCCATTCTGAGAAAATATATCAAAACATACTTGAAAATCCTGACAGAAGAATAAAATGTCTCGGTTCACACTGTGGTTGCTGAGGACCCCAAGGATCACTCTGAGCAGAGTAACAATAGAGGCAGACATTGCAGACGGAAGTGCATGATTCCAAGCCTGTGCTGATCAGTCAAACAGGCCTTCACCAAGATGGAATGGCTTGAAACTGCAGGTGAAGTGTTTACAGAAGACTAACAGGAACATCTCCATGATTGAACCCCACTGTCGAGGGTGCCAGTGACTGAGACAATATGGCCTTACACACATAAATAAACTCCATCGTATCAGATGTACCATGAACCAGCAATGCAAAGCCACCCTGTAAGCAGATTCAGATAAAGAAAAGCATGAGAATTATCAACTTCACATCTTTCATCTCTTAAAGCGATAAAGATTCCTGAGTTCTGAGATGTTGACTTTCTTAAGTTGTGTCATAGCCCAGTGACTAAAATACCATTCGCGCCGGGCGATGGTGGCGCACGCCTTTAATCCCAGCACTCGGGAGGCAGAGGCAAGCGGATCTCTGTGAGTTCAAGACCAGCCTGGTCTACAGAGCTAGTTCCAGGACAGGCTCCAAAGCCACAGAGAAACTCTGTTTCGAAAAACCAATAATAAATAAATAAATAAATAAATAAATAAATAAATAAAATACTATTCGCTATATACCAAAGTGAATTTTTTTCAAAGAAGGGTCTGGCAGCAGTAATCATCCTCTTAACAAGGGACAACGATTGATGTAGTTCCTGGGGGATTATTAATGCGGACATTTCTGCTCACCCTTCTTGATGCCACACAGACTTAGGGTTTGAAAACACAAGTTAATAATCAGATTTCCCACTAAAGTATAAGTGTTGCTAACAAGAGAAGAAAGTCAAATTTAGCTAAGCTCACCATCAGATTTTATACTGTCCTTGGGGAATTTGATTCAATTTTTCTTAAATGTAGTTGTGGAGAAAAGGGAGGTTAAATAGAAATGGGGAATTAGCTTGTCATCATGGCTACTGCAGTCCATCCTTCCCTTCCGGGTCATTACGTAAAGCATAAGCCTTCTCCTTTTCATCACTCAGTTTCCAGCTTTCAAAACTGGGAATGGACAAGTCTTCATTCCATCCAAATTAAAACTGAAGGCAAAACATATCGTTGCGAAGTGGATGGTGGTGTCTGAGATTTGTACTTATAGACTGTTCCTTCTGAAAGAAGAGGAAGAAAAGCTATCCTCCATTTGTCTCTTTCAATCCTGCATGGAACCATGTACTCAGGAACACTGTGTATCAGAGCATACACAATAGGGTGACTTTTTCAGAAAATTAGTAGGGAAGAGGCATGTTAACTGAGGTGGTGGTATTTATGTCTTTCTTTTGATTGTCTTTAAGATGTTTTTAATTTTGTTGTGTTTGTTTATCTTGATTTGTGTGAGAGGTGTGTGCAAACAAACATGCAATGCCACAGCACGTGTGGAGCTCAGAGGGCAACCTGGAGGAACTATTCGTTGTTATTGTTTGTTTGGGGGTTTGTTTATCTTGGTTTTGTTTTGGGTTTCCTTGCACCACGCAGACTCCAAGGCTTTAACCCAAGTCATTAGGCTTGTCAGAAGTTGCCTTGACCCCCTGAGCACAAGCACAGGTTTTAACCAGTCTCTAAGAGCCAAAAGAATATCCTTTGTTGTCTAAAACGTATGGAAAATGAAAACGTCTCGGAGAGGTTAATGACAGCAGGAATTATCAGAGGTGCGATAGTTAGTGGCTAAGCCGGTGTTTGTATACTGAAGAAGCAGCATTGAATGCATGTGTCTTTAATTGTCATTTTCCTCTGATGACAATCTGTAGCTCGGGCTCTTTTCTGAGTCTACAACCTGCTGAAATGCAAATGGTGGGGGCTTGGTATTCCTATCGCGCTAGCTTATTTTATTCTAACAAGGTACATATTGTTTTTACTGCTAACAATTATTATTGCTGATTGATTTTCAATTGTTTCTAAATTCCCATTGTTGATTTAAGGAAGAATAAACAACATCATACCTTGTTTCCAAGATGTGCACAGTGCCTCCGCATGTGTGGCTCAAACCTAATTTTTACATTTATGGGAGACTAAAGCCAAGACTCTCGTCAGGCCCTTGACCTAAACCAGATTCCAGGGAGGAGACTATCACTTGTGCAATTCAAAAGGCAATGTTGATGCTATTACAGCTTTAAATTTTTAAAGCTTCAGCTTTTTACAAGACACGCTCTGCTCTCTCTTCTACTTCATCTTGTGTCTAGTGGCTCCATTCTTCCTTTTCCCAGTGCTCATAGCTATTTATACCAGCATGCTCTGTTGTGAAGGTATGCTCGCAGTGACTGCAGCCCAGATAATAACTGCTACTTGTGGATTATTCAATTATGACTTCTCTTATTTCTCTAAGGATTACTTAGGACTCTTCTTGGCCGTTCTTTGGTTCTTTGTGCAATCATTACAGGCAAGAGGGCAAAATGGCAACACATTAAAATTTTTTTAATAAAAATAGAAATGAAAGACAATCCCTATAGCTTCATTTCCAAAAGAGGGTAGAGGGGTGAACTTTTAATAGCCAAAGAAAGCTCAATAGTCAGGCAACTAATGGCTTGATTGTGATACCAGGTGAGGCTACAGCACAGACCCTCAGAAAATACCAGAATAGCTTCTCCATCAATAGAAACTCCCAGGAATGGAAAGGGACACTAGCTGGTGTATTTTAAAACTTTTTTGTGCTAAATTAGTGAGGTTCGTTCAATAATTCTGGAGGACAAGAAGGAAGGTTAAATGATACAAGAAAAATAAAGTTCTAGGAAAAGGAGAACATATTTCACAGTTAGAATTGATCATTTTTTTTATTCCATATGAATCACAGTCTCACTGTGTAATATGGGAAAGATGAGTATCCTCCCGCTTTGCAAGGCTGCCACCATGGGCGAGTGTAAGGAGAAGTCAGAGAAGCTTCAGATGTCTTACATCAGCCCCCTCTCCAGTCTTCATTCACTCACTAGCACTCAGCCTTCTGACTCCTGGCTGGCCTTTATGTTTCCTGAATGTCTTTTGTTGCAGTCTGCATGCCCCACAAATGCCATAAGGAAGTAGAGGGGTTACCATGGGCAATGCTAGCAGAAAACATGATCATATAGACAGTCCGGAAATATCAGAGCTGATAGTGGTTTAATCAAGCTGAGAAAAGCAACCCTCTAGTGCTCAATAAATACCTATAAAAGTGCACTCTTCTGCGTTGACCCAATGGTCAACTACAATATTACAAACTAGAGAAAAAAATCTTCATTAGGAAGAAATAAAAGGCTGTGTTAACTGCTACTAAATACAATATAGGTTATCATTATGATGTCTTCTATATATGACTGAGTCTTGTCTGGAGCAAGAAAGGTAAAAATCTTGATCGGCTGCATGTTGTTTGAACTGTGCCTTGAGTGGACATCATTTAAGGAGTATAACGTAAGAGGTGAGATCTTTTGGAATAGTGAATTAGTAGACTTCCAAAAAGGAAGTATTTTATAGATAATGAGAAAATAGAAATGGAACTTAATACATGTACGTTTGTGTTTGACTGATTCTTGCTAAGCTGCTCTTAAATTCACTGTATTTTCATGCAGGAGGATCAAACTTGTGATCCTCCTGCTTCTCAAGTACTGGGGATTGAAACGGTGTGTCATCATATTTTTAGGTTCAATTTGCTTTCAGAGCTGTGGAGCCACACAGCTTTCATTTTATTTATTTATTGTTTATGTAAAATAATAGAGAAAAGATCAGGGTGATCAGATCTAAAATTTGAAATGCTGCTCCCTAAAGAATTGGAATTTTTCTACCCAAAATTCTATATATTTAAGAATGTAATTTGATAGTGGCTCCTATCCTTAATTAAATGGTTCATATTAAATCTATTTTTCATCATTTAAATGATAATCAATGAACTGGCCTCATTTGATTTTTAAAATACTTTGAAGCAAACAGAATGGTGTGGATATGCCAAGAATTAATTAGCACTGGCCTCTGCAGTGTTTCCCTGAATGAAATGTTGACAGTTGTGAGTTACAGCTCCACGAAAGTGAGAAGAGACTATACATGTTTTGGGAACATTGGCACTTTTCAGTCATTTATGTGGTTTATCTCTACAGGGAAAACCATGGTTTATAAAGAACACTACCTGGTTCTCTGCAAACTGAGGCTGGCAACCAATAATATGGGAGATATTGTGCTTAAGGGAGCTCCTCTGACCTTCCTGGAGACCCTTGGTATTAAATCGGGCACTTTGCTTAGCTAATAATAATTGTGTTCAGAACTTGTCATCTACAAAGAACTTTAATTAATCCTCATAACACCCTGGTGGGCTGCAGAAAGTAAGTGTTATTATATGCATTTCATATGAGGTAAAATGCAGGCAGAAACACAGAGAGGAAATCGCTTACCTGGGATAGCAAATATAAAGTTAAATTTAGCCCTGAGAGATACCTTAGAAGACCATATGCCTTCCTCCTGAGAAGTTCTTCTTAGTAATGTATCTGGGCCAGAACACGTGGGGCCATTGTTTAGAGCTACAGAAGGCACAGGATGAGAACACGGCCAGACTAAAATGCCTTGCTGGAGATGTATAGAATGGGGAAAGGATGAAGAAGCAAGAGCAGGGGAAACTGATCTGGTAAAGAGAGCTTCATTTCAAAGTCAGGGACAGAGTGATATCCCCATGCTGTTTTGAGTAGGCAAAATTATTAATTTCTGATGCAGTAAGATCTTCAATAAAACAAAGCAATACCACTGTGACAGTGGAACTGATTTATTGGGAGCCCACCAAGGCCAGCTGGTCTGGGACTGAATAAGCATGGGTTGATTCCGGACTCTCTGAGCATGGTGGTCAATGAAGACTGATGAGAAGCCAAGGACAATGGCACTAGGTTTCGATCCTAATACATGAACTGGCTTTGTGGGAGCTTAGCGTGTTTGGACGCTCACCTTTCTGGACGTAGATAGTAGGACCTTGGTCTTCCCGCAGGGCAGGGAATTTGGACTGCTCTTCAGTATCGAGAGGGAGGGGGATTGGAGTGGGGGGAGGAGAAGAGGAGTGGGGATAGGGGGAGGGAAGTGGGGGGAGGGCAATATTTGGGAGGAGGGGAGGGAAATGGGAAACGGGGAGCAGGTGGAAATTTTAATTAAAAAAGAATAAAAATAAATAAATAAAAAAAAAAGCAATAAAACACAACCCTATTATTCCCTCAAGACTTCTCTGTGTATGTTAATAGAGATGGTAGAGAAATCCAAGTACTGAGCTATAAGAGAAAGTGGTGATAAAATGTCTTTGGATTGACTGGTGGACAGATGGATGGATGGATGGATGGATGGATGGATGGATGGATGGATGGATGGACAGATGACAAAATTGGTGGGGTCTTGAATATATAGATGGATGGGTGATCTCTTGATTTTGCATCTAAATCACTGCTTTCCTTTTTGAGCTACCTAACATTGTTAGTTTCTGTAATTTAGCAAAAGACATTTAGAATTCATTGTGCACCTGTCCAGTTCTCTATAGTGTGTTTTCTCTTTTGGAAACCACTTCAGTTTGGTGATATGTTGGCTATTGCTCAATCTAATTCTGTAGTCTTATAATTAAAGCTTCCTGATTACTAAAGAACATTGAGAGAAAACCTCTTCTATAGCAGAGGGTATAAAGACTCATGGGTCATGTTGTTATTATTCAAAGTTACATCAGAAGTATAAACCAAGTAATTTGTTTTCGGTTATAGTTCTTATCAGAGGGCATTCTTGTGGTTACATGTATAACAGCCACACTAATATCCTGTAGAAAGAAAATCTATGAGGGAATCATCACACATATAGATGCTAAGGGGGAGTATAGCCAGACTGTAGCTGGGACTCCCCCACCCCATTTTTTTTTAATTTACTACTACCAGTTTGAAGGTCTCCAACTACTAATCCCCAGTTCTATTTTTTACATTTGTAAAGCCACCATAAAAGCAAGGAGCAAGGTGGATGTAGATTCTTTCCTGTCGTCTTGAGGTTTTCAGATTTCTCTGAAGCAATAAATTTAACAGATGCTGTATCACAATATGTGAAAAAGAATGTTGAATTATGGGTATATTTCCTTTGTGATTTCTCTGAAATAGAATAAACCATTTTAAGAGAATCTCTCAAGATCATCCTATCCTTTCTATAATTCTAAAAATAATATATTAAAAAGGTAAAGGGATTTTATGAGAGAAGATCAATTCTTTACTCAAGATAAGATTGGGACCTGAAATGGGACATGGGACCTATCCTGGGGCTCAGGGAGCTGAGATAGCTTGTCCCAAGCTCCTTTGAGATGTTCTGATATAAGCTGTGGGAACCAAAGCAAGAGGAGAAAACTATAGAAATTTCATATTTCATCAGATCTGAGTTCTGGGGAAAAATAAAACCTCCTTATTTCTCAGGAGTCTCAGAAAGAGTGGCAACAGATACTAAGCAGAGTGGAGACTCAGTGCACTGTGAGAAACTGAAGAACTGCCAAACACAGAGTATGATGTACCTGTGTCTAAATGAGTAGGACAGTTGTCTGGGAGAATAGCTTCCGTCTGACTTGCTGGTTGCTTTACACCCAATGAGATGTCAATCCCTGTCCCTGTGAATGAGCATGTTTTTCTCTGCTTCTCAGTCCTCACATACAAGTTAACTAGTAGAGACAAATCACATATCAGAAGCCCTGGATACAAGAGGACTCTAGAAGGATGTGAGTGTAAGACAACCTCTTGTGTGATGTCAAGGACATGCAGATGAAGAGGAAATTTCTGCCTAAGTAATTGCCCTTTAAATCCGTTTTCCCTTCTAATAGTATCCATTGCAAATGCTCAGGATGCTTTGCCTGCTAGAAAAGGCCAGTGAAAAGAAAATTCAGGTGACAGCTTTGATATAATTTCCCAGATAGATGACCTTCTCCAGAGTCTAGATTCACTATCTCATGAAGAAATATATCTTTGGAAAACTGTAGATTTCTAAGATAAAATACGCATCACCACTCTTCCCAAACCAACATCCTTTTGGAGAAAAAATAATCAAATGAATCATCATTTGTGTGAAAATCCATGGGGTTGAACTGATTCAAAGAAGGAGACTTTGCAAAGGGCTTTATTTCTTGTCTATATTTCCTGTCCTTGGATGCTTCATTTCAGATGGACTGAGTATTTATTCTCATGTTGTTTACTGAACTAGAAAAGCCAGTGTCTAACAGTCAATGCCACGCCTTGTTCATTCTCCTACTATTTGGCACAGCTCCATGTATCCTTCAACCTGCTAGCTAGCCCTCTTTAATGTCTCTACGTGATTTAATGACTCCCTTTTATGTCTTCCCACAATGCTTTGTTGACAAAAGTACTGTCCATGCCAATTAGGTAAATCAGTGAGTTGATTAATGAGGATCTCTTCTACTTAGGTAGTAACAAGTTTGGAATCACAAGAACTTGTCTTTAAACTCTAATTTTATCCCTCAGGTGTTGTCTTGTTCCTGAGTGAGCTCTTCATCTCTCAAAGCCCATATTCCTGTCTGTACAATGGGAATAACTGTGGTATCCCCTCCAGAGTAGTTGTGAGATTTAGGTATCAGGCATTTAATACACTCAGCACTGTGGACTTAAAGAGGGACTCAATAAATGTTGGCTATTATTAGCTTACTGTATTACAGCTAATTGTGCATGCAATTTTATCTTAGAGGCAACAAGGAACCATTAAAACTTATTAAGCAGGGAAGTGCCATTAGAAAGGTGGTTTAGAATCCAAACTAGGGAAGAAGAAGGAAATGAAGACCTGACTGGTGATCTAGATGAGAAACAAGCAAGATTAAAAATCAGACACTTGGTTGTAATTACCCTGGCAAGCTGAGCAGAGGTGGGGTGGAAATGCTCTGGATTTGGCAGAAGAAGTTGCTGGAATGTGTACCACTTCCTCTGTTACGGGCCCATCCTGCTGACCATCCTTCTATGCTAAGCATCTTCTTTCTGTTCCCTATATTTAAACACAAGCCTCAACATCATCATCTTATTTGAGCTGAAGTCCTAGTCTCTCTCAAAAGAGCAGCCAAAACACACCTCATATTTAGGATTTTCTCTAATTTTACTATTTTTGTAGTGCAAGGGGGAAAAACACAAAATTTTGAGGATGTGTTTTTTTTTTCTTTTGTATTAACTTATGCTATTCTTTTGGCCAAGTTGCAACTTTCCTTCTCATCTTCCTCTTCCTCCTCTTCCTCTTTCTCTTCCTTCTGTCCCTCTTCCTCCTCCTTCTTCTCTTCTTCCTCATCCTTTTGAGATAGCATTGCATAACGTCACTGTGGATGGTTTGAAACTATATAGACCAGCCTGGCCCTGTAATCATAGTTCATTTGCCACTGCTTCCCAAGGGCTAAGATAAAAGGGGTGAGTTGCCATGGTGTTCTTTCTATGGAGAAGTAGAGAATAAATTTGAATGTGGAATTGCCTTACTAGCCCTCGGAAGTAAAAAGTACCGCTACAGTTCTCAAAGGAGAGATTTGAGTTAAATATGTTGGGGAATGGCTAATGTGTTCAACGAGTAGTAGAAAACATGATCCCTCAGCAACAACAGGTCACCACAGGTGATGTGACTACATCATTCTGAGGGTCCTTTGAAAGCCCTATTCTTTCTGGTGTGAGATAAGAATAGAAGCCACATCTGCAGGGGAGAGGAAAAGTCTGCCTTGCTCTCCTCTAATCCTAGTGTGAGCTCTGGGCATCCGGAGAGATGTCAGCAGGACTTGCAGGTTTTTGGTCACTGATGATATGCTGACACCACTTAAATAAAACCCATCCACCCCACTAGACACCATTACTCTGACTCCAATATCTCACTGACCTTTGTTGGAAATGGGATGTGGATCACAGGGAGCTGAAGCGACCCAATAACATAGGCATCTTAACCATTTTAGGACAGTGAAAACCATTTAACTCCCTATATAATGGCTGCAGAATCTCTCTGAGAAAAAAAGTAATTGGTTTTAACTTAAGCTGCTTGGGCGTTAGAGAGAACTAAAAAGGCAAAATGAGAAGACAAAACTGTTGGACGTCTCTCACATCTGTCCTTCAGTTTGTAACTCCAGACTTAGAAAGTCCTGGAACAGTAAATCTAATTCCATTCAGTCACAACCCGGTTACAAATAAAGGGAAGAAGAAAGGCATTGTAGGATCATAACCTTGGAGACAGATGCTGGAAAGAAAAATCCCGCAAAAGAATATGAAGTTAGCTGCTATGATGTTCAACACAGAAGAGTTACAGATGTGAGCCTGACCTGAATAAGACCCAGCAGGTGCCTAATGTTGACAGGGTCTTTAGAGAAAAGCTTTGTAGTGCTGTAGGTAGCCTGCAGTGTTTCTGTAGCTAAGAAAAGGCTACAAGGAAATCAGCAGAGAGCCTAGGGTTGAATCTACTTCTAGTTGCCACCTGCAAAAGACTATAAGGTAGCTTGAGAGAAGACTGTTTAGAACCTGTTAAATCCTGGCCTAACTCCTTGATGCCCCTTGCTGTGCTGTGACTGCCTCTTGATCTTCACCTGTGGGCTGCATTGTCATCCAGATGCCCGGTACCAATCCTGCCCTCTGTCAGAGTGAGTGAAAAACATATGGCAGAGAGAAACCAGAATCACGTGGTTAACTGCAGTTTACTCTGCTCTTCTAGAAGTCTGTTTCTAGACCAGTTCTCAGATCAACTACTCTTACGATGACCTCCAACACCATATGTAATACATACTGGAATATAATGGTGATGTGTCTTTGTTTAAACAGTAGAATATAGTTGATATGTAATTATGATACATTGATATGTAGGTGATTTTGCATGGTATGATTATTTCACAAACACTCAAGTAGAAGTTTGCATCTTGTGGAAGCTGAAAGAGACAGGCTCTACCTCTTTGAGACTCTACAATTCTCAACTATAGCTTCCAAAGTTAACAGCTAGGAAATCCCACTCCATCCTTCTCTATCTCCCTCCTCCCTTCCCCTTTTTCCCTCCCTTCCTTTTCTATCTCTTCCCTTTTCCTGTCCCCTCTTCCCCATATCTTTCTTCCTCTCTCTTCCAACTTTGTGTAAAATTGCAAAGGAAGTTTTCCCCACCTTACAGTTTTGTGATTCCCCCTTAGAGGTAGGAAGTAATCTTTCCAGTGAGATTCCAAGTCCCTCAAGTTTTCAACTGTGTATATTAAAATGACAGTTATTAAAACTAATATTCATGTAGAACATAATTTGTTTGCAAAGCACTCTGTAAACGCTAGCTCCCGGATAAAAGAACCAATTAGCAAATATTAATTACAAAATTGCAAAATGGAAAAGTTGTTGAATTGGGCCTCAGTTTGAGGGGAGAAGCCCACTCTCCTTGGAATCTCCCTGACACTGACACCATCTTTGGGGTTTGTAATTTGGTTACCTGAAAGGGGAGGGAGGGCTGTGACAACCAGAAGTGTTCCAATCAGATCCTGCAGGAGCATTAACAGTCGCCCACATTAAGGGCCTGCTACATATTCATAGCCTTGGAGAGCTCAGATAAAAATACGACTTTTTGAAATTTTGATTTGTGATCATTTCTGAATCCATATGTACTCAT